>NC_090936.1:1252172982-1252772982 GCF_040938575.1 Ambystoma mexicanum
AGAGTGGAGAAACAAGAGGGGAGAGTGAATACAATTGCAGAAGTCAGTAGTAACACATAATGTTGCAAGCCAGGATACAAGATGAAGATGGGAACAGCATAAATCAGGGCACCCATGAGTACAAGATGCAAAGTAAGTCCAGCATGAGAGTTGAGAAAGGGTGATGCACTGTGAATGAATGAAGTCCATAAAAGTAAAATCCAGCATTGGCTACAAGACGGTGATGATGAAACCAGAAAGTATCAGGACAGACTCCTGTGTGCGGGAAAGGGGGTGGGGGGGGGGGCACACAGGAACAACACGGGGGACCAGAGAGGGTGGGGATGGCCTGTGGGGACAGAGGGTGTAAACACATGTTGGTGCATGCTTACCTGCTGTTTTAGCAGGGGGTCCGAACAGGTCCAAACAGAAATTGCCCTTTTCTCCGTCTGCACCGAGACGCCCTTGATCTAAGAGTTAAGAGCAGGAAGGAAGAGGCAGGGCTGAGAAGGTGGGTGGTGCTTGGGCCAGTGTAGATCCACTTACACCGGCTCCCCAGCTGCAGAGGAAAAGAGAATGGAGGGCTCCTTAAGTAGGGAAAAGAGCGTCAAGCAGGGAGGCACCAGGTGGGCGGGGCTTTTTAAGTGGTGAAAAAGAGCGGCAAGCTGGAAGGCACCAGGTGGGCGGGGTTAGTCTCCCTTCCCTTTGCAAGCCCTTAGGCATTGAACTCAAGCAGCCACTGGAGACATACTAGGAAGGGTGGACCATGCTACTCACTCTGTGATTGGTCCGTGAACTGAGTGGCGAGATCAGGAGTTGGGAAGTTGGGGGGTAGACACTGTGATGTGGGGTCAGCGAAGCCAGACTCGTCCTTAGTCTCACCTAGTGAAGCTAGTTTGTACGTTGTTCATGTTGGTGAATGCCCAACAGATCTCAATGACGCTCGTTTGCTGCTTCTGTGCTGGGTGTCATGATCAATGCTCTTGCTTGTGCCTGCTCTTTTCAGCTGTGCTTTTCCTCTTCCTCCTTAGTACCCTTACGAAAGAGCAGAGAAGTTTAACAGAGGCATCCGCAAGCTTGGGATTTCCCCTGATGGACAGAGCTATCTGGACCAGTTCCGGCAGCTCATTGGCCAGATAGGTGAGCAGCAGCTGTGTCGCCTGCCTTATTCAGAGAGCAGAATCCTGTGCTAACTGCTGTATGTCGTCCTCTATAAATACAACATTCCACCTGTCTGATGTTGCTAAACATGCTGCCCTGAAAGTTGTGTGTCTGTGTCTGTCTCTCAATCCTAAAATGAAATAGAAAGAATCTAAAGCACAAAACATTTTTTTCCCAGAAATATTTGACACTTTAAATACGGGTGTGTGGGTGGTATACAGGGAGCGTGCACATGGACCATTGTGACTAATCGTCTTGTCCCGTTTCATTCAGATTCCAGAGACTGATAATAAAATACCCCATGTTCTTACTAGGGGTGCTGGCAGCACCCCTGCTCTCCCTAGATAAAAACATTCTTTCCAAACCGTGCATCTGACCTGGAGCTGGATTCCAAGGAGCAATGGTTATGAAAAGCGCATTGCATCGCAGAGGGGCAGCTTTACATAAGAAGCATGCTTGAGGGCTCGTCACATGAGAGAAGTGGCAGACTGAGTGTCCGCTATGGTAAGGGGGTGCAACCTCTGTGAATACACTCAGATTTGGCATGGCCTCCTAAGGTGTACCAAGAGTATTGGGGTGCCAAGTCCCCATGCCTATCTACATGGTCGAAAGTCTTTATGGCCTGAACTCCAACTGCTTTGCAAATACTATTTTCTGGTTATTCCAAGTACACGAGCAGAGGGGTCTCCTGGCAAATGTCAGAAAACTAATGGGACAATTGTCTTAAGGAAAATAAATCCCGTCGGCCTGTTTTGTTATCAGTCACAGATGGAATCATCAACCCATTGTGGTTATCTACACATACGCTTCGATAGGCGTTTGAAGTGGCAAGCCCATTGTTAATCCCATTTTTGTGGGCTCTGCTGCCCTTTCAAGGGACCTGTGAACTTTGCAGCATTGCCTCACGTCTTTTGTATGCAGTCGGTGGTCCCTGGGAGGGCAGTGCTCGGCCAGCCCATTTTGCCCTGGGATCATTTTATCACCCTACATTGGTTTTAGGGAGTTGGTAGGTGGCAGCTGTAATATATTTTTCGCAAAGGTGCATGCATTTTTACTGCAGAAGTTGCCCGATGGTTGCCATTGGGGTACCAATGTATTTTGTATTTTTGTACCGCTCTTGGCTATTTTGTTTTTTGGGCCATCCCTTTGTCTTAGACTATGAGCCATACCTAAACTGGTTGTTGTTGACACATGGGCTCACTCTGAGCTGCAATGTGCCCCCTCTAATTTGGTTAGGCCTAGTTCGGACTAGTCACTAGCTCTAGACATACCATTACACATGTTGCGTCAGTGGACCCGAGTGTTTTGCAGGGGTTGAGGCCAATCGCATTGGGTGCTGTGTTAAGATTCATGGGCTGTATTGGATCTGCTGGGTTTATGCAGGGCACAGATGCTAGGAAAGATTTATCTTCAGGCAATTTTCCCTCTATATTCTATGGACCCTTAAACATGTTGCATTTGTTTCTGAACCTGTCCTGACTTCAGCTTCACTCCCGTGGCCTTGCTGCTCATTTGTCCTGGGTAAACTATCAGTACTGGGAAATTGGGTTCCCCTTTTTGTCTTTTTACCGTCTTTGGTAACTTTTTGACAGCGCACACAGCAACCTACAAAGCATTGCAGTAGGGGACACTTTTGGATCACCCTAGTCTTTTACACTGGGGATTTTTGGTTACTACCTAAAGACAAGCCGGTGGCAGCAGATACATTTTTACTGTTTTTGCAGTATTTTTAGTGTGCACATTCCCATTTACTGCATTTGACTACAAAACGTGGCTATTCCCCTAAAATGGCTGTGCCGCAAGATTTTTCGTTTGTTCTTTGGCTTTTTTAAAACTCTTATTGTTAAATAACAGCGATAATGGTACAGTGAAACCCCCCCCAAACCACATCTCTATGCCATATTAAGAACATGGTCTCCATTGTCGGCATACATTGAGCTTGGTCATCATCACATTGTTATTTCAATGATTTGCTTTTCTCCCGCAGATTCCTCATCCTGACAGATATCCATCATCCAGCTCTGCTGTTTGGAAACTTTTCGACAGGGGGCGTGGTGGACCTCGACTCACCCGTCGATCCATCTTGTCCGGCTCTTGATTGTCGACTCCAGAAGTGATATCAGGCATCGTATATATAGCACGTCGCAACGCCCCATGCTTCAGTTCCTTTTATCCACACCTTTGCACACTGCATCGGGAACATGACTCTGGTTTACTCAATGGTTTTTGAACGAATTGTACATTTTCTACGAAAACCTCTACATGATGTAGTTTCACTGGATTTCGGGCTTCAAGCGAAGCTGCAATTGCGAGGCCAAAATGTCTGCGACTGACCCCCACAACGTCTGTCTGTGGTGTCTGGGTGTTAGCCACAACACGGAGGCCTGCGCGTCATGCGCACAGATGCAGCCGAAATCCCTACGCGTGAGGATCGGGAAACTGGTCTTGGGCCAAACATGAGCCAAGTCTCCGGCGTGGCCGCTCTTCCGGTCTTCGGAGTCCGAGACTGAGGATCCCACCCCCGACAAGGGGAAGGAATGACATTGCAAGAAGACCAAGAAATTGACCCATTCCAGGAACCGTTCCTGGACTTCCTCGTGGAAGAAGAAGCAGCGCAATTGACGCAAGTCCAACACTTCCTCGGAATAAGGTAAGCCCTCGGCAGTGCCGACTGTTACAAAAGATTTCATTTAGGTGTAATTTTCCCTCCATTAGTGGACCCCCAAACCTTTTGATTTTGTTTGGCTATCCTATCCTGAACTTTTACCAATGAAACCCAGCCTCCAGCTGTGCTCTCATGGGCTTTTGCTCACTTGTTATGGGGAAACTGACACCTCCTTCAGAGTGCAAGTACTGGCAAACTATGCTGCCATTTCTTGGTAACTTTTTAACAGTGCACCTTCGAAGAATTTTTTGGTGATTGTGCGAGTGCCTCAGACGAACTGGTGGCAGCAGTTACTTTTTTATTAAAGTGTTACTTCTTTTTACAGAGTCATATTGCGTTTACCGTGTTTCGTTCAAGACTGTGGCCAGGTCCGAAAATGGCCGAGCCACAAAGTCTTTTGTTCTGTCCCATGGCCATTTTGTCCCTTCCCTTCACCCAGGTGGGGTAACCAGGGTTTTCCTTATTTGGGCATGTAGCCTCCCATGAAAACCAATCTCTTTCACAGGCTTCTGCCTGTCACGTGTGTGTGCGCCCAGGAACCGGGTTGGGACTGTCTGGTCCCAATACACACTGCTGGTGCCAGGATGTCTAGAGTGCCTAAATGACTGAGACCACCGTGGACCGTGATTGGACCACGACACCGATGCCTGCATGAGAGCAGATCTTCGATTGGAAGTCCTCGGTTTGGCGCGAAGCTAGTTTTGGATAAGAGAATAGCACTCCCTCGCTATTTTCACATTTTGAAAACTGTTCTGCCACCAAGGGCAGACCCTTCGCAAATAGTGGGAACCAATTCTTCACCTCAAGCCCCTTCCTGACTTGCTACAGACCTCCCAAGAAGACCCGCTTTTTGTGCTGCTTGTGCAATCGTGCATTTTAACACACTGTACTGTTGAGCACTTAGGGCTGGACTCGAAAGTTAGGGAACGACTCCGAAGAATTGTCTAATGCTCCTAGTGTGTTAACTCACCCTTCTCTTTGCAGGTTGGGGCTGTGTTTTCCTCATTTGTCGCATTAGGAAATGTATATATATGCTGTATAGTAGAGTATTTTGTGTGGTAACTGTTTTTGCATAACTAAAGTTTACTTTTGTCTATTGGTCCGGCCGACAATAAATGTATAGATAGTTATCATATACACTTGTCTAAGAGTAATCTGTGGTTTGTTACTGTGTGCTCGTTGGCTTCCGATTACTCTCGCCCCTCCTGAGACTTAGTCTCGACCATCTGCCAAGCTATCTAGATTGTTCTGGCTTGTCCAGAAGGTTTCCTTGTTTCACTAAACCAAGGGTAACTTCCAAAACCTCTGCCCATCAGGTCAGAGTTCAGAAATCCATCTTAACAAATTGCTGTACAGCGGTGGGATAAGATCAGAGGTACCCAGTGTTGTGCACTGGTAGGGTACCCAGATTATACTTACACGAGACAGTGTCCTTAGGTTAAAGTTAACTGTAAGCCACCTGTCTTTACTTATAGTATGGAAGCAGTTACGGACATTGCTTTGAATGCCTCTAAATCTGAGACACTAAAAGATTTGTACGAAAAGGGGCCTGTCGGCCACTGGTACTGACTCCGAAATGATCCAGAGGATCACAGATTGACAGGAAATGTGGATTCGAAGGGATTGGTTCCTCCGACGTATTCCACATCTATGACAGGTAATCACCACAGTTGTGCTGCTTCGGAAAATTTTCTGCGTCGATGACGTCGATGCGCTGTCCTCGAGGGTCTCCGTCGAGCCGACGTCACTGGATGTTATAAGTAGGATGCACGACGCCCGTAGCCTCAGTTCCGTTTTTTCCGCGAACGGGTTCGCTTCGGAGATCTCGGCACGCCTCGGTTCTTCTGTTCATTACTATTGGTTCTTCGAACTTGGTTATTTGTGAAGATATCATGTCTTCATCTTCTTTTACCCCGCGGTTGGGATTCAAGAAGTGTCGTGACTGCGGTTCCAAGATGTCACTTACGGACTTGCACGACATCTGCCTCTGGTGCCTCGGTGAGGACCACTCCACCGATGACTGTGACGATTGCCAGACGTTAACGTAGAAGGCCTTGTGGGAGAGGAAGAAGAAGCTTTCTGTAGATAGGGTTTCCAAACCCCCGAAAATCGAAATCCGCTGGGCTTTCGACCGTCGATTCGAGGGGCGTCTCTCTGTGTCGTCGGCGTAAGTCCAGGGGGGTCTCTGTCCCAGCATAGTTCCCGCCATTCCTCTGCCTCCTCGAGGCACTCGCAGAAGCGCCGTCACCGGTCGACTTCCTCGTCCGAGGACTCCGCCAGATGGCGGGTAGCTTGTCCGACCAAGCATTCCTCTCCTGCAGAATGGGACACATTTCGTAAGGAAATGATGGCGATTTTCGAGTCGCAGGGCTCCGTTCCGTCCGCACCTTCGAGAGAAGCCGGCAAGTAACGCGCTAGGGCCACCGTTCACACGCCTTTGGGCTCGGGCGGTCAGAGCGATCACCGGGAACCTTCGAGGTCCCGGTCGGACAAGGTGGATCGCTCTAGCCATGCCCGCTCCAGGTCCCGGTCCTCGACTGCCTGGAGACTGTCTGAGCCTGTGAGGTCTTCTAAGAAGACGTCGACGCCCTCGGCGCCATGTCCGTCGAAGGACTCTCTCGAGGCTCCGCCTCTGTTATGCTTGAGCTAAAACATGGCGCTGGTGCGCAGTATATTCTGAGGGCACTCAGACCCATAATGGATATTTACTCCATGCCTCAGTGAAAAGCTGTACATACTTTGCTGAGAGCTGAATTTACTTTGCTGAAGAAAACATGCTTTCCAAACCTGGTATGCAGTCAAGGACATTCTGCTGGGAAAGCTGGTTTTGTTTTGTCTTTTTATGAGTTATGGGACTGTTTTCCGTGGCGTTTGTTCTTAGGAGAGGAGGGAAGCGCTTTGCTCCTTGAGGTTACTGGCGGTTGACCCAGCTGGCAACCAACGGTTACCCATCAATGCGCAAGTGCATTGCCAGAAGGTTCGAGAAATTACCACCCCTTTTTGAGGAGTGCATATATGCGGAACCCCTCAACGGTCATACAGGACAAGTACAAAGCCCTCAGTCGGAAGTGGGACGCCTTTGTCCGGCATACCTGTGGGCTGTTGTGCTCACGGCCTGGCTGTTATCGGGGTCTTCCAGCTGCTTCTGGCGAGATGAGGGATTCGGTTACGCCCACGGTGATGTATTTTCTTTGGAATTCTCTGTCTTTTCTGTGATTTATTTCTGTGTTTTCACTTGTTGCTTCCAAGCTTTGAATAAATAGCCGTATAAGTGCTCATTATTTTCTAAGCGTGCGTGTGGTTGTAAGTCATTGCATCGTCTACCTGCGTTTAATGTATTGGATCTGCAATTGCGCTGGTGATTAATGACTGTCTGTGCACTCTGGGCGAGCAATACATTTTGGCGCTGTGAGCAGGGTATTTGTGATTAATTGTTCCAAATATTAAACAATCTGTTTGAACGCAGATAGGCTTTGTTTACATTGCAAGCGAAAGTAATTTGGCAGCGAGTGCTGGACTGTGTTCATCTGTTTTTTTTTGGGGGGGTTTTGGTGTGTGTGTGTGCCTGCGCGAGTGACTGCAGTGTGGAAAGAAAAAAAAAGATATATATAAAGAGGTTTTGTACATTATTGCAATGATGAATAGTTTGTTCAGGAAAAAGAGCGTTCCCGCTGGCGGTGAATGTTCTGATGTTATCATTCCAGGCTCGGCTAAGAGCCCATATGTTAGGGAGAATTCTCTGTAAAGGTTAATTTCCCAAACCTAGTGAGTCCCCCAGCAGCTTTGCTGGATTTTTTGGGGTTTATTTTTTTTCTCCTGCTAAGAGTGAGACTCTCTTACTCCCACTCTTAGACATGATTTGAGGTGTTCCTTTGTCTTTGCATGTGTTTTATGGGCTATGGGGGTCTTTAACTCCATAGGGTCTCATGTGTGTTTTATGTGGGTTACACAACACCCTCCGTGCCGTAACCCAGGGGTGTCGTAGCGGCCCCCAAACATAGACTCCATACCCTGGGATTGACTACTGTCTCCCAGGGCATGTAAAGTCACCATTGGCTTTACTAGTCCCAAATTATGAACAGAACCAGTACAAACCATCATATTGTGGACGTACTGGTCGGGGCAATTCGATTGCCCCGGGGTCTGTTGTTCGAGGGGGCACGTCTCCGTCCCCCCTGATCGAGTTTTGGCTGGTGGCAGTGGATACTACTTTTTATATTTGACCGCAAATATATCTCTATGGGATTTTCCCATTGTTCGAGGCTACCAACTTTAATTATTTAATTCCTATAGCCTCGAACATACCGCTGGTTTATTTATTTAATATTCACCGGTTGGTATTTTTTGCCAGAACTCGATTCTAAAATGGCGTTTGTGTTCTTTTCTGTGACTCCAACCCAAGTCAAGCCCTTTGTTCCACTTTTTGGCGGGCTTCTCCAGAGAAGCCTCCAAAAGTGGTGCCACTCTGTCTGGGTACCACAGGGGGTGTGGGAGAGGGTTTAGGCACCCTGGACTGAGTTGCCTTGGCAACTCAAGTCGCACTCTTGTGCGATTGGCCCAAGTGGTGAGCCGGCCGGCTCACCACTTAGCATGTTTGATTGACAGCTAGGCTGAATGAATGGGGGTTTGCTGCATAAAAGCAGGGCTTTGGGGACTGGAACTTCAGAAGTCGCCACAGGACCTAAGAATCCGAGGAGGGAGAAGCTGAGCCGACCTGCAACGACGACACCACCGGTGGAGCCCTGCTGAACCGTCTCACCACTTTTCCCAATGACAGAGGAGATCTCCAGTCCGGAGAGTCTTCTTCCTTTGCCTGGTGGGGATAACCAGTTTTGCCTTCTTTTCACCTTCCTGGAGCATCTTGTGGCCGCCTTGCCCGTGCCAAGCACCCCGGCAACCGGAATACCACGGCTTACCACTACCGCGGAGAGAAAGGTAGTACCTTTTAACCGAAAGAACTCCGCGGCTGTTTCCTCCCTGGCAGTGCAACGACCTTCATCTTTCCTCCACGGCAGACCTCCTCTTCCTCTGGACGAAACACCGACTTGCACCCGCTGCCAGGAACAACTGCCCCCGCTGGAGCTTCCTTCACACTTAAGGTACTGTGTCCTGCCTGGCTTCCCTTGCGACAGATCGTTCGGGGTGACCGTAAAGCCTCGACTTTCTAACCTGGGCTGGCCTGGGATAACCTAGCTAACTTTTCCTGACTTTAATTTAATTCTTTGTGTGCGAACTATCTACAAGACTTTGGGCATAACCCCACTGTGTGAACCTGGACCCCTTCTGCTTGCTCTCTCCAAGAGTGGGCCTTGCAATTGACTTGCTTGCTCTCCAGTAGAACTCTGCCTATCCTGCCTTACTGTGGTTCTTCTAAAAGTATTGAAATTTGTGTGCTTCCATAACTCTGCCTTTTTCCCTCCCTTTTTTTATAACTTATTAGAGTGCCATCTTGTGTTAAGTGCTCGCCTCTGTCTGAAAATAAGTGGTGTTTCTCATTAAGACTTGTCTAATAAGTAATTAAGGTTGTGTATATATATAATAGTGACTGTGTGCTGAATGTACTTACCTCTTTGATGCTAGTGTAATTTACAAGTGTGTCTTTAAATAAATAATTATATACTTTTACACCAAAGCTCTGGTCAGTGTTTGCTTGTGCTGCTGTATCTCTGTATCTATTGTGTGTACTCTATATACTGCCTAACTCTTTTTGAGGGAAGTCTGACTGCTCAGCCACAGCTACCAAGTGAATCTGTGTGGTACAGACTGCTACCAAGTAGGTTTACTGCCAAACACCTGTAGTCTTAAATCTGTTGCAGTGGTCCCTAAGGGAACTGCACAGGTTTCTGCCTAACACCATATGATAAATTGGCCCAGGTGTGGGCATGCAGCGCTGGGCCAAGTGAAACATGGGATCAGGGATTGGGAGATGCTGATCCGTCTGATGTAATGTTGTGCTTACAAGTTTCAGTGGAAAGGGGAAGGGAATGCGCTGCGCTGGGTAGGCGGGGTTGGGTCCTCCTGCATGCCTATGGGAAAATACATAAAAGGAATTTGGAAATGAAAAATGATATTTTGCGATTGGAAAGAGAGTTGGCTGCAGAAAGGCAGATTGCGTTAATGCAGTAGATTCAAATGAAACTTTTTAAAGATAAAGCCGACACATACCAGGCCGTGGCCGAAAGGGCAGCAGTCAGAGTAGCCGGTATAAGTATAGGAAAAGACGGGGAGGGGTCAACCAAAGAAAGGTGGCTGCTGTAATTGCTACCGTCGGTGTGGACTGGGATCTGGATAATTGGGATGGTGACATTTTTAACTCAACCAGTCCAGAGAGCAGTTCGACAAATGAGTCAGATCCCAACATTTAAGCAGAAGGCAGTGGTGGCTAAGCCAGTTAGAAGACAGCGAGCCGGGCCCCACCCACAGAATCCTGCGGACGGGGTTGTGGATTTAACCACGCTGAAGGATTACACCCAGCAGGTGGTTGGGGAAATTATCACCCGTTTGAGGCAAAAATCACGGGAATCTTTATTGACATGGATGGTGACGTTGCTAGATGGGGGCGCTACGGGGTTGTTGGTAGATGCCACGGACTCACTGCGTTTTCTACCCTTGTCAACTGATACCAATGTACAGGACGTCTTAAGGGCAGGACCGCCCCCTGATGAGAATGGCCAAGATTCACAGGTGTCTTTGTTGCACCTGGTATCCAAAACATGTAACCGTAAATACCCCATTACCACAGATTGGCCTAGCGAGGAAACAGTGGTATACTTTGAAAGAGGCAATTCAAAAGGTCAGAGAGCATGCTATGAAAGAGGCAATTCACGCAGATGCTCCAGGACACATGGGGGCTGTGCCGCTCTGTTTCAACTAGAAATATGGTGATCAGAACTGCACCGCCCGCATACAAAAGTGTCATTATGATTTTGCACGTAGGTATGACGGGCAAACCCACTGATGAGGTAGTGGATGCCATTCGGCAACTGGCAGATTTAGGGGAGTCGGACAAGAGTGATGACATGCCACAGGAGAGAGAGGGGCGTAGTGAGAGAAGAACTGAAGGCAGAAGGCAAGATAGTAGAGACTCCCGAGTGTCCAGAAAGGACATGTTTTGGCTTTGTTAAAAGATGGTGTGCCACGAGAAGAAATTGATGGCATTGAAACTAGGGTAATGTATGAATTATACAAAAAGAGAGGGCTTGCAGCTAAAGAGTGCTATAAACAGGTTAAGAAACAGATAGTAACCAAGCCACAGGGGGACACTTCACCTTCCGCTCCTCCTGAGGAAGAACAAGAAGGGTCTATGGGGACACCTTCCCCGTACCAGCCAACATATGCTGATTTTAGGAAGGTGGTGAGTGCAATGCTAGAGGCAGAGTCAGGTCACACTCATTCAAAATTTGACTAGGGTTACGGTCAAGCTCTGGCAGCGTCTGCTCGCATAAAAGTTGATAGGCGGCCCCATGTTAATGTTAAGATTTTTTGGGGGCCAGGAAATACGCAAGGGGTGCGAGCATTGATAGACACCGGGGCGGAGGCCTCTCTGATTCATGGCAATCCAGCACGATTCAAAGGCAGACAATTTACTATTACAGGTCTCGGGGGGGGTGGGGGGGGGAGAAGGAGACCCCGCAGTACAAACTGAAGTGGAGATAAAAATAGGACATTTGAATAGGCAGAAATACCAAGTGTTGATTGTCCCGATACCTGAATATATAATTGGCTTTGACATTTTGGAAGGGTTGACTTTGGGACTTGGAGGTAAAACGTACTAGTTTGGGGTGAGTGCATTGACCTGCACACCCATTACCGTAGGCAAATTGAAGATGCACCCAGTGCAAGTGCCTGTGGCAACCAAGCGGGTAGCAGTGAAGCAATACCGCATTCCTGGGGGGCACAAGGAAATTTCAGACACCATCAAAGGGTATGTGGAGGCGGGTGTGTTACGCTCTATCATTACCGCATGGAACAATCCTCTCTGGCCTATCAAAAAAGGGGATGGGTCTTGGAGGATGACGGTGGATTACCGTGAGTTGAATAAACACACTCCTCCCTTAGTGCCCGCGGTCCCAGATGCCATTACCTTGATTGAGAATGTCCAAAAGTTTGAGGGGACTTGGTATGCAGTGGTAGATTTAGCCAATGCATTTTTCTCTGTGCCAATTGCTGAAGTGCCAGGAGCGGTTTGCATTTTCTTGGAGCGGGCGTCAGTACACCTTTACAAGGTTACCTATGGGGTACATACATAGCCCGACTATCTGTCACCGGCTGGTGGCAGAGCACTTAGACAAGATACCGTGTAAACCTGACATACAAATCTCTCACTACATTGATGATATTTTGATTCAGGGCAAGGATGAGCGCAGTGTGCAAAACCAGTTAGAAGTCATTATGGAAGGATTGAAGAGGAAGGGTGAGAGATTAACCCGAATAAAATTCAAGGCCCAGCTGAAACAGTGATATTCCTAGGGATTCAGTGGCATAATGGGCATCGAGAAATGGTGCTGAAGGCCCGACAGAAAATACTTGAGTTCACCACTCCAAGAACAAAAAGCAAGCTCAACAGTTTATAGGGCTGTTTGGGTTTTGGAGACAGCACATTCCCCGTTTAGGGCAGATACTGGCCCCCATCTACAAAGTGACACAAAAGAAATGAGTTTGTGGGGGGAAGAGCAGCAGAAAGCATTTGATTTGGCGAAAGACAGTTCAGCAGGTGCTTGATCTATGGCCATTGAAGGAAGGTGAAGTGGAATTGAATGTGTCTGTACAAGACAATTATGCTAACTGGAGTGTGTGGCAGAAACAGGACAGGAAACGTGTGCCATTGGGGTTCTGGGGTCGTAAGTTACCTGATGCTGGCAACTCATACACTCCGTTTGAGAAGCAGTTGCTGGCATGTTATTGGGCCCTTGTTGATACCGAGCAAATGACGGTTGGCCATGATGTATTGATGAGGCCAGAAATACCGATTATGCAATGGGTACTAAGCTCTCCTAAAACACATAGAATAGGACATGCTCAAGAAGCCAGCATAATTAAATGGAAATGGTACATTCAAGACAGAGCCAAATCAGGGAAGGGTGGAGTTGTGAAATTACATGAGCAAGTAGCTAACATACCGCCCTCAGATTACATACCACCGGAAGTGCCTGAAAAACGCAAGTCTCCCTTGAAATGGGGAGTACCTTATAGTGATTTGACCGTGGAGCAGACAGAGCATGCCTGGTTCACGGATGGCTCAGCCCGCTATGTGGGAGCAGAGCGATACTGGAAAGCGGTGTCGTACAATCCCAAGACAAAAAAGATTTTGACAACGTCAGGGAAAGGGAAGAGCAGTCAGTTTGCAGAGCTTTATGCAGTTTACCAGGCATTGAAACAAGAGACCCCTGGTCAATGTCATTTGTACACAGATTCATGGTCAGTGGCGAATGGGTTGGCGGTGTGGTTGCCAACCTGGCAAAAGAATGGGTGGAAGATTCATTCAAAAGAGTTGTGGGGGAAAGAACTAAAGAACTGTGGCAAGATATTGCAGAAATGTTATTACAAAGTGAAGTCACTGTGTATCATGTGGACGCGCATTGTGCCACAGACTCATTAGAACGTTGGTTTAATTCTGTTGCAGATGAACACACCAAGATTTCATCTGTGAATGCGGAGGCTCAGGAAGACGATTTGGAGGGTTTGGCCAAGTGGGCTCACCAGAAATGTGGGCACCTTGGAGAAAAGGCTACTATCAGGTGGGCACAAGCTCGAGGAATCAGTATTCCTTTAGAGGTAGTGAAAACAATCATTTTGCAATATCCAGTGTGCCAACACCAACAGCATAGGCCTATCCCTCAGATTATTCGGGGTACATTGCAAAGAGGAAAATTACCAGGTCAAATTTGCCAGATTGATTATATCGGTCCCCTGCCAATCAGTAAAGGTTGTCAGTATGCATGCACTATTGTGGATACATACTCAGGATACATGATGGTTTTGCCGTGCAAGCGTGCCACACAACTGAATACCATTAGGTTGTTAGATCAGATCATATTGCATTACGGAGTGCCTTTGCAGATTCAAAGTGACAATGGGTCACACTTCAAAGGCAAATTGATTCAGGAATATTGTCAAGAAAAGATCATTCAATGGCTCTAGCATGTGCCTCATTACCCTGCTGCTTCAGGATTGATTGAACGAATGAATGGTTTGTTGAAAGAACAGCTGCACAAATCTGGAGATGGCAATTTGGCAGGCTGGCGTGATCGTGTGTTTGATGCGGTGCAAGTGCTAAACAATAGGCCTGTGAATGAGCATGAAACTCCTTTGATGCGGCTAATGACTCCTGCTTTACAGATTCAACCCAACTCAGAGAAACCCTATTGTACTGGGAAATTACCCCGGGTTCTTTAGCTCCCTATCGGGCGACTCCAGAGTCAGCAGGGGTAGACTTGCATTCCCACGAGGAAATCAGATTAGACCCAAGAGGGATTGTCGTAATTGAAACAGGGATTGGAGTACAAATTACCCCAGAGCATATTGGATGGATTGCCCCTAGATCTGGCCTAGGATTGAAGGGAGTTCAAGTGTTGGGAGGGGTAATTGATGCCGATTACCAAGGCGAGATCAAAGTCATCCTGATGAATAGTGGGGACCAATTGTTACCGATCCACAAGGGCGATCGGGTGGCCCAATTAATTATCCCCTTTAAGTTGTCCATGATTAAGAAGGGGGAGCCTCCTACAGTGTTAACTACCCGTGGGGATCGTGGTTTTGGCTCTTCAGACAGTATGGTACCGGGTGCGAAGGTGTGGGTGGAACGGCCAAGTGGCCCACCAGTACCCGCAGATGTCATTGCATCAGGCAAAGACCAAGTAGTTTTAGTAATGGAGCCCGGTAGAAAGAAATGGCAATATGTGCCCGCAGACAAATGTTACCTAAGAGTGATTTACAACACTGATATCTCTTTTCTGGGTTTGCCTTGTAGATCCTGTGTCTGGCTGGTGTAATTGTGGGACTAAATGGGACTCTGTTCGGGAGAGTCAAACGGCATGCTGCTACCAATGAAAAATGTCACATCTGTGCCAACGATCAAGAAGAAACTGATAATGATGAGTAATGATGTCCAAAAGCAGCCCTATGCCGATGCCGAAAAGCCAGCCAGACCGAAGACATGGATTCGTGAAATGCGGCAAACACGTCAGGCGCAAGTGAAAACAACATTGATGCCAGTTATGCGAGAGGCATCTTCAGGACGGCGAAAACATTCTCCAATCACCCAAATTGAGAATATGTGGACATACCTGGCACAACAGGTGCTCAACATTACGCACTTTTGCCTTACTGACGTGCCCAATGCTGAAGCCTTACTGACTACATGCTTAGTAGCAGTGCCGACGCCAGTTCCGGTTCTAAAGCATACTTCGAAGGGATTGTGTCCTCCGACGTATTCCTCATCTTAGATATCTCCTTCCAGCTTTGCTGGCCTCGGAAAATTTTTCTCTAGAGGGCGCTGCGCGTCGACCTCCTCCGAGTCGATGTCCCTCGACAGCCGCCGTGTCGACGTCCGTTGCTCAGTTCCGTTTTTCCGCGCTTACTCAGTGCCTCGGAATATCGTTGCTCAGTTTTTGTCAGGTTAAATCTATTTACCTCGAGTTATTCGATCTGTACTCGATGGCTTCTTCGACGGAACTGACAACTCCTTGATCCGGCTTCAAAAAATGCCGAGATTGTGGGAAAAAGATGTCGCTGACTGACCCTCACAGAGTTTGTCTGTGGTGTTTGGGAGCTGAACACCATTGTTCGAAGTGCGAGGACTGTATGTCCATGACAGCTAAGGCCCTGAAGGAGCGTAGGGGGAAGCTGGAGAAAGGTAAGACTTTTAAAGCTGCTTCTTCGTCGACGAAGTCGAGACATTCGTCTCCATTCGCGTTCTAGGTCTCGGAGTGGGTCCCATCACTCCTCGAGATCGAAGCACTCGAAGAGCAGACGTCGAAGATCCCCTTCTCCGTCTTCCTCTGTTTCACCAAAGAGAATCACTTGCCCCACGAAACATAGTTCCCGGGCTGAATGGGAGGAATTCCGTAAAAATATGATGAGCGTCTTCGAGAAAGCGGCCTCGACCCCCTCGAAGACTGCCGAGAGCGATGCGCTGGTCGAAAGACCCGAAGGTCAAAAATGCTGCGAGTCGCAGTACCCGGCGAAGGGAACCTCTCGAGCGCGTCTCGAACCCTCGAGTAGGACTATGACCTCCAAACCTTCCTCGAAGGTTCCGTCGACGCTGTCGACGAAGGTTCCGTCGACGCCAAGGTCGGTGTCTTCGACGCCGTTGTCGAAGGGACCTTCGACACACGGGTCTGTCGACTCGACGCCAGCTTCGACACCGGCGTCGACGCCAAGAAAAGTCACGGTCACGACACACCCAGTGACTATCCCCAGGTCCTCGATGACGATGGCTTTGAGATTGTCGAGTAGAATCCCAATTCTGTCGAGGTCATCGAGGCCTCCGCCTTTGTTTTCGACGCCACGCTCGAAGCCTTCGACGACATCAACGTTTTCGAGGCGGATTATGACAAGTTCGGCACCCTCTGCCTATGAAATGGGATTTACACCCTTTATGAGTTCAGAACAATTGAGAAATATGTCCTCAATTATGGAAGAGGGTGAATTGTCTGAACAGGAAGACACATTTGAGTTGCAGGGACCTGTAACCCCAATTAGAGAGGAATTTTCCTCTGAAGAACGCAGGTTAAAGAATCTTCATGATTCCTTACATGAGGCAAGTGGGTTAGACACTTCCCCTGAGGTGGAGTTTGCTAGGCCAGACCCGGGGGAGCATGCTGAAACCCCCTATAGAGCCTTAATGGCCAGGATCACAGAGTTTATGGGGTGGTCTGCACCTTTACAATCTTTCCAACAAGATGACCTCACAGACATTCTTGACAAAGGCCCACAGGAGGATCCTGTGGTGCCTTTTCATAAAGCTCTTCAGAGGAAGATTATGACGAACTGGGAAACCCCAGATGTCGTCCCGGCAGTAAATAAAAAACTGTATACAAAATATAGGGTATCTTCTACAGACCCGGAGTTTTTGTCAAAACACCCATCCCCAGAAAGTCTGGTGGTACAGGCAGCATCTTCTACCGATGTCAAGACGGCTTATCCTACCGTCCCACAGGGCAGGGACGATAAAAAATATGATGCTATGGCAAAGAAAGTTTTTTCGGCATGTAGCATGGCGTTAAAATCTGTTAATGCTACTTGCACCCTTGCTAGATTCAGCCATACACTTTGGGAGTGTGCTTCTACAGCGGCTGACTGCATCCCGGAGGGAGAAGAAAGGGAGGCGTTCCTGAATATCATACAGGACGGTAAAGACGCTATGTGCGAATCCCTCCAGACGGGCATTGATTCGGCTGACAGTATCAGCAGAGCAATGGCGGCAAGTACAACAACCAGGAGATTCGCTTGGTTGAGAAAGTCTGGTTTTGCCCCTGATGTGCAAGCCAGGCTCTTGAACATGCCATTCGATGGCTCTTCTTTGTTCGGGAAAAAGGCGGATGACAGTTTCGAGAAACTGCAAACTTCAAAAGCAGCAGCAAAATCCTTAGGCGCTGCAATCCGTCAGACACCTTTTCGTCCCACAGGAACCTCTGCGAGGGGCAAGTCCTTTCGCTTCTACTCCGCATTCGGAAGAGGTAGAGGACGTCCGGATCAAAGGGGACAAAGAAGAACTACCTGAGGTGGACGGGGTAGATATTCAAAAGCCGCAGCAACAGCAGGTGCCTCTTTACCATCGGCATCCGCATCAGCCGCCCCAAAACCACTCTGAGGACTTCCCTCACAGGACACCTGTAGGAGGCAGGTTGACTCAACATCTGGCGGAATGGCAGGCTATCACGTCAGATGCTTGGGCATTGGTTACTGCCTGCCTCTCCTATGCATACCTCAGAGTCATCCACCGGGGATCAGCTCTCAGAAAGCTCCAGATCCGCTCCTCTTGCAGGAAATTTTCGACCTGCTAGAGAAAGGTGCCATAGAACCGGTACCTGTAGCGGAGAGGAACAAGGGCTGGTACTCCCCTTATTTTCTCATTCCAAAGAAAGACGGAGGACTGAGACCCATCTTGGACTTGCGAGAATTGAACAAATTCCTCAGGAAAGACAAAGTCAAGATGGTCACTCTTTCTCAGATCCTCCAGGCCCTTCAGTTCCAGGACTGGTTGGTATCTCTGGACCTTCAGGATGCTTATTTCCATGTGCCTATCCATCTCAAACACAGGAAATACCTGAGGTTCGCAATTGGCAACTCTCACTATCAATTTCGAGTGCTGCCATTTGGGCTGACCTCCGCCCCGAGGGTCTTCAAGTTAATGTCGGTAGTGGCGGCAAGTCTAAGGAGGGAAGGGATTCACGTCTACCCCTACCTGGACGATTGGTTGATCAGGGCTGTCTCTTCGGAACAAGCTCAGATCCAGCTAAATCACGTGTGCCACTCCCTTCACAAACTGGGCTTCTCCCTCAATTTAAAGAAGTCACAAATGATACCATCACAGAGACTCCAGTTCATAGGAGCGATCCTGGACACTTCCCTGGGAAAAGCCTCGCCACCTGAGGTGAGGGCTCAAGATATTCTACAGATGGTTACCAAGTTCCAAGATGCCCAACGTCTCCCAGCGTTCGACTTTTTGAGGTTGCTAGGCCTCATGGCATCCTGCATTTTCCTAGTGCCAGAGGCTCGCCTGAGAATGAGATCCCTCCAGTGGGCACTGAGGACTCAGTGGTCACAATTCTCAGGGAGAATGACGGATCTTCTTCAGGTTCCTGACAGGGTGGCTCGAGACCTTCAGTGGTGGGCCTGTCAGGAGAACATTCTGAAAGGAGAACAGTTTTGGCAACCCTGGCCGAAGATAACAGTGGTCACTGATGCCTCACTCATGGGGTGGGGAGCCCACACCAACGACTTGACCATCAGCGGTCGTTGGTCTCCATCGGAGTCCAGACTACATATCAACCTGTTAGAGCTGAGAGCCATCAGACTTGCGCTGAAGGAGTTCCTGCCAGCTGTACAAGGGAAAAACGTCCTGATAATGACGGACAACACAGTGGCCATGCATTACCTGAACAAAAGAGGAGGCTTAGGATCACTACCCCTGTGCAGAGAGGCGAAGCAGCTCTGGTTTTGGGCAATCCAAGAAGGAATCTCTCTATCGGCAGTTCACCTAGCCGGAGAGAAGAACTTCACAGCGGACGCTCTGAGCAGGCAGAGCACAGTCTCCCACGAGTGGGAACTAGCTCAGGAAGTCCTTCAAGAGATCTTCGCCCTTTGGGGAACCCCTCAGGTGGATCTGTTCGCCACCAGCGTCAACAGGAAATGCGATCTGTTCTGCTCAAGGGAATTTCCCCCGAGAGGCGCTCTGGGGGACGCGTTCATAGTGGACTGGGAGTTTCCGCTTCTGTACGCGTTCCCACCGGTCCCTGTCATTCCTCAAATGATCAGGAGGTTAAGAAGATTCCGGAGAACCATGATCCTAATTGCCCCGGATTGGGCCAGGACAACGTGGTACCCGGACCTTCTAGACTTGTCCATCTGCCCTCCAATTCGACTTCCACTCAGAGAGAACCTACTCTCACAGAAGGGAGGTCAGGTTCTCCATCCAGACATCAAAACCCTCAACCTTCACGCTTGGCTTCTGAAAGGCTGAGGTACAAGGATTGGGACCTCCCTGATGATGTTATGGAGGTGTTGCTTTCGGCAAGGAGGCCAGCAACAAAGTCTTTATACCGCTGCCGTTGGAACAGATTTTGCAGCTGGTGTAGAGAACAGAATATCGACCCTTTTTCATGTGGTACACCAATGGTTTTGTCCTTCCTTCTATATTTGGCAAATTCAGGCCTTCAAGTTGGCACCATTAAAGGCTATCTCGCAGCGCTATCCATCTTTAAGCGCACTGCGGAAGAACCATCCTATTTCAAGTTACCCTTGGTAATACAGTTTCTAAAGGGTTTAACCAATGTTTATCCCCCAAGACCATTCCAAGTTCCCCTATGGGATTTAAACTTAGTACTAACTTTCCTGATGGGCACACCTTTCGAACCACTCCATTCTTGTTCGCTAAGATTCCTTACCCTTAAAACTGTTTTATTAATAGCACTTACATCTGCTAGAAGGGTGAGCGAATTACAAGCTCTTTCTTGTAAACCCCCTCACACAATATTTCACAAAGACAAAGTTGTCCTGCAAGTGAAGCCTAATTTCCTCCCAAAGGTGGTTTCTGAATTCCATATCACTCAGAAGATTACCCTACCATCTTTCTATCCTCCTCCTCATCCGGGGAAAGAGGAAGAGAGGTTACACAGGCTAGACCCTAGAAGGGCTTTAAGTTTTTACATCAGTAGACTAGCCAGGATAAGACAGGCAGACCAGCTGTTTGTAGGTTACACAGGTCACAAGCTGGGTTTACCAATAACTAAGCAGACCATTTTCAGATGGATCATTCTAGCCATTCTGGAATGTTATAAACTGGCAGGGAAAGAGCCCCCTCAAAATCTTAGGGCTCATTCGACCAGAGGTATTGCAGCTTCATCGGCCCTCAAAAGAGGCGTGCCGGTTAAAGACATCTGTGCGCCCGCTACATGGTCGTCTGTCCATACCTTTACACGATTTTACAATTTGGCTTCCTCCTCCAGTCAAGAGACTAGGTTTGGAAGGGCTGTACTGCATTCTATTCATCAATAGAAGACAGCGTGAAGTCAGTACTCCCTCCTCCAATAATAGAATACTGCTATGGGAGCCTATCTAAGATGAGGAATACGTCGGAGGACACAATCCCTTCGAAGAACAAGTTACTTCTTACCTTGTAACGTTCTTTCGACGGGATGTTCCTCCGACGTATTCCTCATCGACCCTCCCATCCATCCCCGCAGTTCTACTTTCCTTGTTGTTGCAGTTTACGCTCCTTCAGGGGGATTAGTTTAGTCCAGAAAGTATTATTGTGGGCTACAAAACGGAACTGAGCAACGGACGCTGGGCGCGACCTTTATAGGCAGGGTGACGTCGATACGGCGGCTGTCGAGGGACATCGACTCGGAGGACGTCGACGCGCAGCGCCCTCTAGAGAAAAATTTTCCCAGGCCAGCAAAGCTGGAAGGAGATATCTAAGATGAGGAATACGTCGGAGGAACATCCCGTCGAAAGAACGTTACAAGGTAAGAAGTAACTTGTTCTTTCGGCGTCACGCACAATGATTCTTTGGTTCAAGATTCCGATATCGGGCAATCCTTTTCCGTCTGAGTACTGCAGGTTTTGCCAGGAAACTGATCGCAAATGGAGAAACTTGACACGTATTATAACCTATAATATAACTCAAGGTGATGTGTGTTACCTTATGACATGCAATGCAAAAGAAATTGGCAAATGCCAACAGCTCAATTTAACCAAACCGCAAAATCCAACTGGGTTCGAGAAACGATTGTGTTCACGAATTCCACGCACATGTACCAGTGTGAATAACACTGTCTTGTAATCATCCAGTGATAGCTGCCAGTCATCTGAATCATGTGAAACTTCCAACAGGATGGCTCTTCATGTGGCAACATCACATACACTTATATTCCAGCTAACATTTCCGGAGGTCCATGTGCCTTAACTCGATTAGGACTAATGATGTTCCCTTTGCACCCAGCGATATCTCGAGGCAAAAGGTCAACTTTTGAGTCTGTGGGTCTATCCCCCGATTGTGATTCACATGTGCATTTGCTATCAGAAGCTGAGGTTCTAGCATTAACCCTTTCATTAGTGGGAGTTTGGGGTTTAGCTGCTCGGGGTTACAAATCTTTGATCAAATTAGCATGTTTAGTAGTCAAAGGACTCAATCATACTTCTCAAGCATTAGAAGAGTAACTCCTTGATAGCAAGGTTATTAGAAAAGCAACTTTGCAAAACAGGGCTGCTGTTGATTATCTATTGCTAAAGCATAATTTAGGTTGTAACGCAGTTGAAGGTATGTGTTATTTCAATCTAAGTGACCATTCACGATCCATTGAAAGTCATATTCGAGGTTTGAGGGATCTCATTTCTCAAGTGTCCCAAGATCATACTGGGAATTGGTGGGATTGGTTATTTTCATGGATTCCTGATATTGGGGGTACACTGCGTTACGCTTTTGCTTGTATTTGCATTATATTAGCTATCATAATAGCTTGTTGTTGTTGTATTCAATGCATTCCCAATATAGTTTTAATATTTCGTCGGTTTCAGAGACCGGCTCCTCTGCCACTGGGCTATGGAAGATAAATATCCAAGGGTGAAATTGTTATGCTTGAGCTAAAACATGGCGCTGGTGCGCAGTGTATTCTGGGGGCACTCGGAGCCATAATGGATATTTACTCCATGCCTCAGTGAAAAGCTGTACTTTGCTGAGAGCTGAATTTACTTTGCTGAAGAAAACATGCTTTCCAAACCTGGTATGCAGTCAAGGACATTCTGCTGGAAAAGCTGGTTTTGTTATGTCTTGTTATGAGTTATGGGACTGTTTTTCATGGCGTTTGTTCTTAGGAGAGGAGGGAAGCGCTTTGCTCCTTGAGGTTACTGTCGGTTGACCCAGCTGGCAACCAACGGTTACCCATCAATGCGCAAGTGCATTGCCAGAAGGTTTGAGAAATTACCACCCCTTTTTGAGGAGTGCATATATGCGGGACCCCTCAACGGTCAGACGGGACAAGTACAAAGACCTCAGTCGGAAGGGGGACGCCTTTGTCCGGCATACCTGTGGGCTGTTGTGCTCTCGGCCTGGTTGTTATCGGGGTCTTCCAGCCGCTTCTGGCGAGATGAGGGATTCAGTTACGCCCACGGTGATGTATTTTCTTTGGAATTCGGTCTTTTCTGTGATTTATTTCTGTGTTATCACTTGTTGCTTCCAAGCTTTGAATAAATAGCCGTATAAGTGCTCATTATTTTCTAAGTGTGTGTGTGTGGTTGTAAGTCATTGCGTCGTCTACCTGCGTTTAAAGTATTGGCTCTGCAATTGCGCTGGTGATTAATGACTGTCCGTGCACTCTGGGCGAGCAATACAGCCTCCGAGGAAGTCAACGCCATCGGCGCCGAGGCCGTCGAAGGACACGCTCGGGGCACCTCCCTCGAGGCCTGTTTCGAAGCCATCTGCCCCACACTCGACGCCGATTCTGTGGACGCCCTCGATGCCTTTTTTGGAGGCTTTACCAGAGGTACCCCGTGCATCGGTGGAAACTCTGAGGAAGGCCCTGAAGAAGTCAGTAAGGCCTGTATTTGAACCTTTTTCGGTGCCCTCATCCAGGGATTTATTCCAGCCTCTGGATTACATCTCTGAGGTGGATGAGGTGTCTGATGCAGGTTTGGTTCCTGATGAGGTTCCTGACAAACTCTTGTCTGGTCATAACCAGTTGGAAGACCTGCGTCAGTCTTTGCACGACGCCAGTGGTCTGGACACCTCTCCGGAGGTTGAGTTTGGTAGGCCTGAGCCTGGCACGCACGCCGAGTCTTAGTTCCGGCGTCTCATGTCGAGGGTGATGGAGTACTTGGGGTGGTCTGCGCCACCAGTGGATTTTCTGCAGGATGACCTGACAGATATCCTTGACCAAGGTCCACCCGGTGCTGCCATTTCATATGGCTTTTCAGAGAAGGGCGGCGGCGGCTTGGACTGCTCCGGAGAGTCTCCCGGCAGTGAGCAAGTCATTGCCGAAAAAATACTGTCCTGCCAGTAGCGATCTCTGCTACTTGACTATGCACCCTACTCCAAAGAGTTTGGTGGTGATGGCTGCTACGGCCCCAGCAAAACAGGTGTCGTACCCTACCATCCCTCCTGATAGGGACGACAAAAGTTTTGATGGCTGGGCGAAGAAAGTGTTTTCTTCAGGGGGTATGGCTTTACAGGCAGCCAACTCTGTGTGTGCCTTAGCACGTTTCACTCACACTCTGTGGAATTGTGTGTCTTTGGCGGCTGAACATATTCCCGAAGGGGAGGAACGGGATGGTTTTCTTGCCCTCATTCAGGATGGCAAGGATGCCATGTGTGAATCCGTTCAGTCGGGTCTGGACATGGCAGATTGTGTCATCCGGTCCATGGTGGTGAGCACCGTAATGCGCAGATTTGCGTGGTTGCGGAAGTCGGGGTTTGCTCCTGATGTACAAGCCCGGCTTCTCAACATGCCTTTTTGGCAGCAAGGCTGACGAGAGCCTTGAGAGGTTGCAGACCTCCAAAGCTTGAGCGAAGTCGCTGAGCGCTGCAGTTCGCCAACCTCCTCCTTTTCATCCTAGGGGACAGCAATAGAGGGGAGGTTCCTTTCGATACTACTCTTCCTTTGGTAGATCGAGGGGATCTGCAAGTCAAATGGGCCACTGTAGGAGTACCAGAGGTGGAAAACAAAGTACTCGAGGTGCCACGGCCGCTTGGGCAGTTGCCTCTCTGACCTCAGGTACTGCTGCAGCCGCTTCAGCTCATTCATGAGGCCATGTCCCATGGTTCGCCGGTTGGGGGGGAAGGCTGGCGCACCATCTTGTAGAATGGCGTACCATTACTTCAGATGTGTGGGTTCTGGAGCTCACTGCCCACGGCTACTGTCTTCCTTTCCGGCAGAGGCCTCATGACAGTCCACCAGGGAATCTCTCTTTGAAGAGTCTGGATCCGCTCCTTGGCAGGAAATCAAATCTCTGCTGGTGAAACGCGCCATAGAACTAATGCATGTAGCGGAGAGGAACAAGGGATGGTATTTCCCTTATTTTTTGATCCCGAAGAAAGACGGGGGATTGAGACCCATCATGGACTTGTGTGGTTTGAACAAGCTCCTCGGGAAGGACAAGTTCAAGATGGTTACTCTCTCAAGTCCTCCAGGCCCTTCAACTTCAGGACTGGTTGGTGTCTCTCGACCTCAAGGACGCTTATTTTCATGTGCTGATTCATCCCAAGCACAAGAAGTACCTGAGGTTTGCGGTTGGCAACTCGCATTTTCAGTTGCGGGTCCTGCCTTTCGTATTGACCTCCGCCCCGAGGGTCTTCACCAAGCTCATGCTGGTGGTGGGGGCATAACTCAGGAAAGGGGGATTCACGTCTACCCCTACCTGGACGATTGGTTGATCAGGGCGCGCTTTTCCGAGCAAGTCCTGGATCATCTGTCAGTCACCTGCCACTCCCTTCACAAGCTTGGCTTCTCCCTCAACTTAAAGAAGTCCCACTTGACACCTACCCAGCGGCTCCAGTACATCGGAGCAGTGCTCGACACATCTCTGGGGCAGTGTTCGCGTCCCCAGGTGAGGGCTCATCACATTCTGCAGATGGTGCACAAGTTTCAACATGCCCAGAGTCTCCCGGCGTTCGAGTTCTTGAGGTTGCTCGGCCTCATGGCATCCTACATTCTTTTGGTGCCAGAGGCCAGGTTGCGGATGAGATCTCTGTAGTGGGCTCTCAAGCTCCAGTGGTCGCAGTCCTCCGGGAGGATGTCGGACCCCATTCAGGTGCCGCCCTCGGTCGCCCAGGATCTTCTGTGGTGGGCTGTCGAAGGCAATCTGAGGAAGGGGGCTCCATTTTGGCTACCCTGGCCAGAGGTAACGATCGTGACGGACGCGTCCCTCACGGGATGGGGAGCTCATGCCAACAAGTTGAGTCAGCGGTCGTTGGTCTGTCGGAGTCCAGACTCCATATCAATCTGTTGGCGCTGAGGGCCATCAGGCTTGCCCTGAAGGCTTTTCTGCTGTATGTGCGAGGAAAGAATGTCCTGATTCTGACGCACAATACAGTGGCCATGCACTACCTCAACAAAAAGGGGGTGGCAGGGTCTCTCCCTCTGTGCAGGGAGGCGATGCAGCGCTGGTGCTGGGCCATCCAGCAGGAAATTTCGATCTCGCCAGTTCATCTGGCCTGAGACGAAAACGTGACGGCAGACGCTCTGAGCAGGCAGAGCATGGTCTCTCACGAGTGGGAGCTGGCTCAGGAGATTCTCCTGGAGATCTTCGCCCTCAGAGTGGATCTCCTCGCCACCATTGTCAACCGGAAGTGCAAAATGTTCTGCTTGCAGGAAATGTCCTCCAAAAGGAGCCTTAGGGGACGCGTTTGTAGTGGAGTGGTCCTTCCCACTACTGTACGTGTTTCCTCGAGTCCCCATCATTCTGCAAGTGCTGCGTAGGTTACGGAGGTTCAGTTCCCGAATTATCCTCATTGCTCCGGCATGGGCCAGGAGAACGTGGTACCTGGACCTTCTCGACATGTCCATCTGCCCTCAACGCCGTCTTCCCTACTGAGACGATCTGCTCTCACGGGAGGGGTGTCAGGTTCTCCATCCAGAGGTCAAGTCCCTCAGCCTTCATGCTTGGCTTCTGAAAGGTTGAGGTATAAGGATTTGGACCTCCCTGAAGACGTGATGGAGGAGTTGCTTTTGGCCAGAAGGCCAGTACCAAGTCCCTATACCGTTGCTGTTGGAGAAAGTTCTGTGACTGGTGCAGGGTTAAGAATGTGGATCCTTTTTCATGTGGCATTCCTGTGGTTCTGTCTTTTTTGCTTTCGTTAGCCCACAAGGGCCTGCAAGTGGGTACCATTAAAGGTTACCTGGCGCGCTGTCCATATTCAAGCGCTCATCTGAGGAGTGTTATTATTTTAAGATTCCTTTGATTTCTCAGTTTCTGAAAGGGTTCACTAATGTGTTCCCTCCGTCACCTTTCCTGGTGCCCGGTTGGAATTTGAACCTGGTTCTAAAATTCCTAATGGGAGCTCAGTTTGAGCCTTTACATTCTTGTCCTTTGAGACTGTTGACCTTTAAAACTATTTTTAGTTGCGGTTGCTTCCGCTCGCAGAGTGAGTGAGTTGCAGGCACTATCCACTAAGCCACTCTTCAGTGTTCCAGAAGGACAGGGATGTCCTTGGGGTTCGTTGTCCTTTTCTTCCAAAGGTTGTGTCGGAATTTCATTTAAGCCAGAAGTTTATTCTTCTGGCTTTCTATCCTCCTCCGCATCCTCCGTTGCCGCAAGGCTTTCTGTAGTCATACTGGCAGAAGATTTGTGCCACACTTTCTGGGAAAAAACTACAACTGAGGCTACGGGCGTTATGCGTCCTACTTATAACATCCGGTGACGTCGGCTCAACGGAGGCCCTCGAGGACAGCGTATCGACGTCATCGACGCAGGACGCAGACGCCGAACATTTTCCAAAGCAGCACAGCTGTGGTGATTACCTGTCATAGATGTGGAATACGTCGTCGGAAACATCCCATCGAAAGAACGTTACCAGGTAAGAAAGTAACTTGTTCTTCTAGCTTTGCCCTCCTATGATAGTGCAGAAGGTACTGGGGCCATCCCAAGTACGAGTAATGCTATGGCTAGTGCTACTGTAGAGAGAAACAATGATGATGAAGATGGTGATGATGTGTCCTCTGTTTCCCTGAGTGGCTCTGGAGGTGAGGCCCTGCTGAATTCAAGAAGCAAGAGCTGCTGTTTAAGCAGAAAGAGCTTGAATTCTGCATGGCTAAGCTGGATTTGGAGAGGTCAGAGAAGCAGAAGGAGAGGGACCACCAATTGGAGTTTGCTAGATTGCAGAGCACCAATGGTTATGATATGACATTTGTAACGCGCCTATACACAAGTGTTTCAAGGCGCAACGAGGCAGGGGTGGAAATAGGGGAGAACAGACAACGATCCTACTAGGCCAGGTGTCATTCAGATCATGCAAGTGCAAGGGTAGGGGGACTGGGAAAAGGGCAAGTGCAAGGGGAAGGGGAGAGGGGAAGTGCAGTACATGGTTAGTAGATTACAAGATAATAGTTCCAGCTGGTGGCAAGTGCAAGGAGAGCGCAGTACCTGGTTAGTAGAATACAAGATAAATAATAGGGCCAGCTGGTGGCAAATGCAAGGTAAGTGCCAGGAGAAGGGGCTGTAGGATACAGAGACAGTCCCGTAGTGCAGGTAGGCAGTGCAGGGAAGAGTGGCATGGCCAAGGACCGAGATCGGTGAGTGGCCAGTTGCAGATTTAGTGCAGGTTCAGTGATTTTAGCAGGGGAGAGAGGGAGAGAAAGCTGAGGCAAAGAGGAAGGTTTTGAGGTGAGGTCTAATGGTTCCACTAGAGGGTTTGGTAGTGGGTCTGGCCCCTCCTCTCATCCAAGATTTCCAAAAGATCTGCTAAATGTATATGATGACAAGAATGACATCATGGGCTGGTTGACTGCATTTGAGTATTGATGCGAGGTGCAAGAGGTAGTGGAAGCTGATGAGATTGCATGGTTGCCCAGTCGATTACCCCATTCTGGCTGCAGTGCTATTATCGATATGTCAGTCTAACAGAAAAGACTTTGAAAAATTGAAGCTGACTCTGGTCTTAAAGTTTGGGAAGACTCCTGCCCAATGCTTGAAGAGATGCAGAGAATACAAAAAGAAAGAAGGTAATAGTTGGGTTACTTATGTTGCTGATTCCTTTAAAAACTCGACTGGGTGGAACGATACAAGGTCACTACCTTTGAGGGTATGATGGATTTATTCATTCTTGAACTTATTTTTCCTTCTTGTTCCCCTGAGCTTAAGCAGCACTTTGCTGAGTCTAAGGCGATAGATCCTAAGAAGTTTGCCATTGCAGTCGATTTATGGGTGTCACACACTGTCCCATAAGGACAAGCCTGATACTGGTAAGCGGGGGGAGGAGAAAAAGCACACAGATAAGGAGGGTGGGGGGATCTGAAAAAGTCACCGGAGAACAGTCAGAGTAGTGGGAGTAACCCTCCCAAAACATACCTCTGGTTACAGTAAGCCTCCCTATGTACACAGACCCAGTGTAGCAATTTACCATGTGAAGGGTGACCCCAGATGTAAGGTCAAAACCTTGGGGGGTCCACTCTGTGAGTCCAGCCCTCCCCTCCCCTCATATGAGGAGGAAGACATTGTCAAAGGGGCATCCTTCTCATCAGACTCCTTCCCTAGTGACATAGAGTATGAAGTTGTCTTAGTTTCCCTGGGTTCCTGTGAGCCAAGAATTTCAGAAGCTTATGCTAGGATACCTGACAACACCAAGCACTACTTTACAGCCAGTCTGCTGATCAATGGAGCAGAACCTCCTGCCCATGGGGATAGTGGAGCCAGCAGAACTGTGGTGGATGCCTCACTGGTCAACCAGGAAGAGCTTGTTCGAGCTACCCTGATGCCCACCAAGTTAGCTGATGGCCCACCCTCAAGTGCCTGTACATATAACTATCAATGGTACAGCAGTGAGGATTCCTATCAGCATACAGAGGCAAGTCCCCGGAAATGCCCTGCTGGGTAATTAGCTCAGAGACTTTGGTCTTGTGGGGGATACACCAGAGAGATCCTGCACAAGGTCACAAACACAAGCTGCCCTGGCGAAGTCCAAGGCTGAGCCAAAGCCAAAGGGGAAACTCAAAAAACAAAAAGATTCACAGATGCGCTACTGAGTATGAAACAATATCTTACCCCTAAGGGTTGAGTACAAACTAGATTCACTTGTGAAATTATAAACAAATTGAAATGAAACGTTGAGGCACTGTTGGAAGGATTGGCCGGAGTTGTACGCTTAACGATAAGTATTGCATTTATGAATTTTAGTAATTGCTCTTCTTGATTAAACTTGAAAGTAAATAAGGTTTACTTTAACAGAAAGATTCAGAGCAAATCTGCGGGCCTCCGAGCACAGTATAGGCAATGGAATTCCTCAAGTAATTGTATAATCCTAGATGAAACAACTGATGCATTTTCAAATGATTAGCTGAACCGGTACATGCAGGTTTGAATCAGGTTTGATCAGAAGCTGATCACTTCTGAGACAAAGTGGTATTGCACATTGATATTGATTTGATATGTTTTGGAATTAATTCAATGTATTTCAATGTTTCAATAAAAACATTTTGCCAAAAAAAAATAAGAGGGAAAGAAAATATTCCCCCAAACTCACCTGCCACTGAGGTAGAGGTAGTTCGCCAAGCACCTGAACCTGGCGAGGACGAGGTGTTGAAATACTCAACCCACATGACCATACTGAACTCCAAAGTTTGTTGGTTGAAAGTGGTCCTGATAGGGAGGAGTTCAGTAATGGCCAACGTGGGTACTCCTCTTTAGAAGGCCTAAGGAGTCAGGCCTGCTCCCAGCTTGAGGTTGACCCTCCTGGGAAGCATATCATTTATTGAGAAGGTGGGCTCATGTACAGTGAGCTCACAGAGAGTACTGAAGGAGACCATAGGAGGTTGGTGGTCCCCCTTCAAGTCAGAACACTCCTCCTGCAATTGGCGCATGAAGTCCCCCTCGCTGGTCACCTTGGGATCAAGAGAACCAAGCAAATGTTAGCCATGCATTTGTCATGATCCCTGCCCCTCATGTCCCCAGCCCACCAAGATGTCAGGCTGGAGCCAGGCCACAGTCACCTACATGGCCCTCAAGGGCATCTCCATCCCTCCAAAGACCCACTTGGAGTCAAACTTGGCGCTTGTGGCACCAGACTCACTCCCATAGGATAACATTGGGAATCGGGCTTGTAGTGCATTGATGGGGACAAGATGGATGCCCCCACATATTTCGGTTCCTAGAACTGCATGTGCGGTCTAGTCTTTTGGGTGTGGTTCAGCACAGAGGCACCTGGGATACCCAGAGACTATTTAAGCCACACCCAGGCTGAGAAACATGCTTTGCGTTTTCTGCACCTGCAGCTTGACACTCACTGTGTTCGGATTGGTCTCCAGTAGGCCTGCATCTTTCTTCTGCGCTCAGCTCCTGCAAGAACAAGAACACCGTTGGGTACAGCCTTACCTTGCGGCGCTTCTGCCCATCAGTCATCGCTCCTTCTGTTCTGCGGGCATCTTCGGCGGTGTCATTCCCATCCCGTCACGCCGCTTCCTAAGGAAAAGGGAAAAGAACAGAAAAAAGGCATTAGTAAGCATTCTGCAAATCTTCCCTTATTTTTAAATAATGTACAAGCTTCAAACACTTACCTGAATCCCAGCCGCTCTGGGGGAACTCTGTCTCCGGGACTTCTCATCCATCTGCAAGAGGGAAAAGACACTCCAGTTTAGCGTGGAAACATGTAGAGGCGCCGCATACCGCGCTTACCCACCGCATTTGTTCTTCAGAACCGGCATCCACGCTGAAAACGTCGCGGCACCTAAAAGACACAGAAAAAGAACTCAGTTCAATGCAAATACGAAAGGGGTGCATTGCGCATCGTGCTCTCTCATCTTCAGCGCTACTCATCTCAGCAGCACGCCGCCATCCCCGGACGCCGGCCATCATCTAAGGAAGGAAAGGAATGAAGTTAGAGAACTGTTCAAAAGACTCATTATACTTACCTGTCGGACTCTTGCCAGTGAAGTAACTAGGCAGCAACGAGCCCACATCAATCAACGCGCCCCTGCGCTGAAGGCAGGACGGAGAGCACACTATCCAAGAAAACAAGGTGAGCTGTGGATCAAAGGGAAGGGTTGGACCCCGGGGAAGAAGGAGTTCAAGCACACAGAGACAATAGGGAGTTAAACTCTTCCAATCCTCTGTTTCAGGCCCAGTCTCCAGTCGAATAGCCTCCGGGGAAGGGTTTGAGTTTGTAAGAGGTCAGAACAGTCTGAGTGGCGTCCCCGTGGATACCAGGTGAGCGTTACAGAATTTCTACTGGCCCATGATGGTGGTGCAAGTAGAAGGCCATTGAAGGCGATGTGCCACTCTCCAGATCTCTGGAAAGAGTGTCTCAACAATCCAGGCTCCATTGGGTCCACTCCTTGTTGTGTGAGTGCCATTTGAGAGGGTAGGGATTGACATTATTGATTCTCTTGACCCTCAGACATCCTCTGGCAATAGGTCTATCTTGGTGCTGGTCAACCATGCCACCAGATAGCCTGAAGCCATCCCATTGAAGACAGTGACTGCAAAGTCATTGCTAACTACTTGGCATATTCACTAGGGTTTGCTTTCCTAAAGAAGTTGTGTTGGACAGAGGCACCAACTTCATGTCCAAGTATATGCAAGCCATGTGGAAGGAGTGTGGGGGTCACTTATACGTTTTTATCAGCCTATCATCTACAAACAAATGGCTTATTTGAGAGGTTTAATAGACCTCTCAAGAGCATGTTTGGGGCTCTGGAAGAACCCCAAAGGAGAAAATGGCATCTCCTGTTACCATGCTTGCTCTTTGCTTACAGAGAGGTACCACAAGAGGGGGTTGGCTTCAGCACCTTCAGGATTATTTTTGGTCACCCTATAAGGGGACCACTGGCCATAGTCAAGGAAGGGTGGGATCTCTCTGTTAGGCCGAATTGCATGCAGTGCCCTCTGGGACAACCACCACACAATTAGGTCTGCAGGTGTAAGCCAAACCAACCTTTGGTATAAGTCTGTACCACACAGTTTTTGGTAGCGAGCTGAGCAGCCAGGCTGATGTCAAGAGTGAATGTGAGCAGTACAAGTCATTACACATAGGACTTTCAACCACAGTGGTTCAAGTAGACACTTATACTTAAGGTTTCTTGGTAAAACACTTATTAATTTATTACACAATCATTTAGAAAACATTTCACTAGAAGGAGGCAACTTCATATTATATACCAGTACACTTCAATAAAAAAACTCTAAGATTTTAAGACAGTTTGAGCTCCCCTGAAATATGAGCCAAATGGCAGTTCAGTTACTTAGAAGTGAGCAAAAAGGCACAAGGTATGTTGAATAGATCACATATACTTGTTAGACAGTGCAAATAGTTTCAGTTCACCAGAAGAGTTCAATTCAAGTCAATAGGCCTATGCCAAAGTCAATGGGCTAGTGTTCTGGATAGGAAAGAGCAGTTCTGGTATCAAACGGTAAAGTCTTTGCAAAAGGTCTCGGAAGTAGTTTAGGCGAAAAAGAATCATTTGTTGGGACACAAGCTGATTGGCCTGCAAGTTGGGAAAGTTTCACAAACTTTCACTGTGAGAGTGACATCATCTCAATCGTGTTGGCACAGTACCTTAGTATGAAGAAACAAATGCAGCTGAAGTCCTTTGTTCCTACCAGTTCCTGCAGATATCGCTGTTCCTGAGCCTCAGTCGTGGGTACAAGAGGGAGGACGTCACTGCACGAGGCTGGCAAATGAAAGATCTTCGGTTTGTGTAGCTGTTCAAGCACACAAGCTGGTGTCCTTCCCCCTGGTTAATCCTAACCAGCTTCGCGAATTGTATCCAGGTGGCTTACGAGTTGATTGGTCCCACCAACTCAAAGGAAGAAGTCGTCCTTGAAAGGGCTACTCTGTCGAGGTGAACTTGGCAATGTGGACCTGCAGCAGGGCTTCACCGGGCAAACCAACGGTCCAGGAGTTGCAGCAGCCGTCCTCTTCCAGCTCATCTTCGGTTCTTTTGTTCCAGTGGTCGACTCTGCTTTCCAGTCCAAGAGACTAGCCTTTTAAACAGTTCTCTCCCTTTCATTCCAGCCTAGCTGTCACTCACCCAGCAGGGTGGCTGTCCTTGCAGGACAGTCAGCAGGCCAATCTCGGCAGAGTGCATTTGGGTCTCCTAGGAGACTAAGCACATGGTGTTTCGGGCACCTCCCTCACTTCCTGCCCACCCCAGACACGACGCCAGAGGCGGTCTTCAGTCCTGAAGCCCGCCAAAGGCATACGAACAAAGGGACCAAACCTGGTTTGGCGCGCACACACAAACACTATAAGGACCTTTCGAAAAAGAAATGCTAAAAAAAAACAGGACCTGTTTAAACAAAGGGGCTTAAGGTGCCATCTTGAAAAACATGTCTCCCGTGTTTTTTAGCTACCGGTGTTCGCAGTCTGGAAAAATCATGGTAGTTCATTGTAAAACCACTGCCACCGGCATTTTCAATAGGAAAGGGTAGCATTTGACTGCTACATGAGTATTTAGACACAGGGGATACTATGCCACCCCTCCAGCACTCCCTTGTAAGATGGTGTGTGCTGGGTCTAGGAATTTCGAGATTAGTAAAGTCAATTTCACTTTACATTCTCTGGTAAACAGTAGTTTCTCCCAGAGAAGGTATTTAAACCTTTGGGAAGTCCAAAAGACATCCCTGTGTCACTGCACTGATGGTTCTGTGTAACACACATGAAAAGATGATGCCTATGGAGAACACAAGTGTAAAACACACATCAAAATACATGAAAGAGTGGGAAAAAAGGCTCACACTCTATCCAGGTAAGAAAATCAAGTCCTCACAATCCAGCAAAGTTGCTGGGGGTCTCTAAGGTGAAGGGAATTTGCACATTTATGAGAATTCTCCCTAACACTCCCCACTCCTCCTGTAACTACCAATGTAGTAGATTATGTGCTGGGGCTAAGAAGAGCATGGACCTCCTGATGGCTCAGGCCAGTGACAAGTTGAAGGCTAGTCAGGCGTTGGTCAAACATTGGTATGACCAGAAAACTTCACGTGTACACTTTGCCCCAGGTCAAGAAGTCTTGATCATGGACCCAATAAGGCCTCAAGCCCAACAGGATAAATGGTCCGGCCCTTACACAGTTGTGGAGCAGCTGGGTGAGGTTAACTAGTTTGGACTTTAGAAGGCCAGGACATGCCCCCAAAGTGTTTCACATAAAAAGGCTGAAGGCTTTCATCCCTAGGGTTGAAATAGCTGCACTGCTACTGGCATCAGATATGGAAGAGGAGGAATCAAAACCTCTCTGTGACTTATTTCAGAATGGTCCTTCAGATGGCTCCATTGAGGGTGTCCAAGTGGCCCCTCTCCTGAGTTCTGAGCAACAAGGGGAAGTAAGAACTTTGCTGAGGCAGTTCTCCTCCTTGTTCTTACTAACTCCAGGTGTAACACCTTGGTGCAAACATGATACACTGGGGATAGTGTACCTACCGAAAGTGGGGGTTACAGAATGTCTGATAAGGTGAGATCCTACATCAAGGCTGAGGTCAACAAGATGTTAGATCCTGGGGTGATTGAGCCCTCCAATAGTCCATGGCCCAGTCCTGCAGTTATTGTCCCAAAAGCTGGTAGCTCTGAACTTAGGTTCCTTGTGGATTACAGGGCTCTGAATGCTGTCACAAGGACAGATGCTCACCCCCTAACTAGAACTGATGAGCTTGTGGCCTACAAGTAACTCAGCACATTTGACCTCACTGCGGGTATTGGCAAATAGCCCTAGCAGAACATGTCAAGGAGAAGACTGCATTTTCAACTGCAGAAGTCCTTTGCCAGTTCAGGGTAATGCTCTTTGGGTTGGAAAATGCACCTGCCACTTTTCAGAGGCTTGTGAACCATGTTCTAAATGGGATGGATGAATTCTGCCTAGCATATCTGGATGATATAGCAGTCTTCACTGCCACCTGGTAGGAACGTGTGGAGCACCTTAGAATTGTGTTACTGGCTCTTCAGAAGGTCCACTTGACCAGAAAAGGCCAGCAAGTGCCAGATTGGTCAAGGATCTGTGGTCTACCTTTGGCTTGAAGAAGGTGGAGGGAGGATTCAGCCTCTGCCCAGTAAACTAGAAACAGTACAAAACTTGCCTACCCCCACTACGCAAACCCAAGTGAGAGCATGCTTAGTACTCACTGGGGACTACAGAATTTTCATGGCAGGCTATGGCACCATGGCTGCCCCTCTGACTGTTCTCACTACTCGAAAGAAGCCCAAAAAGGTCTCTTGGTCTGAGGAGTGTGAGTAGCCCTTAAATGGCTTAGGACTCCCTGTGCCAGGCCCCTGTTCTCCGGGCCTGTGATGATTGGCAGGTTGGAATATAAAGGGGTGATGCAGGAGGGAGGGAGAATCGGGTCGTTGCCAGGGAGACAAGGTTTATTGTGGTTTGTCACCTGCTTCAAGGCCCTGTTTTCTAACTTGCTTTGTATGTTGGTTACCAGGAGACTGCTCAGCTGGCTGAGGACGAAGCTAACCGTTATGAATGGGCGTATTAAAGCTTAAAAAGCCAGATATCCCGTTACTTTCATTGTTATGAAGCGTTGTTGCGCTAGTTGAGTTTATCGTTGTTTGAAGATAGAGAAGCTGCTGCTGAAATTCATTGAAAAGGAAGGTAGCCGGATGAGCGCTGAAAACTCAACCTGGCGGTTGTTTTTTGGAGCGAGAGCGGAGGTCGGCGCTGAACGGTAGGAGGGACAGCAGGACGAGTCTCCCACGTTGGGAGTCTCGTCGAAGTCGGGAACCGCCGATATCCCCAAGGGAAGAAAGAGGAGGAGTTAGGCTAAGGAGCTACGGGAGGGGCTGAATGAGCGGCCTATGAGGAGAGAATATGCTGACAAGCCCCAACAGCTGTCCGTTGGCTGCGTACAACGCGGAAGGGAAAGGAAGCTGCCGCCCGCTGGATAGAGTACGCTGACGAGCCTCAACAGCTGTTCGCTCGACGGCGAAGATAAGTGTCGAGGTGCTGGAGTAGGGAATGGCAAGAAAGCGGGTAGAAATCGCGACGGCAAGTTGAGCATGCATGCTTAAGGAGACAAAGAGGGAGAGAAGTGAAACGCTTTGAAGGGATATATAGCGAGAGAGGAAGGACTCCTTATGAACAAACGTTTTCTTTTGCCAGCAGTAGAATATATTAATAGGAAGATAGAGTGCTGCATTGAGTGAGAGTGTCACGTGGAGGACTAAATAGTTGAGGCCTCTGATAGCTTAAATAACTTATGATCTAAAATGAAAGAAAGACTTCCTGAAAGGACCTCAGAGAAGAGGGAACACTACCTGTTTTATGCCTTAAACTGACCTAGAAGAACTGTCAAGAAAACGGACATTGTGTTTCACATCACTGGGCCAAGTCGGTGTTTGGACAGGAAGGAAAGTGTTCTTATGACTTTGGCAAGACTGTTTAATAGCATGAGAATCATCACAAGAAGCCTTATCTAAAAGCTGGTGAAGGCCGTGTACTTCCAAAAAAGAGACTGCGGCTACCAGTATCCTTTTTTTCGTGAGAAAGTTCATTGAGGATGTTTGATCAAATTATTAAAGTTCTGTTTCACTTTTAAACCATGTGTGTGATCTTTTAATCCCAGATAGTGACATGGCCCCTGACTACAAAAGTGATTTTATTGTGCAGACAGATGCCTCTGACACTGTGATAGGAGCTGTACTATCACAGGTAGATGAGAAAGGCAAGGAGCACCCAATTGGATTCATTAGTCGCGAGCCTAAGGACCGAGAGCTTGGTGGTCCACTGTGGAGAAAGAATGTTTCGAAGGGATTGTGTCCTCCGACGTATTCCTTATCTTTGATCGATCGCCCAGCTTGCTGGCCTCGGAAACAAATGTCAGTAGAGGGCGCTGCGCGTCGATGTCCCTCGAGCCGATGTCCCTCGGCAGCCTCCGTATGGGTGCCGACGTCATCACGCGTATAAATAGACTCGCGCAGCGTCTGTTGCTCAGTTCTGTTTTTCCGCGCTTCGTGGGGCCTCGGAATATCGTTGCTCAGTTCTTCAGTCAAATATACTTCATTATTCCTCGTGAATACCGACTGGTACTCGATGGCTTCCTCATCCGAACCGACGACTCCACAGTCCGGCTTCAAAAAATGTCGAGACTGTGGAAAGAAAATGTTGACGGATCCTCACAGGATCTGTTTGTGGTGCCTGGGAGTCGAGCACCATTGTTCGGAGTGCAAGGACTGCATGCCCATGATGGCGAAAGCCTTGAAGGAGCATAAGGGGAAGCTCGAGAGAGGTAAGGCAGTTAAAACTTCTTCAAAGGTTTCCTCGGCGGAGTCGAGACATTCGTCTCCATGCTTAGCTTCTTCGAGAAAGCGGCCTCGACCCCCTCGAAGACTGCTGAGGGTGATACCCTGGGTGAAAGACCCGAAAAATCAAAATTCCGCGAGTCGCAGCACCTGGCGAAAGAAGCCACTCGAGAGCGTCACGGACCCTCGAGTAAGGGCAAAGTCGCGTCTTCGCCGTCGTCGAAGATCCCTTCGACGCATAGATCGGCATCTTCGACGCCATTATCGAAGGGTTCTTCGACGCACAGGTCAGTCGAGTCGACGCCGTCTTCGACGTCGACGCTGAGAAAGGACAAACCCACAGTCACCTCACAGCCAGTGGCCAGAGCCTCGGTCACGAGAATGCCGTCGACAACCTCGAATAGAATTCCGATACTCTCAAGCTCATCGAGGCCTCTACCACCTTAATTGACGCCTTTTTCGATGGCTTCGAAGCCTTTAGCGTCCACGTCGACGTTTTCTCAGCCAATCATGACGAATTTGGCCCCTTCTGCTCTGGAAATGGGATTTATACCATTTTCAAGACCTGATCACTCCAGAGTCTTATCATTTATTTATGAAGAAGGGGAGGATTCGGGTCAGGAAAGACCTTTTGAGTTGCAGGGATCTGTAACTTCTGTACCAGAGAAATTTACCTCTGAGGAAGGTAGGTTGAAAGACCTCCAAGAATCCTTACAGGAAGCAAGTGGGTTGGACACTTCCCCAGTAGTTTAATTTGTCAGTCAAGACCCAGGGGAACATGCTGAAACCCCTTATAGAACCTTGATGGCAAGGATAATAGAGTTTATGGGGTGGTCCACACCCTCACCTGCTTTTCAGCAAGACAACCTCACAGACATCTTGGCGAAAGGTCCACAGGAGGATCCTGTGGTGCCATTTCATGCGGCATTAGAAAGGAGAATATTGGCAAACTGGGAAACACCTGAGGTAATCCCGGCGGTTAACAAAAAATTATTAGCTAAATATAGGGTGTCTTCTGCTGACCCTGAATATTTATCCAAACACCCAACTCCGGTGAGTCTGGTTGCTCAGGCAGCTACTTCATCGGGTAGTAAATCGGCTTACCCTACTGTTCCACAGGACAGGGATGATGAGAGATATGACTCTATGGCCAAAAAAGTCTTTTCTGCATGTAGCATGGCGTTGAAATCCATCAGTGCTACTTGTACGCTCACAAGGTTCAGCCACACACTTTGGGAGTGTGCTTCATCAGCAGCTGACTGCCTCCCGGAGGGAGAAGAAAGGGAAGCGTTCCTAAACATCATCAAGGATGGTAAAGACGCTATGTGCAAATCCCTTCAAACTGGCATCGATTCTGCTGACGGCATCAGCAGGGCCATGGCGGCAAGTACAACAACCAGGCGATTTGCTTGGTTGCGGAGAGATTTGCTTGGTTGCGGAAATCTGGTTTTGCTCCAGATGTGCAAAGCAGACTCTTGAATATACTCTTTGACAGCTCTTCCTTGTTTGGTAAGAAGGCGGATGACAGTTTAGAAAAGCTTCAAACATCAAAGGCAGCAGCAAAATCCCTGGGAGCTGCAATCCATCAGACACCATATTGCCCCTCAGGAACCTCTTGGAGAGGTAAGTCCTTTCGCTTTTATTCCGCATTTGGAAGAGGCAGAGGACAGCCGGTTCAAAGGGGTCCGAAAAAATTCACCTGAGGTGGATGGGTTAAAAATACAAAAGCCCAGCAGCAGCAGGTGCCTCTTTACCCTCGGAATCTGCATCAGCCGCCTCCAAACCGCTCTGAGGACTCTCCTCCCAAGACACCAGTAGGGGGCAGATTAACTCAACATCTGATGGAATGGCAGGCTATTACGTCAGATGATTGGGCATTGGAGACAGTTGCCCAAGGTTACTGCCTGCCTTTTCTACGCATCCCTCAGAGTCATCCACCGGGGAACAGCTCTCTGAAAGTTCCAGATCCACTCCTCTTGCAGGAAATTGTAGACCTGCTAGAGAAAGGTGCCATAGAACCGGTACCTGTAGCGGAGAGGAACAAGGGCTGGTACTCCCCCTACTTTCTTATACCGAAGAAAGGCGGAGGACTCAGACCTATCTTGGACTTAGAAGAATTGAACAAGTTCCTCAGGAAGGACAAGTTCAAGATGGTAACTCTCTCTCAGATCCTTCAGGCCCTCCAGCTCCAGGACTGGCTGGTATCTCCGGACCTCCAGGATGCTTATTTCCATGTGCCAATCCATCTCAAACACAGGAAATACCTGAGGTTTGCAGTTGGCGGGTCTCATTATCAATTTCGAGTTCTGCCATTTGGGCTGACCTTCACCCCGAGGGTCTTCACCAAGCTAATGTTGGTAGTGGCTGCAAGTCTAAGGAGGGAAGGGATTCACGTCGACCCCTACCTGGACGATTGGCTGATCAGAGCTGTATCTTCGGAACAAGCTCAGATTCAGCTAGATTATGTCTGCCACTTCCTTCACAAACTGGGCTTCTCGCTCAATTTAAAGAAGTCACAGATGATACCATCACAGAGACTCCAGTTCATTGGAGCGGTCCTGGACACTTCCCTGGGAAAAGCCTCGCCACCAGAGGTGAGGGCTCAAGATATTCTGCAGATGGTCACCAAGTTTCAAAATTCCCAATGTCTCCCAGCCTTCGACTTTTTAGGTTGCTAGGCCTCATGGCATCCTGCATCTTCCTTGTGCCAGAGGCTCGCCTGAGAATGAGATCTCTTCAGTGGGCACTGAGAACTCGGTGGTCGCAATTCTCAGGGAGAATGACAGACCTCCTTCAGGTTCCGGACAAGGTGGCTCGAGACCTTCAGTGGTGGGCCTGCCAGAAAACATCTTGAAGGGAGAACTGTTTTGGCAACCATGGCCGGAGATAACAGTAGTCACAGATGCCTCACTCACGGGTGAGGAGCCCATACCAACGACTTGACAATCAGCTGTCGTTGGTCTCCATCGGAGTCCAGACTTCATATCAACCTGTTAGAGCTGAGAGCAATCAGACTTGCGCTGTACAGGGGAAAAATGTCCTGATAATGACGGACAACACAGTGGCCATGCACTACCTCAACAAAAGAGGAGGCGCAGGGTCACTGCCACTGTGCAGAGAGGCAATGCAGCTCTGGTTTTGGGCAATTCAAGAAGGAATCTCTCTATCGGCAGTTCACCTAGCCGGATAGAAGAACTTGACGGCGGACGCTCTGAGCAGGCAGGGCACAGTCTCCCACGAGTGGGAACTAGCTCAGGAAGTCCTTCAGGAGATCTTCGCCCTTTGGGGAACCCCTCAAGTGGATCTGTTCGCCACCAGTACCAACAGGAAGTGCGATCTGTTTTGTTCAAGGGAATTTCCCCCGAGAGGAGCTCTAGGGGACACGTTGGTAGTGGACTGGGAGTTTCCACTCCTGTATGCGTTTCTACCAGTCCCTGTCATTGCTCAAATGATCAGGAGGTTGAGAAGATTCCAGAGGGCCATGATCCTAATTGCCCCAGACTGGGCCAGGAGAACGTGGTACCCGGACCTTCTGGACATGTTTATCTGCCCAAGTCCGATAGTCCAATTAGTCTTCCCCTCAAGAAGAATCTTCTCTCACAGAAGGGAGGTCAGGTTCTCCATCCATACATCAGAACCCTCAACCTTCACGTCTGGCTTCTGAAAGGTTGAGATACAATGATTGGGACCTCCCTGATGACGTCATGGAAGTGTTGCTTTCGGCCAGAAGGCCAGCAACAAAGTCTTTATACCACTGCCGTTGGAACAAATTTTGCAGCTGGTGTAGAGAAGAGAATATTGACCCCTTTTCATGTGGTACACCAACAGTGTTATCCTTTCTACTCTACTTGGCAAATTCAGGCCTTCAAGTTGGCACTATCAACGGCTATCTCGCAGCGCTATCGATCTTCAATCGCACTGCAGAGGAGCCATCGTATTTCAAATTACCCTTAGTAGTACAATTTCTAAAGGGATTAACTAATGTCTATCCTCCAAGACCATTCCAGGTTCCTTTATGGGACTTAAATTTAGTCTTTAATTTCCTGATTGGTACTCCTTTCGAACCACTCCACTCTTGTTCGCTAAGATTTCTCACCGTAAAACTGTCTTATTAGTGGCTTTAACATCTGCTAGAAGGGTGAGCGAATTACAAGCTCTATCTTGTAAACCCCCTCATACAATTTTTCATAAAGACAGTTGTCCTACAGGTGAAGCCTAATTTCCTCCCAAAGGTGGTTTCTGAATTTCACATCACTCAGCAAATTACCTTACCTTCGTTCTATCCGCCTCCCCATCTGTGGAAAGAGAAAGAAAGGCTACATAGGCTGGACCCAAGGCGGGCTTTAAGCTTTTACATCAGCAGACTTGCTAGCATTAGGCAAGCAGACCAACTGTTCGTAGGTTACTCAGGGCACAAATTGGGACTACCGATAACAAAACAAACCATTTCCAGTTGGATTATTTTGGCCATTCTGGAATGTTACAAACTAGCAGGGAAAGAGCCTCCTCAAAATCTTAGGGCTCATTCAACCAGGGGTATCGCAGCCTCCTCGGCCCTCCAAAGAGGGGTTCCGGTTCGAGACATATGTGCGGCTGCCACATGGTCGTCTGCACATACCTTCACAAGATTTTACAACCTGGATTCCTCCTCTAGTCAAGAGACAAGGTTTGGCAAAGCCGGATTACATTCTGTTCATTCCTAAAAGGAAACATGGCGTTTTACTCCCATCTCCAATTACACACCACTGCTATGGGAGTCTATCAAAGATAAGGAATACGTCGGAGGACACAATCCCTTCGAAGAACAAGTTATTTCTTACCTGGTAACGTTCTTTCGATGGGATATTCCTCCGACGTATTCCTTATCGCCCCTCCCATCCATCCCCGCAGTAATACTTCCCTTCAATACGCTCCTTCAAGGTCAATAACCAATTCATGTAAAACAACTGTTAACGTCAAAACGGAACTGAGCAACGGACGCTGCGCAAGTCTATTTATACGCGTGACGACGTCGGCGCCGATACGGAGGCTGTCGAGGGACGTCGACGCGCAGCGCCCTCTACTGAAAAAGATTTCCGAGGCCAGCAAGCTGGGAGCTGATTTATCAAAGATAAGGAATACGTCGGAGGAACATCCCATCGAAAGAACGTTACCAGGTAAGAAGTAACTTGTTCTTCTCTGTTGTGTGGGCCCTAAGGAAGCTGAGGCCCTACCTCTATGGGACCCACTTCACTGTGCAAACTGACTATAAGCCCTTAAAGTGGCTGATGTACATGAAGGGAGAGAATCCAAAGTTGCTCAGGTGGTCCATAAGCCTGCAAGGTTTTGACTTCACCAGTGAGCACAGGCCAGGTGTCCAACAACTGCAGGACTCGAACCTACTAGCGACCTCGACTAGACTGGCAAAGTTTGGTCTGGACTGTGCCGAGGGTCGGTGAGTACTTGCATCACTTCCAGGTGCCCCCCTGGCACAGCCGATCCCTTTTACGCACGAATATCTCTTAAAAGTGTTCGATCTTGACTGGGTTATCCTGCTCTCCCCAGCTATTCTAACCTTTTGAAAACTGCTCTGCCGCCAAGGGCAGACCCTACTCGAATAGTGGGAACCAATTCTTCATCGCTTCAAGCACCTTCCTGACTTGCTACAACTCTCCCAAAAAGACCTGCTTTTTGTGCTGCTAGCGCGATCGTGCGTTTTTATGCACAACTGTACTGTTGAGCACAAGGCACCCCTCTTCTTAGGGCTGGACTGGAAAGTTAGGGAACGACTCGGAATGGTCTAGTGCTCCGAGTGTGTTAACCCACTCTTTTCTTTACAGTTTGGGGCTGTGTTTACCTCATTTGTTGCATTAGGAAACGTATTGTATATATAGTGTATTGTAGAGTGTTTTGTATGGTAACTGTTTTTGCATAACTAAAGTTTACTTATGACTATTGGTCCGGCCGACAATAAATGTATAGATATTTTTCGTATACACTTGTCTAAGAGTAATTTGTAGTTCGTTGCTGTGTGTGCTCATTGTAGGCTTCCAATCACTCTCACCCCTCCTGAGACTTAGTCTTGACCGCCTGCCAAGCTACCTAGATTGGTCTGGCTTGTCCAGAATATTCCACTGTTTCGCTAACCCGAGGGTGGCCTCCTAAACCTCTGTCCACCAGGTCAGAGCTTAGAAATCCATCTCAACACCGACCACTCTGTAAGAGTGGGAACGTTTTAAAACTTCTGTACTCAAAATGATAAAGAGGCAATCTACTGTTGGTGCAGCTCTGGCCCCTGACCAGCAGTTTTTGGTGGCAAAAACAGTGCTTGGTTCTCCCAAGCCGGCCATTCCGTTGATGCTGTCGACGGCTTTGTGCGTCACGCCTACTAGGCAAAAATCGCAGAAGGCCGAGACCCAAGGTGTCTCTCTGTCGTCTCAGCGTCCCTCAGCGCCAAGAGAACCATTGGCATCAAAAGCAACTTTCTGTCGCGATCAACCCCTTGTCGCCGCCAGTCGGCGATGGTTTGTTTGTGCCATTATCGAGATCAGGGTTCTTTGACTCAATGCAGTACATCTTCGGCGACGATGACCCCGATGATCAGGTTGACCCCGTTTACACGGGAGCCAGCAGTGTCGATCTTTACAATGACCAATCCAATCTATTGGCCCTGGCACAAGGTTTACAGGACGCTAGTGGTCTGGTTACCTCTCCATACCTTGAATTGCAACAAAATGTCAGTTGGCCACAAACCTTGCAGTAAAAATAGAATTAAGGTTTGTCTTACCAGGAGCAAGGACAAGTCCTTCTGTGATAAGTGAAATACTTGGTGTAGACTTGGCCCGGCCTCAGGTACTATCGGTACTATAATACTCAAGAAAAGACCTTCCCAATGATGCACCTCATTAGCTTCTAACAATAGAAAAGCTAGAGAAGTTAATCATTTGAAAGGGCGAGGATCCACAAGAACAGGAAAACACCAGGGTGGAACAAAGAGCTATATTTGAGTAACTATCCTTCAGGAGATCAATTTAATTCCAGAGGAATCTAGACTAACCTGCTAAATAGAGCTCCAGACCTTCCTTGGTGTTTACTGAAGGAACTCCTCCTTGTCTCCTCCTAAGAAGGCAAGTTAAATAGGAGTACTTGGTAAGAATCTGGAAGCAAACACCCTACCCCCTTTCTTGCCCTTGAGTAACCCTGCTGTTATGGTCTATTACCGTAGGATAGCCCAGTTGACAGTCCAATGTGCTTGTCCAGATGGTAGAAGTGATGAAAAAACAAGGCAAAATGTGGCAGGTAAGGTTAGTAAGGGATAGTAACCCGTACAGCATGAGGCAACACTAGATCGGGGTTGATGCACTGTGTAGTCGAGCAGCAGAGCGTCCGGTCTTGTGCACTAATAACATTCTGAGGAAACGTAACTGGGTAAGGAGGACATTGATTGCGTGGATCCTCAAAGTTAACTGTAATCGCAAGTCGGTGTTTTCATTGGAAAGCAGTGCACAGCACACAACGCCTCTCTTACTAAAGAGAAAAAGCAGAGTTTGGTGTTCTGAGTTTATTCAGGGAAGCCCCGGTATGGAAAGCGTGGCTAGCGTGGATATTTGAGCAAGTGGCGAAGTAAAGAAAAACCCTGGGTTGAAGGATGAGGCGTACGTTGAGCTCAGGACTATGTTGGCAGTTCAGGAAATCCTCGAGATGGGAGGCGAGGCATGAAAACCGCCGAGGAAAACGGGACAGCAGTATGCAGAAAGCAATGTACCGATAACGGATAGGATTTAGAAATCCATTACTCAGGCCGAAGTCGTTGGGAACACAGCAAACAAGAGCATGGGCGGAGCCAGACGCAGTCCAGAAAGCAAAGCAGAGTCGTCAGGAGAAGTGATCACAAAAACTCTAGCAAGCGTGTACAAGATGAATAGAGCTTCGGTGAAAACAATCTAAAGCACCCGATTGCTGCACATAGAGTTTAAATAGCATCTTGATCTTGATAGGACGGCGAACCGACGTGAGACGCTGAGTTGCATGACACTTGACTGTGGAGAGGCGTGGATTGCATAGTCGCCGAGCAGTGTCCCAGAGCACCACAATGTCACCATGGCAACCTACCCGTCAGTCTCCACTTAGTAAAAAACGGTCTGGCAGCCGTTATAAGCAAACAGCGTTCGTTCAGCATGTGGACCGACGGGACGCCCAACACTAGTGTGGCCGTAGGAGCCAGGATCAGCAGGCATGACAGTACCATCCCCCAAAGTCCCCGGCACCCTCCTGGAGGCATGGAAATGAGGAAGAAGACGCACACAGATGTTACCTTGTTCCCAAATCCTGTCCTCTGGACCATAAACCTTCCCGTTGACCAGGTAATCTGGAACACCAGCATGCCATTGCATGGCCAGGGTAGCGCTAACCTTGTATTCCTGTGAACCATGGACAGTGATCGACAGAGGTTGTACAGTCGGACACGTGGAATCATGACAGGGTTTAATGAGCGAGACATGAAATTCAGGATGAACCCACCAACGGGCTTGAAGCGAACAGCCGCCGGATTGACAAGATCAGACACAGGTGCAAGGAGTGGCCCAGTGGCAGTGCGGGAGGGTGGCAAGTAACATTACTAGAGTGTTATTGACTGGTTCTACTGATCTCCTTTTAGAGGAGGAGGAAAAAGCAAAAAGAGAACTTGAAAAATAAATTGCACTGCAGTTAGAGAATGGTAACGGACAAAGACAATGAAAGGGGAGGTTGAGAAAGGAGCTTCCTTGAAAGAGACCATAAGCATCATAAAGAAATTAAGCACATGTCGTTGGACGCCTCTTCTGGTTCATGGTTTGTCAGTAGGAATGGCTCCAGTTCATCTACTAATCCCAGATTGTGTAAGGACTCGGTGACTATGTATGTTGAGAAGATCTTTGGATTGGTTCAGAGCATTTGAGTTGGCATGTGAAATGCAGAGTGAAGGCCCCCGGATCAGGTACCTCAGATTCTCAGCAGACTCCCTCAGAGTGGGTACAATGCTGTCCTAGCGATTGGCTCAGCTGATCAGGCGGACTTAGAATTAGTTAGGCAGGTACTTATGACCAAGTTTGGAAAGACTCATTCCCAATACTTGAAAAGGTTTTATGCGAAAGAGAAAGGACCACCAGTAGGCTACCTGTGTGTGTGATTCCATGAACAACCAGCATTGTAGGCATGGGGGGTCACAAAGTAAGTTTGTTTATGCTTGAACCTATTTGTGTTGCTTATTCCCAGAACTGAATCAGTATTTGGCTGTTTTCCAAGAAACTAGACCCAAAGGAGCTGGCAGTTGCTGCTGATTTATGGGTGGCCAATAGGGTGGCCCATAAGGTCACAGGAGTACCTCACAAGACTAAGAAGTAGAAGAAACAAAATTTTTTTTTATTTTTTTTTTTTTTTTTTATTATTATTTGTTTTAGCTGGTAAACCAACTTTTCAAATATTTACACTCATTATCATTTTTGTAGTTACATTTCCATACTTACAACATTAAAAGAAAGTCAATCATTCTTTGTACCTCATTACATATCATTCAAACAAAATGAAAAGGATGGGGCGGATGAATCTCATCCCAAACATGGCCACACGCTGGGATCGGGGAGGCAGATGGGAAGTTATAAAACCACTCCTGGTGACGAAAAGGAGTTTAGTCCCAGCATGTCTGCATTCGATAGAACTTTGGTAAATGAGTGCTTTGTGGGGCTAGTGACAATGTGAAATGGGACCCTAGATGTAAGGGCACCCCCTTGGGCGCGTCGTCCTTTCTGTCAAGAGTATGAAGGATTGATAACCAGTGCTGCCTCTCACTCTGTTGCCTTAAAGCCTGTAGGCAAGAGTTAGGCTAGTATCCCAATGTCAGAATGTTTAGAACTATCCCAGATAATAATAAATGTTATGTTAAGGACAATTTCTTTATTAATGGCCAATAAACCGCTGGCATTTGACCCAATAGGGACTGCATCTCAGTAGTGGATGAGACACTTCTCAGCCCAGAGGAAGTTGCTAGGGCTCCTCCTCTTGCCACTAGTAACTTTGCGGGAGGTCCTATCCAAATGCTCCCCATCATACCTGTCGCTCCAGCAGTAAATAACATGATTGTAGCCATTCCTGTCAGTGTACAACACAAGGTTCTTGGAACAGTTCTGCTGGGCAGTGACCTAAAGGCTTTATGCCTTTTCGAGGGGATTGGGCCCTCCGACGTATTCCATATCTATGACATGTAATCACCACAGCTGTGCTGCGTCGGAAAATTTTCGGCTCCTGCGTCGATGACGTCGATACGCCGCCCTCGAGGACCTCCTCCTACAGCCGATGTCACTGGATGTTATAAGTAGGACGCACGACGCCCGTAGCCTCAGTTCCGTTTTTTCCGCGAACGTGTTTGCTTCGGAGATCTCGGCGCGTCTCGACTCTTTGGAGTTTCTGTTCTTTCTTAGTTCTTCGAACCTGTTCGTATTGTGAAGAATTTCTTCGTGAAGATGTCTACCTAGTCTTCCACCCCGCGTCCGGGCTTTAAGAAGTGCAGGGACTGTGGGTCCAAGATGTCGGTGACGGACTCGCACGACGCCTGCCTCTGGTGCCTCAGGGAGGCCCATGACACGGATGACTGTGTCGACTGCCAGTCGCTCACGTCCAAAGCCTTGCAGGAGTGCAAGAAGTTGTTGTCGGTAGGTAAGGTGTCCAAGCCACGGAAGTCGAGGTCTGCGGGGCTTTCGACAGTCGATTCGAGGGGCAACTCTCCGCATCGTCGTCGGAAGTCCTTTGGGTCTCGGTCCCAGAGTCGGTCCCGCCACTCCTCTGCCTCCTCCAGGCACTCCTGGAAGCGCCGTCATCGGTCGCCTTGCCCGTCCTCATCCAAGGACTCCGCCCGTCGGTGGGTCGCTTATCCCACCAAGCATGCGACGCCGGAGGAATGGGCTTCCTTCGGGAAGAAAATGTTAGCAATTCTCGAATCGCAGGACACTGGTCCGTCCGCACCTCCGAGTGGGGTCGGTTGTGATCGGTCGAGACACCGCTCGCATGCCTTTGTGGTCGGGTGGTCGGCACGATTTGCGGTAGACGTCCTGCTCGGACAAGGGGAATCGTTCCCGTCATGCCCGTTCCAGGTCCCGGTCCTCGACACGCTCGAGACCGTGTGCACCTGTGGTGTCTTCGAGGAAGACGTCGACGCCGGTGGCGCCAAGGTCGTCGACGTACTCTTTCGAGGCCCCGCCTCCGAAGAAGTCATCGACGCCATCGCGCCCAGGCTGTCGAGGGACACGCTTGGGGCTCCGGCCTTGAGGCCTGTGTCGACGTCGTTGATACTGTCGGCGCCGCGTTCGGTGTCAACGCCAATTCACCTGACGCCTTTCGAGGCTGTTTAGACGGGGGAACTCCCTAGAAAGGCTCTGGCCAAGGTCAAGCATGGCTTTGTTCCACATTCTGTGCCTTCTTACCGCCATCTTGAGTTTATTTCAGAGGTGGATGAGGGCTCTGATGATGGCATGGTTCCTGATACGGTGCCAGACGAGATTCTCTCAGGCCATAGCCAAATTGAGGACCTGCGGCAGTCCCTGCACGATGCCAGTGGGCTGGACACCTCTCCGGAGGTGGAGTTTTGTAGGGCTGAGCCTGGCACTCATGCCGACTCCTCGTACCGGCGCCTTATGTCCAGGGACACAGAGTACTGTGGTCTGCTTCCCCAGGTGATTTTCTTAAGGATGACCTTACGGATATCCTCGACCAAGGTCCACCAACTGGCCCGGTACTGCCATTCCATATGGCTCTACAGAGGCGGGTGGCGGCGGCGGCTTGGACTGATCTGGAGAGTCTCCCGGCAATGGGCAAGTCTTTGCCGCGAAAATACCGGCCAGACTGTAGTGACCCCTGCTACTTGACCAAGCACCCCACTCCGGAGAGTTGGGTGGTGCAGGCGGCTACGGCTCTGGCAAAGCAGACGTCGTATCCTACCATCCCTCCTGATAGGGACGACAAGCGTTTTGACAGCTGGGCGAAGAAAGTATTTTCTTCAGGGGGTGTGGCGCTTCAGGCGGCCAACTCTGCATGTGCCTTGTCGCGTTTCACGCACACTCTATGGAACTGTGTTTCCTTAGCGGCTGAACATATTCCCGAAGGGGACGAACGGGATGGTTTCCTTGCCATGGTTCAAGATGGCAAGGATGCCATGTGTGAGGCCGTCAGTCGGGGTTGGACATGGCAGATTGCGTCAGTTGGTCCATGGCAGCGAGCACCGTAATACGCAGGTTTGCCTGGTTGTGGAAGTCGGGGTTTGCTCCTGATGTGCAGACCCGGGTCCTCAACATGCCCTTTGACGGGGTACATCTTTTTGGCAGCAAGGCTGACTAGAGCCTTGAGGTTGCAGACCTCCAAAACTGCAGCGAAGTCGTTGGGCGCTGCAGTTCGCCAACCTCCGCCTTTTCGTCCTAGGGGACAGCATTGGAGGGGAGGTTCCTTTCGTTATTACTCATCCTTTGGTAAAGCGAGAAGAGCTGCTGGTCAAAGGTGCCACCGTAGGAGTGCCAGAGGTGGAAAATAAGGTACTCGAGGTGCCAAGGCCACTCGGGCTGTTTCCTCTTTGCCCTCAGGCAACGCCGCAGCCGCTTCAGCTCAGTCATGAGGCCATGTCCCATGGTTCGCCGGTTGGGGGAAGGCTGGCGCAGCATCTTGTAGAGTGGCGGGCCATTACTTCAGATGTGTGGGTTCTGGAGATCATAACACACGGCTACTGTCTTCCTTTCCGGCAGAAGCCTCAAGACAATCCACTGGGGAATCTCTCTTTGAAGAGTCTGGATCCGCTCCTTGCGCCGGAAATTCAATCCCTGCTGGAGAAAGGCGCCATAGAACTGGTGCCTGTAGCGGAGAGGAACAAGGGATGGTATTCCCCTTATTGTTTGATTTCCAAGAAAGACGGGGGCTTGAGACCCATCATGGACTTAAGCGGTTTGAACAAACTCCTCAGGAAGGACAAGTTCAAGATGGTTACTCTCTCAAGTCCTCCAGGCCCTTCAACTTCAGGACTGGTTGGTGTCTCTCGACCTCAAGGATGCTTATTTTCATGTGCCCATACATCCAAAGTACAAGAAGTTCCTGAGGTTCGCGGTTGGCGACTCGCACTTTCAGTTTCGGGTCCTGCCATTTGGATTGACCTCTGCCCCGAGGGTCTTCACCAAGCTCATGGTAGTGGTGGCAGCGCACCTCAGGAAAGGGGGGATTCACCTCTACCCCTACCTGGGCGATTGGTTGATCAGGGCGCGCTCTCCCGAGCAAGTCCTGGATCATCTGTCAGTCACCTGCCACTCCCTCCACAAGCTGGGCTTCTCCCTCAATTTAAAGAAGTCCCATTTTGACACCAACTCAGAGGCTCCAGTACATCGGAGCAGTGCTCGACACGTCCCTGGGGCAGTGTTTTCCTCCCCAGGTGAGGGCTCATCACATTCAGCAGATGGTGCACAAGTTTCAGCTTTCCCAGAGTCTCCCAGCGTTCGAGTTCTTGAGATTGCTCGGCCTCATGGCATCCTGCATTCTTCTGGTGCCAGAGGCCAGGTTGCGGATGAAATCTTTGCAATGGGCACTCAAGCTCCAGTGGTCTCAGTCCTCCGGCAGGATGTCGGACCCTGTTCAGGTGCCGTCCTCGGTCGCCCAGGACCTTCTGTGGTGGGCCGTCGAAGACAATCTGATGAAGGGGGCTCCATTTTGGCTACCCTGGCCGGAGGTGACGATCGTGACGGACGCATCCCTCACGGGATGTGGGCTCATGCCAACGAGTTGACAGTCAGCAGTCGTTGGTCTTCGTCAGAGTCCAGACTCCATATCAATCTGTTGGAGCTGAGGGCCGTCGGGCTTGCCCTGAATGCTTTTCTGCCGACTGTGCGAGGGAAGAATGTCCTGATCCTGATGGACAACACGGTGGCCATGCACTACCTCAACAAAAAGGGGGGGCAGGGTCACTTCCTCTGTGCAGGGAGGCGATGCAGCTCTGGTTCTGGGCAATCCGCAGGAAGTTTCGATCTCGGCAGTTCATCTAGCCGGAGACGAAAACGAGACGGGGGACGCTCTGAGCAGGCAGAGTGCAATCTCTCACGAGTGGGCTCAGGAGATACTCCTGGAGATCTTCGCCCTTTGGGGGACCCCTCAAGTGGATCTCTTCACCTCCAGTGTCAACCGGAAGTGCGAGAGGTTCTGCTCACGGGAATTTCCTCCAAAAAGGAGCCTTAGGAGACGCATTCGTGGTGGAGTGGTCATTCCCACTGCTGTACGCGTTTCCTCCAGTCCCCGTCATCCCGCAAGTACTGCGGAAGTTGCGGAGGTTACAGAGGTTCGGTTCCCGGATGATTCTCTTTGCTCTGGCATGTACCCGGAGGACGTGGTACCCGACCCTTCTCGACTTGTCCATCTGCCCTCCACCTTGTCTTCCCTACCGAGAAGATCTGCTCTCACAGGAGGGGGTCAGGTTCTCCATCCAGAGGTCAGATGCCTCAACCTTCATGCTTGGTTTCTGAAAGGTTGAATGCAAAGGCTCCGTTTGAGCCTTTGCATTCATGCCCTTTGAGACTGTTAACTCTTAAAACTGTATTTTTGGTTGCGGTCACTTCCGCTCGCAGAGTGAGTGGGTTACAGGCACTTTCAGTTAAGCCACCCTTCACTGTGTTTTATAAGGACAGGGTTGTCCTTAGAGTTCGTCCTTCTTTTCTTCCGAACGTGGTGTCGGAATTTAATTTAGGCCAGAAGGTTGCCCTTCCGCCGTTTTATCCTCCTCCACATCTTGGTAAGGAAGAGGAGAGGCTCCATAGGCTTGATCCTAGGAGAGCGTTAAGCTTTTATATTTCACGCATGTCCTGGGTCAAGCCGGTCGGCTTGTGGGCCCATTCTACCAGGGGTATGGCTGCCTCTACTGCTCTACAGAGGGGTGTTCCTATTCGTAACATCTGTGATGCAGCCACCTGGGCTTCGGTACATACTTTTGTTCGTCACTACTCCCTCGATTCCATCTGTGGGAAGGATCTGGCCTTTGGCAAGGCGGTCCTTTACTCCGCAATTTGATTGGGCATTCTAAATTCCTGTTTTCTAAATTCTTTTCCCACCTGCTTGCATTGGTACTGCTCTGAGAGTCTGTCATAGATATGGAATACGTCGGAGGACCCAATCCCCTCGAAGAACAAGTTACTCTCTTACCTGGTAACATTCTTTCGATGGGATGGTCCGACGACGTATTCCATATCGCTCCCTCCCTGCCTTCCCCGCTACAGAATTTCTTATGCGATTGCAGCTTACGTTTCCGCAAGGCTTTGTGTGTCAGACTGACAGAAGACTGGTGCCACGCGTTCTGGGGAAAAACTACAACTGAGGCTACGGGCATTGTGCGTCTTACTTATAACATCCAGTGACGTCTGCCGTTGGAGGAGGTCCTCGAGGGCGGCGTATCGACGTCATCGACGCAGGACGCAGACGCCAAAGTTTTTCCGAAGCAGCACAGCTGTGGTGATTACATGTTATAGATATGGAATACGTCGTCAACCATCCCATCGAAAGAACGTTACCAGGTAAGAGAGTAACTTCTTGTTCTCTGCCAATGCAGATCCACCTGGATCAAGGACGAGATCTTGGACAAAGAAGGCACAGGCTTCAGCTCAGGCTAAGCTTCCAGCCAAAGCACAGGGCAAAACCAAAGCCTTGTCCTAAACCCGAAGCACCTACGAAATCCTCCAAAGTACGACCTGCAGGTTCGCCTCAGATGAGTCTCCTGCAACTCCTCAAACCCCTGACAGAGAAGGGGAAGAGGATCTCCCTAAACCAGAAGAGCTGAATCCTAGAGACCACCCTGACCTGCAGGTTCACCTGAGATAAGTCTCCTACATCTCCTCAAACCCCTGACAGAGAAGGGGGAAGAGGATCTCCCTAAACTAGAAGAGCTGGATCCTAGAGACCACCCTGACCTGCAGTTTTTTGGCAGACTTTAAGGGATGATGGGCGTGTCCCTCTTCTGAAGGCAGGCCACTTCCCAAGTAGAGGGGGCAGGGCCCTCTTAAGCACGTCTGGGGCCCGGGGCACGAACACCTTTGGGGGGGTCCCCTCCACCAAACCAAAGGAATTAAGGGATCTGAAAATATGGTTGTGCCCCCCTCACTGCAATCAGCACCCATAGCTTGACATTGTCTCCCAGTGATCAAAACAAGCATGGGTGCTGCCCTTCAGTGCCATTGCCCTCTTCATGCTTGCTGTAATCGGGATAAACAAGTAGAATTCCAAGGGAAGCATTAGCAATCCATGCTAAGGGTACATGTGTTCTAGCATAGGTACAGGACAGTTTTCATCAATCGAGGCCACGAGGAAGGTGCACTGGCCCTAATATAAAAGCAGGACACAGATCATATTAAAACGGTTCGCATAATCCAGAATAGACGGATGACCCAAATGAGCTGCCTCACAGAATGCAAAGATGCTCAAGCATGGACACAGGAGACCAATTGGAGCCAAGGCGAAAGCTGCACATACCATTGCATACATAGTGGATGAAGAGTAGAAGCTACCAGAAAGGTGTCCATATCCAGACAGACTGTGATTAGAAGAGGGACATGGTTTTCAAATAGTGTTGCCGTTGGAGAGCAAAGACACGTGGCTGTGGTGTGTAATATATCAATGCTCACCTGTATATAGAGAAAGCAACACTGTAGCCAGCGGATCCATGAGGGGGGCTCTTCTGAAGATCATTTCCTGAGAACGCACTCACTCTGAGGGATTACAATTTTGAAAGGTTTGGGGACGGGTAATTTTGAAAGGTTTGGCAATACGAGATTCATGAGATGAGGATGACGCATGGGTTAAGAGGTTACGCTGGGGTTTGCGCCCACATTACCAATATCTTTCTAGGTTTTACCATGAACTAAAATAATCCAATTTTATAGAACAGACTTGGAAATTGAACAAAGCACAGAACCCAACATGACAACTTTGAAAAGCAAAATGTTATAGAAGCATATTTTGCAAAATGTGAATGATTCTAGTTTCATTGTCTGCATCATCAATGGAAGTATATAAGGACCATAATTCTAATTGATGTGATCTTAAAAGATTTTGTCTGGGTTTCCTTCTTGTATTTTAAAGCTTTAAATATGTCCAAAGCTCAGGCTTGTGAAATAGTTATTTATAAACGTGCAGATAAACCTTTCGAAATGTACAAAAACACATTTTCTTTCTGTGTTGAATGCGCAGACCTTTAAATATGCTGCCACAGGCCTGCGCTACATGGGCAGATTCCTTCAGTCTAGATCCCCCTTCCACTCAAATGGCCAATAACAAAAGAAGGATCAGGTAATGGACTAGATGAGACCACCCGCGTGTGAGAAGGCAAACCTTTTCACAGAAAACTGCACAGCACTCAGTGATACAAGATGATTGTGCAGGATCACATTGCCTGCTGTCAAATCCAGGATACCTCAATGAATGCTTTAGCTCCACAGTCTTGAAGTTGGTTACCTAAAAACTTCTCCAAACTAGCCTTTTATGCTCCTGGTTGAGGATGGCTGCCGCCATCTGAAGAAAGCAGTGTCTGCACTACACTGATGCTAGATTTGTTTTTATAGCAACCGCTATCCGGTGCAAGTGCATTGCTGATAATGATAAAGATGTGTTATTTTATATAGCGCCTTAATCCAAAGTGCTTTACACAGCACATATTTACATACAATATCACCAAACCGAAATTGGTACTCATTTATCGACCTCGGAAGGATGAAAGGCTGAGTTTGCATTGCCGGGATTCGAACATGCGACCTGCAGTCACGCTCAGATCGCAGCAGCAAACGCTCAACCCGCTGAGCTGTCTTACCTGATGTGCTATAAAACAAAGTTCATGTACGTGAAGGTTTATCAGCTTCTGCCATAGGAAAAGCTGAGTCTCCCTTGCTGGCACTTGGTATTGTAATCTTGCATATGAACACAGATCGCTGCAATGAGTGCTTAACACACTGTGCTATCTTCTGAACCACCGGAGCGCTCAAACTTATCAATATGAATTTCAACTTTGGCTATTGCACATGATCCCCATAGAGGGATGGGTGCTGCAGGAGTGGTGCCGCAGTGAATGCACAGACCATGTATAGCACAGTGAGCAAAGAAAGCGCTATTCATTGAATTGATCAAATCAGAATATACTTCTCAGCAACAGACAGTCAATAGATTTAGTCTCAGTAGCATGCCATAAAATATCGCGACGTGATACTTTGGTTTGGTTAACAATAGAAATGACTCCTTTAGATTAGGCAGCCTTGTGGGGCACCCCTCCAAGGTAGGGGCCCAGATCAAGTGCCCCTTTTTGCCCTCCTATAAAGACGTCCCTGAGAGGAGGAATTCCCAGGGATGCACAACCTTTCTCAGAGGATGGGTGCTGTACAGTGAGCTCATGGCATCTACACCCGGGGTCCCGCACTACATCCAGCTCTCTTCCAAAATACCTTCCATCTAGAGCCCTTTGCTCGGCTACCTCCATCTCTGTGAGGGTCAAACGCTTCTCCAGGCAGAGAGTGGGGTAGATCTCTCATCAGCAAGTGTCTGCCTCTCGGACGGCCTCTCTGCCCCTCTCAGACTTGAGCAGGACCATCTGAAGATCCGGAAGCAGCTCAAGACCCTCCTTTTCTCCTCAGCCTTCTCTCTCTCGCTCCTTTGCCAACTTGTCTGCTGTGCAGACTGGTTACTTGGTACCCTCACAGTCTTCCTTGCACTGCCTCCTGGCCTACAGCGCACGAAGGGGCTGTAACTGTAACCCATACAACCCCCTGCCTCCTTGCACTTACCCAGAGCAACGCTGCCCTGGCTGCTTTTTCTCAGAGCCTGCAGCCCTGATCGCACTTCCCCGTATCCTCTCCCTTGAACTTTCCCCCTCCCCCTGCATTTCTCGTTTGTCACACATGCACCATCCATATGATACAAGGCCTAGTAGGATTGTATGTCTTGTCCTCCCTCTGTATTCTCTCCCTTGTCTTGTGGCACCTAGAAACACTTGTGTACAGGCGCGTTATAAATGTCATATCACCTGAGGTCCATAGTAGGTTGTTGGTCCACAAGTCTGTTAAGCCCTTCCTATTCAGTTGGCACACATGTTGCCACTCTCCGGTCATCTCTGAATTAAGACTAAAGAGAGGCTATCCTTGTACTTCTGCTGGCCCAAGATGGGGGTCTCTGCAGAATACCACTAAAATGTTAAGCCACTTGTCTGTCAAGTGGGGCAGCAAGAACAAGGCGTTCTGTTTGGGAGAGTAGGGCTTGATATCATTGGTTCCTTTGATCCCTCGACTACCCCAGGCAGCTAAGGTACACTTGTAGTGGGTGATACCAAGACAGGGGGAGGGGGGTAATATTGGTAGTAGAAAGGAGAGTATTAGGAGGGAGTAGTGTGAGGGGGTAGCCATAGTAGGAGGGGGTAGGAGTAGTGGGAGGGGAGTAGGAGTAATAGTAGGAGAAGGAGGGAAAGTAGGAGTGGTAGAAGAGGAGGAGAAAGTGGTAGTAGCAGGCGGATGGAGGAGTGGTTTGGAGGGAAGAGTGGAAGGAGGAGTAACATCAAAAGGACAGAGGATTGAGGCGAGAGTAAGCCTTTCAGACCGCACCATCCAACAATCCTATTATAAAACTAACACTGGAACTCTACTGAAGACTCTGAAGTCCCCTTTTCACCTACTGCTTTTGCTGGTTATATGTGATTTTTACCGACCCAAATTTCAGAGTGCTACATTTCATCGCAACCATAATACAGAAAAACACAATTTTTCTTTTTTTTTAATTTGTGGGGTCCCCCCAAGCTCACGGTTTTTCTACCCTTATAACGCCACCCCAACCCGATGCCAGACTCATTGTAACCCCTTAGCCCACTACCCCATATATATTTAATGTTTTCAGTGTTTTTCGGTGTTCTGTACTTGGGTGAAATCTACCACTCTGTTTTGTTTTTGGTAACATGACTGGCTACCCTTTTGCTCTGCACTAACTAACTTCAATACTTTACTTGTAATTTTTAATGGGTTATTTATAACGCGCTTAATACCCAGAGGTTTCTAGCGTGGACCTGGGGATCAAACCTGTGTTGCTCCCCGACATCTTGCTTCCAAGACGAGTGCGTTACCCTTGAGCTATCCTCCCGAGACTTGTACTAGTTAGGTGAGCCCATCTGTACTACACCCCTGTCGTATACATAAAAGGCTACCAGATACTTGGTATAGACTATATCTAGTATATGGTGATGGGTATATTTATAATGCAAAGGCATTAATCTAGTAATGTAGTAAATTAATCTTATTTTTATTTTCATAACTTACCTGTCTGAGATGTTCTTATCCAGTCTGTAAAGTGTTAACTGTACTACATAAAGTGCCCACTTTCTTGCTCCTTCGTCAATGCTACTTGAGTGGCTTTGCTCGCCTGGGGTTCTGAATAACCTTGCTAACCTTAGGTTAGCTTTTCTAAGTCCTACCCTGGTAATGACTTAGAAAAACAGAAGGGAGAGTGTGTGTTGCAGGCATTAGGTGAGGAGGTCTAGAGGTAGACCACAAGACCAGGCGGAGTACGGTCAGTGGAGTGTAGTGCTTAAAATTTGATGACAAAGTGAGAACCGAGTACAGTTGCGTGGTACCAGTTGTTTGTAATATGGTTTGAGGAGGGGGGATGCAAAAGGTGAGGATGAGCGAAAGAGGGGGTAATTGGAGTCAGTGGGAGGGATGGAGAGAGTGCGTGGTAGAGAATGCAAGGTGCTAGTGGGAGTAGGGGCTGTAGGTGGATTGAAGTAAAAAGGGGGTAGTTATAAAAGATAGGCTGAGAGATTGTGACAAAATTAGAGCACAGGGGTGTAGGGAGGGAAGGAGGTGAGTGTGGGGGGGGGTAAGGAGCTATTTAGCTTCTGCTTGTAGCCTAGAAGAGCCTAGTTATCTTGGCACCAACAGGTACCGTGAGATACTTTTTGCTCCATAGACCAACTCATGCCAATTTAAACGTGCGTTTGGGACATTAGGACACATCTATATGACATTTAAAGCATAAGGGGTCATAGATATTGGACAAATTGGCATGTTTGCATCTTATGTGGATGCTAGATTTGCAGAAAGCTATGTACTAGCAACTCGTTCCCCGGTGGTAGCTCCTGCTCACTGGTTAATGCAGGATACCCAGGAGCTGCTTTTAGCTTGTGTTATAATTTCGACCCCTGGGGGGAGATTAGAGAGGAGGGTGAGTAGAGAGGAGGGTGAGGAGAGTGGTGGAGGGAGTAACGTGGAAGGAGTGGAGGTGGGAGTAGTGGTCTGAGGGGGTAGAGTGGAGGCTGGAGTAGAGTTGGTAGAGTTAAAATGTAGAGGTGGAGGGCAGAGTAGAGGCGGAGGACTGAAAATGGTAGAGGCGGAGGACGGAGAAGGGCGGGGAAGGGTAGAGGCAGGGAAGGGTAGAGGCGGAGGGCGGAGAAGGGTAGTAGAGGTGGAGGGGCAGTAGTAGAGGTGGAGGGGGGAGTAGAGTAGATGTGGAGGGGGAGTAGATGTGGAGGGGAAGAGTAGAGGGGGAGTAGAGGTGGGGGAGTAGACATAGCAGTGAGGGGGGTGTGGAGGGGGAGTTGTGTAGAGGTGACGGGGGGTCGAGTAAAGGTGGAGGGGGGAGTAGGATAGAGGTGGGGGAGGAGAGGTAGAGTAGAGGTGGGGGAGTAGAGGTAGTTGTGAGGGGGAAGTGGAGGGAGGTGGAGGGGGGAGTAGAGGTAGTTGTGAGGGGGAAGTGGAGGGAGGTGGAGGGGGGAGTAGAGGTGGGGGGAGTAGGATAGAGGTGGAGTAGAGGTGGAAGGGTAGTAGAGTAGGATAGAGGTGGAGGGGGGAGTAGAGTAGAGGTAGGATAGAGGGGGATTGGGACATAGAGTTGGATAGAGGTGGAGGGCCGAGTAGAGGTGGATTGGGGTGTCGAGGTGGAGGGGGTGCAGGCGGGAGTAGGATGGAGGTGGAGGCGGGAGTAGAATGGAGGTAGGAGAGGTGGAGGGGGAGTAGAGGTGGAGGGTTAGTAGAGTAGAGGTGGAGCGAGAGTAGAGATGGAGCGGGGAGGGGGGAGTAGAGTTGGAGTGGGAAGTAGAGTAGAGAAGATGGGGAAGTAGAGTAGAGGTGAAGGGGGTGGTTGTGGAGGGGGGAGTAGAGGGGGAGTCGAGTAGGATGGAGGTGGAGGGGCGTCTAGAGGTGGAGGGGGGAGTAGAGGGGGAGGGAGGAGTAGAGGGGCAGAGGGGGCTGGAGGAGGTGGAGGAGAGAGTAGAGGGGAGGAGAGGCGGAAGGGTAGGAGGGAGTAGAGGTGTAGTGGGGAGTAGAGGTAGAGGGGGAGGAGAGGTGAGGCAGAGGGGGAAGTAGAGTAGAGGTGGAGGGGGAGTAGAGTAGAGGTGGAGGGGTGGGTAGAGGTGGATGGGGGGGTATTGTGTTAGGGTAGAGGAATGGGGAGAGGAGGAGGTAGGGTAGAGGGAGGGGTGGGACATGGTGGGGGGGAAAGGGCGCAGTTGTAAACATTGCAGGAACAGAGGGAGAGTGGGAAGATGATGGGAGGGAGGGAGTGAGATGTCACTGGTGAGGGAGAGAAGAGACAAAAGGGACTAGTGAAATCCAGGAGCGGAGAGAAGAAGTAGAGCAGTGCATTTTATGGTTTACATTTTGCATTATACCTTCGCCGTCCTCACCAGGAACATTATAATTCACTAATATAGGCAGAGTAGCCTGTGTCTTAGCACTAAACATTCCTAGATGTGCTCAGTAGTTTACAAGTAATGGAAGTGATCTTGTTGAGCACCGTTCTGCAACTATGTGGCCCTGCAGCGCTTAACAGTGGTAGCAACACGTGCACTAATCATTCTCTTATGGTGTTTGCTTGGCATTATTTCCCAAACATATCCTCCAATGTCATCTGTCGATGGCCAATTAAACACTTCCTAATGATCCTAAAGCCTGACTGAGGGGGTGCGGAAACACTATGCATTAGAGCTGCCCCCACTTAAATAGGCACCAGACACTGCTAAGGAAAGACCTTTGCACTAGAGCCTGCTAGATAATCTCTCAGGGCTGAATACATGCGAACGGATTCCTGTACCTGTTGCAATTCCGCACCCTTGACTGCATTCCATGGGTGGATTATATCATACTGAGCTGACCAGCTCCTTGTGCTCACATACAGGTAGTCCTTGTTGTAATACGTCAGTATCCGCGTCTTGGTTATTTGTCATTCTGTGCGTGGATTGCAACACACTGACTTCTTTGTTGGTGCCGCCACATAGGTTGTAATATACAGCATGTGTCCCCTTTTTCTGTTAATGGAGGATACTGGCTCTTTTCTATGGGAATTGTTGGATAAAAACATTAAGGCCCCAGCTGGGCCTCCCTGTGCTCTGCACATCTCTAACCACTTTCTTGCTTCACTCACATCTTCCACTGGCGCAATCTTAACTGCAGTCTTCATTTTCTGGCTGTCAATTGTACTTGGCAGCTTTAAGAATCGAGAAATTCCCTAACGAGGCTTCCCTGCTGGGGCACTCTCCTTATCTAGCACCACATTAGCAGATCAACTGACCCTGGGATGTTGGTACCTGTTTACAGACTCCTGCACTACCACACTGTCCCTCGTAGACAGGCACACTGCGCAGATCATTTCCTCCGAGCAGAAACTAGTACCTGTACACCTCAGCAACACTAGATACCTTTTCAGCCAGGTATCCAACGCAATCCTGCTGCTTTCTTATTGTGGTGCCTTGCAACAGAAGCTGGTAAGTCAGCCTTTTGAATGGATTTCTTTTCTCCCGCGGATTCCTCATCTGATAGATATTCCCTCCAGCTTCGATGCTTCAGAAAATTTTCAACATGGGGGCGTAGTGAACCTTGACATGGTCGTCGACCATCGATCTGTCTTGCTCCACATCTGGTCTTTGGCTCCATACGTGACGTCAGGCGTTGTCTAAAATACCATGTCACTACGCCCCAACCTGAGTTCCTTTTTTTCTGCGTGCTAACACGCTGCTTGAGAACACAGAGCTTCGACTTTCTCTACTTTTTCATTAGAAAACTGTCTTTTTTGAAATCCTCAACGCGAGATGTCAGTTGCTCGGGTGTCCGGTTTCAAACGGTGTTCCGATTGTGGCACCAAGATGTCCATCACTGACCCACATGGGTTGTATCTCTGGTGCCTCAGCACGGGTCACCTGACTGACAGGAGACTCTGGGGTACCCCAGCAGTGGATCTGTTAGCACGGAGTCCAACAGGAAATGCGAACAGTTCTGCTCGAGGGAATTCCCAGCGAACGGTGCACTGGGGTACACGTTCGATTGGACCTTCCCTCTCCTCTACGTGTTCCCTCAGATGCCAGTAATTCCATGGGTTCTCCGGAGGTTGAAGAGGTTTTGAGCGACCATGATCTTGATCGCCCCAGACTGGGTGAGGAGAACGTGGTACTCCGACCTCCTGGGTCTGTCCATCTGTCCAACTCACTGGCTGCCTCAACCCCACACATGCATTTAGGAACCCTACGCTGCAAATGGAGTTTGTCTTTGCAGAATTGTAAACCTGTTCCCAACACTTTATCCTGAGCTATTTTCCGTGTCATTGTTAAGGTCTACTCCACTTTCTCCAGGGTATAAATGGTGTTTATATTTTTAGTTCAAGATAAATGTACAAGTTCAACCACGTATCTGAATTCCAAGATCTTAATTCCTGGCAGTGGGGTCACGAAAAGCAGTCTGGAGTTAAAACATGCGTTTTCCCTTGCATTTGCAGTGGTAGTTTGCTATTCTTTCTAAGCCCCCTTCAGTCGCAGCCACCTTTGGTCTATCTAAGCTTGTGCCGCCAGCTCTGAGAATGATGTGGTTTAGTCAGTGATTCTGCATCCACAGCTCACATTTGTATTGTTCTGCATACAAGTGCCTGATGGATGAGCTGGTGAGTAGTGTGGGATATCCGCATGCAAGTGCCTGATGGATGAGCTGGTGAGTAGTGTGGGATATCCGCATGCAAGTGCCTGATGGATGTGCTGGTGAGTAGTGTGGGCTATCCGCATGCAAGTGCCTGATGGATGAGCTGGTGAGTAGTGTGGGATATCCGCATGCAAGTGCCTGATGGATGAGCTGGTGAGTAGTGTGGGCTATCCGCATGCAAGTGCCTGATGGATGAGCTGGTGAGTAGTGTGGGATATCCGCATGCAAGTGCCTGATGGATGAGCTGGTGATTAGTGTGGGCTATCCGCATGCAAGTGCCTGATGGATGAGCTGGTGAGTAGTGTGGGCTATCCGCATGCAAGTGCCTGATGGATGAGCTGGTGAGTAGTGTGGGATATCCGCATGCAAGTGCCTGATGGATGAGCTGGTGAGTAGTGTGGGATATCCGCATGCAAGTGCCTGATGGATGAGCTGGTGAGTAGTGTGGGATATCCGCATGCAAGTGCCTGATGGATGAGCTGGTGAGTAGTGTGGGCTATCCGGATGCAAGTGCCTGATGGATGAGCTGGTGAGTAGTGTGGGATATCCGCATGCAAGTGCCTGATGGATGAGCTGGTGAGTAGTGTGGGCTATCCACATGCAAGTGCCTGATGGATGAGCTGGTGAGTAGTGTGGGATATCCGCATGCAAGTGCCTGATGGATGAGCTGGTGATTAGTGTGGGCTATCCGCATGCAAGTGCCTGATGGATGAGCTGGTGAGTAGTGTGGGCTATCCGCATGCAAGTGCCTGATGGATGAGCTGGTGAGTAGTGTGGGATATCCGCATGCAAGTGCCTGATGGATGAGCTGGTGAGTAGTGTGGGATATCCGCATGCAAGTGCCTGATGGATGAGCTGGTGAGTAGTGTGGGATATCCGCATGCAAGTGCCTGATGGATGAGCTGGTGAGTAGTGTGGGCTATCCGGATGCAAGTGCCTGATGGATGAGCTGGTGAGTAGTGTGGGATATCCGCATGCAAGTGCCTGATGGATGAGCTGGTGAGTAGTGTGGGCTATCCACATGCAAGTGCCTGATGGATGAGCTGGTGAGTAGTGTGGGCTATCTTCCAGAGCACCAGAGGCCTGCGCAATCAGGTGAGCAGAAACAAGATCACCATCGTCAGTTACTGTCTTGCCCGCTCTGCCATTGGCAATGTGGTTATTAACTGCACCAGCTTTACTGTGTAGATCTTTACTGTACTGCTAATGGTGGTCTGGGCACACAGGGAAGTCTGCTAGATGGGGCGGGTGTTGGACATTGGAAAGGAAGACACAGGGGCAGTGCAACTCTGGCATGTGAATAAGGGTGTTGGGAGGAGATGCACAGGGTTGAAAAGGAGACCCTCCTTCCTACAATGGTGCAGCAAGAACAAAGAGCCTGGGGTGAAGTCTGGCAAAGAACCCATTTCAATATACGGTATTGGTGTGGGGCAAGAGCCGCCTCAATAGAGGACACAGATCGCGGCCAAGCAGAGAAGGCATGAGATAGACGTAGAACACACCATGGTGTATATCCTTTCTAGAACATTGTAAAGTCTTCTTGTGCTATTTACAGAAAGGGTACTGATGAAGTGGAGACTTATCAGTATGACTCCATTTACTTTGTTACTAATCTCCTTTTTTCTGCGGTTTTCAGGTAACGCCATGGGCTATGTGCGCATGATCCGGTCCGGTGGTCTCCACTGCTGCAGCAATGCTATAAGGTCAGTGTGTATATATACTTTCAGGGGTGCATACCACAGAACACACAACACATGGGGGGTGGTTCAACACTGTTACTTTAACTTTGGGCAGGAAGGGTTTTGAGGAATGCCTTGAAGATGAGGATCAACCCACAAAGGCTGATTCTTGGAGAACAGTGGGACAAGGAGAGATGAAGGATGAGTCTGGTATCCAGTGTCCAATCCCCAAACTAAACACAAGCTTTTGGGGCATCTATGCCCAGCAAAAGTGTCCTTCAAATCCCTCAGACTTAGGGTTGCTTTGAGTGCCCAGTGCAGCTCTTGACTTTGGCATCCCATCCTTTGGGATGCTATAGTCATGCGTGCTATTGAACAATCCCTTTATTCATGTCCCTTATGACCCAGGATCCTTTGCAGAGCCACGACCTGCATCCCCCTTCTGTGGTAGGGGTGCCTCTGGGTAGCAGTTCTCCCCCTACCTAGGTATTTGAAAGGCTGCTGTAATTGCATCTGAGCCAAGGATGTCCTCAGTTGGTAAACTTCTTTAGTATGTGCTTAGGGCTTAGCTGCTACCAACAGTGTACAGGTGAGAGCCCAGCAGGCTACGCTTCAGCATCCCTCTGAAGGCGTGGCTCCTACATCATTTGGAGCTGCGCCCCTAGCAGGCTCTCTCCCCTAGCCTCCCTCTTAAGCCTGGCCTGTTCAGCGTTCTGGCTCACTTGGCTTGTCCACCTCCAGGTCCTGTACCTTCCTTAAAGATGTCCTAGTTGGCTTGGCCAATGCTGGTTCTGCCTCTCTAGCTCATCTCCCCTTGCTCACACTGCTATTCAACTCTCAAACTGCAACGCCTTTGTAACCCCCTCATCAACGTCGGGAGGTTTATGCCTCTTTTAAAGCGAGGTCCTGGCAGTAATTGTCCCAATGAGTGCTCTTGTTGATTAGCCTCTTGCCCTATTAGTAGGTTTGCTATAAAGGTTCATCCCTGATGGTTCCTTTTCTCCCCATGTTTCTGACCTTTATGTTCACTTTATCAAATATGTAGTGAGTGATTAAAAAATGAAAAACTGCCCTTGCGTTCCTAGAATACGAAAGGCCTGTCCTCCATGTTGGGATCAGACAGCACCATCATGACGGTCCAATGAAATCCGCATTCCAGCTTCCTCGTTCGCAAGTAACAATTTCCCTCATGTTAACATCACTATGTTGAGCTTGGATGCTCATTCTTTGCTGGAGGATTTCCGTTCAGCTCTGGTTTGCATTTGGTGCCTTCAATAGGGCCTGGAAGGGGCATCAGATCACCTGCTTAAATTGCACGCATTTGAAACATTTCCATGGGCTTAATTTCCCATATTTTCTTGCCCTGGAAGCAGTAAACACAGGGCTTGACCCCTTTTATTTCTCCCATTCACTGATCTGTCACTTCTCTGACCTAGGCAAATGCTACATCCTTGAGGCAGCTGAGGCAGGCTTGGGGGTTCCGGGAGATCCTCTAGGTGATCACATCTGTTAGCTGCTGGCTTTCCTTTGCCCCTAGATTTCCCTAGATCTCCTCCAAGGATTAATGTGCAGGTGACTGTCACAGCATGTAACAATGGGTCCACTTCTGAGGTCGAGGCTGCCTTCTGCTGTCACTATTAGGACAGATTGTCCATTGGATTGCGTTCTCCCGCAGATTCCTCCTCTTGATATATCATCCTCTTAGTGCCAGTTGCTTGAAAAGTTACGACAGGGAGTAGTGCGGCCCCATGTCCTGTCTCAACCTCTGCATTCCTCGACTGCGCCACTCCTCCAATCGGGACAGGATGTCTGTAGTACATATACATCGTCATTACGGCCTACATATCCGTTTTATTATTATTATTTTTTTTTTCTGTGTGCTTGTGCTTGTGCTCTAGCACTTTGAAGCGCTGTTGATTGATGAAGACTTCTGGAAATGAGACCCAGACAAACCTCGATTCTCCTTCACCAAGTCTCCGACTCTAATCATGCATGGCGCCGTTGAAACCAATGTGCCATAATTGGCCCACTGCCTCACAAGCGTCTGGCTTTTACAAATGCAGCACGTGCTCCATGTGCCGACACACACATGCGAAATCCGTCCCTTTCAATGACAGCCATTGCCATCGAATTGAACAATTAATCAACTGCAAAACAATATATATTATCTATGTAATCATATGTGTATGTACATTGGGAGCACCATTAGGGAACTTAGAACCAGAATTTGTCAAGATCTAAGCCTTCTAAGATCCCAGGATGCAACATATCCACGGTCCACCCACCGGCAAGAGAGGCACCAGCTAGACAACCAAAGCGACATACAATTAATCGGGATTAAATCGGTTAAAAGTGACCTGAGAGGTGGTGACCGCGAGTTAAGACTGCGACAACGGGAATCAAGACTAATATGCAAACATAGATGGGTCAGCAAGGGTCTCAATACTGACAATGAATTGAATGTTTGTCTGTGAACTGTCTATCCTTCCATTGCATCCTTCCTCCCGTTGTAGGGAAGGCATGGTATGACAAGTATGACACTGAAACAACGGATACTATTTGTGAAAACTTTTGGGATTGGAGAAACTCCTATTTTGCCCCATAACTAAGATGGGAGTAGTCTCGACCATCAAACGATAAACAAAACAGTCCTAGTGGAGTCTTCAAATCGAAATGGCCTATCTCTTGTACAAAAAAGTGTAGAAAATAAGGAATGGACGCAAAAGAAAAATCACTGTTGAAAAGATTAAAGATAGTTGAACCAGCTCTCCTCCTCACGTTAAATCTGACTGAGTATGGCTGTCCTTGTAGGCAGGATGGCACACTCTGGCTTGGTTTCTAACACTCTAAGCAGTTCAAAACCGTGGATTGAGCCCTGCCTGGCCTTCCACGTAAAAGTCTCTTTCAATGGATTGCTTTTCTCCCGCAGATTCCTCATCTTGATATCCTTCTGCAGCTCTACTGCTCGGAAACTTTTCTACAGGGGTCGCAGTGGACATCGACTCGGCTGTCCATCATCGATCTGTCTTGCGCAGTGGTTGAACGTCAGCTCCAGAACTGACGTCAGGAGACATACGTATACCACGTCACTACGCCCCATGCCTCAGTTCCTTTTTTTCTCGCGCTCACACACTGCATCAGGAACTTTCTTGAGTTTCACTCAACGTTTTTCAGTAAAAAAATATTCGATTTACCTCAATGTTTTCGCACCGGATCTTGGGTTTCAGGCGGTGCCCGGATTGCAAGGCCAAAATGTCGGTGACGGACCCACATGACAGTCTGTGGTGTTTGGGTTCCACTCACGACACACAGGCCTGCGCGTCGTGCGCCAAGATGCAAGCCAAGTCTCTGCAAGACACAGTCGATAAGCTGGCCCTGGGCTCTGGTCGGCAACGGCGGTCCTCGACGATGATGGACTTCAATGTCTGGGCGCTTCACTTCGTGATACCGCGGTGTTCCCCGTCTCCGGTCGGCAGCCTTTCAAGGGTCTGACATCCAGGGAGCTTTGGCAAAGATCAGCTGGTGCACGGTGGTCCCTCGTAGCTCAGGAAGAGGTCTCCTAGCCAGGTCCTCTCTTGGATCAGTTCCTTGAAGGCACAGCCTCCTTCATATCAGCGAAGAACACCAGCATCAGTTCTTCCAGTCGGCTTCAAAGTTAAGCATCAGTTTCAACTTCAGCTTCTGAACGATGTCTAGCAGTAAGAGGCCCAAAGTATACTTTTGATCTCCCAATCACTCTGCTGGGTCACGCTCAGGCAACCAATCACTCAGAAGGGCATTCAGCAGTCAGGCAGCTAATCGGGCTCACATTGCATCTAGGCCTTTCTTCTCCCTCTCACACTCTCATTAAGGAATGTGTATTGGGACAAGCTCCCAGCCATTCAGCACGCCACACTGCATTCGTACCGGTTTCGGGCAGGGCTGTCTCAGTCATTGTGTGAACCATCAGATACTAGACCTCCACAACACGGAATGCGTATTTGTCACACACTCCATTCACCCAGGTCCCACCCCACAGGCGTACCCACAACATACAGTCATTAGGAAGGCTTCAGCCAGTGTGGCCTGGACTTCCCCACAACACCATATATGGAACTTCCACCCAACAGCCAGGCAAGGTGAAGGGACAGAGTCACAGCTTCCTGGGACTTTGGGAAAAGGAAGGTAACGGGCGATAGAAAGCAAGAGGCCACAGGGGCCATCTTGTTTCCTATCAGGAATCAATCGATTCCAATGGCAGGGCCTGGATATCTCAAAATGGAGGACACTCTGAGCACCTGTCAACTTCAGAATGGAGCTGCCACCAGCCCATACCCTGCTCTGTTGGCCACACACAGGTGCCCAAAAACATACACTAGGAGTACATGGTTGTACCCCCACCCATGGGTGCCATATGGGTATCCCAAGGGTCTGTTTGCCAAATGAAAAAGAGGAAGAGCCGCACTGCCAGGAGTCCCACATGAACTCCTGCGTGGAAAACAAGTCAGAACATACATGATGAAGCAAATAAAAGAACAAGGATATGGAGGCCCTGTCCCTCCAATGCATTTCCAGCATCACACTTGATGACCCCTGATTGGGCGAGGAGGACGTGGTACTCCGACCTCTTGGATCTATCCATCTGTCCACCTCACTGGTTGTCTCGGCTGCCGGATCTCCTCACCCAGTCACAGGGTCGGATACTACACCCGACCCCGGATTCCTTCAACCTACATGTGTGGCTCTTGAGCGGATGAGGTATGATGACTGGGACCTCTCGGAGGAAGTTCTTGAGGTGTTACTGGCTGCATGCAGACAGTCTACAAGATCTTTGTATGCGTGCAGTAGAGATGATGTGAGGCATGGTGCAGGGAGCGCGTGGTTGACCCCATCTCTTGCTCTACCACAACGATGATGGCATTCCTTCTGTCACTAGCCTCTTTGGACCTTCAGGTTGCAACAGTCAAGGGGTATTTGGCGGCTCTTTCTGTTTTTAAACGGTCCCTGGATCAAGGTACCTTTTTTACCATACCGGTCATGGTCCAATTCCTGAAAGGCCTTCTCAACAAATTCCCACCAACTCCCTTTGTTCCGGATTGAGACTTTAACCTGGTTCTCAACCAGGTTAAGGTCTGGTTGAGAACCAGGTTAAGGTCTCAATCAGTTGGTCCGACCAGGGTTCTCCGCTTTTATGTTGCCTGCACAGCGGAGTTCAGGAAAGCAGACTAGTTATTCGTCGCCCATTCTCTTTCACGCAAAGGTCTTGCGATTACCAAACCGACAATCTCACGCTGGATAATTCTGTGTGTCTCTGAGTGCTGTCAGTCGGCGGGAAAAGCAGTCCCACTGGGTATCGGGGGCCCATTCCACCAGGGGAGTCACTGCTTCCACGGCCCTTCAGAGGGGGTCCCAGTTGGGACATTTGCCGTGCTGCCACGTGATCCTCTTTACATACTTTCACGAAGCATTATGCGCTGGACGTTGCACGCGGGGCTGGTATCGAAGAAGTCGGGAGGGTGATGGCCAATCCTAAACTTAAGCCTCGTCAACAAGTATTTCAAATCCCAGAAGTTCAGGATGGTCACGCTGCAGCACGTGCTTGACCAGCTGGAGGAAGGGGATATCCTGGCGACCTTGGACCTGGAGGGTGCTACTTTCACATCCCTGTTAGGCAGAAACCTGTGCAGTTCCCTCTGGGACCACTGCAAAAGATTTAAGACTACAGGTGTTTGGCAGCAAACCCACTTGGTAGCAGTCTGTACCACACAGATTCACTTGGTAGCTGTGGCTGAGCAGTCAGACTTCCCTCAAGAAGAGTTAGGCAGTATACAGAGTATTCACAATAGGTCAAGAGCACACAATAGAACAAGTAAACACTGACCAGAGCTTGGTGTAAAAGAGATATAATTATTTATTTAAAACCACATCTAATAAAACACACAGGCACTAATATTAAGCAGTTCAAAAACACGGTCACTAAAAGATATACACTCCCTTAAAAGAATATTAGACAAGTCTTAAGTAAAGCTCCACTTATTTTCCAGACAGCGGTGAGCGCTTAACGCAGATGGCACTCTAATAATTTGTTTTACAAGGGAGAGAAAAGCAGGATGTAAATTGAAACAGATCCCAACACTTTCACAAGAACACAGCAAGAGAGGAAGGCAGAGTCAAACCGTGAAGTTAGAGTTCAGAAAGCCGGATCCACTTTAAGGGGATCAGAACGAAATGTGTCCAAGGTCACACGGTTAAAAAGTGCACAAAAGTCTCAAAGGTTCAGAAAGAGTTGGACCAAAAGAAAGGGGACAAGTTAGATGGTCAAGGGGCCAGCCCAGTCCAGAAGGTTAAGGGATTATTACCTTGTAGCAATCTTTAGAAAGGGAGGCCTGGCGGACACGGTACCTTAAAGTGGTGAGAATACTCCAGCGTGGGCAGTTGTTCCTGGCAGCGGATGCAAGTCGGTGCTTCGTCCGGGGGAAGAGAGGATCTCGTCGGGGAGGAAGACGGGAGTCAGTTGCACTGCCAGGGAAGAGACCAGCCGCGTAGTTCTCAGTTAAAAGGAGCGGTCCTTTGGTTTGCGGTCCAGTGGTAAGTGGCTATCCGGTTGCCGGGGTGCTTGGCACGGGCAATTCGACCACAAGACGTCCTGGGATGCGAGGAAAAGAAGGTAAACTGGTTGTGCCCATCAGTCAGGGGAAGAAGACTCTCCTGCAGGGAGATCTTCTCTGTTATCGGGAAGTGGTGAGTCGGTTCCGCAGGGCTCCACCGGTGGTGTCGTCGTAGCAGGTTGGCTCAGCTTCTCCCTCGTCGGATTCTCAGGTCCTGTGGCGACTTCTGAAGTTCCAGTCCCCAAAGCCCTGCTTTTATGCAGCACACCCCCATTAACTCAGCCTAGCTGTCACTCAAGCATGCTAAGTGGTGAGCCGGCCGGCTCACCACTTGGGCCAATCACACAAGAGTGCGACTTGAGTTACCAAGGTAACTCAGTCCAGGGTGCCTAAACCCCCTCCTACACCCCCTGTGGTACCCAGACAGAGTGGCACCACTTTTGGAGGATTCTGTGGAGAAGCCCGCCAAAAGTGGAACAAAGGGCTAGACTTGGATTGGAGTCACAGAAGAGAACCCAAACGCCATTTTAGAATCAAGTCCTGGCAAAAAATACCAACCGGCGAGTTAATATTAAATAAATAAACCGGCGGTATGTTCGAGGCTATGCGAATTAAATAATTAAAGTTGGTAGCCTCGAACAATGGGAAAATCCCATAGGAATATATTTGCGGTCTAATATAAAAAGTAGTATCCACTGCCACCAGCCAAAACTCGATCAGGGGGGACGGAGACGTGCCCCCTCGACTAACAGACCCCGGGGCAATCAAATTGCCCCGAACAGTACGTCCAAAATATGATGGTTTGTACTGGTTTCTGTTCATAATTTGGGACTAGTAAAGCCAATGGTGACTTTACATGCCCTGGGAGACAGTAGTCAGTCCCAGGGTATGGAGTCTATGTTTGGGGGTCACTATGACACCCCTGTGTTACGGCACGGAGGGTCCTGTGTAACACACATAGTAAAAACACGAGACCCTATGGAGTAAAGGACCCCATAGCCCATAAAACACATTGACAGTCAAAGGAACACCATAAATCATGTCCAAGAGTCGGAGAAAAAGAGTCTCACTCTTGGCAGGAGAAAAAAACAAACTCCAGAAATCCAGCAAAGCTGCTGGGGGACTCACTAGGTTAGGAAATTCAGCCTAAACAGAGAATTCTCCCTAACAATCCCCATTCATCCAAAGCATGAATGTGGTCCAAGGACAGCACTTTCAGTTGAAGGTCCTGCCCTTTGGCCTGAAATCTGCACTGAGAGTGTTCATAAAGTGACTGGCTCCGGTAGCAGCGCATCTTCGACACAAGGGCATCCACGTCTATCCTTATCTAGACGACTGGCTAACCTGCTCCCGCACTCTGTGGAGACCATTCGCCTTCTGACGAAGGTTAGATTCTTCAACTTTCCGAAGTCCTGCATGGAGCCATCACAGAACACTCTTTTCCTGGGCGCCTGTCTCAACATGGTCGCTTGTCTGGCTGCGCCCTTGGAGGAAACGGTAACAGCCATCCTGGGGAAGATGCTGCATCTGTCGTTGGTGCAATCTGCAACAGTTCTGAGCCATCAAGTCACTGTTGGGCATGATGTCCTCCTGCATCCACCCTGTCTTGTTTTGCAGACTTCAGATGAGACCTCTTCAAGAGTTTCTGGATGCTCGGTGGCTGCAGGTCACAGGCTCTTAGGATAAAGATCACCCTCAACAAGGACTTCCGTCAAGCCCTGCGATGGTGTGGAGTGCACGCACATCGGACGCAGGGATCTCCTTTTCAGATCCCATGCCACCAGGCCACGGGCACGACCCTGGAAGGTGGGGGCCCCAGACTGGGCAGTTGCACACCAGGGGCCTCTGGCTCCCGGAGGATAAAGACCTTCACAGTAATGTCCTGGAGCTCCAGGCAGTTTTCTGGGCCCCAAATCTTTCCTGCCTCAACTGCAGGGGAAGGTGGTGAGGATCTTCACAGACAACACCACCACCATGTTCTACATCTAGAAGCAGGGCGGGATGGACAGGCTCCCAGGCGCCCTCCGTGGAAGCACAGTCCCTGTGGCACTACGCCACTCTCCAGGACATGTTCCCCGTACCATTTCGTCATTTTTCATTTTGGGAGTCTTCCTTATAGCTGCGGAACCAGGCTTGGTAATTGTTTTCTGTGTGCAGGCTGTACTCACCCGCCGCAGTCTCTGGTATTTGCTCCTCAGTGGGCTTCACAGTAGTCTTCACATTTGTGGTTACTTCAGGTTCAGTAATTTCTCTCTGTATGATTTCATCCATAGTTTAACGTACCTAAATCCATAAGTGTCCTTGATGCCGCTCAGCTCGCCAGCTGTGCTTTCACTTTTGAGGGTGTTTATCACACAATTAATTGACGGGCACATTTAGAGTTTCTACGTACTTCTTAGTCCTCCTTTTAGCACTCTGCTTCGCTAGTTACCGGAGGGACAGGGGCCCAACTAGTGGGCTACTATGGATCCTAATTTCCACCCCCTCATACCCAGCAAACAGCACTTCCGTGTATGCACACGCGGATGCGCGCAGCACCAGGATTTTGTGTTTGCAGGGGCAGGGGGTCAGGAAATCTACACTAAAAGAGCAGTATTTAGATGGCAATCTATATTCTATGTAACATACTGATCTGCATTACATTATTAAAGTCCAAAAACTATTATGCTGAGGTTAAAAGTTTCAGTGAGGGGCAAATTCACCCTTTTTTTGCAAATGTGTTTCTCAGCATGGGAGTCCTCTCGTGAAAAGTCCTCTTAGCCTATCAGCACTTCCGGTGCACATCCATGTTTGCGTGCCCCATTTCACCTGGCAGGCATCAATACCACCATTGCAGGCTCGCTCAGCAGGGAGCTACGGTCCTGTCACAAGTGGGTGATTCATCAGGATCAAGTAGCCCTTCTCTTCTGCAAGTGGGGTCAACCCCGGGTCAACCTCTTTGTGACGGCAGCCAACTCCAGTGCCAGAGGTTCGTCAGCAGGTTTCCTCAGCCAAGTAGCCGTGGGAGGGGCTCTTCCTATACGCCTTCCCTCCGATCCTGCTCATGCTACATGCGATCAACACACTCAGACAATGTAATTGCAGGATGATGCTCATCGCTCCAGCGTGGCTTCGACGGATCTGGTACCTGGACCTGCTCCGTTTGTCAGTGGCTCTGTCCATCAGGCTGCCTCTGTTAGGCAGAAACCTGTGCAGTTCCCTTAGGGACCACTGCAAAAGATTTAAGACTACAGGTGTTGGCAGTAAACCCACTTGGTAGCAGTCTGTACCACCCAGATTTACCTGGTAGCTGTGGCTGAGCAGTCAGACTTACCTCAAGAAGAGTTAGGCAGTATGCAAAGTATACTCAATAGGCATTCAGATACAATAATACAAGCAAACACTGACCAGAGCTTTGGTATTTATTTATAAACACACAGTGAAACACTCCAGCACTCTTATTGTAAAATATTCTAAACAGTTATTATTATGATATATACACCCCTTTTTCCCTTACTAGAAAATCACAGTAAGACACCACTTATTTTCATACAGAGGTGAGCGCTTAACTAGATTGCACTCTACTAAGGTTGTGAAAAAGGGAGGGAAAAAGACAGAATAAGCAGGATTACACCACTCTACGATTCAGGAACACAGAGAGCAAAAAGCCACTGGTAAGCCAAAGTCCAAAGGCTGGGCCCACTCTTAGAGAGAGCAGAGCACAAATGCGCCCAAGATCACACAGTTACACTAGGCTTAGAAAGTCTTGCAGAGGGTTTCAGAAAAGAGTTTAGAGAGGCTTAGAAAAGTTTAGCCAGGGTGTCCCAAGCTAACCCAGGTTCGAAAGCCGGGGGCTAAATCTACCCCGTACAGTCGGTTGCAAGGGAAGCCAGGCGGGACACGGTACCTTAAGTGGGAAGGATCCTCCAGCGGTGGCAGTTGTTCCTGGTAGTGGTTGCAAGTTGCAGCGTCGTCCAGGGGAAGAGAAGATCTAGACGTGGAGGAAAGATGCAGGTCGTTGCACTACCAGGGCAGAAACCAGCCGCAGAGTTTTCCGGTAAAAGGTGTGGTACCTTTATCTCGCGGTTGTGGTAAAACGTGGTATCCCGGTTGCCGGGGTGCTTAGCACAGGCAAGGCGGCCACGAGATACGTCGGGAAAGCGAAAAGACGGTGAAACTGGTTATCCCCACCAGTCAAAGGAAGAAGACTCTCCGACGGGAGTTCTCCTCTGTCGTTGGGAAAAGTGGTGAGACGGTCCAGCAGGGCTCCACCGGTCGTGGTGTCGTGGCAGGTCGGCTCAGCTTCTCCCTCGTCGGATTCTTAGGTCCTGTGGCGACTTCTGAAGTTCCAGTCCCCAAAGCCCTGCTTTTATGCAGCAAACCCCCATTCACTCAGCCTAGCTGTCACTCAAACATGCTAAGTGGTGAGCCGGCCGGCTCACCACTTGGGCCAATCAGGACGGAGTGCGACTTGAGCTGCCTAGGCAACTCAGTCCAGGGTGCCTAAATTCCCCTCTACCCCTCCTATGTACCCCAGACATAGTGGCACCACTTTGGAGGGCTTCTGTGTAGAAGCCCGCCAAAAAGTGGAACAAAGGGCTCGACTTGGGTTGGAGTCGCAGAAGAGAACACAAACGCCATTTTAGAATCAAGTTTTGGCAAAAAATACCAACCGGAGAATTAATATTAATTAAATAAACCGGCGGTATGTTCGAGGCTACCTTAAATAATTAAATAATGATAGTAGCCTAAAACAATGGGAAATCCCATAGGAAAATATTTGCGGTTGAATATAAAAAGTAGTATCCCCTGCCACCAGCCAAAACTCGATCAGGGGGGACGGAGACGTGCCCTCTCGACTAACAGACCCTGGGGCAATCGAATTGCCCCAGCCAGTACGTCCACAATATGATGGTTTTTACTGGTTCTGTTCAGAATTTAAGACTAGTAAAGTCAATGGTGACTTTACATGCCCTGGGAGACAGTAGTCAGTCCCAGGGTATGGAGTCTATACTGGGGGGTCACTATGACACCCCTGTGTTACTGCGCGAAGGGTGCTGTGTAACACACATCACAAAAACACATGAAACCCTATGGGGTAAAAGACCCCATAGCCCATTAAACACATCTAGATTCAAAGAAACACACTCAAATCATGTCCAAGAGTGAGGGTAAAAGAGTCTCACTCTTGGCAGGAGAAAAAAATAAACCCCAAAAATCCAGCAAAGCTGCTGGGGGACTCACTAGGTTGGGAAATTCAGCCTAAACAGAGAATTCTCCCTAACAGCCTCCACTTCACGATCTTCTCTCCAGAGAAAACGGAACAGTGCTACTCCACGACCCTGCATTGCTGAGCCTCACACCCTGGCTCCTGCAGACCTATAGTTTGGGCATTGTCTGCCGCTGGAATGCAAGGAGATCCTGGCCAAAGCCAAAGTCTCCTCTACATTGTTGTGCTACAGCCACAAGTGGAAACACTTCTCAGGGTGGTGCAGGTCTCAGAAGATTACGCCGCTACGTGTCACAGCTCCTTCCGTACCTACTTTCCATGGCCAGGGCTGGCCTGGCGCACACCTCAATCAAGGTGCATCTGGCTGCCATATCCGGTTACACCAGAGCGCCGGTTAGGCCATCCCTGTGGTCAAACAGACTAGTCAAGGAGTTCCTCAAAGGCCTCTTCAGGAATTTTCCACCAGTGAAGGTTTCTGCTCCAGCTTGGAAACTCATCGTTTTGGCCAAGCTCATGGGGGCTGCTTTTGAACGTTGCATCAAGCCCCTTTGAAGTTTCTCTTGTGGAACACTGCTTTCTTAGTGGCAATCACCACGGCCAGGTGGGTCAGGGAGATCCAGGCCCTCTCTTGTAAGCCACCGTACTTGTCTTTCTCCAGCCTGGGGTCTGGCATGGATTCACATGCTCATGAATATTCCCCGTCGTCAGGCTGGGAATCCTCTGTAAAGAAAAAATCAGTATCAGTTTCGTTTCTGATCTGTCTTTCTTAGTAGTAACCAATCATTGGTCTCTGGGTCTTACTGCCCCCGGCCAATGACTGCCCTCTCCCTAAGCCCCGCCCCTGGCAGCCATCCTCAGATTTTTACTGCACATTCAAGTGTTAGGAGTCCTCATGCTATAGCTCTCGAGCTTTTACTGCGTTTTTCGTTTTTTCAAGAGATTTATCTCATTTTCTTCGGTCAATCGAGCCTCAAGCTCCACCGTTTCTACTTCCGATCAACAGAGACCAATTTCGGAATTTTCTATGCCCCTCAAGGGTGAAGTTTTCATCGAGTTACGCTTCTTGGAGGATTCCAGAAGTTTCTGAGGCCTACCTCGTGGACATGGCCCAGGAGAAGGGAAGCTCGACACCCGGATCCAAGGTGTTTAGGAACTGCCCTGGATGCGGGTTACAGAATGTGTTCAAGGAGGACGAGCATTCGAGATGCCTTTACTGCCTTCACGGAGACAAAACGCACGTGGAGAAGGACTCTGCGTTTTGCATGAACATGACGGATCGGACTATGAGGGATCGTCGGACCCGTCTTGCCAACTGGCTGGAAGGAAAGAGCCCAGCAGGTGAGAAGAAGTCCGAGCAGTCTTCGAAGTCCTCTGAGGGCGCTCTGCCGACGGGGGCCCAACAGCAGGCAAAGCACCGTGAGTCTGCGGGCACTGGGAGCGCTGAACGGTCGGGCTTCTCGGTTGCCAGGCATGGCGCACCTTCATCGGCCCCATCAACCACAAGCTAACGCTCTGGCTCGGGGAAGAGAAAGTCTGAGAACCCGGCTAAGCTTCTGCAGAGGCCCCGGTCGATCTCGAAGGAACCAGCCGAGGGGGAGCGAGGCGGTGACCCTCCACCCAAGGTGAAGGCCTCAAGCACGAAGGAGGTGAAGGCCTTGATTCACCCGGCTAAGGCCTCTGTCGAGGTAGTCACAACGGCCCTGGCGAAGCCTGTGGAGGCGACCTCGGGGCCCAGAGTTTCCCTGCCACCGTGGAGGCAATCCTCGTTTCAGCCCATCAAGAAGACCCCCGTGAAGACCCCGGGGGAAAAAGAGGTGGCGGGGCAGGGGCCGTTACGGACACAGCCTCCGAGGAGGAGCTGTAGAAGTCGTGGAGGGCCCCAACAGGAAGTTTGAGGAGGCCCCGTCCCACGGGAGGAATCCCGACGAGGAGGACGAAGTGACGGTGGAGCCGACAAGGCACCCATGGAGGAGGAGCAACCATCGCGCCCGTCGCAACCCGATCCACAGGACAAATCGGTGGCCATTTTGATGGCAATCCAAACCTTATGCACAGAGATAAGGACGAGATTGCCCCTACCCCCAACGGACGACCCAGCAGAACCGGGCCCGTCAGGAAGCCCTCCAAACAAGAGGAGGAGAGTTCATCCACCCCCGCCTTTCCAGCCCTCACGGCCTTCTCAGCCTTTATCTCCTTCCCCTATCCCTGGGTCTGACACAGGAACAGATACAGCCACGACGGGGACGGATGACGACGGTGGTGACGATGGGACAGACGAAATTTTCCAGCTCTGCCCCGAAGAACAGAAGAAGGAAGGATTCCTCTACCAACGGCGCGAGGCCAAAAGGCGAGGCCAAAAGGAAGACGGTCCTCGTGGTGCCTTTGCTGTATTACATCTGGGACGAGGGACTTGCTCTTCTGAAGAACTCGTCCACGACACCTGCCAAGAGGGACTGGTACGAGAAGACGTACCGGGTCCCGATGCCGCTCCTTTGTGCCTAAGGGCACAACCGACCCCGGATTCGGTCGTCTCGGCGGCAGCCTGTTAGGCAGAATCCTGTGCATTGCTCTTAGGGACCACTACACACAATTAAGACTACAGGTGGAAATACAAATTTTACCTTTGGTACAAGCCCGTACTACTAAGTCAGAGCGGTAGCAGTGGCAGAGCAGCCAGGCTTATCTCAAGAGTATATGAGCAGTAGCAGAGATTACACAGAGGGAGCACAATTACTGTGACTCAAGCAAACACTGACTCAGGGTTTCAGGTAGAAAAATATAAGTACAATTATTTTTAAACCATTCGTTATAAACACAACATTTCTACTAAACTCAAATGAAAACCACACGTTAAATATACTACAACTAACCAATTCACTTTGTACAGTAAGTCTCAAGGTCAGTACCCTGTGTTTGAATGAACTGGTGTTACAAACAAAGCAAGTTACACCGAATACGAATGCGATCACTTTTTGACAGTTCGGTCTACTAAACAAACGTGTATCCGTGACATGAAATGCTAACAGGGAAAAAAAACACTTAGCATTTCAGATAACCAGAGTGAGTTGGAGGCAAAAATCACAGGCAATATTTTGGTTAGGCAGGCAGAATCAAGAAACACTCAGACAGGAGGTCAAAAGTCAAAGGGCCGAATCCAGGGTCGAAAGACACCGGGGCCAGTTGCCGAAGATCACACGGTCAGACAGTTCACGATTCAACGTAGCCAAAAGTACTTCGATATTGTCAATGCTCGGAAGCAAAAGTTATAAGGAGGAGGGAAGACCAGGTCAAGCATTGTAAATGAAGAAAAAGGGATTCACCCAGTTTACTCAACAGAACACAGTACCTTGTTCCAATGGTGCAGCTGGTGCCCTGGCAGTTGTTCCTGTTAGTTTCCTGCAGACCCACGATTCCTGGAGCTTCGTTGTGAAGGAGGACGTCTGAAGCGGGCAGCAGCAACGAGGAATAAAAGGTGCGCTTCTTAAAAACAAGAGAGGCTCTTCTTCAGGTGGCTATCCGGACCACTACAGCAGTGTGCAACGATTTCGACCAAGGAAGAGGATCCTCTGGCTGTAGAAGATGAGCTGGTTATCCCCACCAAGCTCAAAGGAAGAAGACTCCGGACTGGATCTTCTCTGAGTCGTTAAAGGGCAGATAGCTCAGGACTGCAGCAGGGGGTTATAGGTTAAAGGTGTGAATGAAAAGTTTAGAAATACAATAGGTTCGAAACAAAAGGACTGAAAACAAAAGGTTTGAAAAAATGTTTTTTTTTTTTTTTTTTTTTTTTTGGAGGGGCGGGGTTCCCCCAAAGCCCTGTTTTTGTGGTAGAAACCACTTTTTTTACCTATACGAAAACCAAAAAAAAATATAATTAAAAAAAAAAAATCGAACCTTTTGTTTTCGGTCCTATTCACCTGAACCTATTGCATTCAAACCTTTTGTAATCAAACCTTTAACTGGACACCCAGCAGGGCTTCACTGTGACGGGTTAGTTGCAGCAGCCGTCGTTCTCTCCGCTTCTCTTTGGTTCCTTGTAGTTCCAGTGGCGACTCTCTGACTTCTAGCCCAAGAGACCTGCCTTTTATGCGAAAAAAATCCCATTCACACAGCCTGGCTGTCAATCACCCAGCAGGGGGGTTGTCCAGCCTGGACAACTACCCTGGCCAATCATGACAAAGTGTGATTTGGGTTTCCTAGGATTCCCTGTGCAGGGGGGTGACTACACACTCCCTCACATTCAGCCCACCTAGACACCCAGGTGCCTTGAGGAGGGCTTCTGAACAGAAAGCCCGCCAAAAGACGGCGAACAAAGAAGGCGAACCTAGTTTGCTGCGCAAAGTAAAACACAAGAAGGACTTTAACAAAAAGAAATGGCGATTAAACCCAACCGGAGCCAAAAGAAAGAGAAATTGGTCAAGCGGGTTTATGTTCGAGGCTAATATAATAGCCAAGAACAGTACCACGTTTATCTAATATAATCGCGGTAGAAAAGTTAGGGTAGATACCACTGCCACCAGCCAAGTCTAAATGTTAAAAGACCGAAATAATGCTCTAGGAGGTACAGATAAAAAAAGGGATACAAGTTAACCCTCTCCATGAAAGATGGGGTGTACTGGATCTGTGGTAGATTGACTAAGTAAAGTTAATGGTAACTTTACCCTTTTCTGGGGGACCGTAGTCACCTTAGAAATGGAGTCGAGGGAAGTCTCGAAGACAAACCTGTGCCACTGCACTGAAGGTGCTGGTGACACACAGAAAGAAGGGGGCTACTGAAGTGGTGTACTTCAGAGTCCACAATCACAAAAACAGATGGAAACACATAGCAAAACACAGGTAAGAGTGGGGGAAAAGCTCACTCTTACCAAATGGAAAAAAATAAACTCCAGAAGTCCAGCAAAGCTGCTGGGGGACTCACTAGGTAAGGGAATTTAGCCACAAATGAGAATTCTCCCTAACACAGCCAAGAAGAAAGCGGGGGGGGCATCGGCCTCAACTTCGACTTCCCCACTGGACGGCGAGGGAATGAAACTGGACGCCATTGGACGAGTCATCTCGGCGGCGACGACGTTAAGGCGGCCAACGCCTTAGCGATTGTGGCCCGCTACGACAGGGAGTTGTGGTACAAGATCGCCCCCCTGTTGGACTTCCTACCAGACGACAAGAAGGCAGAGGCCCTGGCGATCCTACAGGAAGGTGAGGGGTCGTCGGACCACGCCATAACGGTAGCCACGGACATTGCTCACACCGGTTTCCGCCAGATGGGCAACAGCGTTTGCCTTCGACGGCGGGGGTGGCTCAAGGTGACGGATTTCCGCCATGACGTGCAAGCCAAGGTTTTGGACATGCCCTTTGACGGGAACAATCTGTTTGGGAAGACAGTGGATGTGTCACTGCAGGCCATCAAGACCGACACAGACGGCTCGGGCCTTGGGAGTTCTGCAGCACCAACGGCTGCCCTTTCGGAACTCCGGAGGCAAGCAAGGTGCCTCCAAAAGATTCGGCGACGGCTCCTTGACATACCGTCAGGCAGCCCGCTCCTCGTCGCAAGAAGCCTACAGGGGACGAGGCAAGTCAGGTGGATCTCGCCGTCGTCGCCAGGGAGGCCAAGGCGGCAAGGCACACAAAGGACTTTGCATTCACTGGACGTTGCTTGTGCCTTGAAGTTTTATGTAGCACACACAAAGTACTTTCGGAAGACGTCTCAACTCTGTTAATTTTGGGCCTGTGAATCAGGGGAAGGCTCTGTTTAAGGCTTCCATATCCAGGTGGCTGTCCGGCTGCATCATGCACTGTCATTGTCTGGCTAACAGGCCTCTTCCAGACCTTCCGAGAGCCCATTCCACAAGAGCTATCGGAGCAATTACAGCGTTTCTCTCTGGTGTTCCCCTGCTCGATATCTGCAGGGCTGCTACGTGGAGGTCCACCCACACCTTCACAAGGTTCTACTGCATTCACAGGGATTCTAGGGAGGAGACCCCAGTCGGCTAAGCGGTGCTAGGCAACCTGTTTACTTGAGGGAAATCTGTTCCAGGGGTAAGTTACTGCTTATGTTCAGACTTGCCACCTCCTGTGGTTGTGTATTTGTACTGCTGTGTAATCGTATACATAAACATGTGAATCCATGCCAGACCCCATGCTGGAGAAGGATCAAGTTACTTTCCTGTAACTCCTGTTCTCCAGCATGGGTCTGGTATGGATTCACATGTGAGCCCTCCATCCTTCCCATCTGTGGTTCTTCTTGGTTCATATTGCCTTTTTACATGCTTTACAAAATCTGAAGATGGACACCAGGGGTGGAGTTTAGGGAGTCAACTGTCATTGGATGGGGGCAGTATGATCCAAAGGACAATGATTGGTTATAGAGGATAAATGCAGTTCTCAGTCTAAGCAAAACTGCTTTTCTTTTTTACTGTGGATTCCCAGCCTGCTGGGGAATATTTATGTGAATCCATGCCAGAAGACAGGAGTTACAGGTAACTAACTTATTCCATATATAATATATAGTATTTGTATATGTCTGTCTAAATGTGTTTGAGTGCTCTGTGTGGCTGCCTGTAGCATCACACCACCCCCATTGCTCCCACAGTCTTGCCTTACTGCTCTGCTACACTACCTTGATTGTTTGGCTAGATGGACGTGTCAATTACCCTGTTCACTATCTAGGGCGGCCTATCAAAGGGCTGCTGCTGAAAATCCATCTCAACTGTCTACATTGTAACTCATGTTAGTAACTGTAAGGAAAGATTTCTCTTGTTTTCCCTCCATCGTTTATATGCACCCCAATCTTGTTGCTCTGTTCTGACTTTTTGAAGGGGTGTAAAGCGTACAGCTTCAGTTCCCTTTTGCTCATTTTCACAGGGAAACTTATCAGTCCTTCAGAACATCAGTAGTGGGAAATGTTTCCCTTTTGACCTTTTTGGTAGCTTTTTAACAATGCAAACAGCATCTCGCAATGCAGTGCAGCGGGATTCCATGCGTATCGGCATCTCACAATGCAGTGCAGCGGGATTCCATGCGTATCGGCATCTCACAATGCAGTGCAGCGGGATTCCATGTGTATCAGCATCTCACAATGCAGTGCAGCGGGATTCCACGTGTATCAGCATCTCACAATGCAGTGCAGTGGGATTCCACGTGTATCAGCATCTCACAATGCAGTGCAGCGGGATTCCATGCGTATCAGCATCTCACAATGCAGTGCAGCGGGATTCCATGCGTATCAGCATCTCACAATGCAGTGCAGCGGGATTCCATGCGTATCAGCATCTCACAATGCAGTGCAGCGGGATTCCATGCGTATCAGCATCTCACAATGCAGTGCAGCGGGATTCCATGTGTATCGGCATCTCACAATGCAGTGCAGCGGGATTCCACACATAGCATCTCACAATGCAGTGCAGCGGGATTCCATGTGTATCAGCATCTCACAATGCAGTGCAGCGGGATTCCATGTGTATCAGCATCTCACAATGCAGTGCAGCGGGATTCCATGTGTATCAACATCTCACAATGCAGTGCAGCGGGATTCCATGTGTATCAGCATCTCACAATGCAGTGGGATTCCACACATCAGCATCTCACAATGCAGTGCAGTGGGATTCCATGTGTATCAGCATCTCACAATGCAGTGCAGCGGGATTCCACGTGTATCAGCATCTCACAATGCAGTGCAGCGGGATTCCATGTGTATCAGCATCTCACAATGCAGTGCAGCGGGATTCCATGCGTATCAGCATCTCTCATTGCAGTGCAGCGGGATTCCATGCGTATCAGCATCTCACAATGCAGTGCAGCGGGATTCCATGCGTATCAGCATCTCACAATGCAGTGCAGCGGGATTCCATGCGTATCAGCATCTCACAATGCAGTGCAGCGGGATTCCATGTGTATCGCCCGAGCTGTTTACACTTGTGATTATTGGTCACTTTTATTTGTGCCTGAAGACAAGCTGGTGGCAGTAGTCTCACATTTGCCACGTTTCCTTTATTTTTAGTGGCACATAGTATGGCTACTAAACGTGGCTAGTGGCCTAAAATGGCTGTGCCACAAGTTCTTTGGTTGTTCTTTGGCCTTATTGTAGTTTGTCTGCCTTCCTGACTTGCCAGGTCAGGATATCCTTTGCCCGGGTCATGCACTTGCCCGGGTAAGCTGCTGCTTTTGCGGGCTAGTGCTTGCCTCTGTGTGTAAGTGGCCCAAGAAAGGGGCGGGGTCCCACTGCTGGGGTGTGTGTGTATGGGCTAGTCCTGCTTTTGGCTAGTGGGAGTTTCAGCTCTTAGCTGGCTTTTAGAAAGAAGAGGACCCCTGCACCCATTCTTCAGAGATCCTGGAGAAACCTGAAGGAGCCAAGTATCCTGTCCAGCTGCGAGACCTACAAAGAAACCTGAGACCTGACTGAAGGAGGCCTGGCAATCGACTCCTGCTGCTGTGCTGGAGGAGCCCTGTGTTGCTCTTGATCTTTAGTTTGTTTTCCTGCGAAGGAGTCAGGACTCTTGGATTGAAGGGACCATCCATTCACGACATCTGATCTGTGCCCTGCCAGGGGAAGCCTTTGGAAGTGCCCTCGGACCGTCCTGTGAAAGAACAGCTTTGTTTTTGGGCTACCGCGCTGCCGGCATCACCGTACCGAGTTTCAACCTGAAACGTAGGGGATCCTCAGCTAGCCCTGCAAGACTACCTCCTGCTTAATTTCGGCGTCTTAGCATCAAGGGGACCCAAGATAGGAGGGAAAGTCTGACTGCGGCTACAGAGTCCTTTTGTGACGCTGTGCGTGGTGTCCACTGTCCGAAAATTGCTTACCTGACCCGAGTCCAGTCCTGAGAGGGGTGCTACACCGAGTTTTTCTGCATTCTTCGTCGAGAGTCCTTGCAACAGTAAAAGACACCAACCAGAGATCAGCTAGAACCTGCAATTGAGGACTGCGGCTTTCGGCGGGAAAAGCAAAGTTGGCCACGCTTCCTTTGTTCTGCCAAGTCTGGGGAAGAATCAGAGTGGGGGGTAAGTTACTGAGTTTGTAACTTACCCCTATACTCCCATTATAAGTCTAGGGGCTTATAATAAAGCTTATTTCTACCACTTTTGGCTTTGCCGCTGCTTGCTTGCGCAAGATATGACTGTTGGGGCTACTTCTGGGCATTAGTCTAACTTAACTTGAACCCTTCACTGGACCCCAGAGACCCTACCTGCATTTCTTCCTGCATCCTAAATTCTGTGGAACTGTATCCTGAACTATTGGGCACAAGGCCACAGGCAACTTAGGGCTGGACAATTTTAGTTGGGGATCATCTCTGTGGAACTTTCTGTGCATAATACTTGTCTAACCTTTCCTTTGCAGGCGTTTCTGATTGGTATTATACCATAAAACAAAGTGAATGTATATATGTATTTAGTTTGATAGTGTTGTGTGATGCATCTACCTGCGTGTTGTCATTTTTCTATAGTGTGTTTTGGCCATAAATAAATAACTGTATTTTTATGGATCCTGTCTAAGTGTAAGCTGTGATTCCCATTGGTGACCTCATTGGGGACCATTTACATGCCCACCCCCTCTGAAGAACTTCGCATAGACCGCCTGTCACTGCTACTAGAACTGGTTTGGCTACAGCTTCCCAGAGTTGCTCTTGTCACAATATAGGTTGGCCTTCTATACATCTGTCCACCAGGCCAGAGTATAGGAAATCAGTCCTAACACTCACCAACACGTCAATTATAATTTACCTGCAAAGACTCATTCTGGTGAGAAACATTGTGGCTCCTGTGACATTTGGGATGCTTATGTTTAGGAATTCACTTGTGAACTGGATCCATCAGATACCTCTTGTGTTGAATAAATCATTTGAATACATTTATGAACGTATGGTGGATGCATATGTGTTTATTATTGAGTATTGTGTGATATCACATGTTAGTTTCATTGTTCAGTGTGCAAAAGGCTTAGAATTAAAAACGTTATTTTTATACTTATGTCTAAATTGAATTGTTTATTATATTGTGTGAACTCATTGAGGGCCCTCCTAAAACATCTTAAACATACTGACAACAACGCTAGTCACCCGGTCTGTAGCCTAAGGGGATCCTCTGATAAGCGCAACGTCGAGCCATTCGCACAAATTAACGTTATACTCTTTGCTATTTCATCCTAACCTGCCTGACCGTTGGATGCAGCCTGCACCATATGAGAGGCGGCTTAACCATCTTGCGCTTTCTTCCGACCTGCAAGCCATATACATTGACTCTGGCAGCCAGTTACTGCTCCTGGACCTTCTTCTCATATACAGCGTCATTTCATTATGCACATCTGCTTGCATACCTGACGTAGCCCCCCCAACATGAGGCGCGTCTTGCCATTTTATGCTTCTACGTACCAAGATATGTTGTGCTCAACTTATGTGCCCTTGCACTTTTATTAATGTTACTTCACACTCACTGTAACTAGCACCCTGGTAGTTAAGGTCCTTATGTAACCCACCGATTGGTCCTACAGCCTTGCGCCGTTCATGTACTCTGTACTTGATTTTAACCTATCTGACTTAACCTACAGCATCTCGCTGAAGATTTAACCTTGCATACCTGTTATATTGCGACTCCTCGGTTAGGAGGCTACGACCTTAGCGCGGTCCATCCGGTTAACTTCACATTATCTGTGGATCCACCCGCTGTGCATAATGTCTGGTTTTGACCTGCAGCCCCATGCTGCTTAAACCTCATTATTATGTCTGCAACCTACCTAATTGTTCTGTAACTTACCTGACATGGCAGTCCCGCGCTGCACCACTTGCCTACTATAACGTACTGTAACCATAATGTAACCTTAAGCAGCGAGAGTAACAAGTAAGTAACTGTAACCCAAGCACTGATAGAAACATGTCTGCAACAACAACCATAACAATATGCAAAGAGAGCAACTTGTTTATTTATTTGGATTTATAAAGTGCCAGCGGCCCAAGGGCATTGTGGTGCTGTTACAGAATACTTATCCTGGACAAACAAACAGTTTACATAGTGCGGTAACCAATTTACATAGTGACTTAGCATGGATGAAACACACAATTTACAAAGTGAGACAGCCAGTTTACATAGTGGGATGATACACTGACTTGTTTCAGTCAACTTGAGGCGGGTGCTGGGCTAGCGGAAGAGTTATGTTTTGAGTTGTAACTGTAATGCAACCCTAAGCAAGAGAGAAACAGGAAAGTAACCATAATTTAAGCACTGAGAGTAACATGTATTCAACCGTAACCTAATGCAATGAGAGGAACATTTATTCAATGGATTGCTTTTCTCCTGCAGATTCCTCGTCATGATAGATATTCATCATCCAGCTCTGCTGTTCAGAATCTTTTTGACAGGGGGCGTAATGGATCTCGACTCGATCATCGATCCGTCTTGTCTGGCTCTTGATTGTCTGCTCCGGAAGTGACATCAGGCGTTGTGTATGTGTATATATATATACATATATATATATATATTTCTGAGGCTTGTGGAATCTGCTTAGATCACATGCTGTGCATAGGCCGACATCTAGTGGAAGCTGCGGAGTATTACAGTTTGTTTTTCGAAACTCGAAAATGGGCGTCCACACAGGTGTGCCAGTAATACTATCCCTAGTGTGACGTCCACTGTACCCAAGATCCCTCACGCGTCTAGGATCCTCAGATTGTTTTTTTACGCCATACTGGTCGGAAGCATCTTGCGGAGTCCCCTGGCCTTAGCCATACTTTTGCTAAAATTATTTATTGACCTCCTTCCCCACCCCAACGTCGACCCTCGACACTCGACGGCTGGAGAAGACATTGACCGTCAGCTGCTGCACGACGGATCTGGGCCTCGGAAGGCCGCTGGCCTCTGCCCGGGCCTAGTAGGCCGCTGGCCTCGGCCCTGCAAGTATGGAGAGTGGGGGGTGGTACATACTCTTCACTCTTGGTATATAGGTACACCTTATATATTTCCTACACTTACCAGCCCGCTGCCTCAAGGTGCGTATGGAGGGTACCCCTTTCCAATTCTGCCCCAAGTGCAACCGCAAATACCCTTGGGTCGACAGGCACGCCACGTGCAATCTCTGCTTGCCGAGGGACCACCCCGAAGCGAACTGCAGAGCGTGTAGTAGGTTTAAGCCTAAGACACTTAAGGACCGTTCGACAAAGCGTTGGGCCCACCACGCCAGGCAGGCGGCCATGGCAGCGGAGGACGCCTTCAGCGATGGCAGCGACGCCGTACTTTCGGACGGCGAGGGCATTACGGCGTCGAAAGACTGCCGAGCGCAGGTCCCCGACCTCGGAAGGTTGTCCGGCAGGGCGGCTATGGGGAAGACCCCCGGCGACGCAAGCGCTACACACCCTACACACACTAAGCACACTAAGTCCAACCGAACCTCGACGACGTCGACTTCTCGGAAAGAGGCACAGATAGAACGGTCCGACTCGGTGTTCTCTGGGCGCTCTCGATCGAGATCGCCTCATGACGCAAGGCAATCATCCACTCTTGCCAAGAGTGCCTCGCTCCCTAGATTAACGGAAGTTCGATCGTCGGAAGACGAAGACGACTTCCACCCCCAGGCCGCGCCCCAGGAGACCGAGGCCGCAGTTAACACCAGCGAGGCCCCACGCTCGAAACACACAGATACCTCTCCCGACCCTCGACGCCAGGCGTCGAAAGTCTCTGGGGCCTCCAAGGGGCAGGGAAAACATTTTTCCACGCACGGGGAGGGGGAGAAACAGCGGAAAGCACAGCCTTCCACTCCTGTAAGACCATCCTTCCACCCTAAGGGGACATCAACATCCAGCAAGGGTACTCTTGATAAGTCCTCTAAGTTGCCTACTAAAGTCATTCCCTGTTCCAAAGAATGGTCCAGTGAAGACATAGACAGGGTCATGTCAAGGATGTCTTCCTTAGCTGATTTTTATGACAAAAACCCTGGACATATCCTTTCGTATGACCCTCAAGGGGCCACACCCTCAGGCTCCTCTGATCCTATCCCCCTAAGTAAAAAGGCCCGGTTCGAAAGACCTGAACCCTTCGAGGTGCAGCCTTACTCTACTCCATACTCTACTCCACACCCCAGTTACCAAGGACAGCCTTTCCCTGAAGGGGACCAGGAGTTTGAAATTATGGAGGAACAAACCGGGACTGAATACTATGCGGATGATGAGGACCTGGAGGAGGTAGAAGATGAGCAGGAAATTTACAGAGTAGATTCCCCGGTAGAGAGCGAAGCCCCAGTTACCGACTCGCCAGTTGATAACCAGCCCCTCCTTAATGAAGTTCTCGCTCGCGCAGCAGAACATTTTCACATCGACACCCACGGTGTACAGGAGGAAAGGGACTTCGCAGAAGAGTTGGTGGGAGAGAGGAGGCCGGTCGCTCAGACCATCCCTATCCTTAAATCCATCCAACGTAGAATAGATCCATCCCTGGTGAATCCTAACCTCACCAGAGCCGTCAACCCCAGAGTCGAAAAACTTTTTCGGGCAGCCCAGTCTGACCCTCTTTATATAAGAGGACATCTTAAACCAGACTCCCTAGTGGTTACCAACACTCGGGAGAGGGCTGGGACACCCTTATCGTCGTCAGAAGCTCCTCCCGACAAGGAGAGCAAAAAACTGTACGGGTTTGGCAGGAAGGTAGCCTCAACGTCCGCCTACCAAGCAAGGATTGCAAACTCCACCACCCTGTTGGCAAGTTACAACTGCCATCAATGGGAAGAGGTCGCGGCGCTCATAGCCTCTGCTCCTGAACCGTTAAAGGGCCAGTTGGCTCGGATCTCGGCAGAAGGGAGAGCCGTGTCTGGTTGCATATTAAAAGCAACTTTCGACGCCGCGGACAACGCAGGAAGATTGATAGCAGAAGGTACTGTTATCAAAAGACATGCGTGGTTACGGCAGTCGGGGTTCAAAACAGAAACCCAGGCTTCATTGATAGACAAGCCGGTGGAACCCGATCTATTATTTGGGAAAGCGGTCGAAGACGCACTTAAGAATGCCAAGGACGAATACGAGACTCTCAAATCCCTTGGCCAGCTTACCAACAAACCCCCTACCCAGAGGGGGAACAGTAATTTTCGTCGCCCACGCGGCCAAAATTCACAAAGAGGCAACTATGCCCAAGGACAGGGTACACAAAGGAACAACAACCAGCAGTCTACCCAAAGTTACGGCAAGGGTAACAAGAGAGGTCGTGGAAGAGGCAGAGGCAGCCCCAACAAGGGAGGTGGCACGCTTCCACCAAAGCAGTGACGCTCAGTTCAGGGTCCCTTCTCACGCAACCCCAGTAGGGGGACGCATTTCCAACTTCACCCAGGCTTGGGAAGGGATCACCTCAGACAGAAGGGTGCTGTCAACAGTGTCCACAGGATATTGTATAGAATTACTGCAGTGTCCCCGGAACCACCCTCCACAACAAAGAATACACTCCTTAGAACATCAGAAGATCCTTCTCGAGGAGATCGCCATTCTGCTAGAAAAGGACGCGATAGAACTCGTCCCAGGACACCAGGTAAACAAGGGTATCTATTCAACTTACTTCCTTGTGCCAAAGAAAGATTTGACAATGCGCCCAGTATTGGACTTACGGCCTGCCAACAAGTATGTCAAGCCCCAAAAATTCATTATGACCACGCTACAAGAGGTAATCCCCCTCCTAAAAAAGGGGGATTACATGGCAACCTTGGATATGAAAGATGCTTATTTTCATATTTCCATGCTCCCAGCGCACAGAAAATACTTGCGCTTCAAGGTGGACAGTCGCCACTACCAATTCAAGGTACTGCCCTTCGGGATAGCTTCATCACCAAGGGTATTCACCAAGGTACTGGCGGTGGCAGCTGCACACCTACGCAGGGAGGCAATCCCAGTGTACCCTTATCTGGACGACTGGCTCATAACGGGGGAAACCCCTGGAATTTGCAGGTCAAACATTCAGAGGACTATCGACCTCCTCCACAAACTAGGCTTCTCTATCAACGAGAAGAAGTCAAGTCTGGTGCCAAGCACCTCAAAACAGTTCCTAGGAGCAATCCTAGATACTCAGAAAGGGTTGACCTTCCCCTCGGAAGAGAGAATTCGGAATATACTACTGAAAATTCCACATTATCAGTCAGGTCAACAAATAACGGTACGCAAAGCAATGCGGTTACTGGGCATGATGGCGTCATGCATTTACCTGGTCCCCCACGCGCGTCTGCGCATGCGTCCCATGCAGTAATGGTTGGCGAAACAGTGGTCTCAGGCAAGTGGTCAGTGGGACGATCTAGTGGTCGTTTTGCCTACACTCGTACAGAGCTTACACTGGTGGACAAGAGAGAATCTCGCAAGGGGAAAACCCTTTTACGATCCCGAAGTACAGGCAGTGGTGACTACAGATGCATGCCTGACTGGGTGGGGAGCTCACCATCTCCACCACACAGCTCAGGGTCTCTGGTCTCACTCAGTAGCCAAGAACCACATCAACCTGCTAGAGCTTCTGGCAGTATTCCGAGCGCTTCGGGCGTTCGAGCCCCATCTGCTAAACTTGTCGGTGCAGATCCGGACGGACAGCACGACAGCCATGTTCTATCTGAACAAACAAGGAGGGACTCGTTCGCCAAATCTGTCCAAGCTTGCCCAGAAAATCTGGATATGGGCACTCAGACGGAACATCTTCCTGTCATCACAACATGTTCCAGGGGAGCTCAATTCCCTAGCGGATGCTCTAAGCAGAGACTCCCTCCCAGAAGAACACGAATGGGTCCTTCACAGAGATATCGTAGAAGATCTCTTCTCTCAGTGGGGTTTCCCCACTATAGACCTATTCGCCACAAGCGAAAACAAACAATGCCCAGGATTTGCATCCAGGTTCCCCCAGCCAGACTCCCAAGGGAACGCCCTGTGGATGAACTGGTCAGGGATGTTTGCGTACGCTTTTCCACCAACTCCTCTCATCAGGAAGGTGGTGTACAAGATGAACAAGGAATCGATGACGCTCATCCTAGTTGCTCCCATGTGGGCGAGACAACCATGGTTTCCACACCTACGCAGGATGGCGGTGTGCGAGCCCATCAAACTCCCAGCCTGGTACAACCTACTGTCCCAGAAACAAGGTCAAACAGTGCACCAGGAACCCAACTCAATGAACCTGGCAGCATGGCTCCTGAGGTCATAGAGTTTGGGCATCTCAATTTACCACAGAGGTGTATGGACATCCTAAAAGAATCCAGGAAACCAAACACAAGGCACTGTTACTTTGACAAGTGGAAGAGATTCGTTATTTGGTGCCAGAATAAACAAATCAACCCAGTTGATTGCACTCCTTCCAACGTTGTAACATACATGCTCCACCTGCTGGACGCAGGTTTGGTTTTTAACTCTCTGAAGGTACACCTGGCAGCCCTCTCGGCTTACACCACATCCCATAACAAAGTATCGTGGTGGAAAGTATCAGTAGTTAAAGCCTTCATGGAAGGAGTAAAGAGACTTCACCCTCCTATTTCGAACCCACCGCCAGGATGGGACCTCAATGTGGTGCTAGCTAAGCTCATGGGCCCCCCTTTCGAACCCATGCATAAAAGTAGTCTCAAACACCTGACTTATAAAACGGCCTTCTTAGTAGCCATTACCTCTATAAGAAGGGTCAGTGAAATTCAGGCTCTGTCAGTGCAGGATCCTTTCTTTACTATCCACAAAGACAAACTGGTTTTACGCACACACCCTAGGTTCTCACCTAAATTTATATCTAAGTTCCATGTAAACCAGTCCATCGAGCTTCCGGCTTTCTTCCAGAACCCGCAAAGCTCAGCTGAGGTGAAACTACACACCCTTGATGTGCGTGGGGCGGTCCTCTACTATGTAAATAAAACCAGACCGCTAAGGAAAACAGATCAACTGTTTGGCTCCGTAGCTACAGGCAGAGAGGGGGATCGCGTCTCTAAACGCGCGATCTCGAAGTGGATTATCAACTGTATACAGCTGTGTTACTCTCTTTCTGAAAAAACTCTGCCTTTTACGCCAAGGGCCCATTCTACTAGAGGCATTGGGGCCACTCTGGCTTTCATTGCAAATGTTCCCCTCGACACCATTTGCAAAGCAGCTACTTGGAGCTCTATTCACACTTTTACTCAGCATTACTGCATTGACACTCATTCCAAGACAGATACACAAGTGGGACAAGCGGTTCTAAGACACCTGTTTGCTCATGACCCTTCTCACATCCCACCTCCTTCTTCTGGTACTGCTCGCTAATCTATGCACAGCATGTGATCTAAGCAGATTCCACAAGCCTCAGAAGGGATACATTACTCACCGTAATCGTATTTCTGATGCTTGTATCTGCTTAGATTCACATGCGACCCACCCTTCCTCCCCTCCGAGAGAAGGCGCATGATTGCTTGTAGTCTTACCTTTCTGTCTATCTGCTTGGATTATCTGTACTCACGCTACGCCTCATGCTTCCTCATGTCAGAAAAAAAAATACAATCTGAGGATCCTAGACGCGTGAGGGATCTTGGGTACAGTGGACGTCACACTAGGGATAGTATTACTGGCACGCCTGTGTCGACGCCCATTTTCGAGTTTCGAAAAACAAACTAATACTCTGCAGCTTCCACTAGATGTCGGCCTATGCACAGCATGTGAATCTAAGCAGATACAAGCATCAGAAATACGATTACGGTGAGTAATGTATCCCATATATATATATATATATATAATCACGTCACTATGCCCCATGCTTCACTTCCATTTTTTCTGCATACTTGCATGCTGCATTGGGAACACAACTCAAGTTTACTCAACGTTCTTTTTGTACTAGTAAGTTTTCCTTTGAAAATCTCGACGCAATGACGTCTCACCGGTTTTCAGACGTCAATTGATGCTGCGATTGCTAGGCCAAAATGTCTATGACCGACCCCCCCACGACGTCTGTCTGTTGTGTCTAGGTGTTAGTCACGACAAGGAGGCCTGCGCGTCATGCGCAAAGATACATCCGAAATTCCTACGTGAGAGAGCCGGGAAAATGACCTTGGGCTGACCGTGCGCCAAGTCTCCAGCGCAGTCGCTCGTCTGATCTTCGGAGGCCGAGACTGAGGAGCCTACTCCCAACAAGGGTAAGGAACAACATCGCAAGAAAACCAAGAAGCCATTCCTTGTAGTCTTCCTTGCGGAAGAAGCAGCACCACCGCATCGACGCAAGTGCAGCTCTGCGGGACCGAGCACTTGGGAAGAGTGGGAACGTTTTAAAACTTCAATGCTCGAAATGTTTAAGGCAAGCTACTGTAGGTGCGGCTTCGGCCCCCGACCAGCAAGCTTTTGCAGCAAAAGCAGCACTCAGTGCTGCCGACCCCCATGGCAGCCACTCCGTCGACATTGTCAGTGTCAAACGCCTTCGGGCATTGCACCTACCAAGCATAAGTCACTGGAGGGCCAACGACCCCCATCCGTTATCCGAGCATCCCTCGGCACCAAAAGAACCTTCGGCATCGAAAGCTTTGGCTTTGAAAACTATTCTCAAGCCCTCAGCGGAGACAGTCAGTGACGGTTCATTGGTGCCGCGGTCGAGATTGGGTTTCTTCGAATTGATGCAATCTATAATTTGCGTCAAAGACCCTGAGGACTCGGTCAACCCTGTCTACACGGGATCTGGCAGTGTCCATTTATTTCGACGACCAGGCCGATTAAATGACTCTAGCTCAGGGTCTACAAGACGCCAGTGGTCTGGATACTTCCCTATACCTTGAGTTACAGCAAAACCAGCCCTATACCTATGCTATTATCAAGTTCAGGGATCTGGTTTACAGGTTTGTTGACACCCTTGGGTTGACGGCGTCCACTACACCTCTTCAGGGGTATGAGCTCACCGACATTTTGGACGAGGGGTCCTACAGTTGAGCATAACATTCCATTCAACCCAGCCATTGCGGACCTTTTAGCCTCCTTATGGCAGCACCCTTGCACTATTCCCCTTGTAAATGCCAGTTTTAAAGGGAAGTATAGGCTGACAAGAGGAGCCCCTTCTTCCCCCAGAAGGATTGGTTATACAGGCTGCCACTATTTCCACCAGGCCTGCGGCATCCACTTCCAATCTGCCTACGGACAGTTCACCTCTGGCAGAATGGCGCTCAAAGCCATTAACGTAGCATGTGGATTCGCCAAGTACTCCTTTTGGCTTATGGAAGTCTGTAGAACATGCTGCTCAATACGTCCCTGAAGGTGTCATGCCGGACAGATTTTTACAGCTGGTGGAAGATGGGAATGAGGTAGCCAAGCAGTCATTGCGAACGGACCTGGACGTAGCAGACTGTGTTGGCAGAGCGATGGGTTCAGCAGTTCTAATGAGATGCCAAGCCTATCTATTAACTTCTGGTTTCTCTCCAAATGTTCAAAGCAGTCTGCTGGACATGCCCTTTGAAGGTGACATGCTTTTCGGGCAGAAAGCAGAAGAATCCTTAGAGAAATTCAAGGAATCCAAGTTAGCTGCTAAATCATTGGGCCTATCGGTGTAGCCGGCCAACCCTGCCTTCAGCTTCGCCTCCAGGGGCAGAGGCTATAGATGTTAGGTGCCCTATGGCTGGAAGGCGCAGCTCCCACAAGCCAGGCATGGGCAGAGGTGCTTCTCACATCTCAGAAAGGGGCAGAGGGGCCTCTAGAAGCCAACAACAACCAGCAGCAGCAGTGTGGTCGCCAGCACCCTCTAAGCCTCTTTGATTTCCCCTCCCACGATGCACCGGTTGGTGGACGGTTGGCAGGGTATTGGACCCAGTGGCAGGAAATAACATCTGAAGCCTGGGCCCTGCAGTCGATTCAGTGGGATTGTTGTCTGCTCTTTCTTAAGAGTCTTCCAGACAAACATCCACCTCCCTGATCCAAACAGGACAGGAGCTCCAGGAAGAACTGAGAGCCCGAAGGGTGCCGTGGAAGAGGTACCTCCTGACCAGAGAGGGTCGGGTGGGTATTCCCAATATTTGCTGGTGCCCAAGAAGGGAGGAGGTGTCCGTCCCATCCTGGACCTCAGGGCCTTGAACAAGTTCCTGAGGAAGGACAAATTCAGGATGGTAAGGTTGAGAGAGATTCTCCGTGCTCTCGAACTACAAGACTGGCTGGTCGCGATAGACCTACAGGATGCTTATTTCCATGTGCTGACACACCAAGAGCACAGGAAGTCCTTAAAGGTTCCTCATAGGCGACAAGCACTATCAGTTCAAAGAACCTACCTTTGGGTTGACCTCCACACCAAGGATCTTCACCTAGCTCATGGTGATAGTTGCAGCTCACCTCAGGAGATCCAGAGTCCATATATTTCTGTTTTTGGACGACTGGCTGATCCGAGGGAAGTCTGCGGAGCAAGTCTAGTCTTATCTGGAAGACACCTGCCTAGTACTGCACAAGCTGTGCTTCTCCCTCAACTTGAAGTCCCATTTGACACCTGTTCAGCAGCTCCAGTTCATCGGAGCAGTCCTAGACACCCGGGTAGGTAAGGCTTTTCCTCCCGAGGAGAGAGTCGGCAATGTAGCCCAGATGGTGCATTTGTTTCAGAACCACGCCACCCACCCACTGGCTTAATTTGTCTGCCTCTTGGATCTCATGGCCTCCTGTAATTTTCGAGTGGAAGAGGCCAGGCTGCGTATAAGATTGCTCCAGTTGCTCCTGAGGGACCAGCGGTCTCAGTATCTCGGAGTGCTCAATCTCCTTTCAGTGCCCAGCCAGGTAGTCCACGAACGTGGCTGGTGGAACATGTGCAGCAATCTCTTGGTGGGGGAACTCTTCTGGCCACCTTGACCCCAGGCCTGAGTGGTCATGGATGCGTCCCTGAAGGTTTGGGGCTCTCACTGCGAGCATTTGCAGGTCATCAGCCTCTGGTCTCCATCAGAAGCCAGGTGGCATATCAACAGGCTGGAGTTGCGGGCCATCAGATTAGCCATGAGGGCCTTTGCCCCGTCTCTCAGAGGGAAGCATGTCCTCGTCCTGACGGACATCACAGTGGCCATGCACTACCGCAACAGGCAGTGTGGTGTGCACTCCCGCCCACTCTGCGCAGAGGCAATTCCGCTGTGCTTCTGGTTGTGAGAGAATCGAACCTCGGTCTCTGCAGTTCATCTGGCAGGGACTAAGAACACCTTGGCGGATGCTCTGAGCAGGCAGAGTTCAGTCTCACACGAGTGGGAATTGTGTCAGGAAGTCCTAGAGGAGGTCTACGCTCTCTGGGGTACCCCGACAGGGGAACTTTTCGCCACAACAGGAAGTGCAAATAGTTTTGCTCAAGGGAATACTCAGCGAACAACGCACTGGGGGACACGTTTCTGATGGATTTGATCTTCCATCTCCACTATGCCTTCCCCCCCGATTCCCATCATCCCTTGGGTTCTCGGGAGGTTGAAAAGATTTCGAGTGATCTTGATCGCCCCGGATTGGGCGAGGAGCACGTGGTACTCCGATCTCCTGTATCTGACGATCTGGCCACCTCACTGGTTGCCTTCTGCGTCTGGATCTTCTAACCCACTCGGAGGGTCCAGTGCTGAACCCGACCCCAGATTCCGTCAACCTACATGCATGGATCTTGAGAGGATGAGGTATGACTGGGACCTCTCAGAGGAGGTACCTGAGGTATTGCTGTCTGCACACAGACCTTCTATTAGACCTCTGTATGCCTGCATGTGGAGAAGAATTGAGGCGTGGCACAGGGAGCGCGAGACTTACACTGTGATGGAGTCCCTTCTGTCACTGGCCTCTTCACGCCTTTAGGTTACCGCAGTCAAAGGGTATTGGGCGGTCCTGTCTGTGCTCAAGACATCCCCCACAACAAGGTTCCTTTTTTACTATTCCGGTCATGGCCCAGTCCCTGAAAGGCCTTCTCAACAAGTTTGGGATCTTAATCTGTGTTTGCCCTACATATAGCGGCTCTGTTTGAGCCTATGCATTCATGTTCTTTGCGACTGTATCCCTTATGACGGCCTACTTGGTCGCGATCACATCTGCCAGGAGGGTTAGTGAACTGCAAGCCTTGTGCTGCAAAACTCCCTTTCTGAAGTTCCTTTGTGAGAAAGTCTCTCTTAAAGTCAGACCCGGATTCCTTCTCAAGGTGGTTTCAGAGTTTCATCTGTCCCCATCTATTGATTTACCTGTATTTTATGCTCCTCCACATCCCTCAAAAGAGAAAGGGGGGTTCCACCGCCTTGACCCCAAGAGAGCGTTAAGCTTCTATGTTGCTCGCACATCTTGAGTTTAGGGAATCAGACCAGTTGTTCGTCTTGCCGTCACTAAACAAACGCTGTCACGTTGGATTATTTTGTGCATATCCGAGTGTTACTAATCGACAGGCGGGGAGCTTCCAGGGAGCATCGGGCCCACTCGACCAGAGGGGTGCTGGCCTCTACAGCCCTCTAGAGACGGGTTCCTGTTAGGGATATACTGGTTTAAATCTTTCTGCACATCTGCGTTATTCTAACTGCTTGGGGAGTCTATCATGATGAGGAATCTGTGGGAGAAGAGCAATCCATTGAAGGAGAAATTACTCACCGTAATGATCTTTCTGAATTCCTCTCCCGGAGATTCCTCATCGACCCTCACATCCATCCCCGCTCAGAAAGTTCTGCGAGTTGTCGCTTTTGTCCAAAAGAGAAGGCACTGCTGACAGAGTGCTCCATACCAATTGGGTAGCGGCTGCATTCCGATCGGCTATTGTTGAGACAGATTTCTGAACTCTGACCTGGTGGGCAGACGTTCAGAAGGCCAGCCTAGTTTCTTGGAACAGGGTAACCTCTGGACAAGCCAGACCAATCAAGGTAGCTGTGGCAGGCGGTCAGGACTAAGTCTCAGGAGGGGTCAGGGTGACTAAAGGACCTCAATGAGCACACAGAGCAAGGACAATTACAAATTACTCCATATCAAAAATATAAACACATGTATTACAAGGCCTTTGTAACTTAACACACAGTAAAAGAATCACAGCGATCTTACTGAACCAACACAACACAATCAATACAAGATATATACACGACTATTGAGGTCTAAAGGGTTGAAGGCAAGAAATATGTTCACAACCTAGAGCGGAAGGAAAATAGGCAGTGCAGACAGTCTTTAGTCCCCTTCAACATCAAACGCACACCTAACTAAGAGGCCGTCCAAACCCTAAGAAGAGAGGAGCCTTATGCTCAATAGTACATGTAGTGCAGGCGCACGCGGTTGTTCCAATGGGCAGAATGGGGTCTCTTCAGGGGTCTCTAGTAGCTCAGGAAGGTGGGTGAGGCGATGAAAAATAAATTCCCACTATTCAAGAAGGGCCTCCACTTGAAGGCAGAGGTGATTCCAAGATTCGGGAATAGGTCACTAGTTCGCACTAGCAGTGGAAAGGAGAGGGACCCCAAGGGGCCACTCGTGCATAAAATCAGATGGAGGCACTAGGGGCCACCGGTTAAGTTAGGGTTACTCACCGGCACCAGGCGCACTCTGGACCAAACTTTGCCAGTTGAGTCCACTGCGGCTTTAGGTTCAAATGCGACAAAAAGGACGTCTCTGCGGCTTTCAGTTCCAGCGATACAGCGATGATTCCCAAACGGGACAATAGCGATTTCTCAGTTCCTGATGGATGGATCAGGCCAGTTTCACTGCAGCAGGCTTCAGGGGCACGAGGGTCACAAATGCAGTGCACCTGCAAAGATTGTTGCAGCGGCTGGGCAATACGGTAACCGCGTTTTCTCCGGTCCTGGTGCCCTTTTCTCACTTCAGACCTGGAAATGCCAAGTGTTCGAAATTCAGTGTGAGGTTGTTAGCACAGAGCTAGCAGTATACCAATTTTCGAGGGCCTCCTCGAAACGACAGCAGAGACAGAGCAAAGGTCCGGCGTAAGATGGTCAGCCCAGGGACACTTCCAAGAAAGGCTTACTTGCAGTTTTTGTTGAAGGTGCCGAGAATAGTTGGTCCCACTATTCTAATGGGTCGAAGCATCTATGCAGGCCTTCTAGGACGAACAGATGCAGAGGCGTCCAACTGGACGACAGCGGGCTCAGGGTGCCAAACCTTCCAGCGGTTCCTCGACTTGCTTCTTATTTTCAGGATACTTGGATCCTATCCTTCGTTCAGTGAGAACTCCAGAGATCGACATGGTATGGGTGTTTTTGGCCTCCTCTTATCTAAAGTTCCCTTCGCGCCAAAACGGAGAGTACCCAATGGGAGATCTGCTCACAAGCACACACTCCATATGTGCACCAATCACGGACTACAGTGGTCCCAGGCATTCACAGCACTCCAGACTCTCTGGCACCCAGGATGTGTATTGGGGACAGACACCCCAGCCCACATCCTGGAGACACAAGGCATGCAGAAGCCCGCGAAAGCTTGGCATTTTGCAGGAAACAGCATGACCAAATAAGGACTGACCCGGGTCGGCTCGACCTGAAGAAGGCAAAGGGGCCTGATGGCCAAATGACAGGACAAAGAACCTCGTGGCATGGCCGTTTTGGAGCCAGGCCACCTATTCGTGACAAATGCGGTTTAAATGGCAGGAAAGGGTTAAAATGATATGAAAAGATAAGCTGCCACCAGCCCTGTCCATGACACATCTGCACATCTCCTAAAAAGTCCTACCAGAGTATCTAGGAATGACTAAGAGACCCAGGTGCACTATACTGTAGAAAAGTTGGAAACAAAGTATCCCAGCACTGAATGTCTTAAGGGCATGTCTGTTTCCCCATAAGAAGTGAGCGAAAGCCCAGAGGAGTGCAGCAGAAGGCTGTGCTCCCCTGGCAAAGTCAGACTAAGGTGTTTTAAAGAGCAGCAAAAAGTTTGGGGGTGTACAACTGGAGGGAAAATTACATATAAAATGTAATCTTTCCTAACAGCTACAGTCTTGGGAGGATCGCTCAGGGGCAACATACTCTCCTTGGAAGCAAGACGACATGGAGCACGCCAAGAGAGCGTTAAGCTTCTATGTTGCTCGCGCATCTTGAGTTTAGGAAATCAGACCAGTTGTTTGTGGCCCATTCCTTGTCTAGGAAAGGTCTTGCCATCACTAAACAAACCCTGTCACATAATACAGGGTTTGCGGGGGTATCCCCCAAAGGTTCCATGCCTTAATATCGGCGCAAAAATATGGCGATATTTTTGCAGCGATATTAACATATGCAACCGTTTTTCCTTTTGCAGCGTTCAAACGCGGGATGGGGGGTTAATGGCGGAACTGAAGCATGGGGCATAGTGATGTGCTATATATACGACGCCTGATGTCATTTCCGGAGCCGACGATAGCGAGCCGGACAAGACGAATCGACTGCTGAGTCGAGGTCCACTACACCCCCTGTCGATAAGTTTCCGAACAGCAGAGCTGGATGATGGCTATCTATCATGATGAGGAATCTGCGAGAAAAGAATCCATAGAAGATCATTCCGGTGAGTAATTTCTCCTGTAACAGTGCCTTGACACCTAAGGGTTTATTGCGCTATACAAAGGTAAAAATAAATAGATGTAATGCCTTACAATACTCTGGCATCAGTTATGGCCGCCAGCTCCTAGCACCCCCTATGCTCTCTGTTCTTTACTTTTGCCCCACATAAAGACTTCCCTCAATGGGGAGATGGGCATGCGTCTCATAATTCGTACCCAGGATGTGGTAGTGGCATCTCCCACCTACATCAAAATGGTGGTGGCTCTATGGCGCGTTGAAACACTTGTGTATAGGCACGTTATAAATGCCATATCATATCATGGACGTCGGGCTTTTCTGGGCAGGTGCTGTATTCAGCCGGTGCAGTATCAACCTGAATCCCTGGAGCAGCGCCTTCTTCACTGCCAAGCCCCAGGAGTCTCCCCCCCCCCCCCCCCCTCATGCCCTGGGACTCCGCTGTGGCTGTAGCCGATTGGGATGCAGCCGTTACCCCCAATGGGTATGGAGCACCCTGCCAGTAGTCCCAAGGAAAGCTTGGCGGGGACGCAGTTCCATATGGAGCTACTCCGCCAATTTGGGAGCCTCGCTGACAACTCATAGGGTCCCCTCGCTGGGCTGTTGGCCACTTTGCCTCGTTGTGACACGCCTCAGACGTTTCCACTGCTGTTTGCGTCAGGAGTGTACCGCTGCAGCAGGCGCTCATCATGGCTCACAAGGGCTAGCGCTATATGTATTTCTCTGCCTTCTGTGACACCATGCCACTTTATATACTAGCGGAGGGCATCCTGTGCAGAGCAGAGTACAAGACAAACATGGGGAGATGGGGCCTTCCCCTCCCAGCACCACAGTTTACTGAGAACAGGCTGCCCTGTTCCTGTGCTTGGCCACTCCCTCTACCCTGTCATTTTACTGTATATTTTTCATCATGGTATTTTTAGCCGCCTATTTAGTCATAAAATGAAAGGAGCTCTTTGGGTAAGGCATGATGGGGTACGCAGTCTAAGCAATATGCCTTGCTGGGAGAATGGTGACTCTGAATCGTGTTGGTCAGGATCTAAACCTCCCAAACAGCCACAGCAGGCGCAATAGTCGAACAGCGTCTGCTGGTGGCTCCACAGAGGGTCAAATCCTTAAAAAAAAAAAAAATCCCTTGCCATGAGAAAAACCATGTTGCATTCTTATGAGCTAAAGGTACTGCGGCTGCTACAGAGGACATATGCAGTACGTTATATCTGCTGAAGGGGCGCCATCTTGGGAAGGAACTAGACCGTCTCCACTGGTTCTTCCTATCGTTCATGGTGAGCTAGCGGGCCTGTGCCATCGCTGCCAGCAAAGTGGGTACATTGTGGGTGTTTGTGTGTGTAGGGGGTGTGCTAGACATGGGTGCCTCTGTTGCATTTTGCTGTACAAAAAGTGTAAGAAACCTGTAGTGAAAATGTGGGCAATAAAACAGTGAACCGCGTCCGTACCTTCGAGATTGGCCACTTTGATGGTTCATGCAACTTGACTGGGACCAAGGTCAGGTGATAGGAGGATGCTCCCCATATCACCCCTGTGCCCAACATCCACTGACTCAGGGTGGCATCAGCCCTCTGAGTCACATACCTTGCTGGTTCCCAAAAACAGGTAAGGGATTTTATCATATCCAATTTTCTGGCTGTCCGATTTCAATATCTTCTGTGTTGATTAGATTGCTTTGGCTATTGGTGATGACCTAAAATATCACAATATTGCTTAATGGAATTTATGTCCTTTGATTCTGTGTGGAATTAGAGTTCATCTGTTGTAATAGTGGCAAGTGTTAATGTTGCATTACCTGAATGTCTTGTGGTAACCATTTCAGTGCCAAGTGTTGCGTTACATGATTGTCATCAATGTCATAACATTCTCACACCATGTGAATGTCATTTCTATCGTCTAGATTTGTCCCAGACCTTGAAGACATTGTGACATTTGAAGAGCTAGTAAAAGAAGATGGACTTTCCGCAGAGACGCAGAATGCTGCCAGGTATTGCATGGCATGTACTTGAGATTATATTTTAAAATTAGAACCCACTCTAAGGCTTTGCATTTTGTTACTCTACTGAAGCAGCAAATAAGATTGTACAGTGCGAATGATTAGCCAATCCTGAACGTAGGAAGGCAGGCTTCTGGATCTCTGGAAAGCTAGAAAATGAACTAGCCCACTGCACATTCCATTCATCCCACTGTTTTCATAAAAGAAATGCAGTTTAAAAACTCTAAACATCATCATAGTGGGAATATTGATGAAGAATACTCCTTCCATATCTTGTCTGCTTCGACACACCCAATACCCTTCCTCTCCTTTTCACCTGGGCCCTTTGGGTCATCTTCAATGTTGACCCCGTTGTGGGACTTTTGTCTGCCGGTTGGCTGCATCGTTTTGTCCTTCAAGCTGTCCAGGTCTTCTTGGTCAGGTTCATCTCCATGGTACCTTCTTCGTTGTTGCTTCTACTCCTGGCTGCTGGGTAATTCCCTAGGAAGGTCGATGTTGGACCAGATTCTTAGTTTGGGCATATTGGGGCCCATCAAATATTTACTTTTTTCTCTTTGTATTTTGGGTCACCATTTTTTTTGTGTGGCCAGAGGGACTTGTCCACACATTCCCCCAGCCATTGTAACACTTTTTACCTTATGTAAGTAATATGATATTGGGTCACTCCTAAGACACCAATTTCCAGGGGTGCCTCAGCTGCACCATTTTGCCCTAATGTGATTTTATCACCCTACATTGGTATCGGGATTAGGCTGTGTGAGAAACCTGAAGGCGTCTCACCCACTAGTCCCCGGAGATCTGTCATCCAGGTGGCCTGCACACGGCCATCGCTTTTGGATCCAGTTCCTGGGGGTGACTAGTGCGGGGGAGATTACATTGGTGAGGGGTCCTTGGGGAGTGGTAGTGGGACACCGGATGGCGAGACCCGGCATCTCCTTCTCTGTAACACCTTTACCCCATTTTACCAAGTAGGATACTTGGGAATTGAACCCCCTCACCTTTCCCAACACAAAAACGTCCTCATGGACAGCTTGCTACAGGAGAAAAGGGACCAACACCCGAGCCGTGTACCTGACATGTCCCAATACAATGGTCGGGCAATTACTGCTGACCATTACACCTGAATTCCATTACACTTTCCCGCATGGATAAAAGGCAGCGCACGAAAGCTGCCTTGGAGCTAGAAAAAGCACCCGAGGAAGCAGCAGTTCCAAGATGGCAGTTTAAAACAAGACAAAAGACGGCAAAACCAAAGAGGATTGCAAGGAGGGAAGTGTCCAGGATATTTTCAATGAAAGACCTTTACTTTCATGAACCTTTGGAGAATGGGAAACGTAAGACCTGGAATCAAGGCTGAAGAATCCAGCATTGTGTGTCTGAGATACCTGGGGCTCTCCCGCATCCAGAGTCAAGGCGGGGAGAATCGTTTACTGCTGTGGTACGGTCCTTGGCTCCTACAACAAAGCTGCACCATTGAAGTCGGCACAGGCGGTGAGTTGGGGAGACTAATACCAGACCGGTCTGTGTTGAAGACAAGGTTGCAAGCAGCAACATTGTATAATGAACAGTGTATGAAGCATATGTGTCAAGTGACGCAAACACAATTAAACAGCAAATGAGTGATTGAACTTTGAAGCCAAGATACAATACCGTACATAGAGCGGTCCGGCACCACGTGGGTGCTCATTTGAAAGTCTGTTGGGTCCAGCTGGAAGGTGGCAAATGTGAATAGTGATAAAGAATTGTGAAATCGAAATGGTCCTGCAACGGGTCAAGCAAAACACTGTGCACATTCGAAAGGCTTAGATAATAGATGAAAAAGTAGTATGAAGTTGGTCAGAGACGGGTGGAGTGAGATCAGCGAAAAGCTTTTGGTTAAAACAAGTTGTGTAAAGTTATGAACATTGTGTTAAAACGAATCTGAGCCCAACCGAGGGGGATCAAGATCTGAGCCCAACTGAGGGGGATCCGAGATCTGAGGGGGATCTGGGGTGAACCGTGAGTCACCCGCGAAAGAATACTTAACTAGAAATTAGACGCATAAATAAAGTATGAACATTGTGTTGAAAGGATGAGACCGGCTGAAGAGGATCCGAGGTGAATAATGAATCGCCTAAGAAATTTGAGTACTTGTGATAATCTGAAAGAGGAAAATAACTTCTGGTTTATCGCATCAGGCCCTCTGAATGAAGAGACTTTGAAAGGTAAAGAGACTTGGGCACTGAAGGCCCTGATGCTAATGATTAAACTGTTTCTTCGTGCAAGAAAAGCCAGAGACTGTGCTAAGCTCGAGTGTACTGCCTTGTCCCGTGCTGAAAACGTGGGCAAGGGACGCCAACGGCCTGAACATCCTGGCATATCATTTTGTGAACACTTCTTTCTTTTTCGTAACATTGTTTCCCACACTATTTGTATTGAGAGGTAAGGATTGGCAATAGGTGTATTAGTATAGCCCTTTCATTTCGACAAGACGCTACTAGGACTGTGTTATTATTTGATGGTCGTAGCCTGCTCCCATCTGTAGATGTAGGGCCTGATTCATGGAATGTTTTCCTATGGGATTGCAGCATTATAAGACTTCCATGAATCAGGCCGTTAGGATTAGATAGGCGTTTTTCAAACCCTTTTTTAAGTTCAATAAACACCCTTGAACTGTGGTCACTTGTGTCTGTCTTACTGTTGATCCCATGCATTCCTTACAGTTGCTGGTAGCTATATTTTATTTTTGGCTTCACCAATAATGCACGCCATTTTACCCCATTGGTAGCTCAATGTACGTTTTTATATAGCTATTTGCGACAGCAGTGCATTTATTTTTAAATCCTGCTCGCAGCCATTCTGACGTTTGGGGCAACCAAGTGGTGGCCTCAAAATGGGCGTTTGACCACACATGCTCCTTTTGAGCCCACAATGGCCGCCTCCAAATTGATTTCAACCGATTTTGAACAGTGAGTCCCTGAGCTCGCGCTCTCTCTCACTTCTGTATGATTGGTCATCTGACCTTTTGACCCTTGCCCCCTCTAGTGATTGTCGATCTGGCCTTTGGCCAGTCCCTGTTTGCAGTGGTATTAAAGGCCTGGCGTAGTCCCTGCTTCTTGCTCTTGCTGCTTGTTCTGCTCATTGGAAGAGGCAGGTCTATTGACCTTCTTAAGGAATTTTCCCATGGCCACCATTCTTACCATTTCAAGTCCTTTCTTGGCCATACTGACTGGGTACAGTAGCTTGGGCATGTGCCGGTTTGGGTGCTTTGCCACCAGAAGTCCAATCTGCACTCCGCCTCCCCACATCTGCTGGGTCAAGCCCTCCACACTGGAGCATTTATCTGGGCCATTCATCGTTGCCTCCTGCCATTTCCCACCAGGATCTTCCGCCTGTTTGTGGGTCGCTGCTGGTGTCCAGAAGGATGTTGAGACTTCACCACCCTGCCAAATCTGCTGATTAGGGCGTTTGAGGTTGCCTTCAGCCCGCTGTCGCGGTCCTGGGATTCAGTCCCTTTATCCAGAGAGCCACTGGGGGCCTTCTTCGTCGGTTGACTCGCCTTCGCTGTGTCTTCCCTGCTGAAATCTTGACTTCAAGGTTTGAAGGTGAATGTTGAGGGAAGGCCATTTGTTACTTTTCTGTGTCGTTTGGTCCGTCGCTGGCTCCTGATGCTGGAGCAGTTCTGAATACTCCTAAATGGACTCTGGTGGACCCTGCCCTTGGACATTTGTCCTGTACCTATAATGGGTTCAGTGAGCATTACTGAACATATTTAGACTGGACTGTAATATACACAATAGAGTACACCTTAACTTTTCCCTTATAGGTTGCCAAGGTGAGGGGGGGATCCTCGCACAGTAGTGCTTATCTACTTTAAATAAAGGATTCTGCCAATGTGCCCACTCTAACCAGCCTTCTACAGCAATGTCTATGCAATTATCCAATGCTTTATGATTCCTATGCTTTTTAATAACTGTCACCAGTTGGTGCATTCTAAATTGAATCTAAAGTATATTGTGGTACCACGTAGGTGTGTATATATTTACTGTTATTAGGATAGTGTTGCCCGAGTACAAAGTGTGTTATTTATTGATGTATATATTTACTTGAACCTTAAAACTGTGTTATCACCTGGTGGGTGAACATTGCTTTGTGGCGGCTCGGGATTCATTGTACTTAAGAACCAGCCTGCATCGCTTCCCTTGACTCCCAGCCTTCTTTGCTTTTCCATTGCTACCATATAGAGAACCTTGGCTTGGATGCTCTGTGCCTCTACCCCTTCTGTATAGGGGGCAGAACTCCAAATCCCCCTTCCAGTCTTTACAATCACTCACCTGAATTTAGGGTAAGAGGAGTCCTGCACCCATTCCAGCAGATCAGAAATGGAGCCAAGTATCCTGTGCGGCTGTGCAGACAACAGAAGACCCGAGGACGTTTGAAGGGGCCTGGCGACCTTTACTGCAACTGTCCCAGTCAAGCCCAGCTAGACTACCTGATCTCAGAAAACCCCCACTAATGCTTGGACTCTTAGACTGGTGGGAGCACCCAGTCTCAACGCATTCCCACAATCCTACAGCCTGGACCCTCCGGAAGTGTCCCTGGACCACGGGGTGGACTCACCAGCTCTGCATTGGGCTACCATGCCAGAAGCGTTGCTGTTCTGCGTTTTTGCGTCTGCAGCTTAGGTAGTCGCCAACTAGTCCTACAAGTCGCCTTCTTGCCAAGTTTCAGCTTCCCAGCATCAAGGGATCCTGTCCTGGAAGTCTGCCTTCGTTCGCAACTGGATAGATGCCTGCTGTCACCCACTGGACCCAGTCATCCCCCGTCTAGTAGTGTCCTGAAAAGCCCTGCATTGGTACCTCATGCATTTCTTCTTCGAAATTGACCCGACCGGAATCTTCCTTACACTTGCAACACCTCTCTCCAGCGACTCCCATCTGACCTGCCAAGTCGTTTGTGAAAATCAGAGTAAGGACGGTGAGTATTCTCATTACTTACAGCTGGGCCTATCTCCGCCATTCTAAAAGTCTGTCAACAACTTTGATGTATTCCACGCTTTTTTAACCTTTGCTTAAAAAGCTGTTGTAATGGTTAGAAAAAGCATATTGCTTACCAGTTACATACTTGTGATGTCTTTTCGAACATGTCTTAATAACACAAGAACTCTTCCTGATTTTCTCCCCTCTCCACAAAGCCCCATTTCACTTGGGGATTGGAATGATAAAGTTAGGGCTTCTCTCCTTACACAACTACTTCCCTTTCAGGTCTTTAGGTGAATTGTGTGCATTTTTATAACCAAAGGTGATTGTATATATGTTGTATATTTGGAGTGTTGTGTGATTCATTTTCCTAGTGATTTTTTGGGGCCTATAATAAATTTAGCATTTTTTAAATGACCTGTATAAGTAGAATCATTATGTATTTCACTGTCTGGACTCATTGTGACCCCTGAGCCCACTCACCTCACCTCTCCTGAGACTTCGCCATGACCACTGTCCAAGTTTACTTTTGGTTGTGTCTGAACTCCCAGAGTTCCCCAGTTCACTATAACAAGGATGGCCTTCTGAAATCTGTCCACCCAGCCAGATTTGAGAAACCCATCTTAACAAAATGTGATCTCAGGAATTCTGGACAATGGCACAAATGTTGAACCGGTCTTCTTTTCACCATGCTATAAAAAGTCCTCTTTTAGATCTGTGGAAAACTCCCTGCTTGGTGCCAGCATTCCATAAGGATTTTACCAGGTAATACAGACCAGCTTTCTCTGACCCGGAGTTCCTCACTAGACACCTGTCACGTGACAGTCTGGTGGTGGAAGCAGCTACGGTTGTCACCAAGGCAAGCACCTACCCCATCTTTGCTCTCGGACAGCTCTCCCCTCCAGTGCAGCCCCTACCGCAAAACCTCTTTGAGGACTTCTGCCACTCCGCACCCATAGGGGGGCATTTGCCACACTATTTTCAAGAATGGTACTATACTACTACAGACGCATGGGCACGGCAAGTGGCTTTTCAGAAAGATTTCCTCCCCTTCTTAAAGTGTCCTTCCTGACCACTTCCTATTCCTGATCCACTGCCAGAGGTTTCCTCTCCTCTGGAGAACGGTGCTATAGAGTCAGTACAGGAGAGGAACAAGGGGTGGAATGCTCTTTATTTTTTGGTTACAAAATAGGACGGAGGTCTGCATCCCATCTTGGACCTCAGGCGCTTGAACGAGTTCCTCAGGAAGGACAAGTTCAAGATGGTAACACTCTCGAGATCCTCCAAGCCCTAGAAATTCAGGATCGGGGAATGTCACTCGACCTGCAGGACGCTTACTTCCATGTGCCGATCCATCCAAAGCACAGGAAGTATCCAAGTTTTGTGATAGGCAACACTCACTACCAGTTTGGAGTTCTGTCTTTCTGGCTTATCTCCACCCGAGGGTCTTCACCAAGCTGTTGGCGGTAGTGGTAGCCAGTCTCAGGAAAGGGGATTCATGTCTTTCCCTACCTGGACGCGGTCTCCGGATCAAGCCCTGGATCATTTCAGTCACTCCTACAACCTCATCCACAGAGTCCCTCAATTTAATGAAGCCTAAGCTGACTGTTAGGAAAGTTTTTAAAAAAAAAAATTTTTTAGCAACGTTCCCTCCCTTTCTCTGGACCCCCAAACTTTTAGCTTTTTGTCCTGACTTTTTCCAGTAAAGTGAATTCGAAGGGATTGCTTCCTCCGACATATTCCACATCTATGACCGGTATTCACCACAGCTGTGCTGCTTCGGAAAATGTTTTGCATCCTGCGTCAATGATGTCGATACCCTGTCCTCGAGGGCCTCCGTCAAGCCGACATCACCGGATGTTATAAGTAGGACGCACAACGCCCGTAGCCTCAGTTCAGTTTTTTCTGCGAACGTGTTCGCTTCAGAGATCTCGGCGCCCCTCGGTTCTTCTGATTTCTATCGGTTCTTCGAACTTGGTGTTTGTGTAGATATCATGTCTTCGTCGTCTTCTACCCCGCGGTCAGGATTCAAGAAGTGTCGGTACTGTGGTTCCAAGATGTCCTTATGGACCCGCATGACGCCTGCCTCTGGTGCCTCGGCGAGGACCACGCCACCGATGACTGATGATTGCCAGTCTTTGACGTCTAAGGCCTTGCGGGAGCGGAAGAAGAAGCGATCTGTTGGTAGGGTTTCCAAACCCCGAAAGTCGAAATCTGCAGGGCTTTCGACCGACTACTCTAGGGGCGACTCTCCGTGTCATCGTAAGTCCAGGGGGGTCTCGGTCCCGGAGTGATTCTGCCATTCCTCTGCCTCTTCTAAGCACTCGCGGAAGCGCCGTCACTGGTCGCCTACCCCGTCCTCGTCTGAGGACTCCGCCAGACGGCAGGTAGCTTGTCCTACCAAGCATTCCTCTCCTGCCGAATGGGACGCATTTCATAAGGAAATGATGGCGATTTTCGAGTCACAGGGCTCCATTCCGTCCGTTCCTTCGAGAGAAGCCAGCAAGGAATGCACTAGGGCCACCGTTATCACGCCTTCGGGCTCGGAGCGGTCGCCGCGATCACCGGGAACCTTCGAGGTCCCGGTCAGACAAGGTGGATCGCTCTAGCCATGCCCGCTCCAGGTCCCGGTCCTTGACTCCCTCAAGACCGGCGGAGCCTGTGAGGTCTTCTAAGAAGACGTCGGCGCCATGTCAGTCGAGGGACTCTCTCGAGGCTCCGCCTCCGAGAAAGTCATCGATGCCATCTGCGCCGAGGCCGTTGAAGGACCCGCTTGGGGCTCCAGTCTCGAGGCCTGTGTCGAAGCTGTCGGCACCTCATTCGACACTGATTCTGTCGACGCCCTCAACGCCTTTTGTGGAGGCTTTACCGGAGGAACCCCGTGCATCGGTGGAAACTCCGAGAAAGGCCCTGAAGAGGTCAGTGAGGCCTGTATTTGAGCCTTTTTCTGTGCCCTCGTCCAGGGATTTATTCCAGCCTCTGGATTACATCTCTGAGGTGGGTGAAGGGTCTGATGAAAGTTTGGTTCCTGATGAGGTTCCTGACGAACTCTTGGCTGGCCATAGCCAGTTGGAAGACCTGTGTCAGTCTTTGCATGACGCCAGTGGTCTGGACAACTCTCCGGAGGTTGTGTTCGGTAGGCCTGAGCCTGGCACGCATGCCGAGTCTTCATACCGGCGTCTCATGTCGAGGGTGATGGAGTACTTGGGGTGGTCTGTGCCACCAGTGGATTTTCTGCAGGATGACCTGACAGATATCCTTGACCAGGGTCCACCCACTGACCCGGTGCTGCCATTTCATATGGCTTTACAGAGAAGGGTGGTGGCGGCTTGGACTGCTCCGGAGAGTCTCCCGGCAGTGAGCAAGTTGTTGCCAAAAAAATATCATCCAGCCAGTAGCGACCCCTGCTACTTGCTATGCACCCCACTCCGGAGAGTTTGGTGGTGCAGGCGGCTACGGCCCCAGCAAAGCAGGCGTCGTACCCTACCATCCCTCCTGATAGGGACGACAAACGTTTTGATGGCTGGGCGAAGAAAGTGTTTTCTTCAGGGGGTATGGCTTTACAGGCAGCCAAGTCCGTGTGTGCCTTAGCACGTTTCACTCACACTCTGTGGGAGGAACAGGATGGTTTTCGTGCCCTCGTTCAGGATGGCAAGGATGCCATGTGTGAATCCGTTCAGTCGGGTCTGGACATGGCAGACGGTGTCAGCCGGTCCATGGCGGCGAGCACCGTGATGCGCAGATTTGCGTGGTTGCGGAAGTCGGGGTTTGCTCCTGACGTACAAGCCCGGCTTCTCAACATGCCCTTTGATGGTGTACATCTTTTTGGCTGACGAGAGCCTTGAGAGGTTGCAGACCTCCAAAGCTGCAGCGAAGTCGTTGAGCGCTGAATTTCGCCAACCTCTGCCTTTTCGCCCTAGGGGACAGCAATGGAGGGGAGGTTCCTTTCGATACTACTCTTCTCCAGCGTGGGGTCCCGCATGGATTCACATGCTCATGAATATTCCCCGTCGTCAGGCTGGGAATCCTCGGTAAAGAAAAAATCAGTATCATTTTTGTTTCTGATCTGTCTTTCTTAGTAGTAACCAATCACTGATCTCTGTGTCATACTGCCCCCAGCCAATGACTGCCCTCTCCCTAAGCCCCGCCTCTGGCAGCCATCCTCAGATTTTTACCGCACGCTCAAGTGTTGGGAGTCCTCGTGTTTAGCTCTCGTTTTTTGCTGCATTTTCACGTTTTGATTTCAGGAGATTTCTCATTTTTTTCGATTTAATCGAGCCTCAAGCTCCACCGTTTCTACTTCAGATAACGGGGACCCGTTTCGGAATTCTTCTACGCCCCTCAAGGGTGAAGTTTTCGTCGAGTTGACACTTCTTGGAGGATTCCGGACGATCTGCGGCCTACCTCAACGGACATGGCCCAGGATAAGGGGAGCTCGACGCCTGGATCCAAGCTGTTCAGGAACTGCCCTGGATGCGGATTATATAACGTTTTCAAGGAGGACGAGCATTTGCGATGCCTTTACTGCCTCCATGGGGACAAGACGCACGTGGAGAAGGACTGTGCGTTCTGCAAGAATCTTTCGGAACGGACCAAACAAGATCCTCGTTCCCGCCTCGCCACCTGGCTGGAGAAGGGCACAGCAAGTGAGAAGGCGAAGAAGAAGTCTGAGCGGGCTTCTAAGTCCTTTGAGGGCGCCCCGGCGACGGGAGTCCAACAGAAGGCCAAGCACCGTGAATCTGCGGGCTCCGGGAGCGCCGAAAGGTCGGGCTCTTCGGTTGCCAAGCAGGGTGCTACTTCCCCGGCACGTTCGACCACGAGCCAGCATTCTGGTTCGGGGAAGAGGAAGTCCGAGAACCCGGGTAAGCCGCTGGAGCGGACCCGGTCGATCTCGAAGGGGGAGCGAGGCGCAGACCCTCCCCCCTAGGCGAAGGCCCAGGACGCACCTAAGGTGGTGAGGGCTTTGATCCACCCGGCTAAGGCCTCTACCGAAGTGGTCGCTGCAACCCTGGCGGAGCCGGCTGAGACTATGCCAATGGAAACGGCCTCTGGGCCCAGAGTATCCCTGCCGCCTCGGAGGGAATCCTCTTTCCAGCCCATCGCTAAGACCCCCGTGAAGCCCCCGGCTGAAAAAGAGGGGGGGCGGTGGCCATTACAGACTCGGAATCAGCCTCTGAGGAGGAACTGGTGGAGACCGAGAAGGGCCTCAACGAAAGGTCCATAGGCCTCAACGAGAGGTTCAGAAACCTCAACGAGAGGTTTGAGAAGGTTCGATCCCAGGGGACGGTCCCTGCTGATGTGATCGAAGATAGCGACAAACAGGGCCCAATGGAGCGGCCATCCCGTCCGTCGCAGCCATTGCCCGAGCCCCAGGATAGCTCGGCGGCCGTTTTGTTGGCAATCCAATCCTTATGTACCGAGATAAGGACGAGATTACCACGCACCCCGACGGAGGAGCCAGAACCAGACACGTCGGGAAGCCCTCCGAACAAGCGGAGGAGAGTCCACCCCGCTCCGCCCTTCGTGCCTGCGAGACCGGTGGACCCCTCATCCCCCTCGCCGGGAGAGGATACGGCGACAGATACGGGGATGGATGATGACGGCGGCGATGAGACAACAGACACCCCGTCTTCACCAACCCCCCCCAGCCTCCGCAGGCGTCCCCAGCCGACGAGGTTGGCTCTTTCCACTCCATGATAACCAGGGCATCCGAGCTCTTTCAGCTCTGCCCTGAAGAACAGAAAAAGGAGGGGTTTCTGTACCAACGACGAGAGGCTAAGAGGAAGACGGTCCTCGCGGTGCCTTTACTCGACGACATCTGGGACGAGGGGCTTGCGGTCCTCAAGAACCCTGCCACGACACCCGCCAAGAGGGACAGGTACGAGAAGAAGTACCGATTCCCCTATGTCTCCCCCTTGTGCCTCAGGGCCCAGCCCACGCCGGACTTGGTCGTGTCGGCAGCAGCTAAGAAGAAGGCAGTGGGCACGGCGGCTTCAACTTCCACTTCACCGCCAGACAGCGAGGGCAAGAAGTTGGACTCAATGGGACGACGAGTCATCTCGTCGGCGGCGACGACAATTAAGGCGGCCAATGCCTTAGCGATCATGGCCCGCTACGACGGGCAGCTCTGGTCAAAATAGCTCCCCTGCTAGATTTCCTGCCTGATGACAAAAGGGCGGAGACCCTAGAAATTCTGCAGGAGGGCGAGGTGGCGTCGGATCACGCCATAACGGTGGCGACGGACATCGCCGATAGCGGATTTCGCCAACTGGGCAACAGTTTGCCTCTGACGACGGGGATGGCTCAAGATGACAGACTTTCGCCAGGACGTCCAGACCAGGGTGTTGGACATGCCGTTCAACGGCAACAACCTCTTTGGTAAGGCGATGGACGAGTCTCTACAGGCCATCAAGACCGACTCGGAGACGGCCCGGGCCTTAGGGGTGCTTCAACAGTGACGGCCCTTTCGTAGCTCCGGAGGCAGACAGGGTGCCTCCAAAGGTTCCAGCGGTGGCTCCTCCACTTACCGCCAGGTGGCCCGCTCCTCTTCCCAGGAGGCCTACAGAGGTCGCAGCAAGCAAGGGGGATCCCACCGTCGTCGCCAAGGAGGCCAAGGCGGCAAGGCCGCCTCCAAGCAAGACTGACCCGGCCGTGTTGTCGGGCCCCCACTGAAGCACCCCAGTGGGAGGCCGGCTGACGAAGTTCATCAGCGTGTGGGAGTCATCTCCACCGACCGTTGGGTGTGGGAGTCATCTCCACCGACCGTTGGGTGTTGGACACCCTGGCCAACGGGCACTCGCTGGAATTCCAAAAGAAGTGCCCTCGCATTCCTCCCGTGGCCAGGAAGGAAAATCACGTCCCTCAACTGCTGTTGGAGGTAAGGGCGATGCTCAAGAAAGGTGCCATCGAGCTCGTCCCCAGAAGGCTCCGGAGTGTACTCAAGGTACTTCCTCGTCAGGAAGAAGACAGGCGGTTGGCGCCCTATCCTGGACCTGCGTCACTTAAACAAGTACATCAAGGTGCAGAAATTCTGGATGATCACCCTCCAGCACGTGCTGGGACAGCTGGAGGAAGGCGACTTCCTGTCGTCTCTGGACCTGGAGGATTCTTACTTCCACATCCCTTTTCTAAAAAGGCACAGGAAGTTCCTCAGGTTTGTGGTTCAGGAACGCCACGACCAATTCAGAGCCCTACCGTTTGGATTAAAGTCTGCACCCAGGGTTTTCACCAAGTGCCTGGCACCAGTGGCGGCGCGGTTGCGCCTGCAGGGGATCCACGTTTACCCCTACCTGGTCGACTGGCTAATCCGGGCAAGGACAAGGGAACTTGCCGTCGAACACACGGCGAGGACCGTCCGGTTGCTCACGGAGCTGGGGTTCGCCATCAACTACCCCAAATCACACCTAGTTCCATCGCAGATAGCACTATTTCTGGGAGCGAAGCTCGATACAGTGGGGCAATTGGCCTCCCCTTCAGAAGAGAGGACCAAGACCATCCTGGGCAAGGTGCAGCGCCTGCTAGCCACGGACGTGGCCAGGGTGAGGTCCATCAAGTCCCTCATCGGGATGATGTCCTCATGCATCTATCTTGTACCCCTTTGTAGACTTCGGATGCGTCCGCTACAGGATTTCCTCGACGGCCGCTGGCTTCAGGCGAGGGACTGTTTCGAGAACTGGATCCCACTCGACGAGGAGTTCCGTCGGGTGATCTTGTGCTGGGGCATCCGTGCTCACCTCACGACAGGCATGGAATTTCAAATCCCGGCGTTTCAGGAGATGGTGATGACAGACACCTCTCTGGAGGGTTGGGGGGGCCCACACCGGAGACCTCCACGCAAGAGGCCTTTGGCTCCCGGAGGAGAGGTCTCTCCACATCAACATTCTGGAGCTCCGAGCAGTGTTCTGGGCTCTCAAGTCATTCCTTCCGTCCCTCAAGGGCAAAGTGGTGAGGATCTTCACAGACAAAACCACCACGATGTTCTATATACGGAAGCAAGGAGGCACCAGATCCCCAGCCCTATCCAAGGAGGCCCAGGATCTGTGGCACTGGGCCGTCGCCCAGGGGATGTTTCTGGTTCCCTTCCACCTGGCAGGAGTAAAAAACACCATCGCCGACTCACTCAGCAGGCAGCTGCGACTCTTCCAACGATGGGGCAAACCCCCAGATCGACCTGTTCGCGACAAAGTCCAAGTTCCAGAGGTTCGCCAGCAGGTTCCCACAGCCGAGGAGCATGGGCGATGCTTTCTCGTTCCCTTGGGACGGCCTGTTCTATACGCGTTCCCTCCATTGCCGTTGCTGCTCCGCCTCATCAACCAGCTCGAAGTCCAGGTGCAGGATGATCCTCGTCGCACCGGCGTGGCCGAGGCAGATCTGGTTCCCGGACCTTCTGGACTTGTCAACGTCCCCGACAGTGAGGCTGCCGGCGGACGCGGATCTTCAATCCAGAGAAGGAGGTGCCATTCTCCATCACGACCCACAGTCGCTGAACTTGCAGGCCTTTCTCCTGCAGCACTAGAGTTTGGAGGGTACGATATCGCGGCTGATTGCAGAGAGGTTCTTGCAAAGGCCAGGGCGTCCTCAACTCTCAAGTGTTACGGTCATAAATGGAAAAGGTTCTCTGTCTGGTGCCGTGCACAGAAGATTAACCCTCTGCGGATTATGGCCCCTCAAGTGCTGCCGTACCTACTGTCGATGGCCAAAGCTGGACTGGCTCACGCCTCCATAAAAATACATCTGGCTGCCATCTCCCGATATACCAGGACTACGGGACTGGGCGTCCTTGTGGTCTCATTGCCTGGTGAAGGAATTTATGAAGGGACTTTTCCGATCATTCCCGCCGGTGAAGGCTCCTGCCCCGGCATGGGAGCTTAATGTGGTGCTGACCAGGCTCATGGGAGCCCTATTCGAGCCTATGCATTCGGTGCTTTTGAAGTTCCTGTCGTGGAAGACAGCGTTCCTCGTGGCCATCACCTCTGCACGACGAGTGGGAGAGATTCAGGCCTCCATACTTGACTTTTCATGACAAGAGGGTGGTGCTGATGACGCACCCCTCCTTCATGCTCAAGGTGCCGTCGGACTGCCACCTCTTGGTGTTACCAGTTTTCTTCCCGTCGCCTTCGACGACGGCCGAGAGGACTTTGCACTCGCTGGATGTAGCTAGATCGCTGAAGTTCTACGTAGACCGCAAGAAGAGTTTTCGGAAGACGTCACAACTGTTTGTGAACTTTGGGTCTGTGAATCAAGGGAAGGCTCTCTCGAAGACTTCCATTTCCAGATGGCTCTCCGGCTGCATCATGCATTGTCACCGGTTGGCAAACGGACCGCTGCCCGGCCGTCCGAGAGCCCATTCGACCAGAGCGATCGCTGCTACCACGGCATTCCTGTCTGGTGTGCCCCTGCTGGACATCTGCAGGACTGCTACGTGGAGGTCGACGCACACCTTCACAAGATTCTACTGCGTCGATCGGGACTCCAGGAAGGAGTCCAGGGTCGGCCAAGCAGTACTGCGCAATCTGTTCGCTTAAGGTGAGCCTGGTGAGGAGGTAAGAGATGCTTAATGTTGAGTTTTTGGATTGCTTAATGTTGAGCCTATTGCCACCTCCTGTGGTTGTGCATGTGTATACTGCTATGTATTCTTTTATTCATGAGCATGTGAATCCATGCCAGACCCCATGCTGGAGAAGGAACAAGTTACTTACCTGTAAATGTTGTTCTCCGGCATGGGTCTGGCATGGATTCACATGCGAACCCTCCCACCTACCCTTCTGCGGCTCTTCACTTGGTCATACTGCCACTTGGCGTGCTACCAAATCTGAGGATGGCTGCCAGAGGCGGGGCTTAGGGAGAGGGCAGTCATTGGCTCGGGGCAGTATGACCCAGAGATCAGTGATTGATTACTACTAAGAAAGACAGATCAGAAACGAAACTGATACTGATTTTTTCTTTACCGAGGATTCCCAGCCTGACGACGGGGAATATTCATGACCCATGCTGGAGAACAACAGTTACAGGTGAGTAACTTGTTCCTTCCTTTGGTAGATCGAAGGGGCCACCGTAGGAGTACCAGAGGTGCTAAACAAGGTACTCGAGGTGCCAAGGCCGCTCAGGCAGTTGCCTCTTTGCCCTCAGGCACTGCTGCAGTCAGATCAGCTCAGTCATGAGGCCATGTCCATGGTTCGCCGGTTGGGGGAAGGCTGGCGCCGCATCTTGTAGAATGGCGTGCCATTACTTCAGATGTGTGGGTTCTGGAGATCATAGCCCACGGCTACTGTCTTCCTTTCCGGCAGAGGACTCACGACAATCCACCAGGGAATCTCTCTTTGAAGAGTTTGGATCCGCTCCTTGCGCAGGAAATCAAATCCCTCCTGGACAAAGGCACCATAGAACGGGTGCCTGTAGCGGAGACGCGCAAGGGATGGTATTCCCCATATTTTTTGATCCCGAAGAAAGACGGGGGGGATTGAGACCCATCATGGACTTTCGTGGTTTGAACAAGCTCCTCAGGAAGGACATGTTCAAGATGGGTACTCTCTCTCAAGTCCTCCAGGCCCTTCAACTTCAGGACTGGTTGGTGTCTCTCGACCTCAAGGACGCTTACTTTCATGTGCCGATTCATCCCAAGCACAAGAAGTACCTGAGGTTCGTGGTTGGCGACTCGCATTTTCAGTTTGGGCTCCTGCCGTTCGGATTGACCTCCGCTCCGGGGGTCTTCACCAAGCTCATGTTGGTGGTGGCAGCGGATCTCAGGAAAGGGGGATCCACGTCTACCCCTACCTGGACGATTGGTTGATCCGGGCGCGCTCTCCTGAGCAAGTGCTGGATCATCCGTCAGTCACCTGCTACTCCCTTCACAAGCTGGGCTTCTCCTTCAACTTAAAGAAGTCCCACTTGACACCTCCCCAGCGGCTCCAGTACATCGGGGCAGTGCTCGACACATCCCTGGGGCTGTGTTTGCCTCCCCAGGTGAGGACTTATCACATTCTGCAGATGGTGAACAAGTTTCAACATGCCCAGAGTCTCCCGCCGTTCGAGTTCTTGAGGTTGCTCGGCCTCATGGCATCCTGCATTCTCCTGGTGCCAGAGGCCAGGCTGCGGATGAGATCTCTGCAGTGGGCTCTCAAGATGCAGTGGTCACAGTCCTCCGGCAGGATGTCGGAATCCGTTCAGGTGCTGCCCTGGCCAGGATCTTCTGTGGTGGGCCGTCGAAGGCAATCTGATGAAGGGGGCTCCATTTTGGCTACCCTGGCTGGAGGTGACCATCGTGACTGACGCATCCCTCACGGGATGGGGAGCTCATGCCAACTAGTTGACATTCAGCGGTCGTTGGTCTCCGACAGAGTCCAGACTCCATATCAATCTGTTAGAGCTGCGGGCCGTCAGGCTAATCCTGAAGGCTTTTCTGCCGTCTGTCCTGATTCTGACGGACAATACAGTGGCCATGCACTACCTCAACAAAAAGGGGGGGGGGCAGGGTCTCTCTGTGCAAAAAGGTGATGCAGCTCTGGTTCTGGGCCATCCAGCAGGAAATTTCGATCTCGGCAGTTCATCTGGCCAGAGACGAAAACGAGGCGGCGGACGCTCTGAGAAGGCAGAGCACGGTCTCTCACGAGTGGGAGCTGGCTCAGGAGATTCTGTTGGAGATCTTTGGCTTTTGGGGGACCCCGCAAGTGGATCTCTTTGCCACCAGTGTCAACCGGAAGTGCGAAAGATTCTGATTGCGGGACTTTCCTCCAAAAGGAGCGTTGGGGGAGGCGTTCGTAGTGGAGTGGTCCTTCCCACTGCTGTACGCGTTTCCTCCAGTCCCCATCATTCCGCAAGTGCTGCAGAGGTTACGGAGGTTCGGTTCCCGAATCATCCTCATTGCTCCGGCATGGGCCAGGAGAACGTGGTACCCAGACCTTCTCGACATGTCTGCCCTCTACGCCGTCTTCGCTACCGAGACGATCTGCTCTCATGGGAGGGAGGTCAGGTTCTCCATCCAGAGGTCAAGTCTCTCAACCTTCATGCTTGGCTTCTGAAAGGTTGAGGTATAAGGATTGGTACCTGAAGACGTGATGAAGGTGTTGCTTTCGGCCAGAAGGCCCGCAACAAAGTCCTTGTACCGTTGCCATTGGAGAAAATTCTGCGACTGGTGCAGGGTTAAGAATGTGGATCCTTTTTCATGTGCCATTTCTGTGGTTCTGTCTTTTTTCCTTTCGTTAGCCCTCAAGGGCCTGCAAGTGGGTACCATTAAAGGTTACCTGGCGGCGCTGTCCATATTCAAGCGCTCGTCTGAGGAGTGTCCTTATTTTAAGATTCCTTTGATTTCTCAGTTTCTGAAAGGGCTCACTAATGTGTTCTCACCGTCACCTTTCCGGGTGTCTGGTTGGGATTTGAACCTGGTTCTAAAATTCCTAATGGGAGCTCCGTTTGAGCCTTTACATTCTTGTCCTTTGAGACTGTTTTTTTAGTTGCGGTTACTTTGCTCGCAGAGTGAGTGGGTTGCAGGCACTATGCGACAAGCTACCCTTCACGGTGTTCCATAAGGACAGGGATGTCCTTAGGGTTTGTCCTTCTTTTCTTCCAAAGGTTGTGTCGGCATTTCATTTAAGCCAGGTCTTTCTTCTGGCTTTCTATCCTCCTCCGCATCCTGGTAAGGAAGAGGAGCGGCTCCATAGGTTGGATCCTAGGAGAGAGTTAAGCTTCTACATCTCACGCATGTCCTGGGTCAGAGTGGACGATCAGCTCTTTGTAGGATACGCTGGAAGGCGTTTGGGTCAAACTGTTACTAAGCAGAACTTGTCCAGATGGATTATCTTGACCATCTCGGAATGCTACCGTCTGGCGGGTAATAACCCTCCTGTAGGCTTGAGGGCCCATTCTACTAGGGGTGTGGCTGCCTCCACTGCACTGCAGGGGGGTGTTCCCATTCATAACATTTGTGAAGCAGCCACATCGGCCTCTGTCCATACTTTTGTAAAATATTATTCCGTGGACTCTATCCATGGGCAAGACTTAGCCTTTGGTAAGGCGGTCCTCTATTCTGCAATTTGATTGGGCATTCTACATTTCTAAATTCTTTTCCCGCCTCCATACATTGGTACTGCATTGGGAGTCTGTCATAGATGTGGAATACGTCGGAGGAACCAATCCCTTAGAAGAACAAGTTACTTTCTTACCTGTTAACGTTCTTTCGATGGGATGTTCCGACGACGTATCCCACATCGCTCCCTCCCTACCTGTCCCTCTACAGAATTTCTTATGTGATTGCAGCTTCCGTTTCCGCAAGGCTTTCTGTAGTCATTCTGGCAGAAGATTGGTGCCACACATTCTGGGGAAAAAACTACAACTGAGGCTACGGGCGTTGTGCGTCCTACTTATAACATCCGGTGACGTCGGCTCGACAGAGGCCCTCGAGGACAGTGTATCAACGTCATTGATGCAGGACGCAGACGGTGAACATTTTCCGAAGCAGCACAGCTGTGGTGATTACCTGTCATAGATGTGGAATACGTCGTCAGAACATCCCATCGAAAGAACGTTACCAGGTAAGAAAGTAACCTGGCGCCTGTTATTTTGTGCCCCGTCCCTTCCGGTGACGCTGTGTGTGTGTGTGTTTGTGAGCCGGTATCACCCTGAAAGGCCTGCAGTCCTCTGGTTTAGGGATCATTTGCACCCGTCCCCTGGCAACAGGATGTCCAGACAGCGCAGGAGCGGCTTCATTCAAAGGCTATTACGTTTCATGAAGTTACGCCCCCAAATTGTGTGACGGACACGCTCTACGGGAAGCGTGTATTTAATCCAGCCCACCCGCGCACCCGTGCCGCGCACCTGCCAAGTACAATCAAGTACTGTTGGCTGAGGTCTGGTCTGCGCGTCGCTCTCACCCAGGAGTTGCTGCTACCACGGACACTGTTTCACTGCAGGAGGACGTCCTTTTCGGCTGCACTAGGGACTGCCTGACTGAGGGTGATTATTTGACTGAGTTCGCTGGGTTGTTTGGGGCGGTTCTCATCCGGGGGGGTTTGGACGGACTGTGGGAGGTGTGTTCGTTTAGCACTGTTGGAAGGGAAGGGAAGAGTAGTTTGTAGGTGGTGTTTTTGTGGGAGGTGTGGTCTCGCATTGATATCATTCTGTTTCCTTTTTCATAGGCTATTACGTTTCATGAAGTTACGCCCCCAAATTGTGTGACGGACACGCTCTACGGGAAGCGTGTATTTAATCCAGCCCACCCGCGCCGCGCACCTGCCAAGTACAATCAAGTACTGTTCGCGGTTCGCGTGGAGCGCGGAGGGGGCTTGGTATTATATTCCCCTTAAATACGAATTTACAACAACACTGGTTACGTGCATTGCGCTCGCACCGGAAGTCTATTTGAAGTATACAGTTGGTTTTTCTGACCGTGTGGTCGGTGTTTGTGTACACACTAAGATAGGTAAGTTAGTATAATTATATCTGATTATCTTAATATAAACCCATTGTAACCACTACTGGACTGTATGTCTTTTGTAAAACATTATTCCGTGGACTCTATCCATGGGCAAGACTTAGCCTTTGGTAAGGCGGTCCTCTATTCTGCAATTTGATTGGGCATTCTACATTTCTAAATTCTTTTCCCACCTCCATACATTGGTACTGCATTGGGAGTCTGTCATAGATGTGGAATACGTCGGAGGAACCAATCCCTTAGAAGAACAAGTTACTTTCTTACCTGTTAACGTTCTTTCGATGGGATGTTCCGACGACGTATCCCACATCGCTCCCTCCCTACCTGTCCCTCTACAGAATTTCTTATGTGATTGCAGCTTCCGTTTCCGCAAGGCTTTCTGTAGTCATTCTGGCAGAAGATTGGTGCCACACGTTCTGGGGAAAAAACTACAACTGAGGCTACGGGCGTCGTGCGTCCTACTTATAACATCCGGTGACGTCGGCTCGACAGAGGCCCTCGAGGACAGTGTATCAACATCATTGATGCAGGACGCAGACGGCGAACATTTTCGGAAGCAGCACAGCTGTGGTGATTACCTGTCATAGATGTGGAATACGTCGTCAGAACATCCCATCGAAAGAACGTTACCAGGTAAGAAAGTAACCTGGCGCCTGTTATTTTGTGCCCCGTCCCTTCCGGTGACGCTGTCTGTGTGTGTGTTTGTGAGCCGGTATCACCCTGAAAGGCCTGCAGTCCTCTGGTTTAGGGATCATTTGCACCCGTCCCCTGGCAACAGGGTGTCCAGACAGCGCAGGAGCGGCTTCATTCAAAGGCTATTACGTTTCATGAAGTTACGCCCCCAAATTGTGTGACGGACACGCTCTACGGGAAGCGTGTATTTAATCCAGCCCACCCGTGCCGCGCACCTGCCAAGTACAATCAAGTACTGTTGGCTGTTCGCGTGGAGCGCGGAGGGGGCTTGGTATTATATTCCCCTTAAATACGAATTTACAACCACACTGGTTACGTGCATTGCGCTCGCACCGGAAGTCTATTTGAAGTATACAGTTGGTTTTTCTGACAGTGTGGTCGGTGTTTGTATACACACTAAGATAGGTAAGTTAGTATAATTATATCTGATTATCTTAATATAAACCCATTGTAACCACTACTGGACTGTATGGGAAACTATACTATTTAGAAGTGTATATATTGTCTTAGTTTTTCTGTGTCCAGCCATTGATAGTAATATCGAATCTATTTGTGATCATGGTTGGCAGTTTAAGGAGTGGAAAAAGTATGAATAAAGTAAAGCCTGATGCAGCGCTGAATGGCACAGCGCCATTACAACATCATGATTCTACACGTAACGAATCAATACCTCTCCCATTTGTGCCAATACAAAATGAACGTGAAATGGATGGTAATACTGTACCTTATAGCCTCCAATCACTTTCCGTTGAACCTAATGATGATGAACTCACAAACCTGGCACAGAAGTCTGATTTATTTTTATTTAAATCATATACGCAAGATGGAAAAAAAATCCCATGTTTATAACTCCACATAAACAAACAACTACCTGACTCTGATTTTGTAATTCAAAAAAAGGAATTATCTGATGTGTCAATTATGGCACCTGCCCTCATCAATGAATGGGAAAAACGGGTTTGTATTTCTTTGGGGCCCAGATCACCCGCAATACTTCATCCCGCTCAAATTGAGAGTATTTATCTTCATAACTTTGATGCATATCATGAGCCTCCCACATTTACTTACCCACTTCCACAAATCCCTATGCAGACAGGTCCCGCAACAAGCTCTCCTTCAAATGTTGTCACACGGGAGTCTATAGGGACAGAAGAAAGGTTTAATGAAGATGTTTTGATTTCTGAAAACGAAATTGTGAATGAAAATAGTGATCCAGACGTCAATCGAGGTAAAAACCCTCTGATAAATAATTCTGATATTGATGCAATGCATGGGCTTAGTTCAATAAATAGCACGCATGAAAATATACCCTTTCCTGTAATTACATCTATTCTCAATTTATTAGATAAAGGCCACGATCTAACGCATGTATACTTGAATACGATAAAGGATAACATTTCAGACCTCGCAAACAAAATGTCAAAAATGGAGGGCTTTATGTTAGCCTATGCTTCCGGTCATGCAGAAAAAATATCCATGCTAGATACACATATCATACAACTAGCGAAAAAAACTCACAAATCAAATCTAGATACTGGTACTCAGACTGATGAACTCTCATATGCTAGCGTACTAAGTGTGAGACCAATTGTTTCCAATAAACCTCCAATCAGTGATTCTAACACATTGTTGGAATTAATTCAAGCGAATTCTGTCAAAATCGATAAGGTACTCTATCGAATGACGGTCCAACAATGTGCTCTAAAAAATAATGTATCAACAGTTTTATGTGAGACAACTCATTTCTCTTCCATGCCCACGGCACAACAGACTCCAGACAGTCCCACAATACTCCTTGACGCGATGTTAAATCAACAACTAACGCGTGATAATCTTATATGTGGAAATGAATCATTGTCTCATGAACAGAGAGTCAATATGACTAATGAGGTTGATGTACCAGAAGACGATCAATATAAGGACTCATATGGAGGTTTTATGTCACGCAAAATGAAACGTGCACAAGCGAAGGCCCTAAAAAAGATAAACAAAAAAAATAATAAAAAAAAGATTACTCAACCTCTGTCTCCTCCTTTGAAATTAACAAAAAAATTGAAGGGTCAGCAGAATTCTATTTCTAATGAACCAGTAACTAATAAACTAGATGAATTGAATGAAACAAGTGATGAATTAGTGATTAATATATCACAATTAAATGAGGAATCGAAAGTATTACTTAATCTAGCTTTACCAAATGATCAGAGACTAAAAGCGCTACAAAAAAAACCTCTGCAAAAGGACAAGAAAATTAAGATGTCTACAGTAATTGATGACTCGAGTAACAAAAAGCAGGGCCGGCTGTCATCGTTTTATCCGGTTGTGAAAATAAAAACAAGTAGAAATGAAATTCTAGATGACTCTGTTACACATGTACCATTAGACGATGATAAAGTGGACTCGACCAATCATCAACTACCTAAAGAATCAAAAATCAGTAAATGTAAAGGAAACGTTGCTGAGGCTTCAAATGGTACCAATTTTGAAGATGCTAACTTAATTGAAGAAGAGACAAAAAATACATTGATTACTATAGAGAAGCTGGCCTCATCTGCTTCTAATATGACTAACCAACAAAAAGCCAGGAAGTACAATGAAGATGAAAATAATCTAGAAAACGTAGGGCGAAGATCTCGTCAGAACTCTGAAAATGACATTGGACAAATCTCCTTTTCAAGAGATACACGCTATATATTAGGATGGCAAAGTGATCCGCAAAGGAACGGACAACAACGATTAAATAGATCTTTCATTTTTAATGTTTTTAAAGGTAATCCTCAACTGAGAACATTGATCCATAGCGATATTGAATGGATTAGGCTTGCAAACCACAACAACTTTGGGATGATTTGTGCACCTCAATCACTAATTGTTACTAAGTTGTTGTGGGAACATAGGAAAGATTTCGAGCTATGTGGCTTAGACCTGATTCTATTAAGATCAATTGAAGAAGCAGATGTATTTCTTGAAACTCCGCTGCCATGTGCACAAAACCAACCTGGTGAAAAAGTTTGTAGTGGAGATACACAACAGGCTACAGAATTCATCAATCAAATTTCTACCTTGGTAGGTGTTGCATCTAATATAACCTGGATGGCTCCTTTAATTACCTCATTGATCGATATGGCAACAAAACAAAAACATTCCTAAAGAAATTGGTTTGAAAGTCATCTCATGGAATTGTTGTGGGATGTCAAATCTGAGTAGATGGCTCAAGGAGTCTGTTTCTATGCATTTACCCTCCATTTTATTCTTACAAGAAACGATGTGTTTGAGCATGTTTTACTGTGATGGTTTTGATGTGTTTAGTAGACCTGCCTTTCGAGCTACGATAGGTCGTCCATCGGGGGGGGGGGTGCAATTCTAATTAGTAATGCGATTAACCATAAATCTAAAATTATATATGAACTTAACAATTTGTTGGCAGTTGAATTCGTATTAAAAGGACACTCGGACAATCCGTATTTATTGATATGCATCTATTACAATCCAGTGGACGGCCCAATAGAAATCTTTCTTGATGCATTAGATGCTATATTTTTAGTGGCAAGTGAACACAATCCCAAGTACACCATTTTGATTGGCGGCGATTTCAATTCAATATGTTCTACTAAACAATATCCTGATGTTTTTCATAATAAATCTAAACACAAAGAGAAATTAATCAACAGGGGGGAAAAAATGGAAACAGTATTTTGAGGACTGGAATCTATTCCAGGTTGACTTTGAACCCTCAACCCATACTGGTACATGGAAAAGAGGTGTAGCATCTTCTTACTTAGACTACTTCTTTATATCTGAATGGCTAATCTCACATGTTAATAGAATATCAATTTCTGATGTTAATTATAGTGATCATTTTAACATATCCCTGATCATAACAATCTCTATCACCCCCTTGGAAGTAAGTCCATCTCTTAAAATGATAAAAATAAAACGTCCACATCTCTCGGTGGGCTGGTCATTATCAACGTGTAGACAACTCGACTACTTAGTTAATAAGGATCTTTCGAAAACACCCATGGATGGGGACTCATCCTATAATGCCATCTATCAGGAAGCATGGAATTCGATGATAATAAATATTCATCTTAATACCATATTGAATACGCCCGGCCCTGTTCGACCTAAACATCGACATGGCTTTGATCAAGAAATAACTAGGTTGAAACAAGAAAAAAGCTACTGTATAAGAAAGTTAAAAAAAAGATTATAAATTATGATATACGCCTACAAAGTAAAAATAAAATCTCTCAGAAATACAAACGATTGATGAATTGTATAAGACGCGAAATAAGGATAAATGATAATCAGCGTACTTAAAAAAGCCTACTATCGAGAGACACTCGCCAATTATGGGCGATGATTAATAATACTAAGAAGTTGGAACAGACCTAACTAAGCACTGCTGTGTCTGCCGAGGCGTGGAGAGTATATATATCTCATAAGTTTAAATTACCTTTATTATTTGTTGACATTAATTCAGGTATTCTGGATACAGTTATCTCTGATGAGCTTTGTTTTACTAAGGAAGAAATAGTTGATGCTATTAATACTTTGAAATCATCAAAAGCAGCGGGTTCTGATGGAGTACCTCCGTGTGTGTTAAAAGACGATCCAATCTTCTGGGCTGCAGTGTTTTATACAAAATTTAAGATGATCATTGACACTAATACAATTCCGGATTCATGGCGAACCGCGATCATTATTCCAATCTACAAAAAAGGCGATCCTAATGATCCGGCAAATTTTCGTCCTATTGCTATAATGGATGCCTCTGCGAAAGTTTTTTCTATACTTTTGGCAAAAAAACTTCAAATTTTTATTGATGATAATGACATCTTTTCTAAAAACCAAACCGGCTTCAGAAGAAATATTGGAACGTCTCTTAATGCCACTATATTAGCACATTTATTTGCTAAATCCAAAATACCAGACACAGGGTCACTATATCTCGCATCATTAGATTTAACAAACGCGTTTGACTGTGTCATACGCGAATTACTTTGGACCAAATTACTTATTATGGGTTTCCCCGAGTAATTTGATTCAGCTTATAGCAATGTTGCACACCAACACCTCCTTTCAAATTAGAATAAATAGGACAGGCCTTTTGACCCCCTGCATCTCGACTGAAATGGGTGTTAAACAGGGGTGCAATTTGGCCGCAACCCTATTCAATTTATATTTAACTGATATGGACAATCTTTGGATTGGAAAGGATATGTTTCCTCCCAGATTAGATGAACTAAAAATAAATTGTCTAATTTTTGCTGACGATATTGTCATTCTTGACACAACACCCTCTGGTCTGCAGTTAAAGTTGGATCATGTTCAGATATATGCTGAGAAACATTATCTTATGGCGAATATAAACAAATCACATGGTATCATTTTCCATCATGGGAAAAAAAAGAAAAAAGTTTATTTTTGGACGCTGAATGGAGGTAGATTGGAAACGGTCAACTCAAAGTATCTAGGATACTCATTAGCAAATAATTACTCCTTTAAATCATGGCAAGAGCTCTTATCATCTAAAGCACGCTGGCTGCAATCGATGATGAGAATCATTTACAGAAAATATTGCATGTTTTCAATTTTACCTTTAAAGGAATTCTATTTACTAAAAGTCGAACCTATCTTGTTGTATGTCTTGGACATCTGCCTAACGAATGTTGATTCGATTCTAAATAAAATCCAAGGAATTCTGTGGAAAAAAAACCTTAGGCCTATCATTGGCCCTACCAAATTCAATTATCAGGCAGGAATTAGGCATATCATCGCTAGCGATGAAATGGAAATCCCGTAAACTCTCCTGCTATACAAAAATGCTTTGTCCTTCCAAAAACACACTATATCAAGACCTAAATAAGATACTAATGAATGGAGCTGTTCCCTCAATGGAATTGTTCAAGAGTGAAATGAACCTATTATTACATGAGTGGGATTGGATGTTAACTTTGGACCAAATACTGAGTACACTCTTTATAATGAGTATGCCTGTAGACCGCGAAAGTGGGGTACATGTCCTCATTATCTCAAGATATGTCCATGTAATAAGATGAGAAATGTCTACTTAAGATTTAGACTAAATCAGTTTGGAACTCTTGAACGCATGCAGAAATGGGATAATGTAAGGCATCGATATCCGGCCTTAAATTGTCGATTTTGTGAAAATATAATGCAGAGAGAAACAATTAAGCACCTTGTGGTTTACTGTCCACATTTTGAGCAACTCAGACTTATTTTATTAGATGATTATGCACCCGGACCCACTGTTATAGAAAGGGTTTCATTTTGGGAACGATGTATGCAGGGTGATAGTATGCAGATGATTCTTGCCTTAACTAGATTGTTATATAAAATCAATGAACAATTGGAAAGTAAAAACTTAAATATAACATAAAATTAATATTGACACGAAGAACGAATTTACTTTTGTAAATGATGTACATATAGTATATACTTATAGTGGTTCTATGAATTTTGTAGGTGCATACAGATACTGGTTTTTAAAAAGTGAGATCTTTGCAGGTGTACTTGTGAAAAGTACTTATATGCATAAATGAACAGATGTAAATTAGCAAACTGTGTTTAATGAAAAAACTGAATATGATTCGTAATTTGTATAGCAAACTCAAATGATAGCTGTGTTTTATTTGTTTTATGTTAAAGTAATTTTTTGTAAACAAACGTTATGATAATACTGTTTGTAAAAAGTTTATTATAAAATATAAACTGTAAACAACTTTTTAAATAAAAAAAATGTCGAAAAAAAAAAGAAAGTAACTTGTTCGTCTTCAGCTTCACTTCATTCCACTGCACTTTTACTCATTCTTATGAAACTGACTAGTCCTTAACCACTTAACTGCTGAGGGTTTTCCCTCCCAGCACTGGGCCTCCTTTTTGGACATTTCCCTATGTCTGCATTTAGTCCTATGATATCCCGGACAAATCTGCACCCTTTTCTTCCAACATGTAGGTGCTCATAGTGCCACTTAGGATTCCTAGTTTGCTGTAGGGGTGTGTGAGAAAATTATAAAAAAGTGGCTAAATATTTTCTTTCATCAGAAAATGCCAATAAAATAATGTACAGAGAAGCTGGTGGTTTTTTCTTGTAAGAACTAGGAACAAATGGTTTGCTGTGCTGAATTCGCCATTTTCCAGGCTTTCAAGAACAGGTTGAGTGGAAACAAAGAAACATATTTTTTATAAGGTTACCATCATTTTTTGAGAGAGGCAATTTTTTTTTTTAATAGGACCTTTTTGGACAGAATGGAAGGAGGAGGGTAGGAAAGCTGAATGGGAATACAGAAAGGCATACATTGCTGAAAAGTAGACAAAATTCCAAGTTTAGGAAGGGGTGATTTGCACAGGTCAAGCAACAACTATGTAGGGTAAAATTCCATAGTTTTGAAAAAAATTGGAAAAATGACAGGAAAAAAAAGGTATGTGCTGGACCTGTAAGGTAATGGCTTCTGTGAATATTGAGAAAAGCAATGCACCATTTTTCATAATGTTTCACAAAACAAGCAATACCACAAGCCAAAAACGGAGCCATGGTGCACAGGATTTTTATGTTGACGGCCTAAACCGACGTACCTAGTGAAAGTGAGTGTCATTCAAAAATACAGTGATAACTCCCCAATGAGTCAGTAATGGACACACCCCAGGAGGGAATGAGACCAGGACCAAGTACGGGTGAAGATAAAAAGTAAAGTTTATCCAAAACCAAAATAGGGCAAGCAGAGAACTCTGCAAACTCTGAGAGCGCTCTGCCCAAACATCAGAAAATGCACATTATATTACAAAATCACGTCATCTATGACGTGTGCTATAGGGGATACATTAAATTGAAGTCATTGGATGAAGGGGACAAGACTGTATCCATGCTGTAGGGGTGTTGCTCCCGAATTGGCTGGCCCAGAACTGGTTACTTCATGGAGCATGTGGGTCAGATGGGCTCATCTGGATGGGGGTGCAGGGTCAGGTGAGGTCCGAATCGTGAAGATATAATGCTGCTTAACATTTGCCCTTGTGGCCACACATACCTTAAGCGTTATTTATACATTATATGAGAGTTATAATACTAGACATTTGACCTGGACAATAAAAATGAGACTTCATGGGTCCGGGTGCGAAGCCTATTCACAAGATGATGTCACATTCATCAAACATTTCCCTTCGTTCCCATGAGAGAATGGTTTATCGTGAGGGTAATATATTGCCACACATAGGATTCAATGTCTGGGGTGAGCTGGGGTGGTACATCGATGAGGGGCATGCAATCGTTACATCAAAAGGCTTTGGGGTGAGGGGTTTGTTGCCCATATTTCTTTAACCAGAGTCTGGGGGTGTGAGGCGAGTTCATGGTGACATCGTGTGTCAGGAGGCTGAGGGGAGGGTGGATACTTGGAGCAGGCTCAGCGGAAGGGTGAGAGGTTACATTTGTAGCATCAGTGAGACAAGGGCCTTTAGCCATCAGCCCAGCAAGAGGGGGTGCATGGTGGGGGCTGAGTGTGCGGCGCTGCGAGAGAGGGTTAGAGAAGGCCATGCAGCCTGTTGAGCTTGGTCCTGTTCACTTTGTGGGATTATACGTGAATCATTAAGATGAGGTAAAACCAGGTTATTGTCACTGCATGTACAACAAATAAATAGCAAGCTGATTACATTATAGGTTATGCCTTTGCATTTACCATGATCATCGTGCTGCAAAAATGACTCTATTTATATTAGCCTCGTCGCCTTGCCGTTTATATTGTACACATGAGAAACTTATACTGTTTGAACACGTTTGAGAATATACATAGTATTGAAAAGCCATTGAGCATACGGGTCAGATACTTTGCATCAGATCGAGCGAGCTACTTGGCACATCATACATTAGTGTAGGTCTTTAGTAGGGAACGATGTGTAACCAACAATGTAGGATCCAGACATATAGATCATAACTTTGTACTCAGTGTAATTTGATAAAGATAGTTTTGCTGCATTTTATAGAGTCAGCCCCTTAGTACACAACCACAGAAGGGAATTTACGGCCTTTACAGGGGGGATTAGCAATGTGGGTGAAACAGGGTGGCACACAAGCGTGGGGTATGTATCTGTTACTTCAAAAGCGGAGTGAGGTTGGGGGTTATCCACATCATATATCATAAATGTAGGGTCTGCAAGGGAGGGGACATGTTTGTGGAGATTCATTGTTTTTCTCAGACCCAAGCTCTTGCCCAGTCATTCACAGGTCAGTGATGGACAGAGGAAGGCGAAAGATAGGGTTTGTCTTGTAGCTTGTACGCGCCTAGTCTGCCGTGAGAACAGGACTGCTGCGGGGACACAGAGGGAGGAGGCGGGGGGAAATAACTGGCTCACTGTGTACAATCTTGAAGGGAGAGCTGCAGGCTGCTTTTGCTTATAAAGCCTGTTTTAACATGTACAAAATGGATTCAGGGTTTGGTACAAAATGGAGTCAGTAATCGGCCTTCTGGTTGAGCTTTGCATCCATATGGGTCGTCCCGCGGCTATCCGGCACCTCTGGGCACAGGCGCATGGGTAGCCGTTGGAGGAACATAATTGGCAAGCGGGTCGGAATGGAGGGGAGGCGGCCTAAAAGACCTTTCATCCCATACACTAGCATTTCAAAATAAGTAAAACAAATGTGGTGAAGAATGGCAAGCATACATTTTTTGAATGAGCACAGGCAGACCTTTGGAAGGGTAGGTGAATTGCGTAGGTTACAAAAGTGTATAGTGCCTAAAGCAGCAACTAAATGTAGGTCACATTTGGGAAATTAAAGGGTTGTGTAACAAAGTGCAGTAGCAAATGTATGACAATGTTATCAAATCCAAGAGAAAACAACAAATGTCCTACCTTCCCACATTCCCACAGGGGTCCCGATAAAAATGGTATGTCACATGTGTCGGTGCACTGACCTGGCACAAAGGGAAAAGGCTAAACCACTGGTACAACATCTTCCCCTTTAAATTTAGTGGCACAGCCCTGGGGGCCTACGCTCCCATGACGCCACCCACCGGTGCCACTCTCCAGTCCTCTTTTCCACGTCGACGGGTGTGGACCGCTTTCACCAGTGCTCCTGGGTTTGGCTTTGCGCTCTTCCGCGGATACTGTCTTTAATCAGGTACTCGTTCCTCTGGTGCCACGCTCCTCCCCGGCGCATGTTGACGTCTTTAGGCTTCAGCAGGTGTCCAGCCTGCGAAGGGCTCTTCGCTACGTCCGACCCCCGCACTCTGTCTCTGCCGCCTTGGCCCCGACCACAGCTGGGAAGGTTCCACGTGTGACGCGCTTACACTGCGCGCTCTAAAGAAAAGGTTAGCTCTGTGGAGGGAGCACTTCGAACGATCGCCTCCAGTGGACTTGAAGGATTTGGTCAAGGCCCAAGGTAGGGCCCCTGTTTTCATCTGCACCCTGCAAAGGTGACTCCTTCCCAAGGAGACGTCTGAGCGGGAAGGACTGTTCAAGCTCTAACACCAGCACAGGTACCTAGGCTGCTTCTGCTACCGGCAGCCAGGCCGTGGGGGGTATCTCGATCCTACCGGGAATGTCGCTGAGGGACCGCTAGGTTCTTTTACCGGTTGTCCACCCGAGGGTCTATGCCCTACTACTGGACAAATGTCTGAGTGGGCGCCTGTAAGCAGCACTACCGGCAACACAGCCGAGGGCACAACGCCTACCAGGCCTCGTCCTGAGCTGCAGGTTAGGCCTCAAGCTCCAACGCCAAGAGTCCTGGAGGAGGCCAGGTCCAGCGAGGCAAGCACCAGGGTACAGGCATGTGGCATGCAGCCTGACAAAATGGCCGCCGCGCCAGACAAGATGGCCACTCGTCCGATACCGCCCCCTGGTGCGGAGCAGGTGGGAGAACTTGTTTCAAGATGGGACTGGTCTTCCCCAGGTACGTGTCCTACAGCTTATCCTTCATCATCGCAGGGCAGGTAAACCCTGCAAGACAGCAAGGCAGAGTACGCCCAGACCTCAGCAACCTCACGGCCCTACTCCTGCACCACCTAGCGCCGTACTTGCCTGTGAGGACAGATTCTTTGAGAAATTCCTCATGCTTATGAGATCCTCTCAGGTGGGCACCATCCTTCGGGATGTGATCAGGGACATGCTACCACCTGTCCTGCCGCTGGTGCCCATAGTCATTCCCCCTATGGGTCCAGCACCTCAAGCCCTTGTGCAGCCTCTGCTGCCCGCGTTAGCCCCTGTGGTTCCGGATCCTCTGCCTCCTGCACCCCAGGCGGTTCCATGCCAGCCTCTGCAGCAGCCTATGGCCCCGGTCGCCACACCTCAACCTGCAGTGCCCAGTAGTCCTCCACCTGTCCCAGACCAGGCTGACAACCTGGTGGACACCGACGATGAGGAGACCCCAGCACTCCGTCTTCAGCAAAGGCTTTCCATGATCGGCTTGCAGGTCTGGCCGAATACGCAGGTTCCTGGCTCCTCACTCTACGCCCCGCGGTTAGAACGGGGATTCCGATGCAGAAGAACGTTGTCGGCTAGGCCAAAAAGGAATACATTAAACCCCATTCGGCACAGCCCACGATCAGGCGCCTCACCGCCAAGTACAGGCAATTGGAGGGGGATACACTCTTGCTGTTGGCACACCCTCAACCACACTCTTCGGTGATAGCCACAGACTCCATCTACTCGTAGCCGCAGTTTCGCTCGGCCACCGCGTCCTCAGCTCTGCTAGGCAAGGAGCTGAAGATCTTGGAGGCCTATGGAAAGAAGGTCTTTTCAAAAGCTTCGCTGCACCTTTGTGAGTCTAATGCGGATGCCATGCTCGCACTCGTTAACCAAAGAAAGGCTTTGGCAGGAAATAGCCGACTTACTTCTAAAACTTCCAGTACCCAGTCAAGCACTCTACAAGGCGGGGCTGACAGAAGCATAGATGGTGGCTCAAGACATCATAGAGTCCGCAGTAGCACATATTGACACCTCAGACCGTGCCATCTGCATAGCCACGGACATAAGGACTGCTTGGCTATGGGCTACCAAATTCAATCCCGGACGTCCAGGAACGCAGGTTCAGGCAGCCAGACCGGTCTCCAAGTCAGCACTTCTTCAAAAAGCACAAGGCGCGGAATAAGGGCTTCTTTCATTCCCCCTCCTCAGCCCCAGCCTCAGAGGGAAAGAAGGCATGACATTCCCCTCCGGGTCCACAGTGGGGGTGGGGGGGCAGGCTTGCCCTTAATGCACAGTATTGGCGCACCAGGTTTGTGGACCCTGGATTCTATCAGTAGCGTCCTCAGGCACCATACAAAAGAAGAACCAGGCTGGCCTGAGAGTTGTGTTGGACCTTTCCACCCTGAACCTTTCCCGCCCTCTTCAAAAGTTCAAGATGGTTACCCCAGCGCTTATTGCGGAAACGCTGTGCAAGGGAGACTGGATGTGCTCCCTGGATCTGAAGGACACGTACCTACGCGTGCTGATTTGGCCACCTCATCGGTCCTCACATTTCCAATACAATTTCCTACCCTTTGGCCCCAATTCAGCCCCCAGGTTTTTTACCAGAATTATGAATGCAGTGGCAGCCCTTCTCGAGGCCCAAGGTCACCATGTCTACCCATACCTAGACGACTGGCTCATCAGGGCGAGATCCCTAGAGGCGGTCCATCACACCTTCTCCACCCTCATGAATGCACTACACAAATTGGGATTTTCCATCAATCTCAAGAAGTCACAGCTGCAGCCGACGCAGTCTGGCTTTTTTTTCTGGGCCTCATCTAGGACACGAGTGCCGCGAGAGCGTTTCTCTCGGAGGACAAGGTCACGGCCATCAAAGAGGGCCACAGGTCACTTTCTCAGTAGAGCGGTGACCTCAGCATGGTGGTACCAGCACCTCTTGAGTCTCATGGCAGCATGTCTACTGGCACTGCCTTACACAAGGCTCAAAATGAGATGATTACAGCTGCACTTCGCAGCCTCATGGAGTCTGGAGCGGGGTTCCCAGACGGAACTAGTCAACATTCCTCCCTTTCTCACAAGGTCCTTGTCTGGTGGAGCCTGGCTGCAACTTGAGGATAGAAAGACCCTTCCGGCAAGCAGCACCTCAGCTAACCATCACCACAGATTCTTCCTTGGAGGGCTGCCCTGGACAACCACAACGTCCAAGAAGTTTGGTCTCTTCAGGAACTGAAGACTCGTATCAATTGGCTAGAGCTGAAGGTGATCTGGCTCGCTCTCAAGGCCTTCCTGCCGCTTATCAATGGCAAGATGATCCTCATTCAAACAGACAATTCCACCAGCATGTATTATAACAACAAACAGGGTGGCACCAGGTCGTCTCCTCTTTGCACCCTGGCAGTCAGCATTTGGGAGTGGGCGCTGGGGAATAACATACACTTGACGGCTATCCACCTCCCAGGAGAGTCAAACCTGGAGGCGGATTCACTCAGCAGGTTGGGTGCGGACAATTACGAATGGCAACTGAACGATCGGGTCCTTCAGGGGATCTTCAACAGGTGAGGACACCCTGCTTTGTCTGGATGTTAAGCGTGTTCTAAAATTCTACCTGGATAGAACCAAGAGCTTCCGCAAATCAGAGGCTCTCTTTGTTACCTTTGGAGGTCAGGGGGGTAAATAAACCAGGATATCGGGCTTCTAAGGCCACCATAGCAAGAAGGATGGTTTCGGCCATTATAGAGGCCTATGAGGAGCAGCACAAGCCACTTCTGGAAAACGTGCATGCCCACGCTATCAGAGCCAAGGCCACGGCAGTCGCCTTCCAGAGGCGCGTTCCGTGGCAAGTCATCAGCAGGGCAGCCACATGGGCCACTCCTTCGGCCTTCTGCAAGCACTACTGTTTGGATGCCGGCTCAAGATCAGACGAGGCTTTCGGACAGGCAGTATTAAGGAACTTGTTTTCTTAAGGAGGGTCACCTCTCCATCCTGGGGCTACATTCAGTTGTAATTGCCCATACAGTATGGAGGTAAGGGGACGGGGCGTAGGAATAATTATAAGTTGCTTAACGTAGTGACTACCGTACTCCTAGTCCATAGTCCCCTTTCCTCCATACGTCCCACCATCCTCCCCCCTAATAAAACTGGTGTCATTAGGCAATGGTAATATTGTTGACGTGTCAATGGTGACTGAGGAGTGGCGCCAGTGGGCAGAGGGGAAGAAGATTTTCTCTGGTGAAAAAGTTTCTGTCTCCCATCCCTAGCGAGGGACGCCCATACAGTATGGAGTAAAGGGGAATATGGACTAGGAGTAAGTTAGTCACTACGGTGTTGCAGCCACTAAGGAAAACGGGGAACCCCATGTATTTCTGAAAATAAGGCACATGTGGGAATCCAATGAGGTCTGACTTGCGTGAATCGCCCTAGAATGTATTACCGACAAGGGCAAAGTCCAAAATGTAGGGGAAAAAAACTAAATTTTCAGACATTTGTCACCAGGAAACCACCAAAACATGCAGGCGAAAACGCATGTCCTACCTTCCCACAGGTGTCCTGATGAAAACAGAACATCACATGTGTGGGGCCATGTACCTGGGTGTGAAGGGGAAAAGGCTACATCAAACTGGTACATCAAACACCCTGGCGAAGACTGGATTTGTCGACAGCCCACACATTTGGGCTTGGGGTGTCGCAGCCACCAAGTAAAAGGGGGGGAACCCCATGCATTTCTGAAAAGAAGACGCCCGTGGGAATCCAAAGAGGACTGACTTAAGCGAATCGCCCTAGAATGTATTACCCACAATGCCAGGCCAAATGTAGGGAAAAAAAGTTTTCAGGCATTTGCCACCAGGAAATCCCTGAAACATACCGGCCACAACACATGTCCTACCTTCCCACATTCCCATTGGTGTCCCGACGGAAAGGGTACCTCACGTGTGGGTGCACTGACCTGGGCGGACAAAGTGTCGACCGTCCAAAAGTCCAGCAGCAGTCCCAAGGAAGCCCCGGCAGGATCCCCGTTCCTTCCCAGAGGGAAAAGGTGTAACTGGTTAGGCACAGGGACACCGCCAGGACTCTCGGGGACCACCGCTGGACCTGGGAAGATCGCTGCACATGGGAGTCTGGTGCCCAAGGCAGGGACTTCACCCTGACCATTCTGGAGCTCTGGCTGGGCTGCGTTGAATTTCCCTCTGGGAAGGGATGGGGGATCCTGCCGGGCTCCCTGGGACTGCTGCTGCACGTTGGGATGGTCGACCCACATGGTAGACAGCTGGCCAGGGACATCATACCCAACCGCCCTGGAGTTCTGGCTGGGCTGTTACAGCTTTTTCCACAATGGAGGCATGTGCACACTGCCAGGGATAACTGGTGGGGAAAAGCTGTTATACAGGCCAGCCCGAGCTCCAGGATGGTCAGGAGTGATGTCCCCAGCCTTGGGCGGCTTTCTCACATGTAGGTCGACCATCCCCAAGTGCAGCAGTGGTCCTAGGGTGCCCCGCCAAGGTCCCCATCCCTCCCCAGAGGGAAAGGCTGTAATGTAGCTCAGTCAGAGCTTCAGGACAGTCGGGTGATGTCCCTGTCCTTTGGCGCTTGTCTCCCATGTGGGTCAACCGTCCCCAAACCCAGCCTGGAGCGCTGTCTGGGCTGTGTTACAGCTTTTCCCTCCAGGAAGGAATGGGGATCCTGCGGGGGGGCTTCCTGGGCATTACCTCTGCACCACCTTTTCCCACCCACACCACTGACACTTCAGCCACAGTCCCGCCAACCACACCAACAATCCACCCCCTACTCTAATATCTAATAACAAAAGGACATAGTGTACTACTTACATAAGCCTGCCAATGTTTCAGCCTGCCACAACTTTTAACGAAACAAAAAGCATTAATTGTCTGAGATCAGCCCCCTTTCATAAAAGCCATCCCTGGTGGTCTAGCGACCCCCACCGACCCAGTAAAAACAAACGTACCCCCTTCCTAGGGCCAGATTGGCAGAGTACACTGGCAATCTGCCCCCAGGAAGTCCTACATGACATGCCCCCCACCTTTTTAGGGTAGGGGGAGAGGACCAGCCCCTTTACATAAAGACAATCCCTGGTGGTCTAGGGACACCCCAGAACAAGGGGTAGGCCCACAAGCTCCCTGTCCTCGGGGCACTCGAGGTCCCAAACGCCACATGACAGGCCCCCAAAGTCGCATGAAAAATGCGACGCAGACGCCGTGCCTAATATAACGAGCGAAAGCCGAACGTCTGAGGACGCAGCTTCGGCCTGCCCTTCCGCCGAGATACGACATCATACTCCGACGTCGAAGTCGACAACCACCAGTTCCTCTTAAATAGCACAACTGGTCCAGAAACATGTCCCAGAGATGCTCCTCAAAGGGAGAACGTCAGAAAAACACGTCTCTAAGATCCATCAATCCTCTAAGACCCACCATTCCCACAAGGAGAAGGGTGGTACACCTCATAAGGAAAAAAGTACAGATCCCCAGGGGGAGAGTTCCTTAGCAGCTGCTATGAAACACAAGCAACCTACTCAAGAAATACCACAGACTCCCATCTCTATCCCTAGCTCCTCCCAATGGTCTTGAGGACATTGACAGGGTAATGTACAGAATGACTTTCATGGCAGATTTCTTTGAAAAGAATCCACAGGCAATACAGAGGCTGTATAATACGCCAGCCACTAATGCCGCATCAACATCTCAACCTCCAACAAAGAGGCAACGGCCAGACACCCCCTTAAGTCCCCAGCTAGATCCAGTGCAATATGATCTATATGATCCCAATTCAGACACTGAACAGCAAGATACCTAAGGGGGTGGGGGGGCTGGGGTAGATCACTATTACGATGAGGATGTGTACGTCATAGCCTATCCCGATCATCTTGATGCACCGGTGGCAGATTCACCTGTGGACAATCAACCCCAGTTTAATGATATGCTCATAAAGGCGGCTGAGCATTTTCAGATCTAAACCCAAGAGACACAATTGGATAAAGATTTTGTGGAGGATATATTCGGAGATAACAAAGCTGTTACCCAGTTTATACCCCTCCTCCAATCTATACAAAGAAAACAGCCATCACTAGAAACACCAAGCCAAACGCGTGGTGTGAACCCACATATTGAAAAGATGCTCCGCCCCCTCCTACAGATCCACTTTACATAAGGGGTTAACTTAAACCAGACTCGCTAGTGGTGACCACTACGCGAAAGAGGACGGGAACACCGCTAGCGTCATCCGCCAGATAAGGAAAGCAAAATGTTTTACACACTAGGGAGAAAAGTGTCCACTTGCCTCAGATAAGGATTGCAAACAATACCACTTTATTGGCGAGCTACAACTGCCACAAGTGGGACGAAATTGCAACCTTGGCTTCAGTTCCAGAACCCCTGAAATCTCAGCTGTTCCTCGTAGAAGCTGAGGCCAAGGCAGTGTCTCTTGAAAAACAACTGAGATGCAGCAGACAACGCAGGCAGGATCATTGAAGAAGGGACAATCATTCAAAGACATGCATGGCTTCGGCAATCTGGTTTTAAACTTGAGACGCATGCTACACTCCAACATGCCAATAGAACGCAATGTCCTGTTCGGGGAAAGCCGTTGAGGATGCATTAAAATCAGCCAAGGAAGAGTACGACACTCTAAAATCCTTGGGCTAGCTAACGTCTAATCCACCAGGCCAAAGAGGTGGAAGCAATTTTTGTCATTTTTGCGGACTGAATTTGCAAAGGGGTTCCGGTTATGGCCAAAATCAGGGATCATCCTGGAGAAACAATCAGTGACAAGCCTTGCAAGGTTTCCAGAGGCCAGCGTAGATCTCGTGGCCGGGGAGGTCCTCCACTTCCAGAGTTGGAGCAACGCCTCCTAAACAATGACCACCCGCTTCAGGTCCCCTCCCATGCCTCTCCTGTAGAAGGGCGTATAACACACTTCACCTATGCATGGCAGGGAATTACCTCGGATGAGTGGGTGCTATCTACCGTAGCGGGCACAACCCTCAAACCACCCCCGCGTCAAAATCAACCATGAGGGAAGAACAACGCATCCTTCTAGAGGAGGTGCTAATGCTACTACTCAAGGACGCCATCGAAATAGTCCCAGCGAACCAGGTAAACAAGGGTATCTATTCAACCTACTTCCTTGTGCCAATAAACGATCTAACAATGTGGCCTGTATTAGACATGCGCCCAGCAAACACCTATGTCAAGCCACACAAATTCCGCGTGATGCCTATTTTCATATTTCAATGTTCCCAGCGCACAGAAGATTCTTGCAAACCAACAGTACCAATTCAAGGTGCACCCTTCGGCATAGCTTCCTCTCCAAGGATATTCACCAAGGTACTGGCAGTGGTGCCAGCGCACCTGCGTAGGGAGGCAATCCCAGTGTACTCCTACCTGGATGACTGGCTGATCACAGGGTGTCTCCCCAAATTTGCAGGCAAAGCACTCAAAGAACGATAAACCTTCTCTTCCAATTGGGCTTCTCAACAAACGAGGAAAAATCAAGCCTTGTACCAAACACAACCAAACAGTTCCTAGGAGCTGTCATAAACACAGAAGAGGGGTTGGTCTTTCCATCAAAGGAAAGAGTCCAAAACATGTTACTGCAATTTTCTCAGTATCAGGCCGGTTACCAGATAGGCGTAAGCAAAGCTATACGTTGGCACGGCATGATGGCATCTTGCATGTACCTGGTCCCACACGTACATGTGTGCATGCGCCTCATGCAGGAGCGGTTTGCGAAACAGTGGTCTCAGGCAAGCTGTCAGTGGGACGATCTAGTGGTCGTTTCGCCTACACTAGTACAAGACCTTCGCTGGTGGACAAAGGAGAATCTGTTGAAGGGAAAACCCTTCCACGATCCGGCGGTGCAAGCGATGGTGACGACAGACGCGTCACTCTCTGGGTGGGGGGTACATCACCTTCATCTCACAGCACATGGTCTGTGGACTTGCATCACAGCACAGAATCACATCAACCTGCTGGAACCTCTGCCAGTAGCCAAAGCGCTTCAAGTATTCGAAGTGCTGTTGACAAATCAGTCGGTACAGATCCTAACCGGCAGCACCACTGCAATGTTCTACATGAACAAGCAGGGCGGCAGACATTCTCCAAATCTGTCCAAGCTAGCACAGACGGGGGGGATGTTCCTATCTTCCCAACATGTTACAGGTGAACTTAACACCATGGCAGACTAGCTAAGCAGAGATCACCTACCAGCGGAACACGAGTGGCAATTAGACACAAATGCCGTAGACCACATCTTCTCACAGTGGGGTTACCCCGCGCTAGACTTGTTCGCTACAAGAGAAAACAAGCAATGCCCAGACTTCGCGTCCAGGTTTCCCCAGCCAGACTCCAAGGGGAACGCCCTATGGATGATGTGGTCAGGGAAATTTGCCTACGCTTTTCCCCCAGCATAGACTAACTGAGAGCAAAGAACATGGTTCACTCTATAAGGTGTTTGGCCTGTATGTCTCCGAAATCAATAGTATCAAGAGTGAGTCCTTTGGCGATATTGTTTGCACAAGGCCACAAATCTACGCATATAGCCCCATTTAACATCCAGAACAAAGTTCTTAAACAGGGAAAGGTTGGAAGAGTGACTAAAAAGGTAAAGGCATCAACCTGTAAGAGTCTGGACCGGAAGGTTGTTGTCTTATAGATCTGTTCATACACCGAATATGATATTCACGCCCAGCAAATAGTGCAGTTAGTAGAGATGAATTAGATCAGTTGGGACATGGACACTATTAATTGCCTGTTTGCCTGTTTATTTGTAAAGGTATTTTTACTAGATATATGGACATATGAGGAAATGAATGCCTTAACTGTATTTGTGAACGATCTTAACAGTATTTTTGTATTTTTAATTGTAAGTGTATTCTTATTTATGTATTGTATGTTTGTATATTATGAGAAGGCTCTTTGGGCTATAAACATAATACATAAATGACATTTCTAAATCCAGCAATTGCCAACCTTGTAGCCTCTCTGTGGCAGCATCCCTGCTCCATCCCCCAGTCAGCTCCCTCATGACCGGGAAGTATCGGCCGGCAAGAGGTGACCCACCATTTCTGTCTTCTGACCCTTGCCTTTGGTTGGAAGATCTCGTTGTTCAATCTCCACCAGACCAGCATCTTTGACTTCGAATCTGCCGCCTAATAGAGAAGGCAAGAGAATTGACGCCATGAGCAAGAACGTTTTCACATCAGGCGCCATGGCTCTGAAAGTTACAAACATGGCTAGTGCTTTTGTAAAGTACTCATTCGACATCTGGAAGGCAATGGAAAAATGCTACGCAGTACATCCCTGAGGGGGAAATGTGAGACTGCTTCGTACAGCTGGTGGAGGATGGGAAAGAGGTGGCCAGGCAGTTGCTGCAAACGGGCCTGGACATGGTCGACTGCGTGGGCTGTTCGATATCATCAGTGATTGGATTGTGGAGGCAGGCCATTGGAGGTCTTGAGGATTTTCCCCAAGTTGTTGGACGTGCCCTTCAAGGGCAACATTTTTTTTTTGGCCAGAAGGCGGATGATTCCTTAGAGAAACTTAACGAAAGAAAGATTGCTGCTAAATCATTGGGCCTTGTTGCGCAGCCAGCCAAACCTGCCTTCAGGGGCAGAGGCTATAGGCGTTATGTGCCTTGCGGCAGGAAGGCGCAGCGCCCACAGGCCAGGCAGGGGCAGAAGCGTTTCTCGTGCCCCGGAAGGGGTAGGGGGGATTCCAGAGGCCAACAAGCAGCAGCGGCTCCACCCTCTAAGCCACTTTGATTTCCCCTCCCACAACTTACCGGTTGGTGGACAGTTGGCAGAACATTGACCTCAGTGGCAGGAGATTACCTCTGATGCCTGGGCCCTGCAGCTCATTTGGTGGGGTTGTCTGCCATTCTTAAAAAAACGACCGAACAGACCCCCACCGCCTCCAATCCAACTGGGACAGGAGCTCCACGAAGAACTGTGAGCCCTGTTGAAGGGTGCCGTGGAAGAGGTACCTCCCGAACAGAGAGGATCGGGTTGGTATTCCCGGTATTTCCTGGTGCCCAAGAAGGGAGGAGGTCTCTGTCCTATTTTGTACCTCAGGACCTTGAACAAGTTCCTGAGGAAAGACAAGTTCAAGATGGTGACGTTGAGAAATTCTCCACGCTCTCGATTGCAGGACTGGCTGGTGTCCTTAGATCTACTGGACGCTTATTGCCATGTGCCGATAAATCGAAAGCAGAGGAAGTTTGTGAGATTCCTCATACTATCAGTTCAAGGTGCTTCCCTTTGTGTTGACCTCAGCTCCAAGGGTCATCACCAAACTCATTGCAGTAGTTACGACTTACCTCAGGAGATCCAGCGTCCATGTTTTCCCATACCTGGACGACTGGCTGATCCGGCGGAAGTAGGCAGAGCGGGTTTCGTCTCTCCTGGAGGACACCTCACTAGTCAACAGGCTGGGCTTCTCCCTTCTCCCTTAACTTGAAATCCGACATGACGCCGTTCAGAGGCTCCAGTTCATCAGAGCAGTCCTAGACACTCTGGTACGGAAAGCCTCCCCCTCCCCCCCCCCAAAAACCCCCCATGGAGAGAGCCAACAGCATGGCACAGATGTTGAACCAGTTCCGGAACCATGCCACTTTACCAGCAGATGCCTTCCTCTGCGTTTTAGGCCTCATGGCCTTCTGTATCTTTCTGGTGCCAGAGGCCAGGCTGCGCATGAGATCTCTTCAACGGCTTCACCGAAATAAGTGGTCCCAGTACCTCGGAACCCTTTCAAATTCCCTCAGTGTATCCAGATCAGTGGTCAACGACCTTGGTTGGTGGGCTGACAGCAGCAATCTCATGGCGGGCGAACCCTCCTGGCCTCTATGGCCTCCGACCCGAGTGGTCACGGATGCGTCTCTGAAGCTTTGGGTCGCTCACTGCGAGGACTTGCAGGTGAACGGCCTTCAGTCAGCAATGGAAGCCAGGTGGTACATCAACATGCTGGATTTGCGAGCCATCATGTTAGCCCTGAGAGCGTTTAATCGATCTCTGAAGGGGAAGCATATCTTGATTCTGACGGACAGTACGGTGACCATGCACTACCTGAACAAGCAAGGTGGCATGCGCTCCCTGCCCCTCTGCAGATAGGCGATGCAACAGTGGTTCTGGCTATTGGAGAACCAGAGCTTGGTCTCGGCAGTTCATCTGGCGGGGACAGAGAACAGTTTGGCGGTTGCTCTGAGCAGGCAGAGCACGGTCTCACACGAGTGGGAAGTGAGCAGGAAGTCCTAGAGGAGGTGGTCTCTTGCTGGGGCACCCCATCAGTGGACCTGTTTGCCACAGAGTCCAACAGGAAGTGCATACAGTTTTGCTTAAGGGAATTCCCAGTGAACAGCGCGCTAGGGGACGCATTTCTAGTGGATTGGACCTTCCCTCTCCACTACGCTTTCACTCTGATTCCCATCATTTCTTAGGTTTACGGGAGACTCAAGAGATTTCAACCAACCATGGTCTTTATCGCCCCGGACTGGGCGAGGAGGACGTGGTACTCTGACCATCTGCCCACCTCTCTGGTTGCCTCAGCGCCTGGATCTCCTAACCCAGTCGCAATGTTGGGTGCTTCACCCGAACCTGGAGTCCCTCAACCTGGCTCTTGAGAGGATGAGATATAACTGGGACTTCTCTGAGGAGGTACTTGAGGTGTTGCTGGCAGCACACAGACCATCTACAAGATCTCTGTATGTGTGCAGGTGGAGATGATTTGAGGTGTGGTGCAGGGAACGCGAGATAGACCCCATATTTTGCCCCACCATTGCAGTGATGGAGTTCCTTTTGTCAATGGCTTCAGCAGGCCTTCAGGTCTTCACAATAAAAGGATATTTGTCACTCTTGTCTGTGTTCAAGAGGTCCCCGGATCAAGGTTCTTATTTTACGATTCAGGCGATGGCTCAATTCCCGAATGGCCGTGTAAATAAGTTTCCACCAACTCCCTTTGTTGTCCCAGATTGGGATCGTAATCTAGTTTTAACCTTCTTGATGACGGCTCCCTTTTATCCCATGCATACCTGTTTTTTGTGCTGCTCACTTTGAAGACCGCGTTCTTAGTTACAATAACATCCACTAGGCTGGTTAGTGAATTGCAGGCCCTTTGATGCAAACCGCCTTTTCTGTGGTTCTTTAGAGAACGGGTCTTAAAGTAAGGCCAGGATTTCTATTAAAGGCAGTGTCTGAGATGCACCTATCGCAGGACATAGACCTGCCGGTCTTCTACCCACTTCCACACCCTTCTAAGAAACCATCGCATTTCTATCGACTAGATCCTAAAAGGGCCCAGAGTTTCTACATCGCATGGACATCTGAATTCCGAAAATCTGACCAACTCTTTGTGGCCCATTCTCCAGCCCTTAAAGGTTTGGCAGTAACAAAAAAACGTTGCTGGTGGTTCATTTTGTGCATAGCGGAGTGCTGCCAGTCTGCAGGCCTTCTGGCATCAGGGCACACTTGGCTAGAGGTATCTCTGCGTCAACTGCCTTACAAAGGGACTACCCGGTTAGGGATATTTGTTGTGCGGCAACATGGTCCTCACTTCACACTTTCACTAGACACTACAATCTAGATGTTGCCCGTGGGGCTGATCAGCGTTTTGCTGGGCGGTGCTGCAAAATCTGTTAGTATAACCTTCTGCCCACCACCTTTGTCTCACTGCTTGGGGAGTCTGTCAGACGAGGAATCTGCAGGAGAAAGGTAATCCTTTGAAGGAGAAATTACTCAATGTAATGTTCTTTCTATGGATTCTTCTCCCACAGGTTCCTCATCGCCCCTCCCATCCATCCCCGCCCATAAATCATTGGCAGTTTTTGTGCAGCTATCTAAGTGAATGAACATCTGGTGATGGCCCGAGGTTACCGTTTCTGTCTGAATAGTCACATCTCTTTTAAAAAAGAAAAAAAAAATCCACCTTATTCCAAAATCGTTTTTCAATCCCATTGGGATGTTGTCATTATTAACTTTAACTGGCTGGTTAGCCTTGATTTCCATTGTTTTCCTCTGCAGCGATCAAGCACGGGTGGAAAAAAGGTGGAACTAAGGTACAGGGCGTAGTGGCATGGTATATTTATGATGGCCGCCGTCCAGTCTGGAGCCGACAATCGAGCACCGAGCAAGACGGATCAACGGACGAGTCGAGGTCCACTACGTCCCCTATCGAAAAAGGTTCCGAGCAGCAGAAGGAAATCTACCAAATGAGAAATCTGCGGGAGAAGAATCCATAGAAACTCATTTCTCCTTCCAACATGTCTGGGGTGATATCTCCTTCCCAGAGATAAGGGACCATGGTGAACAATATCCCATAACTTCGACTGGGATAGGGGCGTTCCCTCCTGAAAGGAGGATGTGGAATGCTGTGTCTTACCTGGGCATCCCACCTCCAATCCCCAAGGACCCTCCATCCTGGTGGTTTCCCTTCTCAGATTCACCCCGTTGATCAGGATCTGGCTGTCTAGCCCTTCTCTTAGTTACTTGAGGGGGGTCTTAAGAGGGTTAATAGTGATAGCGTCCTCAGATTTTTCACACCACGCACTACATAGAGACGCGGTGTTGGGTCACTCTCCCTGTGCACAGGGGTGATGCAGCTCTGGATCTGGGCGTTACAGAACAAGATCTCCCTATCAGCATTTCACCTCGCTGGGAAGGAGAATACGCTGGTGGACCCCAAGTCCTTCTAGAGATCATCGCCCTCTGGGGAACTCAGCCGGTGGAAGTATTTGTATACAGTGTGAACAGGAAGTGCACACTTTTCTGATCCAGGGAATTGCTCCCAAGAGACGCACTGAGCTTTTATGGTAGACTGGAACTTCCAGCTCCTGTATTCGTTCGCACTGATTCACGTTATTCCCCAAGTGTTCAGCAGGTCGAAAAAAGGTACGGAGCAACCACAATCCTGATACACCCGAACTGGGCCAGGAGGACGCAGTACCCACACTTTCTGTGTATTGCCATCTGTTCTCCACATCATCTTCCTTGGAGGCCAGACCTATCTAAAGAGAGGGGTCTGGTTCTTCTCCGAGCGTACACACCCTCAACCTGCATGCCTGTCTTCTGAAAGGCTAGGGTACAGGGATTGGCACCTTCCGGAAGACATGTTGCTTTCCGCAAGGAGAAAAGCAACAAAGCCTTTGTACCGCTGCATTTGGAAAAAAGTCTGCAACTGGTGTAGAGCACAGGATGTGAATCATTTTCTATGAGTCAAAGTGTTGTCTTTTCTACTTCCTTTGGCAAGACAGGGTCTTCAGGTCGCCAACGTCTAGGGCTTTTTTTAAGCTCACGCCCGAGCAGGGATCGGATTTCACAATCCCATTGGTGGTTCAATTTATTTTGAAAGAAACACTTTCTCTCTGATCCCCCTTTGTGGTATTGAGCCTTGTGTTGACTTTCTTTATGGATTCTCCATTTTAGCCAATGCGTTTGTGCCCTTTACAACCTCTTACAAGGAAGGCAGCCTTCTTGGTCGCTATATCCTCAGCTTAAAGGGTGAGTGAATTGGAGGCCATGTTTTGCAAGCCACCTTTTTATGATTTTTTTTTTTTTAACCAAATTATTATGGTCTTTATCGAGCGTGGACCTAGCTTCAGAAGAAATGGAAAGCTTTACAGAGGTATACAACAATAAAGATACTTAACTGAGCGCTTTACATAGGTATACAACAGTACAGATGCATAACTGAGTGCTTTTCAGAGGAAACACAACAGATATACAGTGGAAGGTAGGATACAGAGGGGCACAGAGGAGGGGTACCGTTGTACCAGGTGGCGGGGAGTGGAGGGGCAGGCGGCGTCTAGCAAGTCAGGTGGCGTGAGGAGTGACGTGATGAACTAGGTGTTGAGGAGAGACTCCTTGAAGTGGTGGCTCTTGAGTTCTTTTCTGAATTGTAGGAGCATTCGGGCGAGTCTGATGGCTGACCAAAGACAAGGTGATTCTTAAGGTACGTTCTTTTTTTCTTCCAAAGGTCATATGAGTTTCATTTGTCGCAAACAATTTGTTTGCTAGCTTTCTATCCACCACCTTGCACATCTGAGGAGGAAGACAGACTGCATAGAACTGACCCCAAAAGTGCTCTGAGCTTCTACTTCAATGGATTAATGTATTGCATTGTAGCGCAGATCCCACATCAGATAGCCATGTCAGCATCCGCGCAGAAACTTTTTCAACAGAGGGCGTAGTATGACTCGACTGTCGACAACTCTTGACTCGACTGTGCCACTTGTTAGCTCCAGACGTGACGGGCGCCATATATACTATGTCATTATGCCCCTGTACCTAAGTTCCTTTTTTCCATGAGCTCAGCACACTGCTATGCGGAATGTTTCTCGTGAGAAAATGTCAATTCGACAATTTGTCTTCTTTCCATCGACTTTCGTTGATTTGTCTGCTCCAAAGGCGTCCAGGTTCAGGCATTGTCAGGACTGCAAACGCAAGATGTCAATCCCCGACCTGCATGGCACCAGCGTGTGTAACAATCACAATGTCGGAGTGCGGTTTGTGCCAGCAAATTAATCCCAAATCGCTTAGAGAGAACGATGGGCTACATTAGCGTTCTGGAGGCCTCTGGCAAAATTCCCAGCGCGTTTGACTGTCATGTTATCAGGGCAAGAGACTGAGGAACCCATGCTTGAAAAGGAGGACAGGTGTAAAAAAAAGCGAAGAAACGTTTGCATTCTCAAAGGCATTCATCCTCCTCGTCCTTCCATAAGAAAGAGGCTCCATCTATGCAGGCACAACTCTGATTCGTCGGAGGAACACAGTAAGATCTGTCTGAATCCTTCGAAGGAAGAATGGGAGGCATTCAAGGAGAACATTCTCCAAATGTTTAAGATGGCAGCATCAGGTATGATTCCGGTCTTGACGCTGCAGGCTCCCATGGCTCAAGTTGCGGCCAGAGATTCTGAGGTAGTCAATTTGATCCTACGCCCGCATGTTGAACCGTGACTACCACGAAACCGCCCATAGTGCTGACGGGCCCAAAGTTACCTGCGCTGTTAGGCATGGTGGGAATGATGCCAACAGCCGATTGTTCCTTTATCCCCTACTCCCGTAAGACATTCTTTGACGCAATGTGGTCAATTTTCAATGATGGGGACCAGGTGCCTTTTGGCCTTAAGCCTATTGGTGGATTGTCGAGGGGGGGTGGGTTGGCAAACACTTTACTGACCAGGTAGATTTGATTACCCCGGCTGAAAGGCTTCACGACTCCAGTGGTTTGGATATATCCCCTGATCTTGACACCCAACAAGCAGCTCCTTATGGTCTGGTCACCCTAATGCGCAGTACAGAAGGACTGTGGAGAGGGTGGTTGAGGCATTGGGTCCGGGCGCTCCTACAAAAGCCCCTGTCGGCTTGTGACCCCACGAACATCCTTTATAAGGGTCCACAAACAGAGGGCATTGCCTTTTTAAAGCATCCATCTCCAACCCCATTTCGACTACATGGCTGAGACCTTGTTCTACTCCAGCACTGAATACAGAGGTTACGAAAAAGTACAAGCCGGCTAGGGGGTGTTTACCCTTTCTGTCTTGCCACCCCACGCCAGAAGGTCTTGTAGTTCAAGCCGCTTCACTAAGCTACAGACCAGCCACGTCCACCTCTAACCTGCCTACAGATAGGGAATCTAAGAAGAATGATGCCCTAGCTAAAAATCTTCACTTCGGGCAGCATGGCCTTGAAGACAGTCTCATAGTGGTGGCAGCAGAGCACATGTCATCTGGTAAGATGAGTGATGGGTTTCTGTGGATTGTTGACAACGGCACAGAGGGTGCATGCCAAGCACTGCAGTCGTACCTGGACATCGCAGATTGCGTTGGACGTGCAATGGGGTCATCCAATGTGCTGAGGATGCCGGCCTACCTTCACTGCTCGGCGTTCTTGCCAAATGTCCAGGCCAAGCTGTTGGACTAGACTTTAGATGGTGAGCACTTGTTGGGCCCGAAAGTTGAACAATCCCTGTAGAAATTCAAGGATTCTAAGCTAGCTCTAAAATCACTTGGCTTAGCTGTGCAGCAACGTGCAAAGAAATCTTTCGGCTTCTCCTCTGGGGGAAGAGGCTACAAGTGGTACAATCCATTTGGAAGTAGGGCACAGCTCCCGCAAGCCAGGCAAGGGCCAAAGGGTTTCTCGCTTCCTTGGCGGTGCATTGGGGCCATCAGCAGCTGCAGCAGGGGCGTCTGCGCCGACTAAGCTGTTTTGACTCCTCCCCCCATTTCCCCAGTTGGAGGGAGAATTTCCGAGCACTTGCTTCGGTGGAAGGAGATAACCTCCGATGCCTGGTCATAGCAGCTCATTTAAATAGGGGTACTGTCTACTATTTCTAAGCAAACCAACAGACAGGCAATCCCCTGCCCCCTCAGCAATAACCAGAACAGGAGCTCCAGGAAGAACTGAGAGCCCTGTTTATTGAAGGGTGCCGTAGAAGAGGTGCCACCCGAGCAGAGAGGCTCAGGCTGGTATTCCTGTATTTTCTGGTACCCAAGAAAGTAGGACTCTGTCCCATTTAGGACCTTCTGGCCTTCAACAAGTCAAGTTCCTGAGGAAAGACAAATTCACCAGGCTCTGCAACTTCAGGACTGGTTTCACTTTTCAAGTTGTCACAAGTTCAAACCAGCTGGTCGAGCTGGACTGGCGGAACAGAGTACACATGGCATACTGTGTTGGCAAGTGGCTTGGGAAAAGCCTCTGAAGAGCCGCGGAGTGGAGAAGGCAAACCGCGAGAAACCAGAGAGAAGCTAATGCTCGGTGGTGGACCATGGGGCCAGACACTGCGCCGATCCGACCGACGAGAATAAAAGAAGGCGAAGGTTGTTCAGAGAACCGGACGTGAACAGCACATACAACTTGAGAATACGAAACTCCAATCTCAGCCAAGACCCAGTGATGTCCCTACACAAGAGAGGTAATGGGGAAAATGGGAGACCCCGGAGGGGGACCAACAATCATTACAGGAGTGTGTATACTCGTTTGTATTGAAAACAGTACAAGAAAGTGGTTATCATTATTAATATCCGAATGTCCATAATCGTCCCAATCGAAAACAAAAATACAGATACAGCAAGAGCGTGGGAATGACTGTTGGGATAGTTATACCGGTCTCAGTCAAAAGGAACAAGGTCCAATGAGGATCTTAGTAAGAAGTGGTGGCATGCCTTGGGAGTGTCCGGTAGATACCAAGAACACTTACCTGAAGTCACCACGGAGTGTGCCGAAAGAGGAGAAAGCAAAGGGCGGAGAAACCAACCTGGCAATCTCAGAAGAGAACCCCATCCCCACTGAGGGCCTGGTGACGCAATCCCCAACGCATGATGGTGACTTGGAGAGTGGGAGACCCATGGAGGGGACAGAGAATAACGAAGTGAATATTCATATTGTTAGGGAGAATTCTCGGAAATGTGCTAATTCCCTCCACCTTAGAGCCCCCCAGCAACTTTACTGGATTTTGAGGACTTGATTTTATTTTAACCTGGAGACGGTGAGACCCTTTTTCCCCACTCTCTCATGTATTTTAATGTGATTTTGAGCTCTGTTTTTTAGTTTTGGAGTCTGACAAACTCCATATGCATCATCTTTTACATTATTTCCCACAGCACCTTTAGTGCAGTGGCCCAGGGAAGTCTCTTAGATTTCCCAAAGGTTTAAATACCTTCTCTTGGATAAACTACTGTTTCCCAGAGCAGTGAAGAGAAATTGACTTTACTTACATTTGTAACTTTCTAGACCCAGCACATACTATCTTACCATCGGGTGCTGGAGGGGTTACCTAGTATCCCCTTTGTCTAGCTTCTCAGGTAGCATTTTTATGTTACCCTTTACTCGCTGAATGGCTGGTGGCAATGGTTTACTTTTAACTACTGTGGTGTGCATTTAACGCGGTCTGCGTTCGCAGCTGCAGTAAAGCACCCAAGGGTCCCATTTTTGTCAAAATGGCCCTGGTCGTCTTTTTTTACCATTTCCTTGTAGAAGGGTCCTTCTTGAGATTTAATCTGCACGCCAATCCAGGTTTGGTCCCATTGTTCGCTTTGCCTTTGGCGGGATTCACGAGTGAAGCCTGCCTCTGGCTCTAGGGTGTCTGACGGGGGCAGGAAGCAAGGGAGGTGCCCGAATACTCCCTGTGCTTAGTCTCCTAGGAGACACAAATGCACACTGTAGTGATTGGTCGGCTGACTTGTCCGGCAAGGACAGCCACCCTGCTGGGTGATTGACAGCTAGGCTGGAATGAATGGGAGAGAACTGAAAAGGCGAGGCTTTTGGCTTGGAAGGCAGAGTCGACCACTGGACGAAGGAACCGAAGAAGAACTCGAAGAGGACGCCTGCTGCAACTCCTGGACCGTTGGTGTGCCTGGTGAAGCCCTGCTGCTGTGCTGAAACTCCAAATTCGTATCGACAGAGAAGCCCCTGCAAGAAAGACTTTGCCCCTTGAGTTGGTGGGACCAATCAACTCCAAAGTAAGCCATCTGGACATCTTCTTTGAGCTGGTTGAATTTCCAGTGTTTCTTCTGGAAACCGAATAGCCTGGGAGAGTAACACCAGATTGTGTGCACGTTGCTTTTAAGTTGGCCAAGAGCTCCAGGAAGATCCTCCAGACTCCCAGGAAGCAGGACTGACCTTGCCTGAGCCACCTCTACAGAGTGCTGGACCCCAGACGCAAGGAAAGTCCATCTGGACAGCCAGGAACCGTGGTGTTGCTATTTGCGGTAGTCGTGAGGAGCTGAAACACTGAAGTGCCACTTGTTGAAAAGATTGCTGGTTGTGAGCGGTGACCGTATGAAGACAGCAGGTGTCCACAAATCTGACCGTCCCATTGCAGAGCAGGAGTTTTGGCCCGTTGCTCCAAAGGTGGTCTGCTTGTCCAACATGAGGCCCTGTGGCGAAATTTCGGCTCCCTGCCATCGATGCGTCCTGAGATTAGTGGCTTCCTTTGTCTGCGAAAACTTTAAACGCCTGCTGTCGCTGTACAACGGTGACTGTCTCTTAACCCGGCTTTCCCGAATCTATTCCAGTGCTTAGCGGAGGCCTGCATCAGTGCTTTCTTGCATTGCTTGTCGAGAAGAGGTTGCACCAAGCTCCTTTGTCCGAACTGAACTCTTCTTGCACCTACAGCTGCTGGGCACCAGCGACCGGAACCAAATGCGTTAAAATGTACCTCAGGCGACCCTCCAACGACCCACAGAGTCTGAGGAGAAACTTGAGTATGGGTAGTGAATTGTAGCAATACTTACCTGCCCCTAGCTCCACCCTTGAAAAGTTTACATAACTTTACCGTTGTTTGGCTTTGGCAAAATGTGTTTTGCCGAAAGCTGGGAACAGTCTTACTCACTAGAATGCATCCTTTTTTGCCTTTTGGACCCATCTACACGTGGCCAGGACTCCTCTCCTAATTTTTCCCCAACTCCTACACTATTGGAAAACTTTGAACATTTGGTCCCAGGCCCAATCCAACTTCGGCTGGACTTTCTAAGTTAGGATTGTAACTCCTGTGGACCGTCGGTGCTAACCTAACCACTTACCTTTCTTTACAGGTGTTGAGGGGTGTAAACAGTTTATTCTGCACCAGCAACATTGACTGTATATATGTTTTATAGTGTGTGACAATATTGCTTGCCATTGACTTGGGAGGATAGGTCAGGGGCAACGGGCTTACCTTGAAAGCAAGATGACACTGAGCAACGCAGGTTTGATCCCCGGGTCCGCGCTTAGAAACCTCTTGGTATTTGGCACGTTATAAATAACCTATCATATCATATTGTTCATAGTGTTTCCTGGAACTAATGAGTGCAATCCTTTGTGTTTAACTGACCCCACTCATCTCTCCTAAGATTTAGACTTGGCCTCTCTCCATGCTGCCTTCATTGGACTGGCTAAACTCCCAGACGTTGCTCCCTATTCGCTATAACAAGGGTGGCCTCCTAAACATATGTGCACCAGGCCAGAGTTTAGAAATCCATTCTAACAGTAGCACTGGCCCGAAAACAGGCAAGGGAGCAACAAAGCAAAATATTTCCAGATGGATTGTTCTTAGTTTCTCTGAATGTTACACTAGAGTGTTAAGCTAGAGCGGGTAACCAAATCCCCAACAGCTTCAGGGCACTCAATACTAGGCATGTTGCAGCTACCTATGCTCTTCAAAGAGGAGTGCGGGTGAAGGATATCTATGAGGCCGCAACATGGGCTTCCATCCATACGCCTGCAAAACACTGCTGCCTGGACACAGTATCCGCCAGTGAGTCTCGTTTCAGCAGAGCTTTCCTCCAACAAGTGGTGACCTAATCGCCATGGGGTTCACTCCTACCCTCCTCTGTGAGTTCTTTCAGCTATGGGAGCCTATCTAAGAGGACGAATCAGTGGGAGGACACAATGCATCAGAAGACCATATTAGTTACCCCTGGTAATGTTCTTTCTGATGGGTGTTACCTCCCACAGATTCCTAATTCCCTACCCCATGGGAGCTTCTGCTTAAGTTTCTATCATGACACACTCCTTTAACTCTTCAGTGTCGATTTTTTTGTGTTTAATCCCGAACTCTGCTTTACTAATGTCGCTGTCACACCCGGCCCCCTAGCAGATTATTTGAGGACCCTCGAAGCCGGGCGGCAAAGCGCCCAATGTTGGGAAATGATTTCTGAGAGTTATGCAAAGCAGGAAAATATCTCTAAGATAAGGAATCTGTGGGAGTAACATCCATCAGAAAGAACATTACTAGGGGTAAGGTATTTATTCTTTTTTAGGTACATTTACATAGAGATTTGCTGTGCCAGTCATTATGATTAATGAAGAGTTCCGAAGTTAAAGTAAAGTTTAGGTAAATACTCAAATCAATCCAAGCCACTGTGATTTATTTATGCATTTACTGGTCACTTATTAGGCGCTTGTATAATTAGATAAACTGGTTTAAAGCGCCCAGATAGGCCTAGGGAAGGATCCTTAACCCATGTTTCATCCCCATGGGTCAAGTAATAGTGAGCTAGGTCAAGGACTTTACGCCCAATGTAACCATATGGAGGGCAGGGGGACAGGAGCAGATATGTTAACTTACCCCCCTGATTCTGATTCTTCAGGATACCACTGCAGGTGTTTCCCAATCTGCTAGGAACACAATTGTCTGTGCTTGATCCGGTTGAGTAAGTGGGTCTCTGGTGCAGCGGTCACTTTCGGCGTCTGGATTTAGTTTGTCTTTTGTACAGGAATCTGTTCCAGACAGCTACCAGTAGAAGACCCAAATGAGGAAAGAAGATTTCTCTTGGGCAGATCACGTCAGGGCACCTCACAGGATTAAAACAGTTTTACTTTGGGCGTCACCACAGTCAGGCAGCGACAGGCGATCTTCAGGCAGCTAACACATCAGCAGGCCTAGCACTGCTTCCCTTTCAGTGAGACAGCTGAAAATGCAGGAGCCAGCAACTTGTGGCACCAGCTGAAGTGCTACAAAGTTCCAAGACTATTTTCAGAACAGTGCATCGGCAGTGAAGTAGCCCAGGAGACAGCTGGTCAGTCCACCGGTTGGTCCAGGGATACTTCTGAAGGCTCAGCAGGCACGAGCCCTCGAGCAGGGATCACGACTGGTTATTCCCACCGGTCAAGGGGTCAAAGCACCCACGAAGGCCTTCTTGAGATCAAGACGGAGGAGCAGGGCTTCACCAGGACAACACTGGAGTTGATGCTGGTCAACTGCAGGGGTCATCCTCTGGTCATTAGCTGGCTGCTCGTATTCATAGAAGTCTTGGTTTCAACAATGATCTGCCGAACAGTACTAGGAGTCCTCCATTTTGTCCAAGTTTCAGGCTTGGGAGCAAGCCACCCAATGGGTAACCATCTGTGCCATTCAAGCAGCCAGTTGCTGCCAGTTGCTATCCACTCATGGATAGCCACCGGTCACTTGTTAGTTTTTGATTAGTGTATTACCTCAGAGAGATCCTAAAAAGGAATACCCTCGCCTAATGTGAGGTGTCTATCCCTAGGGGGGTTCTACGTTATTTCATCAACCACTTTTTCATCGTGGGACTTTTCATCGCCGACCCTTTCATCGCCAACATTTTTATTTATTTATTTTTATTTATGGGGGGCTGCTCCCCCCCAAACTCCCTCTTACTTAATCATACCCCAACCCGCACAAACCCCCCCCCCCCCCCCCCCCCTAAAAAAAATGAAATTTTAAAAAAATGTTGCCGGTGAAAGGGTCGGCGATGAAAAGTCCCACGATGAAAAAGTGGTCGACGAAATGCGTGTATACCCCCTATGGGAGGGGTGGCATACAGTGCTGGAGGTAATAAGAACCTTTAGTGAAGGTTAAGCAGTGTCGCGACTGGGGCCACATTTCTGTGAGGAACTATTTGAGCAAGGGCCATGAGCCCCTCTATCTTTATTAGACCTTCGAAGCAGTGTGTGGGCCCTAAATTGTTGACTACTTGCTGGGGTTCTCCATCAACTTCCCCAAGTCCCACCTGGTCCCCTCTCAAGTCGCTCTGTTTCTGGGAGCCAAGCTCGACACAGTGGCGCATCTGGCCTCGCCGTCGGAGGAAAGGACAAAGGCCATCCTAGGCAAGGTGCAGCGTCTGCTGGCCACGGACGTGGCCAGAGTGTGGTCCATCAAGTCCCTCCTCGGGATGATGTCCTCTTGCATTTATCTCGTGCGCCTGTGCAGGCTTTGGATGCGCCCTCTACAGGAGTTCCTCGACGCCCGCTGGATTCAAGCGACGGGCAGCTTTGAGGACAGGATCCCTCTCAACAACACCTTCCGATGAGCGATCCAGTGGTGGGGCACCCACGCTCATCTAGCGGCGGGAACAGACTTTCAGACCTCGGCCCACCAGGCGACGGTGACGACGGATGCCTCCCTGGAGGGGTGGGGAGACCACACCTGAGATCTTCACGCAAGAGGCCTTTGGCTCCCGGAGGAGAAGCCGCTCCACATCAACATCCTGGAGCTCCGGGCAGTGTTCTGGGCCCTCAGGTCCCTTCTCCCGTCACTCAAGGGCAAGGTGGTGAGGATCTTCACCGACGACAACACCACGATGGTCTACATCCGGAAGCAGGGCAGAACCAGATCCCCGGCCCTATCCAAGGAAGCCCAGGACGTGTGGCATTGGGCCGTTGCTCAAGGGATGGTGCCGTTTCATCTGGCAGGGAAAAAACACCATCGCCAACTCACTCAGTGGGAACTACACCAGGATCAAGTGGACCGACGCTTTCAACGATCGGGCAAACCCCAGATCGACCTGTTCGCGACGTCGACAAACTCAACTGCTAGAGGTTCGCCGGCAGGTTACCCCAACCGAGGAGCATGTGCGATGCTTTCTCGTTCCCCTGGGATGGCCTGTTCCTATATGGGTTTCCTCCGTTACCGTTGCTGCTCCGACTCAACCAGCTCAAGAGGTCCCGGTGCAGAATGATCCTCGTCGCACCGGCGTGGCCGAAACAGATCTGGTTCCCGGACCTTCTGGACTTGTCAGCGTCCCCTCCAGTCAAGCTGTCGACGGACGCAGATCTTCTCTCCAGAGAAGGAGGCGTCATCCTTCATCACGACCCGGAGTCGCTGAACTTGCAGGCCTGGCTCCTGCAGCACTAGAGTTTGGAGGGTACGATATCCCGGTTGACTGCAGAGAGGTTCTTGCAAAGGCCAGGGCGTCCTCAACCCTCAAGTGCTACGGACATAAGTGGAAGAGGTTCTCTGTCTGGTGCCGTGCACGGAAGATTAACCCTCTGCGGATTACGGCCCCTCAAGTACTGGCATACCTACTGTTGCTGGCCAAGGCTGGTCTAGCTCATGCTTCCATCAAGATACATCTGGCTGCGATCTCCCGATACACCAGAACTACGGGATGGGCGTCCTTGTGGTCTCATTGCCTGGTGAAGGAATTTATTAAGGGACTGTTCCGATCGTTCCTGCCGGTGAAGGCTCCTGCTCCAGCATGGGAACTCAACGTGGTGCTGTCTAGGCTCATGGGGGCGCCATTCGAGCCTCTGCATTCGGCGCCGTTGAAGTTCCTGTCGTGGACGGCAGTATTTCTTGTGGCCATCACCTCCGCACGACGAGTGGGAGAGATCCAGGTCCTATCCTGCAAGCCTCCATACTTGACTTTTCACGACACAAGGGTGGTGCTGAGGACGCTCCCCTCCTTTATGCCCAAGGTGCCGTCGGACTTCCACCTCAACGAGCCCTTGGTGTTACCAGTTTTCTTCCCGTCGCCTTTGTCGCCGGCCGAGAGGACTTTGCACTCGCTGGATGTGGCTAGAGCGCTGAAGTTCTACCTGGACCGCACAAAGTTTTCGGAAGACGTCAGAGCCGTTTGTGAACTTTGGACCTGTGAACCAAGGGAAGGCTCTCTCGAAGGCTTCCATTTCCAGATGGCTCTCCGGCTGCCTCATGCACTGTCACCGGTTGGCAAACCGACCGTTGCCCGGCCGTCCGAGAGCCCATTCGACCAGAGCGATCGCTGCTACCACGGCGTTCTTGTCTGATGTGCCCCTGCTGGACATCTACAGGGCTGCTACGTGGAGGTCGACGCACACCTTCACGAGATTCTACTGCGTCGACCGGGATTCCAGGGAGGAGTCCAGAGTCGGCCAAGCAGTGCTGCGCAACCTGTTCGCCTGAAGGAGGGCCTGGTGAGGAGGTAAGAGTGCTTAATGTTGAGCCTTTGCCACCTCCCGTGGTTGTGCATGTGTGTACTGCTATGTATTCTTATATTCATGAGCATGTGAATCCATGCCAGACCCCATGCTGGAGAAGGAACAAGTTACTTACCTGTAACTGTTGTTCTCCAGCATGGGTCTGGCATGGATTCACATGCGAACCCTCCCTCCTACCCCTCTGCGGCTCTTCACTTGGTCATACTGCCACTTTACGTGCTACCAAATCTGAGGATGGCTGCCAGGGGAGGGGCTTAGGGAGAGGGCAGTCATTGGCTGGGGGCAGTATGACCCAGAGATCAGTGATTGGTTACTACTAAGAAAGACAGATCAGAAACTAAACTGATACTGATTTTTTCTTTACTGAGGATTCCCGGCCTGATGACAGGGAATATTCATGAGCATGTGAATCCATGCCAGACCCATGCTGGAGAACAACAGTTACAGGTAAGTAACTTGTTCCTTATCTAACACTTTAGGCTGAATGATAAATTGATAACTATCCTCTCCCTGACTGTTAATCCTGTAGCCGCCGGTCACCACATCTACCCAGAACAGACCTTCAATGGATTGCCTTTCTCCTTCAGATTCCTCATCAGATAGATACCCCTTCAGCTTCAGCCACTTGGAAAAACTTGAACAAGGGGGCGTAGTTGACCTCGACTGTGCCGTCGATCGTCCATGTCTCAGTTCTCGATCATCGGCTCCAGACGTGACATCGGGCATATACTGCATCACTACGCCCCCAGACCTCAGTTCCTTTTTTGCGCACTCTGCCCATGCGGAACACTGCAACCTTGCGATCATCTGATTTTTCACTCAACGTTGTTGTCAAATCGTTTCACACGCGCGAGAGACCATGTCCGTGCCCCAGAGCTCGGGTTTCAATCGCTGCACAGACTTTGAATAGAAAATGTTGGTGACCGACCCGCATGACTTGTGTGTGGGCCTCGGCACAGGTCACGGCACTGAGAGTTGCTAGTCTTGCAGTAAGATGAACCCAAAGTTTTTGCGTCATCGGGCAGTAGGCTGACTTCTCTCTAAATCACTGGCGCAGTCGACCTTTCGTTCCTTGGTGGCTGAAACAGAAAGGCCTACCCTAGAGAAGAAAGATGGGCATCAGATGAAGGCCAAGAAATGGTCCCATTTCCCACAGCCATGCGTCATCTTCCTCTCACACTGACACTGGCGCAACTCAAATTCTTCTTCCGAATGCGGTAAGTCGTTGGCAGGGCCGGCGTCCAGAGCGGAATGGGAGGACTTCAAGTCCCAAATTTTAGAAATGTTCAAAAAGGCAGCTGTGGGTGTGGGCGAGCCCCCGATAACAGCAGCATCTAGTTATTCCGGCCCCAGAGCAAAACCAATTTCGTCGTTGGAGACTTCGTGCACAGCGCCAAGCAAAACTGTACAGCCCTCGACGCCGTGATCTTCCCATGCGCAACAAACACTGATTATCCCTGACGTGCCATTGGCAACCAAAACCTTGTCTGTACAACCATCAAACCATCCATGCTGACTGCAAAACGGTCAGTCGCCGTCGAGCTGTCTTTTTCTTCGAAATCTAGGTCAGACTTTTTCGGCTCTATGGCAGACATCTTTGGTGCCGATGTCGACCCCATTTACCCAGTAACTGGTGGTATCGACCATTTTGTCGACCAAGCAGACCTGAAAGCCTTGGCTGAGGATCTACACAACGCCAGCAGACTGGACATGTCTCAGGACGTCAAAATGCAACATGACCGTCCCTATGCCCATACCAATGCAGAATTCAGATCTCTAGTTGATAGGGTAGTGGCTATCCTTGGGTTAAACACTCCAGCTCAACCAGTCCTAGGTAATGGCCTTACGGACATCCTCAATGAGGGTCCTCCCACAGAAAGGGCTATCCTTTTCAACACGGCTATCTCTGATCCCATTGCCACCTTATGGTTGCATCCTTGCACCATACCATTGGTTAACTCTGACCTTACAAAGAAATATAGGCCGCAAGGGGTGATCCCTCATTTCTCTCCCCTCTCCCAGCACCATAGGGATTAGTGGTACAGGCGGTCAGAGTGTCCACCAGGCACGTCACTTCTACATCTAATTTCCCAACTGATAGGGAGGGCAAGAAAGTAGATGCCCTTGCAAAGAAAATATTTTTCTCTGGGAGCATGGCCTTGAAGGTGACCAACGTCTCCTGTGGCTTTGCTAAATAATCCTTCGGATTGTGGTAGGCGGTTGAGCAGAAAATCCAGTACATACCTGAAGGGAAGATGCAGTTGGTGGATGACAGAAAGGAGGTGGCCAGACAGTCTCTGCAGAAGGGCCTGTACGTGACAGACTGTGTTGGACAGTCAGTGGGCTCGGCTATGGTTCTCAGGAGGCAGTCCTACCTGCACTCCTCAGGGTTCTCTCCCAATGTACAGAATATGCTTCTCGCCATTGCTTTTGATGGGGAGAATCTCTTCAAAGAGCCCAAGTTTGCTGTGAAGTCACCTGGCCTAGCTGCGCAGCAGCTGGTTAAACTTGCCTTTAGTTTCTCTTCAAGCGGCAGAAGCTTTAGGAGCTACGTCCCCTACGGCAGGAAGGCTCAGCTCCCGCAAGCCAGACGGGCAGAGACAATTTCCCGCATACCGAAAGGGGCGGGAGGGCCTCTAGAGGCCACCAGACAACAGCTGGGGGGCTCTGCCCTCAAAACCGCTTTGATTTCTCCTTCCATGACTCCCCGGTTGGAGGACTGTTGACTGAGCATTAGACCCAATGGCAAGAGATTACCTCTGATGCCTGGGTGCTACAGATCGTGCAGTGGGGTTACTGTCTGTCTGTCCTGCAAAGGTCCTCGGACAGGCCCTAGCCACCTCCTTGTTAACCAGAGCAGGAGCTCCAGGAAGTACTGCAAGCCTTGCTTGCTCCTGAAGGGTGCCATGGAAGAGGTAGCGCCTGGGCAAAGAGGGTCAGGCTGGTATTCCCAGAATATCCTGTACCCGAGAAGGGGGAGCTCTCTGTCCCGTCTTGTACCGCATGTCTTTGAACAAATTCATGAGGAAAGACAAATTTAAGATGGTGACGTTGAGAGAGATTCTCCACGCTCTCGAGTTACAGGACTGGCTGGTGTCCATAGATCTTCAGGACGCTTACCTTCATGTGCCGATCCATCAGAAGTACAGGAAGTTCCTCAGATTCCTCTTAGGGGACAAGCCCTGCCAGTTCAAGGTGCCTCCCTTTCGGTCGACCTCCATGCCGAGGGTCTTCACCAACCTCATGGCGGTGGTCGCGGCTCACCTCAGGAGATCCGGTGTCCCTGTGTTTCCTTACCTGGACGACTGGCTGATCCGAGGGAGGTCGGTGCAGTAGGTATTGTCGCATCTCAGGGACACCTGTTCACTACTCGGGCTGGACTTCTCCATGAACTTGGAATAGATCCACACAAAACCAGCACAGAGGCTCCAGTTCATCTGAGCAGTCTTAGACACTCGGGCAGGCAAGTCTTTTCCTCCTGAGGAGAGGGTCGCCAGCGTTGCACAGATGATACAACTGTTCCAGAACCATGCCCCCTTACCAGTGGCTTCCTTCCTCTGCCTCTTAGATCTCATGGCCTCCTTCATTTTTCTGGTGCCAGAGGCCAGGGTGCGGATGCGATCTTTGCAGTGGGTCCTGCAAGGTCAGTGGTCCCAGTACTTTGGCACTTTGATGGGTGTTCTCAGAGTGTCCAGGTCTGTGGGTCGACTACCTTTCTTAGTGGGGCAGCAGCAACATGCTGACGGGGGAACCCTTCTGGCCTCCGTGGCCTGAGGCCAAGTGGTCACGTATGTGTTCTTGAAGGGTTGTGGAGCTCACTGCGAGGACTTGCAGGTGAGCAGTCTTTGGTCAGCGATGGAGGCCAGGTGGCACATCAACAGACGGGAGTTTGCGAGCCATCAGGTTACCCACCGAAGGGCACGCATGTCCTGATCTTGACGGACACAATACGGCGTGCGCACCCTGCCCCTTTGCAGAGAGGCAATGCAGCTGTGGTTCCAGCTATTGGAGAACTAGATCTTGCTCTCTGCAGTGCATCTGGCAGGGACAACGTACAGTTTGGCAGATTCTCTGAGCAGCAGGGCACGCTATCACACGCTTCTCTCTCTGGGGTACCCCAGCAGTGGATCGGTTTGCCATGGTGTCCAACAGTAAGTGCTGATAGTCTTGCTCGAGGGAATTCCCAGCGAGCGGCGCTCTAGGGGATGCGCTTCCAGTGGACTCGACCTTTCCTCTCCACTGCGCTTTCTCTCTGATTTCCCGTCATTCCATTGATTATCACCATGTTTAGGAGATTACTATCAACGCTGATCACCCTGGATTGGGCGAGGAGGACATGGTACTCTGACGTTCTAGACTTGACCATTTGCCCCACCTCTCTGGATGCCTCGCCGCCCGGATCTCCTAACCCAGTCGGAAGGTTAGGTGCTGTACACGATACCGGAATCCTTCAACCTACATGCATGGCCCTTGGGCGGATGAGGTATGATGACTGGGACCTCTCTGAGGAGGTACTCTAGGTGCCTTTGGATGCACGCACGGTCAACCAGATCACTGTATGCGTGCAGGTGGAGAAGATTTGAGGTGTTCCGGGGAGGTACGCAAGATTGACCCAATCTCTTGCCTCACCACTATAGTGATGGAGTTCCCTCTGTCACTGGCCTCTGCAGATCTTCAGGTCACCGGTCAAAGGATACTTGGCAGCTGTGTCTCTGTTCAAAAGGTCTCCAGATCAAGGATCTTTCTTCACAGTTCTGGTTATGGCCCAAATCCTGAAGGGCCTTGTGAATACATTTCCACCTACACCCTTTGATGTTCCTGATTGGGACCTGAATCTGGTCCTCACATTTCTTATGGCGGCTCCTTTTGAGCCGTTACATTCTTGTTCACTAGTTGTTAACCTTGAAAAACGCGTTCCTTGTGGCTGTCACTTCAGCCAGGCGTGTCAGCAAGCACCAGGCCCTTTCTTGTAAACCACCTTCCTGTCGCATTGTTCGTGAAAAGGTTTCCCTTAAATTGAGATCCTGCCTAAGGTGTAGCGCCGGAGTTCCATCTCACCCAGGCAATCAATCTTCTGGTGGATTGCTCACCTCTTCACCCCTCTAAGGAGGGGGAGCATTTTCACAGGCTGGAACCCAAGACAGCGTTTTACATAGTTTGGGCGGCTGAGTACAGGAAAGTTGGCCAATTGTTTGTGGCCTTGTGCATATTCAGAAAAGGTTTGGCAGTATCGAAGCAAACAATCTCACAGTGCATCACACTGTATTTTGGAGCGCTATCACAGCACTGGCAAGGAGTTGCCCCCTGGTGGAATCAGGGCCCAATACACCAGAGGGGTTTCTACCTTTACACCGCTGCAGAGAGAGGTACAAGTCGGGGACATCTGCCGGGCCATGACCTTATCTTTGCTTCATACATTCATGAAGCATTACAGTCTGTAAATCGCCTGCAGTAAAGCTTTCATCCCGCCTCCATTTATTCTACTGCTTTGGGAGTCTATCCGATCGGAATCTGCAGGAGAAAGGCAATCGATTGAAGGAGAAATTACTCACTGTAATGTTCTTTCCATGGATTCTTCTCCCACAGATTCCTCATCACGATACCATCCAGCCCCGCTAAGAAAGCGTCTACAGTAGGTGGCTGCCGTCTTTCAATAAAGAAAGAACATTACGGTAAGTCATTTCTCCTTCTGACACCACAGATGTGGCCCAAGTAGGCCAAATAACAATATAGCCAAGAGGAAGCGAAAAACCTTGTGGCACAGCAATCTGAGTGCTAGCCACCTTTAGTAGCCATACAGGTTACTTGCAAAAGTGCATGAGTAAAATAGCATAACAATTGTGAAACTATGACAGCTGCCATCAACTTGTCTCAGGCACATTGTAAAAGTAACCGAAAGTCATTAAATAAAAAGATATAAGGATACAAAGTAGCCTAACTGCACTTCAAAGTAAGGTAATGTGTTCAATTATGACAATACCAGAATTCCTAAGGAGAGACATAGGGCCTCATTCCGACCCTGGCGGTAAGGAGTTAACGGCGCTGGTAAGGGTGCCGGTGCCGTTAACCCCTTACCGCCGCATTACGAGGTCCTTTAGCGGATCCTGCTAAGGGCGGCTGGTTTTACCAGTCGCCCTTAGTGCGAGCCGCTAAAGGACCAGGGAGCTAATAACTGGCCCGTTATTAGCTCCCTCCCCATTCCCATTGAGCCCTATGGGGGCTCAAATGGGGATTGGTATTTTGAATGAGGAAGTACCGGATCCTCCAAGGTTGGAATGGCCCGGTAATTCCTCATACAAGGGACCCGGTATGCGGTATGGGGGTAGCCATGGCGCTAATAGCACCATGGCTACCTCCATACTTGTAATGACCCCCATAGGGCCTCATTACAGCTCCAGTGGTAGCCTAGCTGGTAAAATGGCAGGCTGCCGCCAGAGTTGTGTGTTCTTTCCGGCGCCTAGCTTTAGGGAATCACCAGGGCATTCCAGCCCCGGAAGTCCGTGAAGCCAAGCGCCAGGAAATGTAAAACCCCATACTCTTATGTCCCGTCCCCTTCTCTCCATACTGTATGTGCGTCCCTTCCAAGGGACGGGAGACGGAACCTTTTTCACCAGAAAAAACGTCTTCCCCTTTAAATGTAGAGGCTCGCGGGGGTTGTTAGGCGGAATCCTGTGCAGTTCCCTTGGGGAACACTGCAAGAAGATTAAGACAACAGGAGCAAGCAGTAAACCCAATTGGTAGCAGTCTGCACCACCCAGATTTATCTGGTAGCTGTGGCTGAGCAGTCCGACCTCTCTCAAAAAGAGTAGGGCAGTATATAGAGGGTACACAATAGGGCTAAAAACACAGTAGAGCAAGCAAACACTGACCAGAGTTTTCTATCAAAAGTATATAATTATTTATTTAACACACACTTAAAGAAATACACTAGCACTATAAATCAAAGCAAGTTCAAACAGTCAGAAAAGTATACACACCTCCATTAAGAATTATTAGACAAGTCTAAATCAAAACACCACTATTTGTCAAAACAGATGCGAGCGCGTAACTTGGATGGCACTCCATTAATTAAATAAAAGGGAGAGAAAAAGGCAGGTCATAAAAATAAAACAGTTCCCAACACTTTTACAAGACCAAAACAAGTTAGTGAAGGCAGTGTCTACTGTAGAGCCAAAGTTCATAGGCCAAGCCCACTTTAAATGGAGCAAGGTGAAATGTGCCCAAGATCACACAGTTTAGAAATGCATTCAAGTCTTTGTAAAAATGTTCAAAAGAGGTTGGGTTGATTCAGAAGGTAAAGTTAGAAGGTCTGCGGGCCAGCCCAGTTGGAAAGCCAAGGATTTAAGGGTCACCTTTAGCAAACCGTAGGAAGGGAGGCCAGGTGGAACACAGTACCTTTAAAGTTGAGGAAGCTCCAGCGTTGGCAGTTGTTCCTGGCAGCGGGTGCAGTTTGTGGTTTCGACCAGGGGAAGAGAGGATCTCGTCGAGGAGGAAACTTGGAGTCGTTGCACTGCCCTGGGAAGAGACCAGCCGCTGAGTTCGTCGGTTAAAAGGTGCATTCCTTTTATTCGCGGTCACAGTGGTGAAGTTTGGCTATCCGGCCGCCTGGGTGCTTGGCACGGGCGATTCGACCAAGAGACGTCCTGGAAGGTGAAATGGTGAGCTGGTTGATCCAATGGTGCGTGTAAAATCAATGGGAAAATCCCATAGGAAATATTCCGATGGAATATTTTGCGTGGTAACCACTGCCACCAGCCAGAAACTCGACAAGGGGGGACTGGACAGTGCCCCCTTGGAAACAGACCCAGGGGCAATCGAATTAACCCCTTCCAGTACTTCCACAGTATGATGGTTTGTACTGGTTCTGTTCACAATTTTGGACTAGTAAAGTCAATGGTGACTTTACATGCCCCGGGAGACAGTAGTCAGTCCCAGGGTATGGAGTCTATGTTTGGGGGTCACTATGACACCCCTGTGTTACTGCACTGAGGGTGCTGTGTAACACATACACAAAAACAGATGATACCCTATGGAGTAAAAAAAAACATAGCCCATAAGCACACAAAAAGTCAAAGACATACCTCAAATCATGCCTAAGAGTGGGAGGAAAAGAGTCTCTCTCTTAGCAGGAGAAAAAAACAAACCTCAAAATCCAGCAAAGCTGCTGGGGGACTCGCTAGGTTTGGGAAATTAGCCTTATACGAGAATTCTCCCTAACGGGGGTGCGTCCCGGTGCTTCCGTCAATGGCTGCGGGCGGGTGCTGTTCCGCCCGCCAGGTCAGACCTGGCGGGTGGGACGGCACCCGCCCGCAGATCTCGGAGTGTTACGGTCTGGTAAAAGCTGTGCCGGTAGGCTTACCGGCACCGCTGTTACCGGACCAGCACACTTATGAGGCCCATAGTCTCTTTCTGATTTTGGTGGTAATTGTGGGTGAGGGCAGATAACTCGGGGGCAATGCTTTTTGTCTTGGAACCGAGTCAAGGCAGTGCAACACAGGTTCTAATCCCGATCCTGCGCTTAGAATCCACTCTCTGGTATTAAGCGTGTTATAAAAGAACAATTAAAAATTCTGCTGAATTACCACGAAAATGGTTATCATTGCTGCCACTACGTCCTGTGGGGTTATCCTGGGATTCCAAGTGCGGTAAGGTGGTGGAATTCCCCATTTTTGGAATCCATGGGGATTTTTTGCGGATTTAGCAACGGCGGCATTACCGCATCTAAATCTGCCAATTTATGGAGGTATCGTGAAGGATTTACCTGCGGCAACAAGCTGGAGATGAATCTGACACTTTTCCTCCAAAAAGCAGCGGATTACCACGTGGTAATACTGCGTCAGCAAAACCTGCAGGAAAAACGGGGGTAATTCAGATACAGCCAAATAAAGTGCCCACTTTTTTCAACCACCGCCAAAGTAGTAATTACCCCCATAGTCTTTCAGTGCAGACAGTCTCATGGACTAGTTCATTTCCTCATAAGAATGATCAGAACAGGGCATAAAAGCAGAAGGTTTTACTTAACCTACAAAATACAGGACAGTGTTTAAAACGAGCAAAAGTAATGGGGTAACATAGAAATCTATTGGAGCTAAAAGTGCAAAAAGGAAATTTTTCCTAACACCATCATTTGTATGTAAACCTTCATGTTTTACTGACTTGAATAAAATTATTTTTCTGTGTAGGCAGCTGGACTCTGTCCTTGGAGATCTAACTCGAAACTTTGCGGAAGGCACAGAATACTTCAAAATGCTTGTGGAAGTTTTTGCCTCGGAATTCCGCAGTATGAAGAACATGCACCTGCGCCACTTTTACAGCATCGTGCCTCCACTGGTGAGTCCTGCAGCTTTCTCTGTCCAAATGTTTGCAGTGTTGCATTTCTTGCATTGTAGCTTTCTATAGCGTCCCTTTTTAATGATAGACTTTTCAGTTCCAGGAGCTCATAACAAACAAATAATATCCTGAATAGCATAAAATGGGAGCATCCATTATCTGTGCTCAAGGGCAAGATGGGTCTGTGACTCATTAGAATAGACCACACTGACCAATCCCAATAAAAGGAATACATAATCCCTCCCTCTTACCCTGTCCAGAGTGTCGCTATTAACCCCATCACGACACCCCAGTCAGGCTCATTCCCAAGCCTAATGAGAGCCAACCTACCTGCATCCTATCAAACACAGCCCTTCCATCCAGCTACCCATCGCACCAAATACATTATTTCCTAAAGTAAGTTAAGAATGCAGAGTCTTTGTTAATTTAATGTGGTCCAAGGAAGAGAGTGTCCACTCCAATTGATTGCTTTTCTCCTGCAGATTCCTCATCTGATGGATATTCCCTCCAGCTTTGCTGCTTCGAAAATTTTTGGACAGAGGCCGTAGAGGACCTCCACCCGGTCGGCTACCATTGATCTGTCTTGCTCTGCGTCTGGTTGTCGGCTTTGGAAGTGACATCGGGCATCGTATAAATACCACGTCACTATGCCCCAACCTCAGTTCCTTTTTTCAGCGAGCTAACACTCTGCTTGGGAACACAGAGCTTCGACTCTCTCCACGTTTTCGGCAGAAGATTTTGTACTTTTTCACAACATCCTCGACGCGGGATGTCGGTCGCTCAGGTATCAGGTTTCAAACGGTGTTCCGATTGTGGCACCGAGATGTCCATCACCGACCTACACAAGTTGTGTCTCTGGTGCCTCTGCACTGGTCACAGGACTGACGGGTGTCCGTTGTGTGCCAAAATGCAACCTAAATCCCCTCACAATCTAGCAACAAAACTCGCCCTGGGTCGCCCCCTCAAAATCTCCACTGCGGTCGACAAACTGAGGGTGCATACCCCGGAAAATGAACACCGGCGGAAGAAGAAACGGTACCACTCGAGGAGCCACTCTTCCAGGAGTGGGAGTATTTCAAATCCTCAATGCTTGCAATGTTCAAGCAGCATGCTGCATCAGCGCAGATAAACCTCTCCCCCCCCCCCCATGCATCATGCTTCGGAGCAAGAGCGATGCTCTTTGTACCTGACCCCTCAAGTGCCCCGGTACCGGCAACGTTGGCGCTGATACATTTTTAGTCGAAAGAAATCCAATGGAACAGCCCACACAGTCGGCAATGTCCAGGCCCGTTCGCAGCGACTGCCCGTCCACCTCCTTCCCATCCTCCACTAGCTGTAGGAATCCCTCGTGCATTTCACTTTCTGGGACATACTGAGCAGCATTTTCCACTGCTATCCATAGAGAGGAGTATTTGGCAAAACTGCTTGCCACATTTGTAGCTTTGAGGGCCATGCTACCCAAAGTGAGTGCCCTTTTTGCCAAAGCATCTACTTTTTTTGCTTCTCTGTCTGGGGGCAGAGTGGATGTAGATGATGCAGGTCTAGATGAGCCAGTGGCAGCCTGCATAACAAGCCCCTCTGGTGAAGTGTGAGGGGAGAGGTATGCAGGGTCTCCTCTAGCCGGCCTATATTTCCCAGAAATGGTGGAGCTGACGGGAGGAATGGAACATGGGGTTTGCCACATAACTGCTAAAGGATCGGCAATGGCCTGGTTTAGAAGCATATTGCGTTCAGTGGCAAGGCCTTCATCTAGAAAGTCAGTAAGGTCATAACCTTGTCCAGGAGCCACTGATGAGTGTAATCCCAGGGTGTCAATAACCCTTTCTACCAGAGCCCTGAATTTAGAGGTTTTGTGAAGATAGTGCTGGGATTGCTGAAACTCTAGGTCTGGCGAGGTGTGCAGACCGCTGGCATCTTGGAGGCCCTGAGCCAGCTGTAAAAGCTGATTGTGGTCATCAAAATAATCAACCCCTCCGGAACCCAAATAAATCGTGTCGACATCTCCCTGGTCATCGCCGTCATGACCGCAGAAGATACTTTGCATGGTATCGAAAAATTCGGACCGGGGTTGCGGGATCAATGTTTACTCGACAACCGTCGACATCAATGGTTTGTCCTTCTGCACCGATATGGTGGATGTCGGTGTTGATCGAGACGCAGTAGCGTCGATATCCTTGGATGCGCTGGGGTAATCCAGCATCTATGGCATCAGCCATAACTCTAAGAAGGCAGGCCTACTTATAAACATCTGGTTTCTCACCTAATATCCAAGTAAAACATCTGGACATGCCCTTCGAGGGTTATCTTCTTTTTGGCCATAAAGCCGATGATTCCTTGGAAAAGTTAAAGGAATCCAAAATTGCTGCCAAATCCTTAGGCCTAGCTGCGCAGCCGGCCAAACCTGCATTTAGCTACGCCTCTAGGGCACGGGGCTACAGGAGATATGCTACTTACGGCAGCAGAGCGCAGCTCCCACCAGCCAGGCAAGGGCAGAAGCATTTCCTGTGCTCTGGAAGAGGCAGAGGGGCTTCTAGGAGTCAACACTGGCACTTCTCCCCTTTCCTCTTCCCTGCACTGTTGCGATCTGAATGACATAAGACCTTGTAAAATCATTATTTTGTCCTCCCTTGTTTACCCCTCCTTGTCTTGTTGTACCTAGAAACACTTGCGCGTTATAAATGCCACATCATATCATATCCTATATAACAGGCAGGGGCGACCCAGCCTCCGAAGCCACTTTGATTTTCCCCTCTCACAGCAGACCGGTTGGAGGACGGTGACAGAGCATTTGCTCCAGTGGCGGGGAATTACTTCTGATGCCTGGGCTCTACAGCTCATTCAGTGGGGTTATTGTCTGCCATTTGTAAGAAAACCACCGGATAGACCACCCCCACCTCCAATCCAACCGGGATAGGAGCTCAAGGAAGAACTGAGAGCCGTGTTGCTGAAGGGTGCCGTGGAAGAGGTACAACCTGAGCAGAAAGGATCGGGTAGGTATTCCCGTTATTTATTGGTGCCCAAGAAAGGAGGAGGTCTCGGTTAGGGAGAATTCTCAGAAATGTGCGAATTCCCTTCACCTTGGAGACCCCCCGCAACTTTGCTGGATTGAGAGGTCTTGATTTTTTTTAACTTGGCGAGAGTGAGACCCTTTTTCCCACTCTCTCATGTATTTTAATATGAATTTTGCCTCTGTGTTTCTTGTGGTTGTGGAGTCTGACAAACTCCATAGGCATCATATTTACATTGTGTCACACAGCACCTTCAGTGCAGTGGCACAGGCAAGTCTCTTAGATTTCCCAAAGGTTTAAATACCTTTCTCTGGGATAAACTGTTTCCCAGAGCAGAAAAGTCAAATTGACTTTACTTACCATTATAACTTTCTAGGCCCAACACACACTATCTTACAATAGAGTGCTGGAGGGGTTACTTACTGGTTACAGGTCATTTGGTCGAAAATAAATGGTCGACAGGACAAATGGTCGCCGCAATTTGGTATTTTCACATTTTATTTTTTTTGGGGGAGGGGGGGTCCCCCCAACCCCCTTTTTTTGCTAAAAGACCCTTTTTTTTCTAAACGAAAACCTGAAAAATATATATATAAATAAAATAAAAAATTCTACCATTTGTCTTTCGACCAAATTGCGTCGACCATTTTTCAAAATGGCGCAGAGCCATCTTTGACAAATGGTCCCCGGTCTTCTTTTTTCACCATGTCTTTGTGGAAAGGTCCTTCTAGAGATTTTCTCTGCGCGCCAAACCAGGTTTAGTCTCTTTGTTCATTTCGCCTTTGGCAGTATTCAGGAGTGAAGCCCGCCTGTGGCTCCAGAGTGTCTGGGGTAGGCAGGAAGTGAGGGAGGTTCCCGAAACTCCCTGTGCTTCGTCTCCTAGGAGACCCAAATGCACTCTGTGGTGATTGGGTGGCTGACTGTCCAGCAAGGACAGCTTTCTGCTGGGTGAGTGACAGCTAGGCTGGAATGAATGGGAGAGAACTGAATAAAAGGTGAGTCTTTTGGCTTGGAGGGCAGAGTCGACCACTGTACGAAGGAACCGAAGAAGAGCTTGAAGAGGACGCCTGCTGCAACTCCTAGACCGTTGGTTTGCCCGGTGAAGCCCTGCTGCATTGCAGAAACGCAGAGTTAGCCCCTGCAAGGACGACTTCTCCTCTTGAGTTGGTGGGACCAATCAACTCCAAAGTAAGCCATCTGCACATCCATCTCGGAGCTATTTGAATTTCCACAGAGTTGCTGCTGGAAACCGTATAGCCAGGGAGAGGTACACCAGATTGTGTGTGTTGCTTTTAAGCTGGCCTAGAGCTTTTGGAAGATCTTCCGGACTCCCAAAAAGCAGGACTGACCAAGCCAGAGCCCCCTCAAAAGCGTGCGGGACCCCAGAAGCAAGGAAAGCCCACCTCAACAGCCTGGAATAGCATTGTTGCTATTTGCGGTAGCCGCAAGAAGCTGAAACGCGAAACAGCCACTGAAAGTGAACTTTGCCGGTTGCAAGTTTTGACCGTCCCAGTGTAGTGCAGGAGTCCCCCAACGTCCTTCGTCTTGTCCCCACAACTGAGACCCAGGAACAGTGAGATCTGCAGAGCTGCACAGGAACAGAAGTCATCAGCTGCATCTTTTCTTCATTTCTAAGTTACTGTAAAACAAGTCTGTGAACTTACCTCTTACTGTGGAAGTGCTTGTAACTTCTGCAACTCACTAGTATAATCAGTTTATGGCCCTACATTTGATTCTTCTTTTTATCAAAGACTTCTAAGAACTTGAATTGTATGACTCTTCTAAGAGGACCTGAAAGTATTTGCCCTGCTTAAGAATATTGGTGTTCTCTTGTGTTCTAATAACCTTTTCCTTTTACCAACTTTTAAGAGTGTTCTGAATGCCAACAGTAAGATATGTCCCCAGCACCCTTTTTATTGAAGTCACCTGTGGGTGTAGGTTGTGTCTGTGGGCCATCCCAAAAGGGTCTTTTCTGATTCAGAAACTCAAGAGTGTACAGTATTGAAGTGTATTTGTTTGTTGCTATTATATTACTCCCTTCTAAAGAAGGCTTTATAACTGACTGATAAATACATTAATAATTGTTTATGCAAGAAACTTTGAGTGTAAGAGTTTATTTGAATACCTGTAACTGTGATCTTTGTGTAACTCCACTAACGCTCACATTTACCCACTTGAGATAAGCCTGGCTGCTCAACACGCTACCAAAAGCCAGCTTGACACAGATGGTCGACTTGTTCTGGAAAAATGCCACTCTACCAGCGGCTTCCTTCCTACGTCTCCTAGGCCTCGTGGCCTCCTGAATTTTTCTTGTACTAGGTTGCGCATGCAATCCCTGCAATGGCTACTGAGGGATCAGTGGTCTCATACCTCAGATCTCCTCCACATCTGTGATCATGACCTGTCCTGGTGGGCGGACCGCAACAGCCTTTTGGTGGGGGAACCCTTCGGACCTCCTTGGCCTCAGACCCAAGTGGTCACGGATGCATCTTTGAAGGGTTGGATCGCTCACTGCTAGGATTTGCAGGTGAGCGACGCCGGTCAACGACGGAATCCAGGTGTTACACTAACAGGTTGAAGTTGCGAGCAATCAGGCTAGCCCTGAAAGCGTTTGCCCTGTTTCTGCAGGTGAAACATGTCCTCGTCCTGATTTACAACACAGTGACAATGCACTATCTCAACAAGCAAGGTGGTTTGCACTCCCAATCCTCTCTGCATGGAGGTGATGATGCTTTGGTTCTGGTTGCTGGAGGACGGGATCTCAGCTTTGCTAGTTCATCTGCCGGGCACAGAGAACAACTTGGCGGATGCTCTGAGCAGGCAGTGCATGGTCTTACACAAGTGGGAAGTATACCAGGAAGTCCTTGAGGAAGTCTTCGCTCTCTGGGGTACCCCAGCAGTTGATCTGTTTGCAACGAGTCCAACAGAAAATGCAAACAATTCTGCTTAAGGGAATTCCCAGCGAATGGTAAAATGAGTGACGCGTTTCTGGTGGATTGGACCTTCCCTCTCCTTTACGTGTTTCCTCCGGTTCCCGTCATTCCTTGGGTTCTCCGGAGGTTGAAAAGGTTTTGAGCAGCCATGATCTGGATCGCCCCGGAATGGGCGAGGAGAACGTGGTACTCCGACCTCTTGGATTTGTCCATCTGTCCACCTCACTGGTTGCCTCGACGTCCGGATCTCCTAACCCAGTCGGAAGGTCGGATACTCCATCCGACTCCAGAATCCCTCAACCTACATGCGTGACTCTTGATAGGATGAGATATGATGACTGGGTCCTCTCTGAGGAAGTACCTGAGGTGTTGCTGGCTGCACGCAGACCATCTACAAGATCTTTGTACGCGTGCAGATGGAGAAGATTTGAGGCGTGGTGCATGTAACGCAAGATTGACCCCCATCTCTTACCCCACCACTACAGTGATGGAGTTCCCTCTGTCACTGGCCTCTGCAGGCCTTCAGGTCACCACAGTCAAATGATATTTGGCGGCCTTGTCTGTGTTCAAGAGATCCCTGGATCAAAGTTCTTTTTCTACGATCCCGGCAATGGCAATGGCACAATTCCTGAAGGGCCTTGTTAAATACGTTTCCGCCAACACCCTTTGTTTTCTCGGATTGGAACCTTAATTTGGTCCTGAGATTTCTAATGGCGGCTCCGTTTGAGCCTGTGCACTCTTGTCCCTTACAGCTTCTCTCTTTGAAAACAGCCTTCTTGGTGGCTGTTACATCCGCTAGGCGGGTGAGTGAGCTGCAGGCCTTATGCTGTAAGCCACCCTTCCTGCGTTCCCTCTGGGAGAAAGTTTCACTCTTGGTAAGGCCTGGCTTCCCAAAGGCCTGGCTACTAAAATTATTTTTCTACTTGCCCAAAACCCCTGTCACCTTTTCACAGTAAATTGACTAGATTTCGATGCTCTTCTGCCACAGTGCTTCTTAAATACATAGAGATCCCTGCAGACAACCTCTGAGGGATTTACAACCGCTGCCCTTCATGTGGTCTGAACACCAGACAAGAAAGGGAAGTCAAACCTCACTGAAGGTGGGTAACGTGGACAGAGCGGCAAGGCATAACCTTCAGCTAGGGGTAGCAGACTGGCGCATGGGAAGTTGCAGACCGAAGCAGGCAGCTCTATATTGGAGAGGGCAGGAGAGTACTGCAGAGGGGAGCTAGAGAGGAGACAGAGGTGACCGAGGAGGAAGCAAAATCGCATCAAATAAGGGAGGAAGGAAAACCAGGAATAGAGTGACAGGAAGAGACAACAGCAGAGGGAGGAAATAAAGCCAGGAATGGAGCTGAAGGAAGGAGTTAAATTGGAAGCCTGGAGTGTGGAGTGACATTTACTAGGGAAGTGAAGGTGATAAGTGACAAGGAATTGGAGGGTAACAAGACACAGCAGTAAACTGTACTGAAAATGCCTCCAGCATGGAAGGCATGACCTAGCATATGACGGGAGGCAGAAGGATACTTCAGTAAGCCTGGACTGGACCTACAGAAGCAAAAACCCAAACCAGAATATGCCCAAAATGTGGGTTCAAAATTGCTGTGAACTTCTTAGCTCCTGCCTTGAACATAGGATTGTCTGGTTACCCTGAATACAACAGTTTCCATGAGATACATTTGGCCCCCCTGGCAAACTGATGCCTTACATACCTGCTCATGCAACATTAACTTGGAGTATTTGAGAATGTTAATGAAGAAGTAGGACACGTCTAGTACAACTAAACATATTGGATCATACATACAGGGCAAAAAGTTAGTTTGCATCTTATTCAGAATTTACATTTGGGATGCGCTGTGTCCTTGCTCTTGGTTCTCCAGTGATAGCTCCTGCCTACTGGATGATGCCCGGCACCCAGGAGCTGATTTTAGCTCCTGCTTATCGAGTTTTAATTTTACCCCATGCATCAGAATCTGTTAAAGCAAAGTCCTCCTATCGCTGAAGGAATGTCTCTCTAATTCCTACTCCCATCTGAATCCATTTATCAGATCTGGAAGCCTTCATAGCAGGATTAAAAACTAGTTGGGCGTAAACGTGAAGGGAATATGAGAAATCTACTTTGAGGTCAGCTAATCCCATGCCATGGCCATTGCTAAATGGCCATGCTGAAATACACACATGTGGGCCTGTCTTTCTGGCCAAGCCTCCTAATCCCTACCAAAGATGAGCCTACTTCTGCATGGGCTGTCCACGCCCAGGTTTTCTCGCATTCTCTGCATGACCATTCAAAGAGAATGCAGAGTTGGGTTGTGTTCAATGTCGAGGGCTGGACCCCTCTCAACCGGGAGTAGGACTGCCAGGGTTTCTGTTAAGATGAATGGTGGACAGATTTCAGGAGGTCAACCTAATAATAGTGATCAGGGGAACTATGGGAGTTCAGCCAAACCAATCAAGGTTAAGAATGGAGAGCAGTCAAGGCTATTCTCCGAAGAATGTGCGTGGCGCCAGGCGGCCACAATGAGTCCACACAGTGAAGCACATAATTCAATTTAGACAGGTGAGTATTGAAGGCCCAACACGCACACTAGGAAATTAAACCAGCAGGTGATATTACGCAACACTCAATTATAAACATATTTCTGATGCTTGTTAATCTGCTTAGAATCGCATGCTGTGCATATGGTCCGACATCAGTGGTAACCGCAGAGTATTGCATCTTGTCTTTCGGGGACCGAAAGGGGACGTCGGTATAGGCGTGTCTGTAACACTAGCTCTATCGTGACGTGTGTAGTACCCAAAATCCCTCACACTCCGAGGTTCCTCAGATTGTTTATTTCCGCCCAGATAACTGGTCGCCATATAGCGGAGCTCTTACTAGAGACATTGTTTTCTTACGGAATTGTTGGTTTATTCCCTGTTAAGTCATTTCGCCAATAACGACAACTTCAACGAAGACTACGGCAGAATCGTCTACGGCTGTGGATTTCGCCGCCTAAGATCCGGCGGCCGGATTGTCCACGTGGTCGGGCCCTCTGGCCGACCTATACAATAGGGAGAGTGGGGTCGGGCTGACCATATTGTTTTAGTATGTCTTTCCTTCTTTCCCTTTTAGTCTGGTCATCCTTCCCTTTTGCTACGGAAAGGACTCCCTTTAGATTCCTAAGTGTAGGGTTAGATATCCTTGGAAGGACGAGCACAGGACGTGTAATGTCTGTCTTCCCCCTAGAGCACGACGAGAAGTGGTGTGCGGCGTGCAAACTCCTTTGGCCCAAGACCCTTAAGTAACGCTGTGTAAAGCGGTGAGCCGCGTACGGCATGTCACGCGTGGAGCTCCCCCTCCCCCACCGCCACACCAGCCGAAAGTGACGGGGGTACTTCGGATGACCAAACGTCCAATGTGGATGTTCTAGACCTTTAGGCGGACACTTCTAGGTCTGCCACGCCCTTCCCCGACCCTTCCAGGCTCGACTCTGGTCTTGCTACAGGGACCACACCCGGCGACAGGGGAGTACAATCACTCCGTAATACTAAGCACACAACCCCTATGCCAATTTCGACGGTTACGTCGAAAAAGGCGAAAGTGCCAACGGGGCTGCCGAAATCTTCGCCGGTTCCCCCGGATCACTCTGATCCACGGCCTTCCCCGCATTCGCAACAGCGCATGGTGACTGGGCAAACAAAAAAGATCAAGGGCGCTACTCCTAATCCTACACACATCGGTAAGTCGGGAGCCCGACGCTTCGAGTTCCAAGGCCTCTATAGGCCCAAAAAAATACAACTAGGCTTCTACCCGGAAACCCGTCCGCTAAACCTCCTAGTGGCACGGACGGTCTTTCTGTTGCTGACAAATCATCTCAGCCTTTGTCTCTCGACGATTCGGCGACTATCCAAAGTAGCATCGGCGGTGGGTCTTATCCCTGTTCTGCCAAAGATTATGGGTCAATCCGCGGGAAATTTTTCGGCGGATTATGTTCCCGATTCCAATGGGACTTACGTAGATAGTCAAGAGACTCTCTCCGACACCCTTAGAGGTGTAACGCTCACCTGGTTCCCCCGGAGGCGCAGGTCTTGATCTGGCGAGGATACTGTCTTCAGTGTTAGGCGCAGGGTTCGTTTTGCTCCCGGACTGGGCCCCCTTCCCACCGACAGTTTAAGCTGAAGAGTGAGATGTCTGCAAGGGTAAACCAAGGTATTAGTGTTTGGAAGGTTCGGAAAGTTCCTAGCCCCTCTCGCCCTTTCTTTCCCCGTGGAACTGGGTTGATATTGCGCTTACCTTATGTAGGTAAATGCCGGGCTCTCCATCCTGCGTCTTGTGCAGGGGCGCTGGGTCCAGTTGCTTCACTGGATGCGAGCTCTGCCTCTTGATAGCAGAGGATTTGCTGAGAGCGAAGACGCCGTTAATGCACGAGCGTGCCTTGTAAGTATTAAAGTTCCTTTTGCATTGTTCTCTTCTCTTTCAAAAGTCTTAAGTCTGTAAAGTCTATGTCTTTCCCTTTTCAGATGCTGTGACGATGAAGATTATCCTTCTAATGGCACGTGAGTAGAAAGACTGCACTAGGGCTGGAGAATGCTCCGTAATGTCTCTTTTGTCTTTGCAGGTACTGAGGTGCAGCGCGAACAGATTGAAAGCGAACGTAACACAGGTAAGCAGTCTTGTAACTAAGCGTTACTAACCGATGTATCTTGCCTTGCAGGTGCCGGAATGCAGCGCGAGCTGAGTTGGAACGGGCGTGACACAGGTAAGCAGAACTTGTAGTTGAATATTACTGACCGATGTTCTCTCTCTTTGCAGATGTCGGATGCCGGAAGAGAAAGGCAGAAAAAGGCGCCTTGGATGCTGCCGTTGGATTAGGTAAGTAGATTCACTGCCTTTACTTTAGCCTAACCTGTGCCTTTGTTTTGCAGGAGCTGCAGAAGACTGAAGAAGACTGAAGATTGGATTCCAGCAGGTTATTTCGTGTTCACAGGATCTGGAGCTGGAGGTTTCCTGGAGCTGACACGGTGAGCGTCCTGCTGCAGATGCAGAATAACGCGAAGCACGTGAAACCAATCGGGTGTGGTTTAAATAGCCTTCTGTAGTGCTTAGGCATCTCCTTCCACGGCCTCACCCAGGTAAGAAAAGAGTTCCAGATTTCTAGAAGAGTTCCTGTGTTCTGCTTCCAGGGAGTGGCTCCTGCTCCACCCAGACAGAAAAAGTAGTTCCAGGCAGAGAAGGATCAGGAGACCAGTTAGCTGGTAAGTAAGCAGCATGGTCTGCTACAGGTAGGTCCACCAAGCACTCTTATCTAATATGAGCCCGGCGCTTCCTGTGCCGGGACCAGTCATCATCATGAGCCTGGCGCCACTGGCGCCAGGACAAGGTCCAGAGGGTCCCTATAGGGACTGGCTGGTTCCTGGGATCAGAGTCATGGGCCTGCTTCCAAGGTCGTGGGGCAAGTCCTGACCCCTTGGAAGCAGGGATCATGACAAGAGGTTCCTGTTGACGCCAAAGTGCGGAGAATGTCACTTCTATTCGCGTCGGCCCATCCGGGTCCTCTAAATGGACTACAGAAAAGTTTGAAGGTTGTATGGATCGGCTGGAGCGGATCATCGCCTCTTCAGATCATCCGCCCCCGAAAAAAGCACGGGTAGAGCGTAACGCTCAAGTTCAAGTAGATCAGTCTCAGGTTTTCCAACAAGAAGACTTGATTCATATGGATACTTAGAGAGATATCTATAATGAGGAAGAAGAAGCGTCATTTCTCAAACTATGAGGAGGATCAACAGGACATGACAGACAACTGGGAGGAGACCAAGCAGGAAGGTGGAAACCCTTGGACACAACAAGATCAGGACTCTGATATTTTGGTCCTGGATTCTCCTCCGTCCACTCAGGCTCGCCAGGCCTCACATGTGGATGACCAAATGGCTTTCAGCTTCATGTTGAAAAAAAAGGCAGAATTCTTCAAAATTGCCACTCAAGAGGCGGTAGCGGAGCAGGATTTTGTGGAGGATATTAAAGAAAAACCTCCAGAGTCAATCCATCCCCCTCCTTAACTCTGTCCGGAGACAAGTAGCTCCATCTTTGGTCACACCTGCTCAGGCACGGGCGGTGAACCCGAGAGTCGAAAAACTATTTCGGCCTTCCCCTACCGACCCTCTGTATATCAAGGGGCATGCCATCCCAGACTCACTGGTAGTGACTACCACTCGAAATAGGGCAGGGGTACCCCTTGCCATGGGAGAATCACCACCGGACAAGGAGTCTAAAAGATTGTATGCCCTGGGCAAACGTGTCACGTCAGCAGCTGCATAAACCATTCGGGTTGCTAATAATACTACGCTATTAGCAAGCTACGCTGATGCCCAATGGAAATTGCTGCAGGAAGGTCTTCAGGAGGTTCCTGAACCCGCCAGAACAAAGCTTCTCGCCATTGTTTCGGAGGGAAAACTAGTTAATCAGAATGTGGTGAAGAACACCCTGGACACTGCAGAAACAGCAGGCAGGTCTCCTGCACAAGGTACTCTTCTGAAAAGACACGCATGGCTGCGCACGTCGGGCTTCAGACCTGAGACCCAGGCCTCTCTCATTAACAAACCCATTGAGGAGACTAACCTCTTCGGGAAAGCAGTGGAGGAAGCGTTGGAGACGGCCAAGAAAGAGCACGAGACCATAAGGTCTTTGCACCAGATTACACAGAAACCCTCCTCCCAGAGGAATGCCTCTAAACTACAAAGATCCATCACTGCAGAGCAATGTATGGTGCACATCAGGCGAATGTCACAAATAGCACACGCAGAAGGCCCTCACATGAAACATACGCTGCAGACATCTGAAGCACGGGTCTGCAGCCACATTGCATTAAACATTTCCAATCCCACATCATAATAATACGGAGGGATACCAGCCTTGTAAAACACCATTTGGCATGTCTTTCTCACGTCACAATGCCGTAAGAGCCCTTGGCCTTGAGTAATGGGGTCATTAATAATCTCGAGGCATCCTTTGATATTCCACCACAGGAAGACGATTCATGCCAGGCGACTGGTTTGGGTCTGAATTACATCGCAATGTGGAAAGTCCTTAACACTGTCAGTGCCCAGCGTAACTTGCTGCCTCCCCCGTCCCTGGTGCCAGTAGACCAAACCATCATACCATCCAGTGAAAACCCCTGTGAACTTTTATGATGGTTGGTGGTGCGTTACTGAATACATTTGGGACATAACATTTTAATTGTAGCCTATGAACGTTTATAATTGGAAAAAACTTTTTTTTTACTGGTTAGTGTTTCCGCAAAATACCACTCACCACAATGCTTTTTAAGAGCTAGGAATTGACCACGCCAGCCGTAGTACGATTCCAGCGACTTGCAGCTTACCTGCCTTCCAGCCTTCCAGCATGTCTCCGTCTGCACCAGTACACCAGTGTGAGAGGACGTGCCTCTGTGCTTCTCTGCTTCCTCTGTTTGGACTGCTGCTCCTTTAAGAAAAAGAAGCTCCACTGCCTACAAAAACCTACCTACAGCGCGGAGCGCGCGCGGAGTACCGTGCAGAGTACCAGTCTGCACCAGTCCGCAGCGGGCGGAGGGGAGGGGGGTTTGGCCCCCCCTGGAACATCCGCTGTCGGCCTGGCACTATCCACACGGAGGTGAGGTGGGACCCGCTATTTCTCTATTCCCTCATTGTTGGAATTTTCTTCTCGTCTGTTTGCACCTGTCACTTTTCCTGGAGCACTCCGGTTTCGCTGAATATCCTGCTTCAAGTCCCTTTTCCCTACACGCCCCCTCAACCCCCGCCTCTGGTGACTGCGGTGTCCTGCTATCTGCGTTCCAGTACCTGAGTCCGCACTGCTTCATCTCCAGCTGATAATGGAGGATGATGCCGAGCAACGCTGTCTCAGAAGCCATTTGAAAAAAAATAGTGTCCACGCCCCATTCTCAGCTTCCTAACTCACACAACTCTGTACCGACGCTTAAGTTGAGGACCACAGCAAGAAGTACATCACACTCGGCATTCGATGCCATTGACTCGGATGCACAAATACAAACCCTTCCCAAAAACAACTCTATGGAATATACAGCACTCCACTGCCTACATGATCAAAAATCTCAAGAAAACTTCAGTGGATCTGCGCAGGGCTCCGCTGGCTCAGTCATACCATCACGTCAGACGCAGATACCCGTGGCCTCGCTGGGATCTGGAGGTGCAGAGGGATGTGCCCCTCTCGCCTTGGCACCGGAGGACAGTCGGATGATGATTCCGCCTACCTGTGCCATCGACCTCTGTACCGCTCTGGCGAGTGGCCCTAACATCGAGCAGATCGGAGGATCTCTCGCTGTGGGTCTGAGGGCGGTGGCAAGGGGGCGTGGAATTAATCATTCACCCTCACAGGAGCTACGGGCGCCATTTTTGGGGCTCGTGGGAAAATCTCCAGAAACCCAGATAATTAATCCTGCTAGTACGCCTAGTGAAGGCGGTCCACACGCGGACTTGGAGGCGGCGGCGGGGATATTGGAAAATTCCAGTTTACGGAATTTGGACCCCGGAAATAGGGGGACCTCCTCCCAGCCGACCATAATGGCCTTGGTTCATTCATTGCCGCAAGAGATCACGGCTCATTTTCCTGAACAAAGTCTCAAAGAAAACGCATCAGCGTCAACTGCCCCGTTACCCCGCCATTTTGAGGAAATTCATACATCGATCCCGCAGCCAACTGATGATTCATTAAAACAGATCTGTATTTCACCTACAGAAGACCTCACCTGCCCTCAGACAGTAGAGGTCTCAAATAATCAAAGCTCACCATCCATAACGAGCTTAGACTCAGATGTTGATCTACAATCCAAGGCCTTGGACACTTCTAACCCTAAACTGAATTTTCTACCGAATAAGAAAAGAATTCAATATAAAAAAAGAGGCAAGCAGAAATCCAAGATGCCTCCGCCACAAGGAACTAATGATCAAACACCTATACAAAAAAGAAAAGAAGATGGTGATGTTAAAGAAAACAAAACGACTAGACGAACCGGGTCACATCCTTTGACCAAAAAACGAGGGCTGGGGAAGCAGTCCCTGCCAATTCCGCTGCTCTCTAATGCCCTATTGAACTTCAAGATACAAGGAAAACGTAAACTCTCTCAGGACTCCGAACTTTCAGATGTAGAAATTCTAGAAGCATTGGAGGAGACGCCCCCATTACCAAAATGCAGAAAATTAATATCTGGGCAATTAAAACAGTTTGAGGTGATCCCGACGGAAGACATCCAGCCTCAACTTACGGATGGGAACGTAAGCAATACAGCGCACTGCACCCCAGTATCAAAAGACAGAAAATCAGTACCTGGCCACAAAAAACAGAATGATGTGATGCTGTCGGAAGACATCTATCCTCAATCTATTGACGTGAACATCAGCGATACAGCGCAGTGCACCCAATCAGACCTTCTGTCTACGAACGGAGCCCATACAGATCCATATACTCGACAAATCAATTCAGGCATATTGGATCTACCTGTACCTGAACCGCCTATATCCGCTCAGCCTATCCAAATGCAACAGACAGAAACGCAGACAGACCAGATAGGGCTTTCGCAATCTGTTCTGTCCTGCCCGAATTACAGGAAACAAAGTCAGGCCACAGAGACGCAGGCAGGGAGTGGCATTTACTTGGACCGAAGAAATATGGACTCTATAAGAGAGTTTACAGCTCCAGAAGATCAGCGGCATCAACAGGAAATGCTGGACATCTTGGATCTACTCCAACCTAAAGTATATCCCTCTCAGAGACTAATGAGTCCACAACCCTGGGCAAAAATTAATCTTCCATCTTCCAACCTTCGGTCTACTTCACAAGACCCCCCTCTTGATTCTGTGTTACAACGTAGTTCAATCAGTGGCCCATGGAACTCCTCGCCGAGACTACCAAATCTACCGGAGAATGATTACACCACAACGAGACGCCGGCACTCAGTTTCGAACACTTTACCTACAGATGGCAGAGATACCTCATCAAAAAATGGAAGACCACCTGATTCGCAAACATCAACGCATAAAGATTTACCAAATAACAAGAGAGACATGACTACGATCATGTCAGCAATAACTATTGCGATGGCTCCCTTTTGTAAACTATATGAAACTCTAGGTGAGGCCTCGAGAGATAACACAGCTACTTTAGCAATTATCCAATCAAAGCTGACTTTCCTTGAGGGGTTTATATCGGCAATAGACCTGAAATACGATATTGCCCAAAGGAAAAGAGGAAATTGAACTAGACTTTGAAAACACGACGGCGATCAAGATTCAAAATCCCACTGCACCTGCCCTTGTGGAACAAAAATCCACACAGACTATATCTAGGAAAGGAGACGATGAATTAGCATCAATATTTACGATCAAACCAAAACCAGCCACAATGATGAGCAGAACTAACCTGAAGACTAACACACTGCCGATACAAGGAAAAAAAGCTCTTACACTAACGGAAAAGGAGAAAAAAGATCCTCCGAGACGACCGTCCTCTCCAGTCAAGTCAGCACTGGCCACACAGGCAATCATGGCAGGCAAAGAAATTACGGCCAAAGGGAAATCAATGGCTGTATCAGCGATTGACCTAACTCAATCGCCCAAATCTACTGCTGATTTATTGGACTCTAGCATCTTGGACAATATGTCTGTCCACAGTGAACAAGATCTATCTCCTAAGTCTAAAGACCATCATGAGGTAGAAATCAGTCCCTTGATAACCTCAATTCCGCCTCTAGCTAAATGTGCTATAGTGGAAGGTCCCGTGATACTACACACAAATGAGGGTGAATGCGCTATGACACATATAGACGCTGCCTCACAAGGGCGGCACATAAGCACCACCAATGCGGGCACAAAGGGAATCCGGCAGACGCATCCTTGCCGACTACATACACCAACTCAAAAATCAGAGGCGACGGCTAAAGTAGAGAAAGCTATTCGACTTTTCAAACTTGAACAAATGTCGAACAGAGATAAATACATGGTCCTAAATCGCAGAACAGTCCTAAAGATAACATCGTCCATATCCAGCCTGAAGTCTCTGAAAACGGAAGACTTTAATTTAATAGAGCCATATCACAGAGACAACAAGGCTAAAGCCTATCTCCATATTAAGGCAGGTGCAATTCAAAATCTGAGTCAGGAAGCGGCAAAAGAATTAAAAACTGCTGGCCTTCTCCTAACCGAAATTATAAGCCAGGCTCCACCATGCAAAAGAGGAAATCAGAAAGAATCGTACAGTAACAAAAGAAAACAGGAAGCTAATTACGACGAGCAGTATTCTGCTCGAAGAGCAGAACTAAAAAATCATTTCCAGGTCCAACCAGACACGAAACAGGAGACACGTAGGGAAGATCTCAACACATCACGAACAATGGAGTCGAGGGCCAATCCGGGGAGGCGTGAAGAAAAATACAATCGTAAATATTCGACTGACACCTATGAAGTCTTTCCGTCCCAAAACTACCAAGTAAGAGCCAGAATTAGCCCCGACCAAGCGACTCTAACTAGACACCGTGGATACCAAAGAAGTGAAAGGCTGCGACATGGCTCTCCGCAACGAAGAAGACTCGACTCTAATAGAAATCGCACGCACTTCTCCCCGAATAAGCGACACCACGATCCTCCGGCTAAGACAAAGAAAGATTCATCTACAGGTGGTCCGTGGAACTGGTTAAAAGGAGCTCTCAGCTCTAATAGAAGCAGATAGCAATCATTTAGCGAAGCGAAAGAACCCACCCACTCTAAGGTGGTGACGCTAGCCTCATGGAACACCAGAGGACATGCACATTTAACCGATCCTAATAGTGAAGATCTGGGCCGCTTCGACATTCTCTGCCTCCAAGAGACATGGCTTCTGGAAAAACCGAACATGGATGGATTTGAGATAGAGACTTCCCCGGCAGTTAGAGGATTGCTAGGCCGGCCTTCTGCTGGCCTTCTGATTGCCGTAAGGACAGGACAACATCTGAAAATCATCAAAACGTTTGTTAAAACCTATGGGATCCTGGCAATTCTCATACAATGGACTCACTACTCAGAAACCACCAGACTTTGGATAGACACCTCCCTTGCTGTCATCACGACATATTGGAATCCCCAAAGAACGTCCATTGCCTTTTGTCAATCTATGGCCGAAACGATTGACGCCATTGTGATTGAGTCGAATACGGCGCATATCATAATATGCGGGGATTTGAATTCTAAGTGTCCTCATCCCAAAGAGGCTGGTCTAAAAACAGTTCCGACCACGCAAACTGAAGTGAGAGGACAGGCCTGGATGGAATTGATGGCTTCTAGAAACTTACACACTGTAGCATGGATTAAGGACTGGCAAACCCAAATTCCGACCTGGGAAAGAGGCTCTTCCACAGCCACGCTCGACTATATTTACACCTCTAACGCCATGACTTTAGAAATGGAATGTTACAAGGTGATCAAAACCCTTGCGAGCGACCATAACATGCTTACCATAAGATGGACTTCTATCGCCAGGGAAACCAGAACTTATACTCCTTTGATTGAGTCCAATCCCCAACAGACTCGATTGCGCATGACAGCTGCCAGCGTTCGAGCTATGACTCAACAATACTACACTGTGGGGGCTCATGCAACATTTTCTGAGACGTGCTCAAGACCTAACTATATCCCGCTCCTGGCAAAGTTCAAGATGAAGCAGAAGGAGCCTAAGGTCAACCAGACCACCTATAATCATACATACGACAAAATTATAGCGGAAAAGAAAAAGGCAGTCAGAAAATTGAAACGATGCGCCAAAGTGGAAAACTCCATCAAGGGGTGGGAACTATGGACAAAAGAACTTAAGAACTATAAAGCCTGGGTTAGATTACGCAGGGCATTTCTTTACCAGAATGACGCGGAAACTATGATGAGAGCCTTAGTGGCCAAGAAATCAGCTGACTTCTGGGCCCTGATTAACAACTCGCAGGGAAATACACAAATTAATATGATCAATTCAGTTCCCGAAGCCGCCTGGGTCGAATTCTTCACCGATCTTTTTGCCTCTCCTACAACAAATACAACGTGTGATCCTGAACCAAGACTGGCTCCATGGATTGATTTATCCGAAAAGGCAGATATAAGTGAGGCAATTCAAAAGCTAAAAACATCCAGAGCGCCTGGTCCAGATGGCCTCACGAATACTGACCTAAAAAAACACATTACCGAATGGACGGACTTCATCAGTCTTTTGTTCACGCATTGTACCACCAGTAGACATATTCCCGTCTCATGGACAAAAGCCACTGTTATCCCCATATTCAAAAAAGGAAATAGAGAGGACCCGTCTAACTATCGGCCGATCGCCCTATTGGATATCATGGGCAAATTATTTGCCACGCTCCTTCTCCAACATTTTCGCTGTTGGGCAAAAGTCGCGCCGTGCGAAGACCCATTCCAACTGGGCTTTAAGAAAAACGGGGGCACGGCAGTGAATATCCTCATATTAAGTATTCTAAAGGCCAAAATAAAACAAGAAGCACCAACAGTTTATGCAGCCTTTATTGACCTCTCGCAGGCGTTTGATAGAGTCGACAGAACACTTCTTTGGAAAAAACTAAAAGGCTGGAGCTGTCCAGAAGAAATTCTCCAACCTATCATAGCTCTGCATTCGAACACCACTCTTCATGTCCGCCTAAATCTACAAGGTACACTGACTAAAGAAATTCATGCTGAAAGAGGAGTGAAACAAGGCTGCCCCCTGGCTCCGGCCCTTTTTGTAGCCTTTCTGGGAGACTTCAAGGACTCGGAGGAAGCCGTACGGAGTTTCCCACCGAAGTTGGGCGCAATCAAGATGTCCCGTATGCTATATGCTGACGACATGATACTTTTAGACCAGACCCCTATAGGTCTCCAACGTCAGCTGGACAATCTGGGAAAATATATGGATAATAACCTTACAATAAACAGTAACAAGACAAAAATCATGATCTTCACCAAAAACAATCAACCGAAGAATCCATCTCACTCCTGGTCAGTGAATAAATGTCGAATCGAAGTCGTCCCTCACTTTAAATATCTGGGAGTCATCATTGATGGAACACCGCAGGAGAGAAAAATGCAATTATATCTTTGGGACAAAGCTAAAAACTTGTCCTCCCAACTGAGGATGATTGATCGAAAGTTCGGGAAATTCTCGATGATCCCAGCCATAAAGTTCTACAAAGGTAAAATAGTACCCGCACTAACTTACGGCATGGACGCCACCATCACTATGCCCAGCCTATTATGGCAGAGACTGGAGGGATACATCTGGAGAACGGTTCTAGGTCTACCGAACTCGATCCCGATGGCGGCCGTCAGAAGAGACCTGGGTCTCCTGTCACTGGAAGCCACTGTTAGCATCTCGTCTCTGGCCATGTACAGAAAGACGCTTATTCAGGATGGCCTTCCCATTTTCAATACCATCGCCAAAGAGCTTGAACTGACGAAATGTGAGCAGATTCAGAACTGGATCAGACGACAAGAATACAAACTGGAAGAAGTAGCCTGTAGCACTGAGGACCTAATATCTCGCCCACAGAGAGTAACCCAGAAGTTGAAAAATCTAGACTGGATAAAGACCGGTGAGAAAATTAGTGCGCTAATACTCCTACAACACCTTCCGCCTACATATAATAAGTTAAATTCCCCGCTGGAGTATTGCAGAAAATTCCCAGACAAGAAACTTCGAACTAACTTCTTAAGAGCACGTTTAAATCTCCTACACACTAGAGAGATTCTGGGGATAAGAAGTTTAACTAGCGATACAACATGTAGATTGTGTCATATCGCGGACTCTAAAGAAACAGTCCGCCATCTTTTGTTAAACTGCCCTACTCTTAACTCTGAACGCACAGCCATATTGTCCCCTCTGTGGGTGAACTCTGTGTTGCTGGAAGAAGACACATGGTGGTGCCGCCTCATCTCGGGGGAAAAAGCTCGCTGGGCAGTGGCTACATGTAAACTAATGGAAGCCGCCTTTGTTAAAATAAACGCAAAAGATTCCAATGGTCAATCACAAACCAACCAAAGCAAGACCAACAATAACAATATAACATAAACAGGTGGTTTGGTTTATGCTCTAATTCTATCCTTAACGGTTGGCCGGGAGTTAATGGACTTAATGGAACTTAATAGCTGTACTTCCTTGCAGCCTTCGATCGATTGTCTGTTAAGCGGGGAAAAATTCTGCTAAACTAATAATCTACTGTTATCTTCACAGGGAAATTTTACCTATTCTTCCTTGTAAAAATCATCTCCTTTTGATTATATACAAGTAAAAAAAAAAAAAAAAAAAAAAATTAAGCCTACAGCATAGCGAGGCAGTGCATCCTCAGCAGGACCCGGGGAAGTGTGGACAAGTAGTCTCATTTATTTATCTTTTTCTTTTTAGGGCTGGGTCGGACTTATAATTACTGAGCCGCGTTGTGTCACTATGCAGGGTAGTGCAGCAAGGCAGTCTCAAAAGGGTTCTTGAGCCTTTCATTTAAACATTCTAGTCTGCCTGTGTTACCTTACTACTTAGTTCTACAAACAGAATGAACTGTGTAGTCTTATTATGGCCCATATGTTTTAAGCATGCTATAGGGTCTTACACCGTTCCATGTGCCTCATTCCCCCGTCATTGCTTGGCCCCTTTTACACAGTTAGGGAAATTCGGGGACGCTGCAGCACGTCAGCACATCCTGTATGTAATATAACAGGAAAATAGGTGGGTCTAAACTGCAAGCCATGCAGACAGTGTGAACCAAAGGGGGGGGGAGGGGGGGTGCTGATCCCACCAAATACCACTACATCACACAGTGTCCTCTGGCCATTCTTTGAAGATAGTACAGGAAAGCGAGGAGCCTCCCTCCGAACATTCGAGCAACACATTTCTCAGTCTCCGCACCTCTAGGATGTGTATCTACTGCCTTTTCTCTGGCCCCTCACATGCTCTCCTTTTCCATTCCACCCCATCCCGCTTTGCCTTCACTTTCTAAAGACAATCGAAGCAGACCTACCCCCATTTGTCCTGCATGCAGCTCGGCTTCTACTGAACAGTCACTGTGCTGCAAGAGAGGCCAACTGGCCATATCAATATCAAAGAGATGCCAAGTTTAGCAATGATCAACCCGGCACCCAACGCCTCTTTAATGACTGCATTACTCTTGCGGGCACGCAGTGCTTGAAATCGGCGCATTTTACCTTAACCAATGAAAAGTGAGCATTACACTATGGAAGGCTGACACAGAGCATGGATTTGTTAATGATCTGACCCCAGGAGTTCATAAATTAAAAGGGCGAACAGCCTCCTTGCAAATTGGGCCCATATGGTGGAACATAAAGCCCATACGTCACTGGAGCTGATTGGCAGACACTAAACCGTCAGTGTTAATAGTTTGAGCCCCAATTTGCACAATTACCCATGTAACTTATTTATTTTTAGTTGAAAAATTCAGTTATTTACATGCAAAAACCAATATATAGTTAAACACTGGCGAGAACTGTACCACCCAATTCAACAGCATTTCATGCTTATCACTCTGTGGATAAGTTACAGAGGTACTGCATATGGCCAGTTATCTTGAAGGCGAAGCAGGCCCACCCTGTCTCCTCTTGGTTAGTCCCAGCACGCAATTCATCAACCCAGTGGGATGTATCTATTGCCTTCAACAACGAAATGTTGTATTTCTGTCTTCGCCAAATGGAAAATGAACTGTCAGACAATGATATTGTTCTCCGGAAGGAACTGTGGTGAAGGGTGCAGATAAATTGACAATGCAGAAGTGTTCTTGTCTGGGGCATGGTTTTCTTCACCAGCAACTTCTCTTGGAAAGCAGGCGAATATATTAATCTTTACAGTTACAATGGGATTGTGTTTGTTTTCAGGCATTTGATGGGCAGGGTACTTGCTTGTATTACGCCCTACTCATGATTCAGTAAACTATCGTGGCACAGTGACTGTGAACATGTTTGACACTTGCAATTACCTCCTATCGTGGAAGTTACTGCAGTAGAGTAAAGGCAGTCTGCGGTAGGGTGTTATCTGTTATTGTGCTGGACTTGTGTTCTTCAAGCTACTCTATTTTTAATCGCACTGAATGTGGGTTATGGTTCTGCTGCTTTTCAGCATAACATCGACGTGGAAGTCTAGAGCAGTCCAGCTCTCCGGGAAGCTCACACTGAATTAGTTTACAGCCCTGACGGTGTGTACCATCCTCAGGCCCGAACTTCCTTTGTGATATTTTTGGGACCAATAGCAGCTATACCCATGCCCTTCAATGCTAGGTGAACTTCATCGGTCTGTTCGTCAGTTCTCCATAGATGGCTATCCCCGGTGGTGTGGCACGGGATTTAGGCTCTGATATATTCCAGGCTGTGTGTATTCAAAGGTACAATACTATGTTGCTTTAAATTCTTCAGTCTTGGGACACGACTTCTTATTACAAATAAGCATCCATTTCAGTGGTTCCTGGCTTGAAACCATCATTGCCTTTACTCTTGCCAGATTGCCACTATTGATTTTTATCTCTAAGTGTTCATCAGATGCTGCTGTTCTACTGTGTTGCATTAGCTTTTAATTGTTGTAGTTGTTGGAATTCTGTTCTTTTCCATTATGTCAGTGTCAGAGTGCTGCAGACCACTATTTTAGTACTCCTTTACTTGAGACTACCTATGTTTATTTTTTTTTATTATTTATTTTTTATTACTTGCATATTGTGATTGTGGGTTGCTGCCAAGAAGTTTGCCGTGTGTCACGCATTCTAGCAGAAGGGCATGGTGTACTTATGTATATTCGGGAGAATATGAGGTTTTATGAAGGAGGTGGCAGGTGATTATACCATCTTTGTAGGACAGCAAGATTCCTTCTCCCAGAATTCTAACCACTAGATCTCAATTCTGTGCCTAATGTGTTTTACTGCAATTATTACAGTTATTACAGACTACTTGTTGGAATTTCTAGTGAGGCTGACCTCTACATTTGTGTTGCTGTTTCTTGGGGGACTATATTTTGGATCTGGAAATACAAACGCTTTTTGGTTACTGATAATAGATAGGAGGATATTGTTACAGTCATTGACATAGGTAGATAAAATGTTTCTTTTTTTATTCAATGTTAATTTACCATCCCTTGAGTATGTCAGGGGAGTGTCATGAGAAGGGCTCCAGTGGTGGTTTTGCAAGCTGTAGATGAATCCTTACATCTTACATGTGGAATGGTGGCTCCTACCTATATTATGTATATACCCGTTTCATGCAGCTTGTCCACATCATTAGTAGTTGTTGCTTTAATGATATTGTATTATTGAATGGGGTGACTGTTTTAACAGATGCAATTGATTTTCATGTTACTTTGTGTTGGATTTTGACCTAGTGATGATAGTACAAGAGGGTATGGGTAGTATGGCTGGTGGTTCTGCTGCACACTCCGTAATCCCTAGGGGCTTTTATAGACATTAACTAGGAAATAGGTTTTATTAGACTAATTTTGTTGATAGACATATGTGGGGGTTGGATTGTTTGATGCTATTACTCACGACTCGGTATATGTGTTAAGTTAGAGTACAAAGGTCTGTGTTTTGTTTTATTGGTAAACTTGGTTTTGTCCTTGAGTGATGTTTTGTGATCTAAGTGAGGACACGGTTGAATTGAGATGAAGAGGTGTAGTTGGTATTGTGTGGTTTATGTTGATGTATAGATAGGGAAATGTTGAGTTATGGTAGTATGGGTTGGATTATAATTTTGATTTGTGTGCATTATGTTTATCTATTTAGGTTGGTGGGTTTACTACATTTTTTGATTCTAGATACAGACTTGGAGTTTTTCAAAAAGGTTTGAGGTTTTAGGGGATGATAAAATATTATATTGTTTAACATGCTTCCTCGTATATATTTAATGGGAAATACATAAGATTTGTTTTCAAGGTGCACATCTTTGGGAGTATAGTTAGGGATACGATTTCTGTTGTATATAGTAGTCTGATAGTTAAGTCCGTAGTTGATTGGGCTTTATCCAAACAAAGCTTTCTTTTTGTTGTTTATGTCTTTCAGTTGATGTTCTGTTTGTCGGTGTAGGAGGGGTTATATTATCTCAAATCTGGTCTGTTTGTTGTATTAAGGGTCTCCGTTGTGACTAGAGCGGAATTATCAAGATGTTGGGAAAATGCACTTACCATTCATTAATATGTACTGGTTATGTACGGTTTCTTCTTATATATTGAGGTCCTGCACAATGTGGAATGTCTGTGGAATACAATTTGTGATGTTGTATAAGTGTAGATTGTAATGGGGACTTTATCAATCGGAACCTGAAATGTGAAGGGCCTAAATTGCCTGAAGTAAAGGAGAATGATGTTGTCTAAATTATGGAGAGATAAAGTTGATGTTGTTTTTCTCCAAGAAACGCATTTATCTTCGGGATCTGAGGATTTGTTAACTAACTCTAAATACACAAAGGTACTGTTGAATTATCATACTACAAAATCTAGAGGGGTAGGGATTTTGTTTAGGAGGGGTTTGATGGCTTGTGTGGAAAGAGTGGGCATGGATAAGGAAGGTTGTGTACTGTTGGTTGATTTGAAATATGAAGGGAAGTAACTTACTATTGGCTCTGTCTATGGTCCATGTGTTAATAGTGTTAGATTTTTTGCGACTCTGGAAACAATGTTACGTGACATGAGAGGGGACTCTGTTATCTTGGGAGGGGTCTTTATAGAAGGGATAGATCCTCTGTGTGTAATTTTTCTGGACAAAAATCAAGCAACGAATTTAATGACTTTCTAGATATCTATGACCTTGTAGACACTTGGAGGAACTTACATCCAAGAGATATAGATTTCTCCTTTTATTCTCCGGTACACGATTAATTTTTGGGACTGGATTTCTGAAGTATTAGTGGAATCTGTGGTGGAAGCAAGTATGGGGGAACGTAATATATCTGATCACTCAATGGTGAATATTAAGTTACATTTTGATGGTGGGAATCGTGGAAAGAGTAGGTGGAGACTGAAGCCTTTTGTCTTAAAAGATGAGCAAGCTTCCAAGGCATTGTGTGATTCCATTAATAATTATTTTATTAATAATAAGGGTTCATCAGATAGTCTGATGGTTTAGGACTCCTGTAAAGCATTCATTAGGGGGGAATTGATGTGCTGGACTGCTAGGGCGAGGAAAAAAGGGGAAACAAAGTTATTAGAACTGGAGACTAACTTGGGAAATCTGCAACGGAGGTATGCTTTATCACATTGTAATAAGGATAGGAGGGAGTTGAGATGTGGTAAAGGAGGCCCTGAAACTACAGATGGAATCTCAAATGGAGAAAGGTTTGTTTTATATGAGGCAAAGGTATCGGGTAGGGAAACTGTTGACAAACAAATTGAAGGGTTTATTGGAAAGGTCAAATGTGCGCAAAATTGATAAGGGCGCTGAAGGTGTAGTGGTAACGAGTAAAGAGATAGGTGAATGCTTTCGATTGTTTTATACGGAATTATACACTGATGACCTTACCCCGCAATTGCAAGATCTAGATGAATTTTTTGGAAAAATTGATGTTCCAACTTTATCCGAGGAAGGCAGAACTTTGCTTGATGCACCTATTGCTGTATCAGAAGTATTGTTAGCAATTGGTGGTTTACACAATGGAAAATCTCCGGGTATAGATGGGTTGTCTACTGAATTTTATAAATGTTTTCATGTGCAGCTAGCACCGGAATTGTGTGAGTTGTATAATCGATTTTTGATGGAGGGTATTTTGTGTCCGTCAATGAGGGAAGCTGTTGTAACAGTTGTTCCAAAACCAGGGAAGGATGCGACTCATTGCTGCAATTATCGTCCTTATTACTAAATGTGGATATGAAGATCTTTTCTAAGATATTGGCAAATAGGTTAGATAAGTATATGGGAGGTCTGATTTATAAGACAAAGACATGGGTATGACAATATTAGGACTCTTTAAGATATTATGTATTTGCCGGAATCTGCCGTTAGTGAGACTTTATTTATTTTTTTGGATGCCGAAAAGGCTTTTGACAGAGTTAATTGGTCATTTCTAAATAATACTCTTGTGAAGATGGGATTCGGGCCATTATTTATCAATGCTATTGGGGCTCTCCAATCGGATTTATCGGCTAGGGTCTGGGTGAATGGGGGATTTTCTGATCCCTTTCGATTATTTAGAGGTACAAGACAAAACTGTCCTTGGTCTCCTTTCCTTTTTAATTTGGTTCTAGAGCCCTTGTTGATCTATATCAGACGGAATGGTGAAAACAAAGGGTTGTGTGTAGGGGGTGGAGAAATCAAAGTCTTAGCATATGCAGATGATGCGGTGGTAATACTGAATAACCCGCGGGAAGGTGGGCCTATTTTAAAGTCTATGATTGAAGAGTTAGGGAAGTTGTCCGGTTATAAAATCAATTGGGGAGAAAACGGTAGTCTTTCAACTGGGTGTTATTCTTGATTGTGATTGGTTATTAGGATGGGATTGTAAATGGGAAAGGGATGGTGTTCAAGTATCTAGGTATTTATCTGGTTCGGGATGTTAATAAGCTGGTTGAGTACAATGTGAATAAGTTAATAGAGGTTCTTCAAAGAGACATTAGGAAGTGGCGTTGTGCTATCTGGGCAAAAGTTAACGCAATTAAAATGATGCTGCTTCCTAAGGTTTTGTATCTCGTACAATCAATTCCACTGCAGTTCACCAAGACAATATTAGGGTGTATTAATAAAGTCTTCCAAGAATTTTTATGGGGTACTGGGAAAAGAGCTAGGATCCCACGTTAAATTATGACTCGAAAGGTTTGTGATGGAGGGTTTGGTTATCCTATCCTGGGGAACTATTGTACAGGATTTTTACTTAAATTGTTTTTCTTAAATGAGGATTTGGACTTAGCACCTTGGTGGGTGCGAATTGAGAGAGAAATGTTGAATCCATACAATGTAAAGAGTTTATATTCTCTGGGAAAATTGCCTCGACAGGCATTGAATCTGAAATCTATTGCTGTTACAAAGGATGCATTGGTCTTGTTGATAACAGATAATGGTCAAGGGTTGCATATGTATAAAGAAGCTTCTTTTTAGTGTAATCCTGGGTTGCAGGTTAATAATAAAATGTTATATTGGAGAAGTTGGAGTAATAGAGGTGTTTTGATGATTGGGGATGTCTGGAACGATAACGATGAAATAGTTTCCTTTGACGTTCTGAGTAATAAATATGGATTGAGGAGGAGGGAACAGGGAAGGTATAGGTTGTTGAAAGATTTGCTTGCTGAGCAGCGACAGATGTTAGGGTTAACATTTGCGCAGAAACCGGAGGTATCTGAATTGTTTGCTGTGATGCAACAGAAGGTGTCGGATATCATGGATTTTATACTTTTAGAGAGTGCTTGGTTGGCCTCATGGGAGAGGCTGAGACTGAAATGGTCTGAAGAGTTGGGCAATGATATTTCGGAGGAAGAGTGGGAACAAATCTGGAAGGTACCGGTGAAGGGGAAAATTGACTTAAATTTGCGTTATACTCATCAGAGGGTGTTGGGTAAGATTTATTGGACTCCGCTTCGTATGTATGATATGGGATTGAAGTGAGATGTTTGCTAGGGGTGCCGGAAGGTGAAGGGTTCTCTGTTGCACATGTTGTGGTGCTGTGATAAGGTGAAGGAATATTGGAAGGAGGTGTTGGACAGAGTTGATGCGATTTGGACTATTACTTTTCCACGTAACCCGTTGTCTGTACTTATGTTATCTCCAAGATGTGGGCGCAGTATTGCTTATGTGACTAGAAATTGGATTAACAAATGCTTAATTGTAGCTGTCAAACAGGTGTTGAGGGTCTGGAAAACAAGGAAGAAACCTCTTGTGGAGGGTTGATTGTGTGATATGAAGATTCTTTCAAGGTAAGAGAAATGCTTATTTTCTAGGCAGCAAAAAGTTCCACTATAGGAAGAAATTTGGGGACCCTTCAATGATTTTTATGGGAGTGGATGATTTTATGTCATAGTATGAGATTAATGGCTTTATTTTTTCTTTTAAGTAAGGGGGGTTGGGATGGGGGAGTGTGTTTTATGTATTGTCCTTTGTCCTGATTTGTCTTGTTCTCTTGTTGATCTGTATTGTTCGATGATACTTTAGTGAATCTAAGCTTGGTATTTATATGTGATTTCAAATTGATATGTTGGATCTTTACTTTGCTTTGTTGCATGTGTTTTGTTTTCTTTTTGTATTTTTACTTTAATCATTAATTCTTCGGAATCAATGCATGGTTGTAATATATTTTGTGGAAATTATAAATAGTGTTTTAAAAAAAAGAGGAGGTCTGGGGGCCAACCCAGTTGGAAAGCCAAGGATTTAAGGGTCACCTTTAGCAAACCGTAGAAAGGGAGACCAGGTGGAACACAGTACCTTTTAAAGTTGAGGAAGCTCCAGCGGTGGCAGTTGTTCCTGGCAACGGGTGCAGTTTGTGGTTTCGACCAGAGAGGATCTCTTCGAGGAGGAAACTTGAGTGGTTGCACTGCCCAGGGAAGAGACCAACCGCGGAGTTCGCTCGGTTAAAAGGTGCGTTCCTTTTATTCGCGGGCACAGGGGTGAAGCTTGGCTATCCGGCCGCCGGGGTGCTTGGCACGGGCGATTCGACCAAGAGACGTCTTTGGAAGGCGAATGGCGAACTGGTTGATCCCACCAGCTCAGGAGAAGAAGACTCTTTCAGCAGAAGATCTTCTCTTGTCGTCGGGGAAAGTGGTGAGGTCGTTGCAGCAGGGCTCCACCGGTGGTGTCGACGTTGCAGATGGCTCCGCTTCTCCCCTCTTCGGATTTATTAGGTCCTGTGGCGACTTCTGAAGTTCCAGTCCCAAGAGCCCTGCTTTTATGCAGAAAATTCCCCATTCAACAGCCTAGCTGTCACTCATGTATGCTAAGTGGTGAGCCGGGCGGTTCAATCAGAACAGAGTGCGACTTGAGTTTCTAAGGCAACGCAGTCCAGGGTGCCAATTCCACCACCGACACATCCTGTGGAACCCAGACAGAGTGGCACCAGTTGAAGGGCTTCTGTGGAGAAGCCCGCCAAAAAGTGGAACAAAGGGCCCGACCTTGGTTGGAGTTACAGAGACAGACCCAAATGCCATTTTAGAAAAGAGTTCTTGCAAAAAGACCTAACCGATGATTTTATATTAAATAAATAAACTGGCGGTATGTTTATCATTGCACCAAAAAGTGGTGCGTTTAAAATCAATGGGAAAATCCCATAGGAAATATTCTGGTGGAATATTTTGCGTGGTAACCACTGCCACCAGCCAGAAACCCGACAAGGGGGGGACTGGACAGTGCCCCCTTGGAAACAGACCCAGGAGCAAACTAATTAACCCCTTGCAGTACTTCCACAATATGATGGTTTGTACTGGTTCTGTTCACAATTTTGGACTAGTAAAGTTAATGGTGACTTTACATGCCCCGGGAGACGGTAGTCAGTCCCAGGGTATGGAGTCTATGTTTCGGGGTCACTATGACACCCCTGTGTTACTGCACTGAGGGGGCTGTGTAACACATACACTAAAACAGAAGATACCCTATGGAGTAAAATACCCCATACCCCATAGCCCATAAGCACACAATAAGTCAAAGACATACCTCAAATGATGCCTAAGAGTGGGAGGAAAAAGAGTCTCGCTCTTAGCAGGAGAAAAAACAAACCCCAAAAATCCAGCAAAGCTGCTGGGGGACTCACTAGATTTGGGAAATTAGCCTTATAAGAGAATTCTCCCTAACAAGGGTCAAGTGACACCAGGGGCCTGTTGCCAAAGATCACAGAGTCAGATAGTTCACGATTTAACATGGCCAAGAGTACTTCGATATTGTCAATGTTAGGAAGCAAAAGTTATAAGAAGGAGGGAAGACAAGGGCAAGCCTTGGAATTGATGAAAAGGGATTCACCCAGTTTCCTCAAGCAGAACACAGTACCTTATTCCAACGATGCAGCTGGTGCCCTGGCAGTTGTTCCTGTTGGTTTCCCGCAGACCCACGATTCCTGGAGCTTCGTTGTGAAGGACGACGTCTGAAGGGGGTCTGCACCACACAGGGATGAAGCCGGCAGCAGCGACAACGAATAAAAGGTGCTCTCCTTAAAAACAGGAGAGGCTCTCCAAATGGCTATCCGAACCACTACAGCTGTGTGCAGCGATTTCGACCAAGGAAGAGGGATCCTCTGCTGTGGAAGATGAGCTGGTTATCCCCACCAGGCTCAAGGCAAGAAGACTCCAGACTGGATCTCCTCTTAGTCGTAGTCCTCTTAAGGGTAGATAGCTCAGGACTGCAGCAGGGCTTCACCCGGACGGGGTAGTTGCAACAGCCATCGTTCTCTCCGCTTCTCTTCGGTTCCTTGTAGTTCCAGTGGCGACTCGCTGACTTCTAGCCCAAGAGACCTCCCTTTTATGCGAAAAACCCCCATTCTCACAGCCTGGCTGTCAATCACCCAGCAGGGGGCTTGTCCAGCCCGGACAACCACCCTGGCCAATCATGACAAAGTGCAAATTGGGTTTCCTAGGATACCCTCTGCAGGGGGTGACTACACCCCTCCCTCACATTAAGCCCACCTAGACACCCAGGCGCCTTGAGGAGGGCTCCTAGGTAGAAGCCCGCCAAAAGACAGTGAACAAAGAAGGAAAACCTGGTTTGCCGTGCAAAGTAAAACAGAAGAAGGACTTTAACAAAAATAAATGGCGAATAAACCGTACCGGAGCCAAACGAAAAAGGATTTGGTCAAGCGGGTTTAAGTTTGAGGCTATCACCATAGCCTACAATATTACCACGGTTATATAAGGTAACCACAGTAGAAAGTTAGTGTAGATACCACTGCCACCAGCCATGTCTAAATGTTAAAAGAGCAAAACAATGCTCTAGGAGGTAAAGATAAAAAGAGTGAAGTTAACCCTTCCAGTACTCCATGTAAGATGGGTGTACTGGATCTGTGGTTAGTTTTGACTAAGTAAAGTTAATGGTAACTTTACCCTTTTCTGGGGGACAGTAGTCACCTCAGAAATGGAGTCGGTGGGAAGTCTGATCGACAACCCTGTACCACTGCACAGAAGGTGCTGTGTGACGCACACAAAGAAGGGGGCTACTGAAGTGGTGTCCTCCAGAGCCCACAATCACAAAAACAGGTTAAAACACATAGCAAAATACAAGTAAGAGTGCTGAAAAGCCCACACTCTTACCAAGTGGAAAAGAAACAACTCCAGAGATGCAGCAAAGCTGCTGAGGGACTCACTAGGTAAGGGAAATTAGACATGAAATGAGAATTCTCCCGAACACTCGCCCCCCCAGACTAAGGGACAGGAGGATTTAATCCACTCCTGGATGGTTCTCATACCTCTAGTCGGTTACAAACATCCTGGAGAGACCATCAGCATTTTGGTGGTGACTTCCTGCTCTGTGCTCAATGGAAAAATCAAATCCTTGGAGGCAGATTAACCATCTGAGTAACTTTGGGTTTTCCCCTTTCATTTGCATCAGCCATCTCAAGGGTTGGTGGTCAGTCTGAATGATGAAGGTAGATTCATACAAGTATGGTCTAAACCTCTTCAGTGACCACACAATAGCAAAGCATTCTCTTTCTATTGTTGCCCACCTTGTTTCAGGATCCTTTAACTTCTTGCTGATGAAACAAATGGGGTGTTTCCTACCTTTCTCATCCAGTTGACTAAGGACTGCACCTATACCTACATTAGAAGCATCAGTTTGTACAATGAAGGGTTGGTGATAGTCGGGAGCTCTTATGACTGGAGCTTGACAAAGGGCTTTCTTTAGACGTCCAAAGGCTTGATTGCACTCCTCCTTCCACCTGATCTTTTTAGGAAATTTGGGAGAGGAGATGACATTCAAGGGGGAAGCTATGGTCCCATAGTTCTCTATGAACTTCTGTAATACCCAGTGAGACCTAAGAAGGCTCTCACCGGGGTCTGAGAAGTTTTTTTTTTAATTTATTTGGTTGGTTGTAAAACAACCTTTCAAATAATTAGTACAAAAGGAATAACAATATAATACAATCGCATAAAATATATAATATATACATTATTCACATAATATCCAAAAAGGAAAGGAGATTTAATAAAATAGAAAAAAGGAAAATAAAAAGATAAAAGATAAAGAAATCCTAAATCAAACAATTCATATACATAGTTAGCTAACTATAAGGAGAATTACAAAGAAGTCAGAAAAATATTTCTATGCAAACAAGCAACGTACATTCTGTGATCATGCTTGCCATTGCAGTTATTTGCTTAATTTGTGTCAATGTTAACCAATGACAAAATAGTTTCTAAATATCGCAATTCTGACTGTCAATTTTCTACTAGTAAAAATTACAAACCAAATTTCATCTTCAGTCATGGGAGTGTACACACATAATAGACGTTGAAAATAGGTTTTCCTTATTGATGTTAACTCAGGACAAGTAACAACCAAATGTTTCAATGTTTCAGGACATTTCTCATTGGAGCAAAATCGACAATGACTCAAATGTTTTGAAAGGTAACCCCTTCTTGCCAATATTTCAGCTGTTGGTAACAGATTCAGTCTAAATCGCATATATTGTTGTCTAATATGCGAAGATGGAAATTTTAACAGATAATCAGCCATTACTCTATATTTTTTTGATCCAAATGTCCGTCAAAGTCTTTATAGGTACAACATTTTGCTCTGTTACAAATCCAATCGTATTGGAACAATTTTGTGCGATTAGGATTCGTTAGCAATGTCTCCATTGATATACATGCATTTGACAGTGCGTTTAGTACATTATTTCGCCACTGTAAAGGAAATGTATGATCTGAGCTAATAAGATAAGCAAGAGCACACAAAATATTCTTTGTTCCAAGACCCAACAGACATTTACGAAAAAGGTTGCACATTTTCCATAGTAGTTGAGCAGAAAGTGATATTAGACCTAATTCAAAACGGATTATGGATATTGGAGTGCAGTTTGGTAATTTCAACACTGATTTCCAGAACTTACTCTCACAAACATCCCACAGTTTGCATTTTAGAGGTAGTTTTGTTTCGGCCCCATACAATAAAATCGGGACCACCTTACTTTGATAAAACATCACGATATGTTTGCATGAGAATCTCCCAAATTTGAATACTAGAATGTTTGCTTGCGATTTCAAATTCTGCAATTTTGCATTCAGTGTTGAAATATATGATGTATCTGAGAGAACATTATACACCATTGTACCCAGATACTTGTATTCAGGTACATTCATTAATTTTATAGTCTGCAGATGCCAGTTATAACTTTTTAGGGAGATGGACTTATTTCGGTGACAAGTTACTACTTGGGTCTTTTCAAGATTGATTATGAGATTGTCATCTGTAGAATACCTTGATAGTTCATGCAATAAGTTTTGCAATCCACTGGGAGTTTGCGATAACAAAATCAAATCATCTGCATAAAGCATCCATGCAATTCGTTGTCCTCCCATTTTTGGCGCATCATTTATAGAGTGCATTAATCGTTCACCCAGATCAAGGATAAAAAGGTTAAATAAAAAAGAGGCCAAAATACAACCCTGTTTAAGCCCTCGCTCGGTCAAAATAAATGCAGACAATAGACCTCCTATCGTAAGTCTGATCTGTAATGTCGTGTTGGTATGCAATTGCTTGATGATCGAAATTAGAGAGGAAGGACAACCATACTGAGTCATTTTATCATACAGCATATCACGATCAACAGAATCAAAAGCCACCCAAAAATCAACAAACGCAAGATACAATGGTTGTTTTCGGGTGGCAAATTGAGATCTTAGGATATTCAATGTCATGATGTTTGGGGATGTCCCCAATCCCGAGATGAAACCTGATTGAAACGGATCTCTTCTCTCTCGTTCTGACGCCCACCTGTTTAAATCCCTAAGGACAATTCGATTAAATATTTTCCCCGGGGCATCCAACAAGGCAATAGGCCTATAACTTGCCAGATCTGATCGATCCCCCTTTTTATAAATCGGGAGTATAATCGAATGTTTCCATGATTTTGGAATGATTTGTGTTTGAATGATGTTTGAAAACATGGTATACAATATTTCAGACCATAATTTAGGATGTTGTTTTAAGGCATAGTTCGATAAACCATCTGGTCCTGGGGCAGGCGACTGACTCGCTTTGTTTATATAGTACTCAATGTCTTCTCTATTAAAGCTCAATGCAAATTCATTAATAGAGCTTCCTAAGTGACTATTATTTTTACTTACTGGCTGTTTAAATAAATCTGTATAATATTTAATCCAGACTTGCTCAGAGACATTGTTGGATTGATATTTAAGTTTATGTCCAGCAGTAGATTGATTTAGACTGGCCCAAATTTGAGCTGTGTTCTTCCTAGCTAAAGCTCGTAACATGGAAACACCATCGTTCTGATATAAAGAGGCTCTATACCGTTGCAACAACTTTTTGTGTCTTGTTTTGATGTTGTTTAATATTGCACCTCTAATATTAGGCGATAGTTTCATGGCCTCTCGCTTGTTAGAGCGATGGATGGTTTTAGCTGTTTGTACTTGTTTGTTAAATACATGTAGCGTTTGCAATTCGGGCATTATACATTTTTTCCTCCTCGGTTGGAATAATAACATCAAGTCATGATATACAATTTCATCACATTGCACCTTTGTTGCTTTAGTGATCTCTAAAGCATAAAAATGACTAAACCTTTCCAAGGAACTTTCAGACCATCGTACTCTATTGCCTCCACTATTTACTGAGACCACACTTGCTGGACAATTGTCTTTTCGGTTAGGCAGAGATTCATTCATCTGCCAATTCATGAATAAACAATTATGATCACTCAAAGTCGTCGGTAGAATGGAAAATTTAGTTACATCGGTAATCATTTCTTGACTTACATAAATGTAGTCAATGATTGCTGTCGATTTTCCTCTATGCCAAGTTGGTCTTGGAGGCAAGTCATCAGCAAATGTTCCATTCAACATCTGTAAATTCCGTGACTTAATAAAGTGATTCCAAACCTTTAATCTAGAATTATGTACAGATTTCCCCAAACAATGTATATTCAAATCTCCTGCTAGAATGACAAAGGAGACAGTATTATCAAGACATACTAAATCCAAATTATTAGTCACCTCTCTCATGAAGGTATTTACAGAAATACCAAGGGGATTCCAGTAAGCATTAATCAGGGCATAGGCTACAGTGCCTATTTTTAGCTTTACCATTTGCAGGAAGGGATTTGGAGATATCCACTGCTCAGATTCGGTTAGCGGATGTTGTTTTATAGCTATCAGTAGTCCAGAAGTGGGCCTACCGATACTCGATTTTTGTGCTACATTTAAATATACATCGTATTTATCCCAGATTGGGACTGTTGTTAACCATGTTTCTTGAAATAATATAATATCAATATTATCCAGGTTTGCATTTCGAATGTTTAATAGGTGCTGGTATCCCCTCGTATTCCAGCTAACAAGAGAGATGTTAACTCTACCTACAGAGTGGCTTAGTTAATGCATTGTTTGACAGTTGCATGCTGTTTTCCCTTTTTGTTCCCAATTGGTTTGTTTGGCATCATTTAAACCATTCCTCTGTGGTAAGGGTGCAGACATTAAGTTATGTGATGGATTATGTGATAAATGGGTTGTTGCTATGACTTGAGATGTCACATTATTCGTATTTATAATGAATCCCAGCTCATACAGTTGGTTTTTTGCAAGGCAGATAGTATTTAAAACAACCCTTGAGTTTATCCATAATTTCACCGATGTCACACACTGTGGGTTCTCAAATTCAACTAGTTGAATGTCAACAGAATTAATATCTTCCAACTCGGGTAGCTCCGAAAAGATTGACAGTATGGATTGCCGATTCAAAACATATTGTACACATGGAGGTGGACGACACAAGATGTCTAATGAGTATAAAGCTGGTCGTTTGATCATCACATTTGCAGTTTCTTTTACCAACGGCTGGCCAGAGGATACAGTGACATTGGATGAAGAGGTTTCTTGAATTTTCATGGCAGTGGAGTTTGCAATAGCTGACTCAATTAAACAATACATTTCTGGGGCTAGTGTTGATATTATACTCGAGGTAGATTTCTCAGAAGTGGAGTCTGTTGCATTCTGTGTTCTAATCGCTAGTTCAGGGACTATATCCGTTAATTGTTCCACTTCACCTACCGGGACTGTGGAGGTTTGAGATAGAATACAGCTTCCAGAGGAGTCAGGGTTTCTCAATGATGCAGATGCGCAAGATGTTTCCGCCAATTGTGTATAAGATTCTTGCTTTTGGCTGTTTAGCCTAGGTTCACAATGAATTAGATATTTTTGCGATGGTTGTGCTGACATATAGGCATAAACAGATGCCTGATCTCTTTTCTATGGAGATCCAACATCTGTGATGAAGAATCCAATGGATTAACAGAAATGACATCTTTATGATTACGTGTCATATTAGAAGCAGATTTATCAGATGACGTTGTGGATTCATTCAGTTCACTGATGATTTCAGTCAAGTCATTTACTCATTCTTCAGTGGATGAATTAGAAACACGACTGTTCTGATCATTACTTTTGCGTACTTGTGCTTGCAATTGATATTTCTTAGAGATTGCTTTAGAAGCTAATGTGTTAGATTTTTTTGACGATCGTGTTTTCCCATTAAATTGTTCAGGGCAAGCGGCACGCATAGTGCTTTGCAACTTTTCCATTCATAATCTGTCCAACTTCTGATGACCCACTCTCGATGGTTCTTGTCATACTTTGAACGTTCTCCGTTTTTTTTTCCTCTAAAGTTCTATACTTGCCTTTCCCCAATTTTATTTCTATATCCTGGTGAGCAGTATTGACTCTTTGAGTTATCTGTGATTTTTTTAGGAAAATAGAAGCAATCTTTAGAGTAGTAGTTGGTTTCTCTGTGATGTCTATCGTGACTGGGGCTGATTTTGAACATTTCTCAGGTTTTAATTTGAGAAAAATCGGGGCTATCTTAAGATCGCTTTTTGGAAAATCTATTGATCTAGTGGAAAGTTGATTGTCCATATGTCTTTCGGTTTGTGAGCCCTTAGACTTTCTCATATGAATCTGTTCTTTCAGGTTAATTACTCCTTCATCCACCTCATTTACAGTTCTGTCCATGGCTGTTCTTTGACTATTTGTGATCTTTTTACTTGATGTATAAGTACACTGGTTGTTGGATATATTTAATTCAACCATTGCCAAATCCATGGTCATCTCATCTGATGCTGTGTTTACACTTCTTTTCACAGCAATACTGGAATTGATGTTAGTTTGCTTTAATTTTCTTTGTTTTTTCAATTTTTTTCTTTCTTCTTTCTGTAAACTAATTCTATCGTTTTGACGCCGTTGCCTCCTTGCTTGTCTTTCTCTCTTTTTTTCTCGACGGAATAACAATTTGCAAAGATTTCTCTTGTACTAGATCCTCCTGATCCTGGTTTCGAACAGAGGGATTAGTTATTTCTGATTTATCCTGCATGCAACCATCTTGAAAATCCTCCTCCACATTAGCCAAACGTCTAAACTCCTCCAGAGTAGATTCGGACAAAGGAGTGTCATCCATTTCCACGAAATGGTCCTCGTTCTGAGCAAGATCTGATGCCTTCTGATTTAGCAGGTGCAATTGTGCCAATATCTCTTGATGCATTTTTCGGTCCTTTTCTTCAAGTTCACCTTTTGTGATTAAAGATCTCTGTATAGCTGAGAGATCTAAACCCTGTTTTGTCATTTCCAACTTTAGGTCCTGTAGTATCTGCTTAAGATCTGTATTAATAGTATAGCAGCAGCTGACTACAGCCGCATCCAGTGTATTTATATCTCTTATTAGTTCAAGTAAGGATCCAGTTTGGGACTGAACTTCTACTTTAAGCAATTCAAAAACAGAAACTAAAGAACTTAAAACGTAGTTTAGTGCACTCAAGGTATTATTAGTTGGTTGTGCCACGTCTTTCATAGATTCTGCATGTTGCTCTAAAATAATTGGATCAATATCTGTTGATCTTGCATTTTCTTCTTCAATCATTACACAAGACTCATGACTTAATTCAGATCGCGAGGAGGGCAGTTGTTCTGACACATGATCATTTGTTTCCAGATCCAATTGAGTTATGGATTTAACCTCCCCAAAATGTTGATCGATTTTTTTTCTGTATTTTTGAGGTGGTCAGTGTATTCAAGCCCCTTCTTCCAATTACTCACTGCTATTGAATCAGCTCCTGAGGTACCAACAGATCTTGTCGGAGTCGACTGACTATTCTCCTTTTGAACTTGCACCAAAGTTGTCTGATTCTCAGGAGATGGTGTGATGTTAGTTCTTGTATTTATATGAGCACTTTCAGATCTTGAACCATCAACATGGTCCTTATTTGAAATTTCACTATCATCCCATTCAGGTGCCTGTAAGTAGTCCATTAAGGGGTTGCTGCGTAGTTTCATAATTCTGTCTCTTGATAAGGTTAATTTCTAACTATTATTTCTTAATAAGTGCTACTCAGATGAGGTTGAATTCTTGTTTATCCAACACTCCAATTCCCTAGGCACAATAATTTGACACACGGGAATGACGCATGGATCAATTTGATGTCTTTGTTTTTATGTTTTTTTTAAAGGGGAGGAGCCCACAATCACCACCTGCAAAGGGGGAGCATCTCAGATGGCTTGAGAACTGAATTCAACAGTCGTTACTTATTTTCACCAAATGAGCAGTCAAACGTTATAGCAATGAGAGCTTGTACTCCACCGGTGTAAAGGTAAAGTGCGTAGTGCCAGCACTGCCAGCACTGTAAAAAAACAGTTATATGAGTTGCTGTTAGTGCAACTGAAGGAGATAAAAAATTGGGCTCAGGCGGCTCAAAGGCAGTATGCCAACAGTCACCGCACGAGCGCAGCAGGCAAATAAAATGCAAAATTTAAACTAATATAATTGACCGAAAGGAGTGCATTCATGCGGCTCAAAGGCAATAGCAAACAGTCACCGCGCTAATATAACAGTCACCTGCCAATAATTTGTGAATCCGAGTGATTGACTAGTAGAATGCGAACTATGGGCCGCTATGATGACAACAGTCCGACACAGCTACAACCATTAACCTAGTGTTCGGGCGGCGCCGACAGTCACCGCGCGAACACAGCAATTGAAACGTGACACTATCCGTGCCTTCGACTGAGATGTCGCAGAGGATAGATTAAATTATCCCAGTGGGAAAGGTCGAGCGTCACAAGCGCGGAGCAAGAGGTACAAGAGGCGCTTGGAATATCCGATATAAATCAGAACCCGGCAGCTCGGACTGCTCACACTGCCTTCACTCGCCTCCGCTCCGCGGTAGAAATTAGTTTTTGTAGCTGTTGCTGCAGCTCCTCCTGGTTTGGAAAAACACTGTAGAAAGACTGTTCCAATAGTAAAGCAGAAGGGCAGACTGCTCAGACTGCCTTCACTCGCCTCCTCTCCGGTCTGAGTAGTAGGGGTGGCCCAGTTTTGTACAGCTTGTACTTTGCTAGGCAATGGCGTTATTTCACCTCCTCCTACCTCATGTCCAAGGTAGACCCCTGAACTCTGACCAATTTGACATTTGCTTGCCTTTATGGTCAGATGGGCCTGTTCCAGAGCCTGCAATACATAGCCTGGGTGTTCAATATGTTCTTTCCATGTAGGGCTGAACACTGCAATGTCATCCAAGTATGCCGTGCAGAAGTCCTCCATCCCATTCAGAACTTGAATGACCATCCTCTGAAATGTAGCAGGTGCATTCTTTAATCCAAAAGGCATTACCTTGAATTGGTAGAGGCCAGCTGGGGTGGAGAATGCAGTTTTCTCCTTGGCATGGTCTGTCAGGGCTATTTGCCAATAGCCTGACGTTCGGTCAAATGTGCTGAGGTACTTGGCTACACCAAGTTTGTCCACCAGCTCATCTGTCCTAGGCAAAGGATGGGCATCAGTCGTGGTGACTGCATTTAGAGCTCTATAGTCCACACAGAATTTCAACTCCTTGGATCCTGCTTTTGGTACAAGCACAACTGGGCTAGACCCTGGGCTAGTAGAGGGCTCTATAACCCCGAGTTCAAGCATCTTGTTGACCTCATTCCTTATGTGGGATCTGATATTGCCTGACATTCTGTACCCCTGCTTTTGACAGGCAAACAGTCACCAGTATGTGTGTCATGCGGGCCCCAAGGGGTCAAGCCTGGTGAAAGTGAGAACAGGGAGGCAAACTGATTTAACAGTAACTTGCACTCATCCTGTTGGTCAGATGTGAGATGGAAGAGAGATTAACTCCTTCCACTTGCTCATCTAAAGGTAAGCCTCTGAGGAGGTCAGGCAGAGGTTCACTCTCCTCCTGAGCTGAAGCTAGAAGCAAAGCTCCTATGTCAGGTCTAGAGACATCAGCCTTTAAACGGTTGTCGTGAAAGACTCTGGGAGCTTCCTTAGGATTGCCCAAGTCCACCAGATAGTTCACCTCTCCAGGTTTACCCACAACCTTGAAGGGTCCTATCCATTTGTCCTGCAAGGCCCTCTGCCTTGTGGGGACCATAACAAGAACAAGCTGGCTTGGGGGAAGGAGCACTCTCCAACCCCTCCTTAATCAGGGCCAATGGACCTCTGACTGGATGGCCATAGAGAAGTTTGAAGGGACTAAATCTCACTCCCTTTCCCCCCCTGAGGGACTTCTCTATAAGCAAAGAGAAGGCATGGCAGTAGAAGGTCCCACTTTCTTCTAAGGGGTTCTTCTAAAGCACCTATCATGCTCTTCATAGTTCTGTTAAACTTTTCTACCAGCCCATTGGTTTGGGGTGCTAGGCAGTTGAGACCTTGTAGGTAACTCCACAGGTTTTCCACATGGTTTGCATGTAGTGGGACATATTTGATCCCCTGTCAGATATCACCTCCTTAGGAAAACCTACTCTGGTAAAAATACCAAGTAGGGCCTTAGCCACAGCCGTAACAGTCCTCATAGGTATGGCTTTAGGAAATCTAGTGCCATGGTCCACCACAACCAGGATAAACCTGTTGCTCGAAGATGTGGGAGGATCAAGAGGACCAACGATGTCAATCCCAACCCTCCCAAAAGGAATTCCCACCACGGGGAGAGGCACTAAGGGTGCCACATTCTTGGACCCACTCTTGCCAGAGGTTTGGCAAGTGTGGCAGCTCCTGCAGAATTTGTCTACTTCTGAGCCCATCTTAGGCCAGTAGAAGTGCAGAGATAACCTTTCTTTGGTCTTCTTAAAACTTATGTGACCAGCCAGAGGTACCTCATGGGCTAACTGCAGAAACTGGAGTCGGTTCACTAGAGGTACTACAAGTCTTTTGTAGTCTCCAGGGGTTGACTCAGTTGGTTCACTGTAGAAGAGGCCATCCTCCCAGTGTAACCTATACTTCCCAGGCACAGTTCCATTGAGCTGAGAAGTTGCCTGTTGGCGAAGACCTTCCAAGGTAGGACATTCCCTTTGTTCTTTCCTGAAATCTTCCCTGTTGTGTCCACCTTCTGCCAGTAACGACTGCAGCTCAGGATGGTCAACAGGGTCAAGATCTCCTACCAAGGTAAGATCCTCTTCTAGATCTGATTCCTCTGTATCTAGTTTGACCATACAGGGTTGAACCTCACACTCAGCCTCAGCTGGTGTGGGAGTCACAGATGTGACTTTGGACAGTCTTGGAGATGTCCTTCTGGGCACAGGTGTGCTTGCTGGTTTCTTGCTGGCAGACTGAGGTTTCCCCTTTCTTTTCTTGTCCTGCAATAGCAGTAAGTACGTCCTGTGGACTTGGGGTGATAGTTTCCTCTATCATGTCCCCGGGAGAGCCCCTTAAGGTTCTCTCCCTTGCAGACCTTGTGAGCTCCTGCTTCCTTCTGCTGGTGGGCCTGGGGGTACTAGACACAACTCCAAGAGCTTTAAGGTCATTATCCAGCAGGACCCTCCCAGGTACGTTATTTTGCACTTACAGGTATCCTGACGGTCATGTCATTACACTGGATGAGAGCTGGTAACTGGGGAACCAGTTGCACAGGGCCTCCAGCTAACTTGGTTAAGTGTTTGGGTGCCTTAGCAACATCCTCCACTTTGAAAAAACATTCATCAACCACAGTTATGCAGGCTCCAGTGTCTCTTATGGCAGGGGTCTCCTGACCATTCACAAGAACGCTATCTTTGTAATACTCTTTAGTATTATCTGGGATTGAGTTATAGACATCTAAGTTCTGTTGCTCCCAAAGACCCAAGGACACTAAAGAAACACTAGCTGAGACGCTCATGGGCTCATCAGCTAATAACTGAAAGTTTCCACTGGTCATAGATACTTCATCCACCTGGGAGAAGGCTAAGGAAACAGTGTTGATCCCTGAAGGTTTACCCTTACACCTGGGATCTCCTTTCACATGGCCAGGCAACCCACAAACAAAGCATTTCCCAAATGCTCTCTGGAATGGGGGTTTGCTCTGACCTCCATCTGGTGTGGAACCAGGTGGTACACTAGCCTGATTCGGTATACCTTGTGGCTTACCCTGGTTATGTTTGAGGCCCTCTTTTGGATTGGAGTTATTGGAATTCTTTGTCGTCTTTCTTTGGCTGCTTCCCCTCATCCTTCTTCTGAATAGCCCCAGAATCCTTGCGAGTGGCCCTGTTGGCAACCCACAAGTCAGCAGCCTTAGCTAGTTTCTTAGGATCTATCTCCTTTGGATCAGCCAAGTGCTGTCTAAGTTCAGGGGAACAGACATCAAAAATAGACTCCAACTTTACAAGATTCCTCAAACCTTCATAAGTGTTCACTTTGTAACCCTTAACCCAACCATATAAGTTTTTCAAACATTCACACACCCAGGTAGCCCAAAGGGTACCATCATGCTTTTTGAGGGTTATAAACCTCTTAAGATACTGGGAAGGGGTCTTCCCAAATCTAGCTATTAATGCTAGTTTCACACACTCGTAATCCTGTTTATCCACCTCCCCCAACTCCATTACAGCATCACTTGCAACAGGGGAAGCCTAGAGAAAAGCCAAGGAATCAACTGATTCCCGAGATACCTTGAATCCCATGATTGTACTCAAACATTGCTAACCAATCCAAAACATCAAGTTTGGTCTCGTACATACCAATCATTTCCTTTGGCATACGGTGTCTCTTAGGGCTGGAAGACCTAGAGTACTCTGGGAGAGAAGCATTTTCTAAAGCCAGTTTCTTCATTTCACTTTGTACAGTAAGTCTCAAGGTAAGTACCCTCTGTCTGGAGAACTGGTGTTACGAACAAAACATGTTACCACGAATACGATTGCGATCACTTTGACAGTTCGGTCTACTAAATAAACGCGTATCCGTCACATGAAATGCTAACGGGGCAAAAACACACTTAGCACTTGAGATACCCAGAGGGGGTTGGAGGCAAAAATCACAGGCAATATTTTGGTTAGGCAGACAGAATCGAGAAACACTCAGTGACAAGAGTTCAAAAGTCAAAGGGCCAGAGCCAGGGTCAAGTGACACCGGGAGCCTGTTGCCGAAGATCACACAGTCAGATAGTTCACGATTCAATGTAGCCAAGAGTACTTCGATATTGTCAATGTTCGAAGCAAAAGTTATAAGAAAGAAGGAAGACCAGGGCAAGCCTTGGAAAAGAAGAAAAGGGATTCACCCAGTTTCCTCAATCAGAACACAGTACCTTAATCCAACGATGCAACTGGTGCCCTGGCAGTTGTTCCTGTTGGTTTCCCGCAGACCCACGATTCCTGGCGCTTCGTTGTGAAGGAGGACATCTGAAGGGGGTCTGCACCACACAGGGATGAAGCCGGCAGCAGCGACAACGAAATAAAAGGTGCGCTCCGTAAACACAGGAGAGGCTCTCTAAATGGCTATCCGGACCACTACAGCTGTGTGCAGCGATTTCGTCCAACGAAGAGGATCCTCTGCTGTGGAAGACGAGCTGGTTATCCCCACCAGGCTCAAGGGAAGAAGACTCCGGACTGGATCTCCTCTTAGTCGTTGAAGGGTAGATAGCTCAGGACTGCAGCAGGGCTTCACCGGGACGGGGTAGTTGCAGCAGCCGTCGTTCTCTCCGCTTCTCTTCGGTTCCTTGTAGTTCCAGTGGCGACTCTCTGACTTCTAGCCCAAGAGACCTGCCTTTAATGCGAAAAATCCCCATTCACACAGCCTGGCTGTCAATCACCCAGCAGGGGGGTTGTCCAGCCCGGACAACCACCCTGACCAATCATGGCAAAGTGTGTCTTGGGTTTCCTAGGATACCCTGTGCACGGGGTGACTACACCCCTCCCTCACATTCAGCCCGCCTGGACACCCAGGCGCCTAGAGGAGGGTTTCTAGGTAGAAGCCCGCCAAAAGACAGTGAACAAAGAAAGCAAATCTGCTTTGCTTTGCCGTGCAAAGTAAAACACAAGAAGGACTTTAACAAAAAGAAATGGTGAATAAACCGCACCGGAGCCAAATGAAAAAGGATTTGGTCAAGCGGGTTTAAGTTTGAGGCTAACACCATAGCCTACAATATTACCACGTTTATATAAGATAACCGCTGTAGAAAGTTAGGGTAGATACCACTGCCACCAGCCATGTCTAAATGTTAAGAGCGAAACAATGCTCTAAGAGGTACAGATAAAAAGAGTTATGAGTTAACCCTTCCAGTACTCCATGTAAGATGGGGTGTACTGAATCTGTGGTTAGTTTTGACTAAGTAAAGTTAATGGTAACTTTACCCTTTTCTGGGGAACAGTAGTCACCTCAGAAATGGAGTTGGTGTGAAGTCTGAAGGACAACCCTGTGCCACTGCACAGAAGGTGCTGTGTGACACACACAAAGAAGGGGGCTACTGAAGTGGTGTCCTCCAGAGCCCACAATCACAAAAACAGGTTAAAACACATAGCAAAATACAAGTCAGAATGGTGAAAAGCTCACACTCTTACCAAGTGGAAAAGAAACAACTCCAGAGATCCATCAAAGCTGCTGAGGGACTCACTAGGTAAGGGAAATTAGCCATGAAATGAGAATTCTCCCTAACACATGGTAACACTGCAGGAGGTGATCCCATTGCTGAAAAAGGGAGACTTCATGGCAACATTGGATATTAAAGATGCATACTTTCATATTTCAATGTTGCCAGTGCACAGAAAATACCTAAGGTTCATGATTCAGGACAAACACTACCAGTTCAAGGTACTCCCCTTCGGCATCGCCTCAGCGCCAAGGGTGTTTACCAAAGTCCTGGCAGTGGCAGCGGCACACCTGCGCAGACTATCAGTCCCAGTTTACCCTTACCTCGACTGGCTCATCACGGGGGACTCGTTCAACGCTTGTTTTTCGAACACCCAAAAAACAGTAGATCTCCTTTTCAGCCTGGGTTTTTCAATCAACGAAGAGAAATCCAGTTTAGTCCCCAGCCAAGTGAAACCATTTCTGGGAGCGCTAATTCAGACGGAAGACGGCCTTGTCTTCCGCTCCAGCGAGAGGTTTCAGAACATGCTCTCTCAGGTTCCTCAATATGTAGCCAGTCGGGAGGTGACGATACGCAAAGCCATGCGTTTGCTAGGGATGATGGCGTCAATCATAAACTTGGTTACCCATGCGCGGCTGCGCATACGTCGCATGCAAGAGTGGCTCAACAGCCAGTGGTGTCAGGCCAGCGGACAATGGGAAGATCTGTTAGTTGTCTCGCCAGCCCTCGTTCTCTCTCTGCAGTGGTGGTCAAGAGAAAACCTCTTTAAGGCGACCTCACCACCCCTGCAGAGGAAGCCACTCTTACGACCGATGCATCTCTCACGGGGTGGGGGCTCACCTGCTACCCTCAGGTAGCGTCCAATTATATAAACTTACTGGAGCTACTATCGGTGTTCAAAGCATTGAAAGCCTTTCAGGGGCAACTGCAAGAAAGACTTTGCTGATCCTAACGGACAGCACTACAGCAATGTATTACCTGAACAAACAGGGGGGCACTCACTCTCCACGGCTACTTAAGCTGTCCCAGAACATTTGGATATGGGTTCTCAAACACAAGATGTTTCTGTTGTCCCAACATGTTCCAGGGGAACTCAATCTTCTGGCAGACGTGCTCAGCAGCGATTTTCCTCTGCCAGAAGAATATGAATGGCGGCTGCACGAAGACATTGTGTCCAACGTCTTCGCAGAATGGGGTTTCCCAGAGATCGACCTGTTCACCCAGTGCCAAGACTACGCCTCCAGGTACCCCCAGAATCGATCCAAGGGGAACGGGCTCTGGATAACCTGGTCGGGGAAATTTGTCTACGATTTTCCCCCCGACTCCCCTTCTCAACAAGATAGTGCACAAAATGCACCAGGAACCAGTTACCATGATACTGGTGGCCCCCATGTGGGCCCGCCAATCCCTGGATCGCTCACCTGATGGAGATGTTTCTCACCCCAGCAGTCAAACGGCCCTGCCCGTACTACATATTGTCTCAGGACAGAGGGGGGACCCTCCACCCATGCCAACAAACTCTGAACTTAGCAGCCTGTCTCCTGAGATCATAGAGTTTGGACACCTGCAACTCCCTCAGAGATGCATGGACATACTCAGGGAAGCGAGAAAGCCTAATACACGTTATTGCTATGCCAGCAAATGGAAACGGTTTGTCATCTGGTGCAATTCCAAGGGCGTCAATCCCATCGATTGCTCACCCTCACACATTGTGTTGCATCTAACCCACCTGTTGGACTCGGGGTTAGTCTTCAATTCCCTAAAGGTTAATCTGGCTGCGCTGTCAGCCTACACCACATCACAGAAAAAAGTATTGTGGTTGAAAATACCAGTAATTAAAGCCTTTATGGAAGGTGTTAAGAGGATTTATCCTCCCATCTCTCATCCAGCCCCTGGGTGGGATCTGAATGTGGTTTTGACCAGGCGCATGGGAGCTCCCTTTGAGCCGATGCATAAAGCAAGTCTGAAAGATCTGACTTACAAGACAGCCTTCCTAGTGGCTATCACTTCTATCAGAAGAGTTAGCGAACTACAGGCTCTTTCTGTTTTAGACCCTTTTGTTACAGTCCACAAAGATAAGGTAGTTCTGCGCACACATCCCAGGTTTGCGCCGAAGTTTATTTCAAAGTTCCATGTGAACCAGTCAATCGAACTACCTACGTTCTTCCTGAAACCTACTAACATTGCCGAAAGAAGCCTTCACACACTAGGCGTGCGCAGGGCAGTCATGTTTTACATGGAAAGAACTAAACCACTAAGGAAAACTAAACTATTTGTTGTTTCTGTGGCAGCTGGTAGAGAAGGGGATCCTGTCTCTAAACCAGCAATCTCAAGGTGGATTGTCAAATGCATCACACTATGTTACACTCTTGCGAAGAGAGAACTGCCCTTCAAGCCTAGAGCACACTCTACTCGAGGCACTGGGGCATCCATAGCATTTATTGCAAATGTTCCCCTAGAGTCCATTAGCAAAGCGGCAACCTGGTGTTCTGTACACACCTTTACAAAACACTTGCCTAGACGCCCATTCTAGGTCTGATTCTCAGGTGGGACAAGCGGTACTAAGACATGTTTTCTCTACTGTTCCTTCTCACAACCCACCTCCAACTCCGGATACTGCTCGCTAGTCTATGCACAGCATGTGATTCTAAGCAGATTAACAAGCATCAGAAGATATGCATTACTTACCGTAATAGCATTTCTGATGTTTGTATCTGCTTAGATTCACATGCGCCCTCCCTACCTCCCCGCTCGGGGTGGAAGGAACATAGACGTCTTACTACTTTCTCTCTTTATGTACTCACTCAATATAGCCTTGGGCTCCCTCATGGCAGAAAAAATACAATCAGAGGGACCTCGGCGCGTGATGGATTTTGGGTACTACACACATCACGATAGTGTCACATACACGCCTATGCCGACGTCCCCGAAAGACAAGATGCAATACTCTGCGGTTACCACTGGATGCCGGACCATATGCACAGCATGTGAATCTAAGCAGATACAATCATCAGAAATGCTATTACGGTAAGTAATGCATGTCATATAGTCATCTTTAGATTCTTAGAAATGCATTCAATAACTTATCCAACAAAATGAAAGTAAGTAGTGATACAGTAGAATGGAACTTAGTCACAAGAATTATACCCTAACTGTATAAGTCCAATCACTATGATGAGTGGGTCCTGTGCCCAAAGGTCACAAAGCTTCTCCTTAGGAAAAGGGTCTGATGTAGGAAGAGTTATTGTTTTGGTGAAATGTTCCAGAAGATATTTGAAAAAGTTACACATAAGTAAAATTATCTTTTTATCTTTCCGATCCAGTTGCTTTTAGACGCAATGATCAAAAAGCAATGGAATATCCAATGTTTATTCTAAGAAGAACAGGGGGGTTGGGGCAAATGCGATTTTCCCAGTGGACCAGATGGGTTGACTGGGGGTCACTGGAGGTAGGTTTCAATGGACTGCCTTTCTCCTGCAGATTCCTCATCGGATAGATATCCATTCCAGCGTCAGTTGCTCAGAAAACCTATTGACAGGGGGCATAGTGCACCTCGACTCAGCTGTCGATAGATCTTGCTTCGCTGCGTCAGTCGTCGGCTTTGGACGTGACATCGGTCTTTGTACATGTTCTGCATCACTACGACCCTGTACCCCTTTTCATTTTTGCTGCGCTCTCAGCACACTGCTTGAGGAACACTGCTGATCCATACCATTTACATTAGACGAATTTGTCACTATTTTTCCACGCAAGTTCGAGCCATGTCTGCGCCCAAGGGATCTGGGTTCAAAGTCAGTTGGTTCCTGTCAAGTGCCCAGGAGCCGCAGCTGCAAGGATTCTAACAGTCGGTCCCAGGAGCAGACTGCAACCCTTGGCGATGAAGTAATGGAGAAGGCACCGATGTAGACCTCTTCAGGTGATGGCATGCGTCTTTCCAGTCACGGTTTAAGACCTTCCAGAGCAGGATCCATTGAAACTGGGAGGATGAAATAATTCAGAAGATGGGATAATTACTCCACAAACTGGTGACTACCTAAGTTCCGGCGGAAACACAGAACAGCGACTGTTCTAGCGAGGGCTCAGGACAGCTGGATCCTCAAATGTCGAGACTGGTTGGTCCTAATCCAAGGGTGGAAGCACCGCTCAGGGCCTTCGCAGATCAAGTAGTTTGGCAGGGCTTCACCGGGCCAAATGCAGGAAGCGTATGCCAGGCTTCTTCAGGAGACGCACATGGATCTTCAGTCGGCTGCTCTTCTACACAGGATACTTGGCTCCAACAGTGATCTGAAGAAATGGCTGCAGGAGTTGTCCTTATCCTAAATCCTGGGTGGAAGCAAGTCCAGGCCCACCAATGGTAAGGCTCTTCACCAACAGCCAGCATTTGTCCAATTAATGACCACTGTGGGTTTCACTCGTGTCCCCCACCAAGACTCTCTGGCACCACAGATGAGTGGTCCAACATCATGTGTACACATACGCCAGGCCAGCAGTAGCCCGCGAAAGCAGCAGCTTTCCTGGGTCAGGGCATGACCATGTATAGGATTTCCTGACCTGAGAAGGCAGGAAGAGGGCCAAGCGCTAATATGGCCAAAGTACAAGCGCAAATCTTGTGGCACGGCCATTTTAAGGCACTAGCCACGTTTAGTAGCCATACGCGTTAAACATGAATGTGCACACAAAAAATAATACAAAAATGGTAAACAAAATTCTGCTGCCACCAACTTGTCTTTAGGCACATATAAAAGTAACCAAAAATCCCCAGTGTGATACAGTTACCAAAAAGGTAAAAAGACAAAGGGCAACAAAGGACTCATCAGTTTCCCCATGACAAAATGAGCAAAAGACCAGGGAAGTGAAGATGAAGGATTCACTTCCCTTTAAAAAAAAGTCAGGACGGGTTCAAAAACAGGAGGGAATGTTGCCTAAAGAGAGATCTTTCCTAACAGCCAGGAATTGATGGCTTCATGAATCTTCATTATGCCACATGCAAGGCTACATATGCGTCCATTGCAACAGTGCTAAGCGAAACAATGGTCGCAGATGAAGGGCAATTGGGACGATCTAGTTACAAACAGTGGTGGACAATGGAAAAACTTCTAAACAGAAATCCCATTGTCAGCTGGCCAACACACATCACGATCACAACAGACGCATCACTCTCAGGATGGGGAGCTCATTGCCTCCATCATACAGTGCAGGGCATATGGACATGCACACTTGCTAGATAACACATCAATGTACTGCAACTGCTGGCAGTATACAAAGCACTACAAGGTTTCCAGCAACACTTTATAAGGAATACTTACTAGTTATAACAGACAGTACAACCCCCATGTTTTGCTTCAGCAAACAGGGCGGGACTCACTCCCTCAATCTGTCCACACTAGCACAGACCCTTAGGGAATGGAGAAACATTACATACCTGTAATCGTCAGTCTTAGTTTATCGGTACAATGTTCATTCATCGCCATTTTGTTTTTGTAGCATTTTTTGGCCGAAATATTTTGCATTAAAAAAAGCAAAATATATGGGGGGTGCGTGTAAGGGCATATGAGGGGTGGCGTGGGGGTGGGAAATACAGAATAAATAATAGGGGAGAAGGGATCCCCCCAAATAATAAAAAAATGAATTTGCTGAGTTTTTTCAAGCAAACATATTCTGTAAAAAATGCAGCGAAAAACAAAAACTATGGATGAATAAACATAGAACCTGTGTTTCAATGGATTGCTTTTCTCCTGCAAATTCCTCGTCTGATAGATATTCCTTCCAGCTTTGCTGCTTCGGAAAAACCTTTTTGACTGGGGCCGTAGTGGACCTTGACCCGCCCGTCGACCATCGATCCGTCTTTCCACGTCTTACCACATCACTACGCCCCAGCCTCAGTTCCTTTTTTCCGCGCGCTAATACGCTGCTTGGGAACAGTGGCTTCGACTCTTGACGTTTTCGTCAGAAAATGTATTTTTTCCTAAATCATTGATGCAAGATTTTGGTGGATCGGGTGTCAAGTTTCAAATGGTGTTCCGATTGTGGCACAAAGATGTCCCTCAGCGACCCACACGAGTTGTGTCTCTGGTGCCTCGTCACGGGACTGATGGGTGTCAGTCGTGCACCAAAATGCAACCTAAATCCCTTCGCCATCGAGCTGCTAAACTGGCTCTGGGTCGACCGCCCTCAAAATCTCTGGCCTGGACGGCGGTGCGGTCTTTGGAGGCCAAAACTGAGGGGCATACCCCGAGAAACACTGGCGGAAGAAAACACGGTCCCACTCGAGGAGCCACTCTTCCTCGACTTCGTCCCAAAAAAAAGAAAAGGCTCCATCGCCGGGATTCTGAGTTGTCGACAGAAAAAGTTAAGCCGTCGGCTGGGCCTACCACCCGCCAGGAATGGGAGGATTTCAAATCGTCGCTGCTTGCAATGTTCAAACAGCATGCTGCGTTCGGCGAGGCTCCCTACCGCACACAGCATGTTTCGAAGCGGTGCTCTGTGTACCCTACCCCTCAAGTGTCCCGGTACCGACAATGTCGGCGCCGATAAATCTTTTAACGTCGAAAGAAATACAATGGAAGCCAGATTACCCCTGTGCGTCCAAGGATGTCGACGCTTCTGCGTCTCGATCGACACCGACATCCACCATGCCTGCACTGAAAGACCTAGACGTCGACGTTTGTCACGAAAGTATTTACTTCCCCAACGCCTGTCAATAATTCTTCAAGACCATGACAAGTCTCTTCGCTAATCAGGACGCCGAGGACCAAGATATCGACCTGATGTTCTTGGGTTCAAGAGTGGTCGACTATTTTGACTAGAATAAGCTTCTACAGCTAGCTGAAGGCCTTCAAGATGCCAGTGGTCTGGTCACTTCTCCTGACATCGACTTTCTGCAGTCCCAGCCCTATCTAACAATACATCTAAATACAGGGCTCTGGTAGAAAGGGTTATTGACACCCTACGATTGCAATCAGTGGCTCCTGTACAAGGTTATGACCTTACTGACATCCTTGAGGAAGGCCTTGCCACTGAACGTAATATGCCTCTGAACCCAGCCATTGCCGGTCCTTTGGTAGCTCTATGGGAAAACCCATGTTCCATTCTCCCATCAGTTCCACCATTTCCGGGAAATTACAGGCCGCCAAGAGGAGACCCCTCTTATCTCTCCTCTCACCCTTCCCCGGAGGGGCTTGTTATGCAGGGTGCTACGGTCTCTTCTAGACTTGCGTCTTCTACATCCACTCTGCTCCCAGACAGAGGAGCAAAAAAAGTAGATGCCTTGGCAAAGAAGGCGTTCACTTGAGGTAGCATGGCCCTCAAAGCTACAAATGTGGCAAGCAGTTTTGCCAAATACTCCTTCAGTCTAGGGACAGAGGTGGAAAATGCTGCTCATTATGTCCCGGAAGGAGAAATGCACAAGGGCTTCCTACAGCTAGTGGAGGATGTCGAGGAGGTGGCCAAGCAGTCGCTGCAAACTGGCCTGGACATTGCTGACTATGTGGGCCAATCTCTGGCTTCGGTCAGAACACTGAGAAGGCAGGCCTACTTGAAAATATCTGTTTTTTCACCTAACTTCCAAGTAAAACTTCTGGACGTGCCCTTCGAGGGGGATCTTCTTTTCAGCCAAAAAGACGATGATTCCTTAGAAATATTCAAGGAATCAAAAATCGCTGCCAAATCGGTAGACCTAGCTGCACAGCCGACCAAACCTGCTTTTAGCTTCGCCTCTAGGGCACGGGGCTACAGGAGATATGCTCCTAATGGCGGGAGAGCACAGCTCGGCCAGGCAAAGTCAGAAGCATTTCTCGTGCTCTGGACGGGGCTGGGGGGCTTCTAGAGGTCAACAGGCAGCGGCGGGGGCGACCCAGCCTCCGTAGCTGCTTTGATTTCCCCTCTCGCAGCGCACCAGTTGGAGGACGGTTGACGGAGCACTTGCTCCAGTGGCAGGGAATTACTTCCGATGTCTGGGCTCTACAGCTCATTCAATGGGGTTATTGTCTGCCATTTCTAAGAAAACCACCGGACAGACAACCCCCCACCTCCAATCCAACCGGGACAGGAGCTCCAGGAAAAACTGAGAGCCCTGTTGCTGAAGGGTGCCTCAGGGCCTTGAACAAGTTCTTGAGGAAAGACAAATTCAGGATGGTGACGTTGAGAGAGATTCTCCACGCTCTCGAACTACAGGACTGGCTGGTGTCGATAGACCTACAGGACACCGATTTCCATGTGCCAATCCATCAAAAGAACATGAAGTTCCTGAGGTTCAACATAGGAGATATGATATGGTATTTGTAACTCGCCTATACACAAGTGTTTCAAGGCGCGATGAGGCAAGGAAGGGGGAACAGAGGGAGGACAGAGACGGCGATCTTACTAGGCTAAGTGAAATTGAGATCACGCAAGTGCAGGGGAAGTGAAAAGTGCCAGGGGAAAGGGGAGGGGGCAGTGCTGTACATGGGATCAAAACAATAACAAGGAGTGTGGCCAGCAGGTGGCAGGTGCAGACAACAGGTGTCCAAAAGTGCAGGTAGGGGGACTGTAGGGTTACAGATGCAGGCCCAAGTGCAAGGGTTGCCGGCAGGCAGTACGGGTGCGCAACTGGGCAGGTAGGGACCTGGGCCTGAAATCAGAGTGTAGCCAGGTGACCTGTGCAGTATCAGATAGGAAATAAGCAGGGGAGAGGAAGAGAGAAGGCAGAAGCAAAGAGGAAAGTCTTGAGGTGCTTCCGGAACCGGAGATGGTTCTCCTCAAGTTTCAGAGAGGCACAAAGGCTTTTCCAGAGGGAGGCCCCAGCCGAAGAAAGAGATCTACCACCACCTCCTTGCTTGGAGAAGCGACTGACCCTGAGGGAGTTGGGGGAGCAAAGAGCTCGAGTAAGAAGGTATTTATGAAGAGAGAGTTGCAGGTATTGAGGACCTAGGCCCCAGAAGGCCTTGTGGACAATTCAGAGGGTCTTGAACCTAATCCTTGCAGCCACTGGGAGCCAATGCAGAGATTTCAGTGCTGGAGGGATACAATCCCTGGGATTGAGGCCAAGGACAAGTCTCGCAGTCCTGTTCTGGATGAGTTGGCGAGGGCGCAGAGTAGAAGCAGGCAGATTTAGATAGAGGCTGTTGCAGTAGTCCATCGTAGAGGGAACCAGAGCTCTGGAGACGGTGAACCCTCTGGGGGAAGGAGAGGAAAGGAAGAATGCCTCTGAGGAGGTGCAGTTGGTAGTTTGAGACAAATGGGTGTAGGAAACAGCCTTTGGGGGCTTGCTCGCTAGTATGAGAAATGAGGATCTTCAGGAAGAACAGGCTGTTGCCTCGTGGAAGAGTAACCATCTGAAGAACAACCCAGAAATATATCCTTCAGGGACTGCAGTGCCCCATGAATTACAGGAAAGTTTCATTAGGGAAGCAATTTTCAAAGATTACGGCTTAAAATATCTAAATAGGCCACAGATACTGACAATTTTAAATGATATTCCGGGACTTAGAAAATGTTGCTGCCAAGAGATCGACCAAATAGAATTTTGTGATGGAGAAAGATGGGATGTGGCAAAAATCATGGTGAGCTCTCGACTGACAAGGGAAAGAATCCTGCTCTCCATTGATGAAATTCGTCGGAGGTTTTGGCATTTGTAACATCGAGCCCCCAACATACCCCTCTTGGGAAGTTACAATGATCATGGTTGGACGATGTACAATCAGGAAAGACAGGCCCACTTGAAAATAAAAAAGTAAAGACCTAGAGGGGGAGTGGAGGGAGGAGTCAATAAATTTAAGGGATCAAAGGTGGCTGTCTCACCCACCTTTAACCATTGTTACTGGTGGGCACAAAATTGGTATTCATCTTTAACCTCAAAAGATTTTAATCACTTGGTGGGTCCGGGGGATTCTTGTGAAGAATTGTGTAATCTTACAGGAAACCTTCCTGTTGGAAAAAGTCATTTTTGATGGTTATTCAATTTTTCAACAGATGGCACTTTGTGGGGCTGCAGGGCACCCGAAAGGAGGGCTGCTTATTGGGGTAATGAATGAATATGCGGCCAACTTGGTAATTGTGGATGATGAGCTACAAGGAGTACTGTCTGTTTGCGTAACCACGAGGGAGGGCCGTTCACACTTCCTCCTTATGGATGTTTATTGTAACTGAGGACCATAATCAAAAGGTACTGCTTGGCCACATAAATTGAGTTGGTGGAAAGAGTTTGGTCCTGAAGGCTTGGTCATAATACCAGGTGCCTTTGCGGGCGATGATATTTTGTTCGACTGCACCAGTATCCAAAGACTCTTCAACAGTTTAGCTACATATTGCATATTAAATTATTTAGTCATAAATACTCATAACACCCCCATAATCACCGTGACAGCAGGAGAACATGTGAAAAAAAGACCCGTATGGCTTGGAGGAACTGAGGTCGATAGCAGGAAATACCTGTGCTTTTTTTGTTTTTTTTAAACCCCATGTAAAATAAATCTAATGGAAGGTTTCTATATAAAGGCAAATCCAGCAATAACGCAGATAAGGAATTTTAATTCTACTTTTGGTAAATTCTCAATAATTCCTCTTCTAACATTTTATAAATCTAAAATTGTGCCCATGTTGATTTACGGGGCCGAGATTCAGCACAGTTTACTTCAGGAAGATTTTTGTCACCTTGAAGCTTTCATATGGAAGAAAGTCTTAAGGCTGCCAATGGCGGTGCCTATTAGTGTAATCGGATGAGAGCAGGGACTTTTATCGTTAGAGGCCCATATTATATGGAAAACAATTTTACTATGCTGTAAATCTAAAACCATGCCTGGAAAAACCATTTTCGCAGAATATTTAGAAAAAGAAGCATCTCTTAGCAATAGCCTTAATGAAATAACTATGCAGACACTGGAAGATTGGGCCCTGGAGGGCGACTTAATCAATTTGGTTCCAGGCAGTTCTAAACATAGGTTGTGGCTTGCGGACTGGTGTAGGACATGTGATGTGGTGGGAGGCTACGATAGATACCAGAATATCTCCACTGATTACAAAAAAACTGGTACTTGTGCCCAGCACTCTAACATACTAAAAGTGGAGATGTCACGGAAAAGAAGGCTCTATGAGTGCCCCTGGTATTGTAACCTATATAAACACCAACTCATATGCTGGAAGACAAGAATTGTACTGCTACTGTCAGTATTCGATTGTTTTATTCGATTACTCAAGTAATGTAAATATACTCTGTTAAAAAAAACCTGACAACTCTCAATTCCTTTGTGTACCGTTATTTTTCAAATCTGTAAGGCATCCTATCTAAATTACTTTAAAACATATACAAACACCCACTGTTGGACAATTCGGAATACTAACACAGATTTGTGAATAAACTGGCATTCTCCATTCATACACATTAATATATTCATAAAGTGCAAAAGTGCTAGATATCAGACCATGATTGGATAAATCTTATTTATGTTATAAACCATTACCTGATATTAATACAAATTGCAGCCTGCCCAACATGTTTGTTCCTTCTTGGCTTGAGGATTAGTCTCTGAAACTTCTTCAGGGGCTAATTTGTCTGTAAACACTGTTTTTTGTCTACCATATATGTCTACACATTCTCTATTGTGTGCTTCTTGGAGTTCTAAATTTCAACTTTGCTTGTTACTACAGGTTCACGAAGTTCATTGAGCGTATTTGGCGTAAATTCTTTGACTCTTGTGTCTACTATTACTTTACATTGGCTCTTTTAGTTTATTCACCTTAATTAAACCAAACACGCATCTTGTATTACTAAGTCATCTATAGGTATGACATAGAGCATTTAACATTATCGTCTCTCAATGCTAACTAATATGTAGCATGCTGCCGAACACTACGAACGTCCTTTCTTATTATGGGCAATCTCTACAGCTCTACACTTCTGCCACGTGTCTCGTGTCTCCATTCTTAATAAATTGACTGTTCCACCTCTCGACTGTGTCGAATAGTTGCAGACTATCACTTCCAATTTAACATTGCATGCAGAAATTATTCCACCTCCATGTGCTATATGTTGTTAATTGATACCCGCATTCTGTATTATACACATATATCTTGCTTGGTGCCTTAGGGATTCTTCCCAGGTTACTCGTGATCTACCTCTGTGGACTCAGTGTTGGATTCTTGCTGACGTTTCCTGTGCTACAAATATACGTAAACATTGTTGTTATATTATTATTAGTCACTGATTATTAGTCCCTGATTTACTGTTTTTTGTTTCTATTTGTCATTACGCTTTATCTGAACTTGCAACTCTATCTTTAATTCACTTAAGTGATTGTTTTGATTGCGTTTGCCTTGCCAACTCTATGGTCGCCGTGACGTAATTCTACCTTCAGTCGTTGCTGGCTTGCAGGTCGTCTCTGCAGCCTTTGTAATCTTCCTATATTTCGTTTCCTGTAACGTTAAGCCTCCCGGCATCCAGTCCGTCCTACTTCATTTCTTGCCGGGCATCATGGTACTTGTATTATCCTTGGTTGTTCTTTTTGTTTTTTTTTTCTTTATAATCTTGTCAAGGTGCCGTTGTACTCACTTGCTGAATTAGTTGATATGCATTAGTTCGACGCACCCCACCATTCTGGTGCAGTGTTTCTTTTGTTCTATTGCTGATCCTGTAGTTTTTCATATCTGCTTCCTACATTCCTGTGTGGTGCTTGATTACTTGCGGGAGACTGGATTCTATGCATTCTAAATTTTCTAGCATTTCTTGGACTCAGTTGTTACATCTAGGCGGTCAAACTCGTTCTCTGTGGCATTCCTCACGCACTCGTAGGGCTTGCAGTATCTGCTCTTCCTTCAAAAAAGGACTTATATCTGCAGATTCTTATCTGCTCGAGAACGTCTATAGCATATAGACACTTTTTGATTTGGCTGTCTTTAGCTGGTAATTAGACCCACATACTGAAATCTCTCTTAGATTATCGGGTTGACTCACTCGCAACCACTCAACATTCTCGTTGTGCCCTTTTAAGTTGCTCTTTGTGAAGAAGATCGACTCTTGTTCTTTCCTGAATAGTTTTCCTTTGTCTTTTGCCATATCTTTGCCAATAGGGAGATTGTAAATCATAGTCCAGTATAGCTCTTCTACTGGAAGTATGTTGCCATGGTGATATCAGGCCCAGGTTGGATTCTACGCTGCAACACCTGCAGTTCCTGAACGGTGTATGCCCTTTGGCTTTTTCTAACCCCCACATTTCGGTAAGAGTTCTCTCTTTTTGAGCTGGTAGTCTTATGATTTTCATTGTAAGTCTATCTTTACAATTTCTGCTGCGTTTAAATTAAAACATAGGGGGATTAGGACTTGATTAATTTTTCTTGAAGATCCTTTGACACAGAGTATTTTTACGTAACTCGATTAATCGAATTAAAGAATGCAATACTGACAGTAGCAGTGCAATTCTTGTCTTCCGGCAAATGAGTTGATGTACTTGTGCGCAGCATCATTATAATTGGTAACGCCCCCCTTGTCCCCCCCCTTTTGCCCCCCCCGGGAAAGTAGGATATACTCTGAGATTCATACGCCAATAGAGGACGCCAGTAAAGTAAAACGGGTCAGGTACTCTGGAGTATGTGTTCTGAGTTTTCCTATGAACTAAGTTTTTGTTTCAATTTTTAATAAATATATAACTAGTTGAGTGGAGAACAGTAGAAATGCGCTGGTGAGTAGGCAATTGAATCATTTGACTAATTGGTCGATGGCTTTTAAAGGAAATTTAAAAATTTGAATTTTATTTTGTAAGGTTTTAAGGTTAATTGAGGCCCTAATTAAATGAAATTGTATATTTTTTATAGATTGTATGTATATGATGATTTTTAATGAGTTCTGTAATGCATGTACGAGGGATGATGAATTTGTGTAAGGATTTAAAGGTGTTTTAAAAGTATGCACAGTAAAGAATTTTAAAAATAAAACGGAAAGGAAGGGTAGTTAGCAGGGTTAACAGGGACCTGATCGCGAGCGAGGACGTGCACAGTTGATCAAGGCTGGATAGCATCCAAAGTCCAGTGCACTGAAATAATCCCAGGGTAAGACAATTTCCCACTTTCCAAGTTCTCACAACATGAAGCACCAGGAAACAAACATCCATAGGAATAAGCAGAAGGGTAATCCAAAAGCAATCCATATAAGGTGAGCAAGAACGTTACCAGGTAGCCACAAGGCAAAAGTATCCAAACGTAATCCAAGAGAAGGTCAGTAATGCAGAAGCAGGGTCGCAGGAATCGCAGGCAAGGGACACTAAGGACAGAAAGCCAGGGCACGCACTTCAATCAGAAGCACCGGAGTCCTGAAAATGCTGTTCTTTATGGCGTACTGACGTTGCGCTTTGCGTCTGGTAGCCTGGCAACAGAAGGCGTTAACCAATGTGAAGCCGCGATAGCTGGAGTACGCTGCGTTCGTTCATGGCGTCGGCATAGTCGTCATGGCAATTGCCAGCGACGTAGATGGGGAAACAAAACAACGCTGTTAACGTGGGAACTGTGTTTTTGTTACTCGAATCGTGACCCCTAGCCACAAAGGGAAGGGACACATAGCTTTAAGTCGTCAAAGCACATATAACAGTAACCAAACATCCAAAGTTTAAAAAGTTAGGGAGATACAAAAGTATCCCCATTGCACTGCTTTGTAAGTGTTAGGGAGAATTGTCATTTATGGCTAATTTCCCTCACCTAGTGAGTCCCCCAGCAGCTTTGCTGGACTTCTGGAGTTTATTTTTTTCCATTTGGTAAGAGTGAGCTTTTCCCCCCACTCTTACCTGTGTTTTGCTATGTGTTTCCATCTGTTTTTGTGATTGTGGACTCTGAAGTACACCACTTCAGTAGCCCCCTTCTTTCTGTGTGTCACCAGCACCTTCAGTGCCGTGGCACAGGGTTGTCCTTGAGACTTCCCCCGACTCCATTTCTGAGGCTGACTACAGTCCCCCAGAAAAAGGGTAAAGTTACCATTAACTTTACGTAGTCAATCTACCACGGATCCAGTACACCCCATCTTCCATGGAGTACTGGAAAGGGTTAATTTGTATCCCTTTTTATCTGTACCTCCTAGAGCATTGTTTCGCTCTTTTAACATTTAGACTTGACTGGTGGCAGTGGTATCTACCCTAACTTTCCTACCGCGATTATCTTAGATAAACGTGGTATTGTTCTTGGTTATTATATTAGACTCAAACATAAACCTGCTGGACCAAATCGTCTTTCTTTTGGCTTCAGTTGGGTTTATTCGCCATTTCTTTTTGTTAAAGTCCTTCTTGTGTTTTACTTTGTGCTGCAAATTAGGTTCGCCTTCTTTGTTCACCGTCTTTTGGCAGGCTTCTGCTCAGAAGCCCTCCACCAGGCACCTGGGTGTCTAGGTGGGCTGAATGTGAGGGAGGGGTGTAGTCGCCCCCTGCACAGGGTATCCTAGGAAACCCAAGTCGCACTTTGCCATGATTGGCTGAGGTGGTTGTCCGGGCTGGACAACCCCCCCCTGCTGGGTGATTGACAGCCAGGCTGTGTGAATGGGGGTTTTGTGCATAAAAGGCAGGTCTCTTGGGCTAGAAGTCAGAGAGTCGCCACTGGAACTGCAAGGAACCGAAGAGAAGTGGAGAGAACCACAGCTGCTGCAACTACCCCATCCCGGTGTGTGGAATTGGATGAAATGAGAAGCCTGGGATTGTTATCATTATTAGAAATCATAAGACTATCTGTAGAGAACCATTATCCATCATTAGACTCACTGTTAGAGAATCATTGGAATCACCATTGCCTACATAGTTATACTTTGCTATGGAATCATTCCATTATTGCATTCTGTTTAGTTATCCCTAGTACATTGCTGAAGTAGACACTATCCACTTATTAGACTGCCACCTTTGTATGCATTTGCAGATTTGCTTATAGATTGATATGTATGCATATAGTGCTTGCCATTTAGAATGATAGAGAAACATGCTGCCACTTTGCACTTTGCCATTTGAAATAGAATGACACTTGCACTTGCACATATTTGAAGTGCCATGTAGTGTTTTAGAGAGACAACATATACTCACCATGATTTGCTGTTCATCTATGTTTGCATTTGATATAGCGCTTAGGGTGAGAGAGAAAATGCATTGCTTGCACTACACACACTGGCATATTTGAAATGCCATGAAAAGCCTTTTAGTATTTAACCCCTTTTTCATGCAATACTTATGGTCATTTCTTTCTTGCTCACTTGGCCCAACACAGTTTGCAGGTGACTACTGTCAAAGGATACTTCGCTGCACTTTCAATCTTCAAGCGCACACCGGAGCAAGGTTCTTACTTCAAGATGCCCATTGTTATTCAGTTTCTTAAAGTATGACTGACACATTCTTGCCAGTCACTTTTCCGGTACCAAGCTGGGACTTCAACTTGGTGCTTACATTCTTGATGGAGGCTCATTTTGAGCCGTTTAATTCCCGTCCTCTCAGGCTGCTAACATGGAAGACTATTTTCTTAGTAGCGATCACTTCTGCTCGCAGGGTTAGCAAATTGCAAGCCCTCTCCTGTAAACCATAATTTATGGTATTCTCTGAAGAGAAGGTGGTGTCTACATTCCACTTATCCCAAAATATCACTCTTATGGCTTTCTACCATATTCCCCACCCTTCCAAGGAAGAGGAGAGATTGCACAGAATACATCCCAAGAGGGTTCTTCGATTTTACAGCAAAAATCGGTCATTTCAGACAGGATGATCCGATGTTCATTGTCAATATGGGCCACGAACTTGGGAAAGTGACCACGCTGACTTTATCAAGATGGATTGATAATATTAAACATCTGAGTGTTGCTCTATCGCAGGGAAGATGGCCCCTTAACCTTAAAGGGCCCGTTCCACCAGAGGAATACCAGTGCCTGGACATTGGTCAAGCTGCAACTTGGTACATTCTCTAAGCATCGTCTAGACATCCTGTTGGATCAGGACTCAGTGTATCATGGGATGAAGGAGAAGACGCATGAGAATCTGCTTTCCCACCTCCAAGGAGACACAATCCATCTGAAGAACACATGACTTCTCCCTAGTAGTGTTCAATCCTGGGGCGGACACAATCCATCGGAAGAGCACATGACTTCTCCATAGTAGTGTTCTATCCATGGGCGGACACAATCCATCAGAAGAACACATGACTTCTCCCTAGTAGTGTTCTATCCATGGGCGGACACAATCCATTGGAAGAGCACATGAATTCTCCCTAGTAGTGTTCTATCCATGGGCGGACACAATCCATCAGAAGAAAACAAGACTTCTCCCTAGTAGTGTTCTATCCATGGGCGGACACAATTCATCAGAACAACACATGACTACTCCCTACTAGTGTTCTATCCATGGGCGGACACAATCCATCAGAAGAACACATGACTTCTCCCTAGTAGTGTTCTATCCATGGGCGGACACAATCCATCAGAAGAACACATGACTTCTCCCTAGTAGTGTTCTATCCATGGGCAGACACAATCCATCAGAAGAGCAAATGACTTATCCCTAGTAGTGTTCAATCCTGGGGCGGACACAATCCATCAAAAGAACACATGACTTCTCCCTAGTAGTGTTCTATCCATGTGCGGACACAATTCATCAGAAGAACACATGACTTCTCCCTAGTAGTGTTCAATCCTGGGGCGGACACAATCCATCAGAAGAACACATGACTTCTCCCTAGTAGTGTTCAATCCTGGGGCGGACACAATCCATCAGAAGAACACATGACTTCTCCCTAGTAGTTTTATATCCATGGGCGGACACAATCCATCAGAAGAACACATGCCTTCTCCCTAGTAGTGTTCTATCCATGGGCGGACACAATCCATCAGAAGAACAAATGAATTCTCCCTAGTAGTGTTCTATCCATGGGCGGACACAATCCATCAAAAGAACACATGACTTCTCCCTAGTAGTGTTCTATCCATGGGCGGACACAATCCATCAGAAGAACACATGAATTCTCCCTAATAGTGTTCTATCCATGGGCGGACACAATCCATCAGAAGAACACATGACTTCTCCCTAATAGTGTTCTATCCATGGGCGGACACAATCCATCAGAAGAACACATGAATTCTCCCTAGTAGTGTTCTATCCATGGGCGGACACAATCCATCAAAAGAACACATGACTTCTCCCTAGTAGTGTTCTATCCATGGGCGGACACAATCCATCAGAAGAACACATGACTTCTCCCTAGTAGTGTTCTTTCTGATGTCTGTTCCTTCTACTGATTCCTCATTCCTGAATTTCTGAACACTAGAAATGAAGAGGTTGGGCATGGAAATATTGTTAGGGAGAATTCTCCAGAATGGCTAATTTCTCTTACCTACTGAGTCCCTCAGCAGCTTTGCTGGATTTCTAGGATTTTTTTTTTCACCTGGTAAGAGTGTTAGCCTTTTTTCCCACTCTTACATGTGTTTTGCTGTGTGTTTAAAATGTTTGTGTTCATAGACTGTGGGGCCTCACCTACTCCACAGGCATCATCTTTTTACTGTGTGTTACACAGCAGCTTCAGTGCAGTGCCACAGGGTTGTCTTTTAGACTTCCCAACTCAGACTCCATTTTTTGGGACTGACTACTGTCTTCCAGAACATATAAAGTTGCCATTAACTTTATTAGCCTCTGTAAAACCACAGACCCAGTACACCCTATCTTACATGGAGTACTGGAAAGGGTTATATTTGTCTGTTTCTCTTGGAGCATTGTTTCGCTACCTTTTCATCAAGACTTAGCTGTGGCAGTGGTAACTACCCTATTTTTCCTACCGCGGTTATCGTAAATTACCTTGGTATTGTTTTAGGCTATCTTGGTAGCCTCGAACTCAAACCCGCACGACCATATATGTTTTATTTCGGTTCCGGCTGGGTTTATTCGCCATTTCTTGTTGTAAAAGTCTTTCTCGTGTTTTACTACTCTGCATGCCAAACCAGGTTTGATTCCTTTGTTCACCGTCTTTTCGCGGGCTTCTACGCAGAAGCCCTCCTTGGGCGTCTGTATGTCTGGGGGGGACAGGATGTGAGGTAGGGATTTAGGACTCCCTGCACAGGATCTCCTTGGAGCCCCATGTCGCACTCTAAAATGATTAGCTGTGATGACTGTCCCGGCAGGACGGCCACCCTGCTGTGTGATTGACAGCCAGGCTTTGTGAATGGGGGAAAACTGCATAAAAAGCAGGTCTCTGGGTCTGCAAAGGCAGAGTTGCCACTGGAACGAAAGAACCGACGAGGAGCTGACGGAAGAGGACCCTTCCCACGACTGAACCGCCCGGTGAAGCCCTGCTGCAGGTCTGAATCTTCAAACTCCAACGACAGAGAAGATCCTCCAGGAATCTTCTTCCCCTGAGCTGGTGGAAGCAACCAGTTCGCCCAAACTACAAGCAGGACTCCCTCCTCTGGTCGAATTCGCTGTACAGAGCTACAGTGGGCCGGATAGCTAGGAAGGTCGGACCCTGCTTGATTTTTTTTTCTGCTGCTGGTTTCTTCCCTGGGCCGTGCAGGACCCTCCAGTCTTCCTACTTCATGTCAGTCCGACAGTCGCTTCAGGAACCGTGAGCCTGCAGGAACGTCTGCCTCAGCTACAGCTTCTTCTCCATTTAAAGGTACTGTTCAAATCCGGTTGTTCGTTTCGTCCAGCCGTGGTGAAAGTGTGTGAAATCTTTCTCCAATCCGAGGGCTTGTCCTTCTCTACTCTTTAAACTAACTTTTCTGCCGACCAACTTCGTCCGGAACTCTTGGCAAAGACTTAACCGCAAACTACCCTGAACTGTGTGTTCTTGAGCAAAAGACTTTTGTCCTATTGACTTTGGCCCTAAGCCTTTTTGATTTGATTCCATCACTGTAGTTCCTCTTTCTAGATTGCCCTGCTTACTTACCTGTTGGTGCTGCTCAATTTCTGCCTAACTTTCTTTCCTTCCCTTTTAAATTTCTGTATTTGTTTATTTATTTGTATTGCGGGTCGGGGCCCTGAGGCAGCTGAGCGCATATCTTACATATAAGTTCACATTGTACATCAAAGCATATCAACAATTTACAGTATCATACATCGGAGAAAGCAGTAACTATACGATAAGCAGGGACATATATACAGTGTCATAGTAATAGCAGTAAGATAACTAATTGTGGTTTTGGTTCTAGAGTCCTGCTTTAACCTTATTCCTAAAGATCGTAAATGAGGGCTCAGTTCTTGTGGTGAGAGGGAGTAACATTCCATTTTTTTGCAGCAAGAACAGGGAAGCTAACTCCACCCGCCCTTTGTTGGTTGAAACGGGTTATGAAAACACAATGTGTTTGGGCTGTTCTAGTTGGTCTTACTGATGTATGACGTGTAAATGTGTCACAGAGGTAGGACGGCGTTTGATTATGTAGGGACTTATTTGTTAATGAGAGTACTTTGAGGTCAATTCTTTGATATTTAACCATTTTAAGATTTTGCCTGGTTGTGGAAATGTGCTGTTTCCTTGGGATATTGCAGGCTGACCTAACTGCATTATTCTGAATTACTTGCATTTTATTTATATTTTGTTGTGAGGTGCCTAAGTAAAGCGCGTTACAATAGTCTAGTTTGGATAACACTAGTGCTCTTGCCACTGATGTGCAATTATTCGTGGATAGGTAGGGGGTGACAGGCTTTAATAAGCTTGCACGTATAAGCTGTGGCTGATGCAAGTGCATTGGGTTGTTTATTGAAGGATAATGATGCGTTGATGTGAATACCCTATGTTTTCACATTGTGTGCTACATTGATAGTGTTGCCATCAATGATAAAAGTTTTGAAGGCGGTATTTAGTTTGTTCAGTTTGGTAGGGGATCCAAGTAAGAGAAGTTCAGTTTTGTCGTCGTTTAGACATAAACCATGGTTAGCCATCCAAATTTGTAAAATGCTATAGATGTCATTCAGTGTTTTGCTGTCTGCAGTGTAGTCACCAGTGATAGGGATGAGGTTCTGGGTGTCATCAGCATAGTTGGTATACGTGACACCCAGATGGTCAAGAATATCGAATAAAGGTTTGGTGAAAACATTGTAGAGTGTTGGTGATACACAAGATCCTTGAGGGACCCCCCATGAGACAGGTGAGGGTAAGGCTGAGGCGGATGGAGCAAAGACTTGCATGGATCTGTTATTAAGGAATGAGTTAATCCACCTCTTGGCGTTGTCATAGAAGTGTGCAGCAGATGACAAGTGCTTACACAATATATCATGGTTCACTAAACCAAATGCCGCGGATAAAGGTGGATTTACCTTTATCTTTTAAAGTCTGGATCTGGTTCTTTAGATCAACAAATGCTGTCTCTGTCCCATGTCTAGATCTGAATCCTGATTGTCTTAGGCCCAGTAAATTGTAAAGTTCCAGAAATTGCTGGATTTGGAGATAGGCTGCTCGATCCAGTATTTTCAGCAGAAAAGGGACCGTGGTGATCGGCCGGTAGTTGGATGGGTTATTAGGGTAGAGGTTAGGCTTTTTTAGTAATGGAAGTACCCATGCATCTTTTAAGCTGGTAGGCACAGAACTAGTGACAAACCAAGCATTGATAAACTTGGTAATGAACGGAGAGAGAACAGAGGCCGCTTCTTTGATTAGAGTGGCTGGACAGATATCGCCTTTGCAATTAGATGGTTTGAATTTAAGTGTGAACTGTTCAACTTCTTTAATGGATAGGGGTCGAAAGTTGAATTGTCGGGGAGTGGGAGCGTTGAGAGGTAGGGTGTTATTAATGAGGTTTTTTTCGTGTTAATTTTGTCGAGTAGCATTGTAATTTTGTCTTGGAGCGCATTTTGTATATTAGTGCACCATTGAGTATCTTTAATGCAAGGGTCAGGTATGGGGGCAGGTGACAAGTTCTTTTAGTATATTAAACAATTCCTTCGTGTTTGAGTTAGCTATGCGGTCATTATAGTTATCTTTCTTTGCTTGGACAATGGCTGTTTTGTAATTAAATGACACTGCGCTGAATATATCTTTGTTCTGTGCAGTCGGATGGTTTTTCCAATTTGACTCTGCTGCCCGTTTCTCTTTCCTAAGGATCTTTAGGTGGGGTGTGTACCATTTGTTTATGTGGGCAGATGGCTTAGGCTTCTGTAGTTTTAGTGGGGCTAGCGTATTGATAGCTTTAGTCATAGTCTCATTATACAGATTCACTATGTCAGAAGGGTCGGAATGTCTAGAATTAGTCTGAGTTAAAGGATGTAGTAATGGTATCAGGTTTTCTAAGGTGAGGTTCCGTTTACTTCTTGTCGTTGATGCTGGTGCCTTTGTAGGGGTAGTACGAGGTGATTAGGTGATGGTCTGTCCAAGTGCAGGGTGTGTTCCCCAGCATCTTGATAGAGCAATTAAGATCCGCTAACCACTCTAGAGTACGGCCCTTGTTGTGCGTTGAGCTATTTATGCGATGTGTAAACCCCAACTCTGACATAGTGTCTCTTTAGGATCATTGAGACCTAGGTTAAAATCACCTAGGATTATAACTTGGGATTTGCATTTGGTGTTATCAGACAATAGTTGTGATGTAATTTTCAAAGGTGGTTGTGCCTCCTGGCGGTGGCAGAAGTGGAGAGTTTAATAGTAAGTAATTCTGCTGAAGGAAGGTGGTCTTTATTAGTTATTCTCAATTCTAGCGTTTTTATAAATGACAGCTACGCCGCTTCCTTTAGTTTGCTTCGAGTCTCTATCGGCTCGAAGGATAGAGTAATTGTCAGGTAGAGATAATGCTAGAGCAGGGCCAGATGTAGGGTTCAACCATGTTTCGGTTAAAGCAATAATATCTAGATCATTGCCGGTCAGAATGTCAAATATGTCCAAGGCATGGGCTTGGGTGGACCTTGCATTTATGAGCCCTACTTTGATTGCATTAGGGAAGTTGTTGTTAGGTTGAGTTAGACCTGTTACTTTTGTTTGTCATTTTTGTTGTAGGTATATCTGACGTTGCATTAGGTGCGTGCCCCGTTTTGTTGATCGCATGGATTTTAGGTGACAGGTGTCGTTGAGTTCTAGATCCTAGTCTCCAATTTCTTAGTGGCGTATTACAAGGTCTAGTAGTCTTCTTTATAGATGGACAGTTCAGTGTTGGGGAGTTGGGCCTGGTAGGGTCTTCGTTGGTGAACCTTATAAGAGGATTTTTGATGAAAAGGAGTATTGCAATATCTAGTGTTGATATTTAGTTGAGGGGGAGTAGGGAGGGCATAGGATGACGTGTCAGTACAAGGTTTTAGGAACGTAGTTGGTGGGATGTCTGTCGAGGATGGTAGGTTAGTTGTCATTATTAACTTGATGACCGGTGTATTATAATGATGTTGGTGTTCCATATTTGGATATTTCACAAAAGTTGGGCTACCCGCTGAATTGGGTGTGATAAAACCGTTGGTGATGTTATAGAGGCCTAAGAGTAGTAATAGTTGAGGTGACATTCTAGCTATTGGTTGTTAGTAGATTAAGACCTATGTAAGGGTATACTAAGGTAGTATGACTATTGTATGGGAGGACAGGTCTCTAGGACCCCCCCACTCCACTACATTGCCCACCTACTTGATGCTCATGACTCGTCGGCAGCCCCCTCTGCACCTGGGCCCGGGAGGCAGGGTGGCTGCGGATCGACACGTGAGGCTGCACGGCTCGCCTTGTAGCATAACATAGACACCATTTTGTAACACACCGAGACTCCATTTTGAGTATACTGAACCCAGGCCTCAATAGAACAGCCTGCGTATCAACGCTGCAGCTCAGCCCCTACTCGACCGCGCACAGAGTCCTGCACTTCCCCCCAGCCTCCACCCCATGGCAGATCCACTGAAGGCCCGTTGTCACGAGCAACTAGACGCAAACAAGTAACAGAACAAACACTATCATTTACCTTCCGCAGTACATCACTGCCCTAGAAGTGACTGGATTTGTAGTTGGGGTCTGGGAAAGAACAAAAGTCGTCCCTATCAAGTATACACGACCCTGCACCTAACCCCTGAACTTGTGATATATGGTGCTCATGACCCCCAGCCCAGTTCCCCCAGATTAGAGGTTGAACATGAATGTAAAACTTTCAAGTTTCTCAGTCTTATCCACGCTGCTAACATGTGTTAAAAAGTGTTAAAACGTATAATGCCAGTTACTCGTATTAAAGCAAGGTGACCCCCGCATCCCCCCCAGACACCTTCGTGTTCTGATGCCTGATATACGACCACTCGAAAATGCGCCTTGTACCGACTGTTTGCTACTATTGGAAAAAGGATAACGAAAAAGCAATATATAAAATGCTTGCGTATGATGTGATGAAATATGTTGTACTGCCTGTGAGCCACCTAAGGCACTGAGCCAGTTTTTACTATAATCAAAATGTTAGATTAAAACATTGTTTTCTCTCTCCTGAGTATATGAACCAACCTGGTACTACCTCACGTTTGTTGCATGTTCATCTTCCTCATGAATTGCAAGCATCAGACGGACTAACATTATGTAATGTATGTGCCAATGAAAAACTTCCATTTTATGAACCTAGTAATATAAGCCCATGGAAACGGCAGAAATGTGTACTTTACCTAATGACCCCAGCCCTAGCAATCTGTCCTCTCTAATAGTATTTGTGCAGCCCAGTGAATAGAGACTCGCACAAAGTCACAAGGCCATCTCCCCCTCCACCCGCCAAGGCCCGCCGGGGCTTGCTGGTGTTAGAAAAACACAGCTTCACCTCCCCGCATTCCTGCTGGACCCGCATCAAGTATTTACCTCCCCCATGTCAGAGGCCGACATACAACCACTGTGTACTGCCATGGCCAGGCCTAGTGAATTACAAGCTACCCGGTCCTAAATCCCGCCGCCTTTGAGGTGCCAGCTATGTGCCCCCACTGACCAAATGGTATTCTAGTTCACCCCAAATTCAACTGACCACGAAGACAGTTATCCGTTCTTGTACAAACATCCCCAGAGCCATCATTTACTGCATCTAACAGGGTAAAATGATGAAGGTAGCTTGACCCGTGCCCCCTGACAAGACACCTGGACCCATGAGACTGGACCCTTTGTTAATGACAACTTTACGATGATGTATGAAGGAAGCCTTGTATTGCATACTGCTTTCCTCTGTCCCCACTCAGGTATTAGATTGATGTTAGAAGTTTTACATAACAACTTGGTATAGATGAGTGTGATGAATGTGTATGAATGTCACAAGGGCAAGTTTCTAGAACCAAAGTGGTGAATCTCCGTTGACAGCCAGTGCCCTGGAGCTCCACCCCGACGAGCCCAGCTGACCCAAGCACTTCGTGATGCCACCACGTGGATCCCCGCGAATCATGGAGCACCAAGCATATAGATAGCATAGTAGCCAGACGTCGCCATCCAATCCCCAAGACTCTGTGGCCCCTATAGCTTATCTCATGCATGATGTGTATTTGTAATATAACGGACTGTCTTTGCTATTGTCAGACAGAGCGCTCTCGGAGTTTGCAGAGTCCTTTGCATTCCCTATATCGATTTAGATAAAAACCTTTTAATTTCAACCGCACTTGGTCGTGGTCTCATTCCCTCCTGGGGTGTGTCCTTTATTGCCTCTCATTGAGGAGGGGTTAACTGCTTTATTGGGGGACGCTTACTTTCACTATCTAGCACAAAAGACATTTTCATAAAATACAGACATTGTTCATTGACGTTAGTTAACATGGTGGCCGCCTATGAACGTAATTAGTGGGCAGACAGGCCAACCTTAAGTATCACAATGAGTCGATTGCAGGGTCAAGAAGGGCTAGTCCCCAGTACAAGTATAGGTGCAGTAAGCAGTATGCAGTATTGGTTGTTCATAGTCAGAGAGGCTAATAAAGGATATATGGTAGGAGCAAGATGTCTGGCAAGTGTATTTACATCTTGCGTGCGCCACGAGAGGCTAATGGTGGTAATTTATTAAACAATATACCACGTACTCAGATGAGGCAAGGGTGGCGATGAACAGTTCCTTCGAATGGTAGTTAGTCTAGTAAGCAGAACGAGAGTATAACTATTTGCATAGACAGGAGCAGTCCACAAAGATAAATCAGTCTTGCAAATGTGGGGTAACGGTAGAGTGATCCATACTACACCAGGTTATTGTGGGCGAGTGGACATAGATTGATGCAACGCTATGTATTTAACATCGAGGAAGATTGGATAGCATACGAGCATACATATCAGCTTGCGGTTGCCAATGAGGTACAAATGAATCCAATGGTCTTTATGCACTCATAGTTGTTTGTAACAGAGGTTTTAGGCTAGCTCTCTATTTACAGGCTAATCTTATCTGGATGGACAGAATAAGTACTCACATGTCCGCCTCCATCCGCGGACAGCTCGCAGACAGCCAAAATCGATTTCTGGAGTGCCATTTTGCTCCCACTTCATTTTGTGAGCTTAATTTGTCTGGAACCTATTGGAAGTGGTGTGGTGTATTAAGTGTGATTTTTAAACTGCTTTACTTTAGTGATTTGTTATACAACTGATGTGTAAATAAATGTATATTCTTTTACTCGGAAACCTTGAGTCCGTGTTTCTTTGAATCATAGTAATTGCTGTCCTTTGTGTGACTATTTGACACTGCTCACTTGCTCTTGAGATCAGTCTGGCTGCTCAGCCGTCGCTACCACTTTACTGTGTAGTACGGGCTTGTACCAAAGGTGAATGTGTACTGTCACTTGTAGTCTTAATTGTGTGTGGTTTTCCCCAAGGGTACTGCATGTGATTCTGCCTAACAAAGATAACCTGCTATTTTGCTGCAGGGGCAACAAATGCACCCTCTGCTTCTGCACTGCCATTTGGAAACCCCCATTTAAATGCATCCAAACCTACTTCTATTGACAATAATACCTCGCTGCTACAATTGTTATCCCCTGCAGCGTAGTGCAAATGTCGTTGAAGAAAAATATGATGCGACGCAGGTCTTCCCTATTATCAACATGACTGGAAACCTTAATGAAGCCCAGATGGTGAGCCTTCAACCATCCTGGCTCTCAGCCTATGCCCTACTTTTCTCGGAAGTCGCAAACATGGAAAGCAATGAGGCAACCTATATTGAGGAATTCGACACCAAAGCGACATATTTTGCTTTAAAAATACATTTAAAGCTTTGTGGTAAAATGCATGTGGAATGGGGAGATGATGTAGAGCATATTGGTCCTTGGTCAAAATTAGGCTACATCCAGCCTCATTCCATGAGAATCCTCATAACTTATTGGGAGATCAGTTTGGGGAAAACTCTGTGGAAAGGATTGATATGACACTAAATGAGCTGAGCACTAAAAATCTTGAAGGTGACCGTGCTTAAAAAAATTGCTGAACTTGAGGTGATCGAAAATGGTATTCATTTGGGTTTATAGTGATAATGTCGAAAACCTATCCATATCATTAAGGGTAATTATTTCGAGAAAGAAAATGTCGAAAAAACCTATTCTCTACAGCAGCGAACTTTGAACATCTAACTCGTAGTAAAAAATGGCAAAGTGACGCGACATTTAAGATATGCCCACAACCTTTTTACCAATTTTACACAGTGCATGGAACCATAAATGATAAAATAATACCACTAATATACGTTTTAATGCCTAAAAAAACTGAAGAAGCATACAAAATTGTGTACAGTAAAATTAAACAAACGGCACCCTAATCAAACCCAGAAACAATAATCATGGACTATGAATCAGCTCAGATTAGAGGATTTTCGACAGTGTACAGAGAGACTAGGGTTCAGGGATGTTTTTTTCATTTTACACAGAGTGTTTGGCGAAAAATACAGAAATTAGGATTGGGTACAAAATATACAGAGGACAGTTGCTATCAGTTTAACATTAAAAAACGTTTTGCTTTAGCGTTTGTACAAGAAAATTATGTTATTGATTTTTACGAACATTTGATAAACAGTGATTACTATAGAAATCATGAAGAGGACAAGACAAACTTACTGGACTACTTTGAAAACACGTGGATTGGGCAGTTAACTCGAAGTGGAAATAGACCCAGACCAAAATACCAAATACAATTATGGAATTGTTACCAGGCAACTTTGGACAATACACCAAGAACAAATAACACACTAGAAGGCTGGCATAGCCGCTTAAATAAGAATTTCAGCATCCACACTCCAAATCTATGGCATTTTCTGAGAAATTTAAAAATAGAAGAACACCACCAGGAATTTCGGTTGTCACAAACACTGTCATTGGCAAACCAAGGACCAAAACGTAGGAAATATAGAGATTACGAAAGTAAACTAATACAAATAGTACAAGATTTCAACGTGGAAAACAAAGAAAACTACTTAAATACTGTGGCATTCAACTTAAAATGTTAATAAAACTTACGATTCGAAGTACTCTGGATTCCATTGGGGGATAGGTACAGTAAATCCAGCCAATCCAACCGGGAAATCCATTATTCCGTAAAAAAAACAAAACCAGTAAGAAACAAATCCATTACTCCAAGAAGGACTCCAAAAATCCAAATGTGAAGCTGCAATCCATGAGAATATTGAACGAAAAAAAGGCATGAAAAAACCATAATCCAGGGGAAAAAAGTATTAATCCAGACGAAAACACAGAAGAAACAAAACAAATCCACGGTGCGTAAAGGAGGAAAAAAAATCCAAATCCACACGACCCAGTAAATCCAGTGAACGAAACAGGATGCATCCATGGTAAAAGCAGAAAAAATCAAAAAAATCAGAGAGCAGAGTAACAGCCAGTCCACCGCGGGAGAACCGTTTGCAGAATTAACTTTAAAAATGGCGGTTACGTTCACGTAGCGGGACGTAACGAACGTAAGAAACAAAAACAAAGTATTAATACTTAACTAAATATATGTTTAAAGCAATATCACCATCTAGTGGACGTTTAATATATTAGAGATTTCAAAGTAGAATTAAAACATATATATATATTTAACATAACACTTTTTAAACTACATATTGTTAAACTTTTAAAATTATATATTGTTACATTTCAAAAAAATAAACTATTCGACATTGTATTTCGACTTTTTTTTTCTAAAAATGTTTTTCGACATTTTGACTGTCTAAATTATTGTATTCTAAATTATGACTTACCACCATTCATTTGACACAGAACATAGACTCTTAAAAAGGAAAGCCAAAAGGGCTAGGTCACAACGAAATGCGGCTCGAAACCAACACCACGGAAGTGACTGATCAAGTCAGAGCAACTAAGGGTAACTTGGTACCTTTAAATAAAGCAAGAAAATGTGCAAATAGAATGCAACATGCTGGAAAATTAACAAGCTGGATAATAAAGACTCCAGCCTGTACGACAGATATCACGAACAACCAGGAAATGGATACAACTAATGAAATAAAATAGACGCTATAAGTGTATCCTTCCTGCCATGTGTGGGCTCTACTCCGGAACAAAAGAGTTCCAATTCACTGCTCACCAAGATTAATTAAGACGTGGATAATCAAACTACCACAAAATCGTTGCTAAGGTCAGGCAACTCAAAACTTTGAGTTTGCAGTATTCATCCAAAAAAGAAAGCGAACATGTAGAAAAAACATTGTGGCTATACTGCACTCAAATCCTCAATTGAGAATTTTACTTTAATCGTTCACTGTTGTGTGCCAGAAGTGTAGAGCTAATTAGCCCATATGTGAGAAGCGTATTGAAAATAGGATATATCACATCACCATCATGTCCTTGGAAAAGCAGTGTGATATGAGCCATAAAGAATAGAAAGTGGAAAGGCCTATCTCTGAGGGGTGTAGGAACAATGTAATCCCATCTGATGCTTTCTATCTCCCATAAGAAAAACATCTGAAACAGAGGAACAAAGACCACAACTGATGATTATTAGCACACGATCAGGCAGAACGGTGGAATTGGACAACCCTGACACCAAGCCGGACCCCAAGGAAGGGGAGTGGGCCTGACTTGCTGGTCTCCTTCCAGTCAAAGACCAGCAACTTGGAATACTCACAGCCACAAGGGAAACAATCATAGACATCTGCTTGAGAATGAAGTATTTCTCTTGCAGGAAACGTGGCTAATGGGTGACATACTATTCCATGGCTATACAGTATTCCAAACACCTGCACTCAAAGGAATGAGAGGACGTCCAAGTGGGGGGGTTCTCATTGGAATTGACAATAAAATATCTGCCCGCAAAATTGACATGAGAGAGAGCGTCTATAATGTGTTGGCAGTGGAAATAGACCTTAACATCTTGAATGGAAACAAGAAAGTCCTACTGTTTAACGTGTATGCACGTTAGGGGGAAAGCTGACTATGGAGATTCTTGACACTATTGCAAGTACAATGATAGAAAGGTGGTCTACAATACGAACCTCCATGGCAAGTACAATGATAGAATGGTGGTCTACAATACGTACCTCCATGGCAAGTACAATGATAGAATGGTGGTCAGGTGGTCTACAATACGAACCTCCATGGCAAGTACAATGATAGAATGGTGGTCTACAATACGAACCTCCATGGCAAGTACAATGATAGAATGGTGGTCAGGTGGTCTACAATACGAACCTGCATGGAAAATACAATAATGGAATGGTGGTCTACAATACAAACCTCCATGACAAGTACAATGATAGAATGGTGGTCTACAATACGTACCTCCATGGCTAGTACAATGATAGAATGGTGGTCTACAATAGGAAACTCCATGGTCCTTATAGGCGGTGTTATTAATGCATATTGTTTGGAACCTGAAAACTTTGTCTAGTCCTACTGTAACACCTCTTACCAAATTGGCAAGAGATGGTATACATTTCTTACTGAGTGGGGCCTGTCCATATTAAATAGGTGCACTAAAGGCAATGTACAGAGCCAAATAACTTGGCAGGGTAACGGGCTGCAGCTACCCTCGATTCTTTTTTTTTATTAGTACTGAGGACTTGTATTGTGTGCAGGAATATCTTATCGACTTCCAAGATCATAGTGATCATGCCATGGTGACATTATCTACGAGTATAAATAGTGATCACACCCCGACAAAATAAATTGGCACAGTGATGATCAATGCAGGTGCAAATCGTATTTCTAGGACTGATGGAAACATCGCAAATAGGAATGGTATTCTGCAGAGTAGAAATGTCCATATTACACGAAGCTCTCCCTTTGGGAGAGAAAGAGATATTTAAAGATATCAGGTTGTATAGAATTATGATCCTGTCATTAGAAACACTAAGGGCTTGTTGTGTCAAAATGTTAGATTCTTAATGAGAAATAATCCGGACTCTGCTTACTAAACTCTTTGTCAGGAAAGAAAAAAAATGCCTATGAAACTGGGTTAAAAGATGGCAAATGTCCCATAAAAATGCTCAGTGGAAATACGTGTTCAAGTTACTCAGGTCTGACACCAGAACAATATGGAGCCTGTTTGATGAAATGATTAACCCTATTGATGAGAAAGTATGGGTTCAGTATATGCATAAGTCATACTGTGATGAAGCCTCAAATATAGCTGAGGGGAATACTTCAAAGCAGGCACCATATGAAATCGCCATTGATACGTTCAATATCGTTCTGGAAATTAAAAACTTAAAGGGATCCAGGAACAGCCTAACCTTGTCCTGAAAAAAAGATCCTGAGATGTGGGCCCAGGTACTATTTATATTGTACAGTAAAATGTGTAGGGAGGGGAACCCCCCCCTCCCCCTCCTGCTGGAAAAAGGCCATTGTAGGAGAAGTGAGCCATCTAACTGTACGCCCCTCTCTACGCTCCATTCTACTGGCAAATAATTTGGTCTCTTGATTTTGGACATGGTTAGAGCTTGAGTACTGGGACCTTTTTAGATAGTGTTGACTGTTTGGCCAATGTGTTATCACTTTCTCCAGCTATTGTATAACTATTTTATCTTATCTGCGATAATGGTTTTATGCTTTTTACACATTGAACATTTTGATATATTCCTATGTTATTGTATATTCAAATTGTTTTCCTTTTTTCCTCTTTAAAACATGTACGTTTTATGACAAGTGTCGAAATAAGCTTTGATGATTTGTGGCTTCCATTCTTGGTCTGTTGACTGGGGGTATTTCCACACAGTTTTGATCCCATTTACCGTTCCTGTTACTTTCAGTATTTTGGGCTTCAGTACCAACGGCTCACTTTATCAACCGTGTTTCTGTTTCAGACGCTGAACTTTGTGGAGCACTCGATAAGCTGCAAAGAGAAACTGAACAAAAAGAATAAAGTTGGTGCAGCTTTTACGGATGACGGTTTTGCAATGGGTGAGTTGGGGAAAGTACTACGATTATTCACGCTGAGAACAAAATCAGTATCGAGATATGTACAGGCATGACACTAATTATTCCCTTCAAAATAAGCATTTTAATCCACTCAATGAGGATTCTATCAGAATCAGTTCCTTCACCGCATTAAGCGACATAACTAAAAAAAGTGACCAAGTTACCTGATCTGATGCGTAAATGGAATCGGTTTTTATTCATCCTCTAGGTTTTAATGCAATACTTTTTTACTTTCCCCTTTGCATTTGCTATACTGCCACAATATCCGTTTCTGAGGTGTTTGGATCTGCTTAGAATCACATCTTTTGCAAAGGCCGACATCTAGTGGTTGATGCAGAGTAATGCATGACTTGTTTTCGCATGTCAAAACGGACGTCGAAGGGGCATGTCTGTAGTACTATCCCTAGTGTGACGCACTGTACGCATGGTCCTCCATGCATCATAGTTTTTCAGATTTTTTCCACCATCAAAGTTGGTCGCATTATGTGGAGTTCCCAGCTATTATAGCTAGCATGATATTTAACTTTAATATATTTTTGCCGCTACACAACGCTCTTCATCGACGGTCGATTAACTAAGCAGTGCATGACGAGACGATGGCCAAAGATTCAGAAAACCTCTCGACGGCTTCTTTGATGATCCTTCGCAGGCTACGGCCTACATCGGCCTTCACAGTAAGGGAGAGTGGGGGTAAACATATTCTGCTTTTACCTTAAGAGAATGCCTCCAGTTACCTTTCCCTTTTATATAGTCTGACTACCTTTAATTATTATTATGGAGAAGACTCCTTTAAATTCTGCCCATTGTGCAACCGCAAGTTTCAGTGGAAAGATACACACAATGGCCCTCATTACGACCCTTGCGGAATAGGAAAAACGATGGCGGAAATGTAATACCGCCATCGAATAGCGCCCGTTGCGATCATGACCCGTCACCGTAAAGTACGATGCCATTAGCAACACCGCAGTGAACGCCAACGCTAACTGCACCAAGTACGCGCACGCGCGCCTTGCAAAACCGTAATTTCCTCCATGGCGCAACGGTACGCGAATTCCGACCCTAGCGTACATGTACTTAACGCCATCAAGCATGGCGGAAAGTACCATTCCGCCATGGTGAGAAATACGGCATCGCGAACCAACCGTAAATGGCCCTACTGAGTGCCTGTACTCCACTCCCTGCCCACATTGCACAACTCCTCGTAGGCGCAATGCAGTCACACCATGCAACCAGTGAAATGCACAAGTCACCCAAGCATGCCAACGAACAAATGCATGCAGGGGCCCCAAGTGCCCTGTGAGTGGCCACCCACAATTGGCAACACACCATTGCCGTACCGATGCAGCACAGGCATCTGAAGGTGCAAGTACACCAAAATGAACTGAAGATACCATCATGACACAAAACAACAACTGTCCCCCATCGCCTGCCACCAGTGCAAATCAACATCCAAAGCAGCAACCTGAGGGAGACTGCACCAGCCCTGTACACATGCCAGTAGTCAAACCGACCATCAGCATAAGCAGGTACCACACAACTGTACCCAGGAGCCGGAACCCAATGCAGAACACCTCACAAAACATCGCGCCACAAAACGGAATATGCCACATTACTAGCAAAGAATAACGCTACACGGTTAACATCTGAATACAAATTTAATGCACATCGAAATCACCAAGGCCATACAGCCATTAGAACAGGAACTCACAAATGATCAGCATTACTGTGGGCTGCATCCGCAATAAATGACCAGCTACCCCAAGTGTGACGCCCTGTACCCTCATGGCACACAGGGGCAACATCAACCTCCAAAAAGGCAACATGGAAGCGCCTAGGACCGCAGGGCCGTCCCATGAGGTAGGCACTAGTCCAGCTGGAAGCTAGGTATGCTGCACCTAGCCACAAGTACTGCGTAAGGGCATGTGGGCCATTGGCGATCGTCCCATAAGATCGTAATGGTGCTCCACTGATTAACTCGAAGATGCAGGTGTCGACTGTAGAAGCCATCTGCAGGAGTGGCGTACAGATGGCAGCGGCAGAAGGGGAGGAGATACCTGTCACCCAAAAGAAAAAAGAAGATAGAATGGGCATCCGAACTTCATATGTATTACTCACTTCATTCAACACACCAAACCTACAACCACATGCATGTTAGCCCACTCATAAGGACCAATTGCACCCAAAAACCACTAGCGAATCATAACGACCCAAATCGATGTGAATACTCCATTACAAACGAGTGTCTGTGTGCATGCGCCTGTCAGAACAGGATGCATCAGATGGGATCATCAACGTGCATAGACACAAGTGATTGAAGGCGCGTCGAGACAGGGAGGGTACAACAAGGGCAGACAGACGATCGTCCCACCATGGCAGCCTTGCATCACATAGCGCAGGGGAAGGGGATAGATTCCAAATACCCATGTACATGGCAGACTCCCAATTAAATTAACTGTCCATGCATCCATTCATCATTCCCTCATCCCGTTATGAAAACGCCTGAATATTCACTCACATTACATTCGAAATTTCCATTGAGTCTGTGCGTAATGCAGCCTTCAAAATCCACTGTGCTCCTGCCCGGATTCCTTGTGTAGTGAAGTCACATGTATTTGGGAACGTCCTGCCTTATCGTCCACTACGCTATAGCGCATCCCATTCAAATCATATCATTCATTGCGTTCCCGTCATGGGCCCTGTCCCAAGGACATTCAACAATAGAACGTTACTTTTCCAGTCAGACCTGTGGGCGTCTCCACGCCACTAGTCGAAAACCGAAAGCGCTGCCCTTCGAATTCCTAATTTGCAACATCACGTTGAAAAGGCAGCTGTGAACGCTTGCATCCACAAATACATCTATGCAGTGCGGCTGTGTGTGAAAATGGTAACTGGCCACAATCACTGATGGGACTCCCCGCCGTCGGTTAACGTCGGTGCAGTGCTGCATGAGGGTCCACCGCTGATCGGGCACTACATTCCACCGACGCTTCAGAAGTCTGCTCGCAAATGCAAATGTAGTATGTGCAACAATGTGACCATAGCAGAATTAGCATATAAACCAATATTCCACTGCCATCGGGATTAAGAACATGAATGCAAATGCAAGATGCCATGCGTCTAATTGCAGCGTCGTGTGCGGGACGTGCTCGCACGAAAGGCATTGCAGCTGACACAGGTGGAATGAATCACCACAGGTGAAGGCAATACAGCCTGAAAACACATAAATTGCACACCCAACCCCCTCCCACAACCACACCCACTCCAGAATGCTACCGGCAGGACTAGCGATTTTGGGCCTGGGGAACCTGATTGCACTGCAAGTACTCCAACTTGAAGAAGAAGACGAACGCCAACTACTACAACAAGCGGCCGCACAGAGGAGACGCAGGAGGAGGAGGAGGGCAAGGCATGGCCAGCAAGCCCCACCAGCACAGCCACTACCACCACGCAGGCAGCCCGCAATCCCACGCCTCCGAGCTAATCCGTTCAACCTCACAGCTGAGCAGATCCACACCCTCTACCGTTTGGACCGGGACACCATAACCGCCATTGTCGACATGACACACGCTGACCTTGTCAGCATGATAGATACCCCAACCGCCATCCCACCCCTACTGAAGGTGGTGTCTGTACTACACTTCCTGGCCACAGGCACCTACCAGCACACAGTCGGACAGTTGCATGGCATTTCACAGCCACTATTCTCACGGACACTATTCCAAGTGCTTGATGCCCTCCTGAAGCACTCAGACGACTACATCACTTTACCACGCACGGAGCAAGAGCTTACAAACACAAAAGTGGGATTCCATGCACTTGGCGGCATACCGGGTTGCATTGGTCCCATCGACTGCACCCATGTGGAATTGGTTGTCCCACATGCCATGGAGGCCCAGTACCGCAACCGGAAGCAATATCATTCTATCAATGTACAAATGGTGTGTGACTCCAACAGGATCTTCACACATTGTTCTGCCCGATTTCCAGGATCAACACATGATTCTATGGTCTTGCGGAACTCTAGAATACCACGCTACATGGAGCTACACGCAGGGCGCCGATCCTGGCTACTTGGTGAGTCTCATTAAATGCATGTTTATGTGGGGTAGGTGATGCGTGAGTGACCTGGCAGGAAGGGGGGGGATGCGTACGTAGTAATGACATTCCACAAACATCCTTTGTTGTCCACATGCAGGTGATGGCGGGTATCCACTGAAGAGATGGCTCCTTACACCAATCCGGAACCCACGGGACCAGCATGAGGAGGACTACAACCATGCCCACTCACGTACCCGTGTGGTCATAGAACAGGCATTCGGCCTACTGAAGGGTCGTTTCCGCTGCCTCAGCAGGTCTGGCGGGGCACTCCTGTACCGCCATGAGAAGGTGGCAAAGATGGTCATGGCATGTGTCATGCTACACAACATGTGCGTACGTAGGAATGTGGCCATGCCCCCCGACGCAGAACTGCTAGCACCTGAAGATGGTCATGATGAGGGTGGGGATGTGGCAGCACCTCAAGGGGTCCACGAGGCACAGGAGGCCCGTGAGATCCGTCAAAATCTCATAGATGTATGCTTCTAGCACTCACGCCTGGTGGCTGTTACATGGACACGGGACTTGTGGCGCTGTGTGTGTCTGGAACATGCACAATGTGGACTGTACGCCAAGATAGGCCTCGTACACAGAGATCAATGTCCACGCAACTCATTTGATGGATGTGAAGATTTGTATTGCAGATGTGAAATGACATTACACACCCAATCGACCCGCCACCCGATGAAGCACAACACACCCCCTCCACCCTCCTACCCCCCCCCCCCACACACACACACCAGTGTCCAATGGCGCTCAATGTCAGAGGGCAGACGCTATTGCAAGCCCCCTTTCCGGGTATCAGGGGCACCCCTGCCTGTGGAGCGGCGGGTCCTCCCAGATCTACGTTGGGGGCTGCCCTGGACGGAACTTGCAACGGATGATGTCTCTGCCTGCTCACGTCCATGCATGTCCCTGAGGGTTTGTGAGAGCTCAGTGAGCACACGGCGCACAGCGGCAAGTTCACCACATACGTCTTTGGACGTCGCATGCAGTTCCCCCCTCAGGCTCTCGGTGCTTCTCTGCATTTCTGCCCTCAGGCTCTCGGTACTTCTCTCCATTTCTGCCCTAAGTGTCTCAGTAGAGGTTTCAATGGCTGCCTTGGTACCCCCACATTCAGCAGCATGCTCCTTGAGGAGCGTGGCCAGTTGCTGCTGTTGCTCTACCATCTGCTCGAGTGACTGTTGCCTCTGCTGGGCCATGCCCATTTGCGGTGGTGTCACAGAGGGGCTGGACGCCTCATGTTGCCTTGCAACAGGCCTTGTGGGGGTTGGCCAGTCGTCGTCTTGTGGGTGCCCCTGCGTGGTTTCCTCATGGTGTACGGGATGGAACAAACAGGGGGATTGTGACAGGTCATGGCTGTGTCCTGCTTCGACAGCACCGTTTTCTGTGTCGGAGCATGCTGGCATGTATGCAGTGTCACCTGGGGTGCTGCTGCCACCAGAAGCAGTGCCTTCTGTGGCATCCATTGGGGGGACCTGTGGTGCTGATGTTGTGGACATGCTGGCTGCTGGGGTGCCTGTTGATGTCCCCTCCAGTGTGCTGCCACTCGATTTGTGCAGCTGCCGTGTCTTGATCCGTGCAGCTGAGGTGGAGGGTCTTTGGCCGTTGGTCTTGGCCCTCTTTGCAGGTGTGCTGGTAGGGGTGTCCTGGAGCTCGTCGTTGGAATCGGACCCTGTGGTGGAGTAAAGGAGGGCGAGCGTTATTCATGGGTCTGTGGTATTGGAATGGCAATTGCATCACATGCATTGGGGTGGTACCTGGGGGTGATTTGGGTCAGGGCCTTGGGGGTGGTCTCATTTCTGTGTGGATTGGGGATGCAGTTATTTTGCAGTCTGCAGTTAGGGTGTGCATGCTGCACATGTAGAGTGTGTTTGTGGGAATTTTAATTATTTATTTGTTTAATCTGGCTTTTAAGGGTCGCTGTCATGGCAATGTATGTGGTCGTTCTCCTGGACATGTGTTTCTGTTGCACTATGGGGACACGTGGTACTTCACATGGTTGGTAAATGTGGATTTGGCATAGTTTAATTTGGGCCACCTACCTGATTCTTCTGATGTCTGCACTCCTTTCTCCATCCCTCCGACTCCCTCTATGCTCTCCATTCCAATGGTGGAGGCACAGATTTCTTCCCAGGGGGTCAACTTGATGGGTGATTCCGATCCTCCCCCGGTAGCTGTGGCAATGTTCCGGTTGGCAGAGAGTATGCTCCGGACGCGTATCCGTAGGTCGTCCCATCGCTTTCTGCATTGCTGTGGGTTGCGGGGTGCGGTCCCCACCGCACTTACCCGCTGTGCCACCAGGGCCCATATAGCCTTCTTGTTCGCAAGTGACGTCCTGGTCATTTGCGTGGAGAAGACGACGGCAGCATTCTCCTGGAGGGTCTCAGTGAGCACGGTGAGTTCCTCGTGGGAGAAGTGGACCTGCCGCTTGCGGTCGCACGCTTTTTTTGCTACTTTGCCCATATTTATTATTTTACCTGGGGTGGCTAACGGGTTGGGATGTGTCTCAGGGTCGGATTTTTAATGGTTGTGTTGGGATTCTCTATTTATAGGTGTGCGGCGTGCAGTTTCCCGTTCCGGCCCCATGTTTTTACTTCCGTTTCCGTATATTTACGGTGACCGTATTTTGCGCTGACCGCTCATTACGGTGTCCGCTTGGATGGGTGGCGGAATTGCACCTAGGGCGAAGTACGACGGCGGTAAGGGGCGTTTTGGGGTCATTTCCGCCATCGCGGACTTTGCACTTCCGCCATGGCGTGATGCTCGTGCCCGATGGGTCGGAATTGGCCGCACTTTCCTCCGTCGTTGCCGTGGCGGAAACGCTATTTACGCTATGGCGGTCATGTCAGTCACTTTCCGCCAGGGTCGTAATGAGGGCCAATGTCTTTAATCATGGTCTCCCTCAAGACCACTCGAAAACTCACACGTGCAAACTCTTAGGTCCGAAGAGCCTTAAAGATCAGTACACGAAACGGTAGGTGGCCTACGCCATGCAGGCTGCGGACTCTTCGGACTACCCCGCAGGCATGGAGGAGTCTAATGAAGATCAGGGCAGCATCTGCATCTTTCGTGATGCAGACGTCACAAGGCAGGAGTCGTTGGATTCCTGCATGCTCGTCCCGAGCTCCGAAGGGCAGCCCTCCACCACTTCTCTGGCGACAGGAGCACAAACAAACATAAACATGGGGGCACACGCAAACCATTTAAACCCACTGTTTAACCCACCTACAGCTCAGCAAAAATGCCAAAAAGTCAGCTGTATTTAAAAGCAATACTGCTGTAAGCGACTCAGCGCGTGTAAAGTCCTTTGCGTCTACAACCTCTGTTTCGACACACGACTCAAAAAATAAACAATCGCAGAGCTCAGGTGCTACCACGTATACATCGTTGAAGACTTCGTCTTTTCAGGCACCTGCGCCGAAACAGGCGCCCAGACAGTTGTCGACCAGTGTAAGGAAGGCATGGTATCAACAGTAAGATAGACACAAGTGACCATAGTTCAAGGGTGTTTATTAAAATTCAATTGGGTTTGAAAAACGCCTATCTAATCCTAAATCTAAACATCGGAGCAAGCTATAACCATCAAATAATAATAACGCAGTCCTATTGGTGTCTTGTCAAAATAAAAGGGCCTATACTAATAAACCTATTGCCAATCCTTACCTCTAAATACAAATAGTGTGGGAAACAATGTTATGTAACAGAAGTTTTCTAGAAATGATATTTCGAATAATTGTGTCCACCCACGTATTGCTCATCTATGATATTCGTATCTCCCCATCTTCGGGAATTTTTTTTTGGCAGAGGGCGCTGTGCACAAGGTCGTGGTGTTGATGTCCCTCAAAGGTCTCCGTAGCGTGTTGACGTCACCAGTCGTATAAGTAGCTCGTGCCGCGCCCGTTCGCTTCAGTTCCGATTTTCCGTTAGCTTCGCAATCAAGTTAACGCTGCGCTTCATATTTTCCTCAGAGAAAATGTCATCTTCGTCGACCCCTTCCACTCCTAAGATAGGGTTTAAAAAGTGTGTCGACTGTGGTTCAAAAATGTCGATCACTGACCCTCACTGTGTCTGCCTTTGGTGCTTGGTACTGGCGGCTGTGGATCCTGTCAATTGACAGACAAAGCTGTTCGCGAACGAAAAGGTAAACTAGCGGTGGGGCGGGAAGCTACGAGGGCCTCTTCGAAGGCCGCTTCTAAGAAGCATAGAAAGTCTGGCGAGTCTAGAGACTCCGATAGACATAAACACTCTAAGAGATATCGATCTAGGAGTAGATCGAGACGTTCTTCATCTTCTTCCAAGAAGACGAAGAGTAGACATAGATCTCCATCCTCTTCGTCAGATACATCTACCGAGATGGTAAAATGTCTAAGTCGGATCCCCCTAGGAAATGGGAAGAGTTTAGAAAACAAATGATGGTCTTTGAGAATGCGGCCGACCCCCTCAAAGAAACTTCGTAAGAGCCTGACCCCGGTCGCTCCTTTGGACAATGCAGGAGAGTCAGAAACTACTAAGGCCAAGTCCAGTAGTAAGGAGGAAACTCAACGATCTCAACCCGACGTAAAAATCTTCGAAGGTTCCTCGAGATTCGAGTGATTCCCTGGTATCTGCTAAAAAGCATAAACTGTCGAAGCACTCAACGGGTTCTTCGCCGCCAACTACCTCAACGCCGAAGCCAAAGGAGATATTGGCTCATTTATCATAGTCGTCGATTATTTCGAAGAATATTCGATTCCCTCCAGGCAAATTCCGGAACAGGAAAAAAGGTATACACCTTCACCCAAATCAGACTTTTTAAAGTCTGTCCTCTGTTTTTGAGGAAGAAAGTGCCTCAGAGGAAGACATTTCTCCATTTGGAGTACAATTTGGTACTAGAAATGTGCCAGAGGAATTGATTGACCCTGAGTCAAGATTGAGAGACCTGTGTGACACTCTTCACTCTGCCAGTGGCATTGACATGTCACCAGAGTTAGAGTTTCAAAAACCTGATCCTGCAGAACATGCAGATTCCGGGTACAGGAACTTGATGAACAAAGTTGCTGAATATATGTTTTGGGGTAGGTCTTTACCAACCTTTGAACAGGATGATATGACCGATATCCTGGACCAGGGACCAGGACCCCCAAAAGGACCCAGTTCTTCCCTTTCATAGGGCTCTTCAAAGCACAGTGGTTGCCAATTGGGTGACTCCCGAGTCTGTTGCAGCAGTTAATAAAGATATTCCTAAAAAATATAGGCCATCAAGCAGTGATCCTGATTATCTGAGTAAACACCCTACGCCGGAAAGTCTAGTGGTACAAGCTGCTACCTCCACGAGACATTCAGCTTATCCATCTATCCCCCCAGATAGAGAGGATAAAAAGGTGGACCCTCAATGGGAGAAGGGGAACCACCTGCTAAAACACCTACAATGGAGAATGTGTTGGACCTGTATTCCCACACTCTTCTTAATGTGGATGAGGATCAAAGTGATGTCTTTATTGATAACGACCCTGGTACTGATTACTGTGACCCGGATGAGTACCTCATTCAGTCCCCTGATGAGCCCCTAGCAAAGTCACCCATTGATGACCAGCTTCTATTCACTACTTTGTTAAAAAAGGAGGCAGAACGTTTTAAAATAGAAACCCACGAGTCCGAGCAGGATGTCTTCTTTGTGGATAGTATTTTAAATGAAGTCTGTAGGACAATATATTCCTTTGTTGCACTCAGTGAAATAAAAAATTCAGTGGTTTGCTTTTCTCCCGAACATTCCTCCTCTGATGAATATTCTCATCCAGCTCTGCTGCTCGGAAACCTTTTTGACTGGGGGCATAGTGGACCTTGACTCGATCCGTCTTGATCGGTGCTAGATTGCTGGCTCTGAATGTGATGGCAGATGTATACATACCACGCCACTACCCCCCATACCTCAGTTTCCTTTTTTCCACGCACTTGCTGTTAGGAAGAATTCTCAGAAATGTGCTAATTCCCACCACCTCAGAGACCCCCAGCAACTTTGCTGGATTTTGAGTGAGAACCCGTTTTTCCCATTCTCGCATGTATTTTAATGTGATTTTGAACACTGTTTGGTTGTGGAGTCTGACAAACTCCATAGGGATCATCTTTTACATTGTCACCCAGCACCTTCAGTGCAGTGGCACAAGGGAAGTCTCTTAGATTCCCCAAAGGTTTAAATACCTTCTCTTGGATGAAACTACTGTGTCCCAGAGCAGTGAAGAGAAATTGACTTTACTTACGTTTTGTAACTTTCTAGACCCAGCACACACTATCTTACAATCGGGTGCTGGAGGGGTTACCTAGTATCCCCTTTGTCTAGCCTCTCATGTAAAAAAATGTTAACTTTTTCTCACGGAATGGCTGGTGGTAGTTGTTTCGTTTTAACTACCATGGTGGGCATTTACCGCTGGCTGCGTTCGCAGCTGCAGTAAAACATCCAGTGGTGCAATTTTTGTCAAAATGGCCCTGGTCTTCTTTTTTCGCCATTTCTTTGTGGAAAGGTCCTTCTTGAGATTAACTTTGTGCGCCAAACCAGGTTTGGTCCCATTGTTCGCTTTGCCTTTGGTGGGATTCACAAGTGAAGCCCGCCTCTGGCTCCATGGTGTCTAAGTGAGGCTAGTACCCGAAACTCCCTGTGCTTAGTCTCCTAGGAGACCCAAATGCACCCTGTGGTGATTGGCCGGCTGACTGTCCGGCAAGGACAGCGACCCCGCTGGGTGACTGACAGCTCGGCTGGAATGAATGGGAGAGAACTGAATAAAAGGCGAGTTTTTTGGCTTGGAAGGCAGAGAACTTGAAGAGGACGCCTGCTGCAACTCCTGGACAGTTGGTTTGCCCGGTGAAACCCTGATGCTATGCTGGAACTCCAAATTCGTATCGACAGAGAAGCCCCTGCAAGGACGAGTTCTCCCTTTTGAGTTGGTGGGACCAATCGACTCCAAAGTAAGCCACCTGGACATCAATCTCGGAGCTATTTGAATTTCCACAGAGTTGCTGCTGGGAACCGTATAGCAAGGGAGAGGACCACCAGATTGTGTTCATTGCTTTTATGCTGACCAAAGAGCTCCAGGAAGATCCTCTGGACTCCCAGGAAGCATGACTGACCAAGCCTGAGCCCCCTCAGCGGAGTGCGTGACCCCAGAAGCAAGGAAGGTCCATCTCGACCGCCAGGAACCGCTGTGTTGATATTTGTGGTGGACACGAGGTGCTGAAATACTGAACAGCCACTAAAAGTGAAGTTTGCCGGTTGCGAGTTTTGACCATCCCATGGCAGGCGTCCCCTGACTTCCTCCCTCTTGTCCCCACGACTGAGTCCCAGGAACAGTGAGATCTGCAGAGCTGCACAGGAACAGAGGTCATCAGCTGCATCTTTTCTTCGTTTTAAAGGTACTGTAAAAGGTCTGGGAGAACTTACCCCTTGCTGTAGAGTTGCCTGCGCCTTCTACTACTCACAAGTCAAACAGCTTGTGGCCCTGCATTGATTCTTCTTGTCATCAAAGACTCCATTGAACTTGTGCCAAGACTTTTCCATTTACCTACCAGAGGTGCTTCATCCTATGTAAGACTTTTGCCCGTTGACTTTGGCTTAGCCTATTGTACTGAAAGACTCTTTCTGGGGGGATCCAAAAGTATTTGCCTGCTTAAGAATATTTGTTGTCTCTTGTAGGTTCTAAATAATCTTTTCCTTTGACTTATTACTATATGATTCTAAATGCAACAGTGATATTAATGTCCCCAGCACCCTAGCAATTAGTCACCTGAGGGTGGAGGTAGTGTCTGTGGGCCATCCCAAAAGGGTATCTACTGATTTAGAGATATTAAGTGTGTGTATTTCATGAAGTGTATTTGAGTGTTACTGTTATATTGCTCACTTCTAAAGAAGGCTTATTCTAACTGACTGATAAATAAATTAATAATTGTTTATTCAAGAAACTGTGAGTGTAAGAGTTTATTTGAATACTTGTAACTGTGAATCTTTGTGTAACTCCACTACAGCTCACATTGACCCCTCTTGAGATAAGCCTGACTGCTCAACAAGCAACCAACCTGTGTAGTACGAGCTTGTACCAAAGGTTGGGTTTCCTATACCTGAAGTCAGAGTTCTTTGTAGTGTTCCCAGAGGGTACTGCATACAAACTTTGCCTAACACTTCCATGCTGCTTCGGCAATACAGCATCTAGTCTTCTACTGTGTTTTTGACTAAACCGTTACATTTTCTGTCATAAAACCTCGACCACGGTATCCACTCACCGGATTTCAGGCTTTAAAAGGTGCACCAACTGCCATTCCAAAATGTCGGTGACCGACTCGCACAACATTTGTCTGTGGTGTCTGGGAGCGGATCACGACTCGGAGGGAAGTGCGTTGCGCTCCAAAATGCAGTCAAAATCCAATTGTGAGCGGTCCGCCAAACTTGCTTTGGGCCGACCGACCCCGAAATCTCTGGCGCGGTCACTCTTCCGGTCCTCCGAAGCGGAAGGGCCCACCCCCGGGAAGAAGGAAAAACATTGTTGAAAAGCCAAAAAGCTGTCCCTCTCAAGGAGCCACTCTTCCTCACGTAAGAAGAAGCAACGACATCGACACAAGTCCAGCTTGTCGTCGGAGAAAGGGAAGCCCTTGGCTGGGCAGACCTCTTGGGAAGAGTGGAAAAGTTTTAAAAAAGACACGCTTGAAATCTTTAAGCCTCGGGCTACTGCGGGTGCGGGTGTCTCACCCCCAAACAGCAGAACTCTGCGGCAAAAGCGACGCTCGGCACTCCCGACCCCACGCTTGCCATTCCTTTGCCATTGGCATCAGAGAAGCCTTCGGACTCGACGCTGTTAAGGAAAAGTCACATTTCTGTGCTAATTCCCTTCAACCTTAGAGACCCTCGGCTCTTTTGCTGGACTTTTTCATTTTAACCCTGGAGTGAGTGAGACCTTTTTCTCCCACTCATGTGTTTTTTACCTGATTTGGATTCCGTGTTCTCACTGTTTTTGGAGTCTGACAAACTCCATAGGCATCTACTTTTTGTATGGTGACACACAGCACCTTCAGAGCAGTGTCCAGATAAATCCCTTTATATTTCTCATACGGTTTAAATACCTTTTTCTTGTGTGAACTACAGTTCCCAAGAATAGTAAAGTGAAATGGACTTCACTTGCCTTTTCTCTTTGTAGGTCCAGCACACACCATCTTATGTGGAGTGCTGGGGGGGGAGGGGTTTATCTAGTAGCCCCTTATCCTACTCTCTCATGTAACATTTTTATGTTACCCTCCCTACTTTAAATGGCTCGTGCCAGTGGTTTAATTTTTCCTACCATTGTGCTTTTCTAACGCAGGCTGAACCCTGTGACCATTTTGTCAGAATGGCCCCTGTCTTCTTGTTTTTTGCCATTTTCTGTTTGTGGCTCCAGTGTGCCTAGAAGGAAAGGATGTGAGGAAGGGTCCCGAAACTCCCCTATCCTTCGTCTCTAAGAATGCCTGAATGCATCCAGTCCTGATTGCCCAGGCTGGCTGTCCTTTAAGGATAGCCACCCTGCTGTGTGATTGACAGCATAGGCTTTGCATGAATGGAAGAAACCTGCTTAAAATGAGAGGGTTTTGGGACTGGAGGCAGAGTCGACCACTGGGAGAAACAACCGACGAAGAAACCGTGAACAAAGCTTGCTGCAACCTCCTGGACCTTTGAATTGCCCGGTGAAGCCCTGCTGCTGTGCTGCACTCCTTTTTCACCTCGACAGAGAAGCTCTGGACGGAACAACTTCTCCCTTTGGGTTAGTGGGACCAACTAACCCCGAGACAAACTCCACTGAACCGCCATCCCAAACTGGCTGTGCTTCCTCAGTGCTGTAAGAACCCAATGCCAGGGGTTGAGTGTCCATAGTCAAGTGCAACGTCTACCGTGGAATGAATCGGGCTAGAAGCTCCAGGAGACTCCTAAGGACCATTCCAAAGCAGGACCTCCAGATCCAGAGTCTCCTCACCGGAGTGCAGGACCAAGGGAGCAAAGAGTCCAACTGGTATCCAGGATCTGTGACAGTGCTATTTGCGAAGTGCTGAAACTGCAAAGTGCTGCTGAACCGAAAAGAGCTGTAGCTGCAGACAACCTCCCAAGTACCCCTGCAGGAGCCGTCCAGATGTCCTCCCTCTTGTCCCCACGACTGAGGCTCAGGAACAAGGGTCTGCACCGCTGCAACAGGACAGAATCCAGCTGGACTACTCTTCTTCAAACCAGAGGTACTGTTTAGCCTTGGGGTACTTACCTCATTGCCTTGTTTTGCTGTGCTTTTCTCACGTGGGAATTGCATTGGCTTACATTGTAGAGTTGACCTCAACTCTCTTCTCACAGGCTTAACAGCTTGTGGCCCTACAAGTGATTTTTCTGAAGACTCTCTAACTTTGTGCAAAACTTTGATCTAAGGAGTGCATCAGATTCATAGACTGTGTCTCAATTGACTTTGGCTGTCCTGGCTCCCTAAGACTCTTCTAGGCCATTTGATTTTGATACTTACTGTCCCTCATAGGTGGTAGCTCGTTGCAGACTGTTACTGCTGGGAAAGGCTTATCTGCATTTCATTGGAAGATTTAGTTGACCTCACATATACTGAGAAACTGTCTAACCTTTTTCCTTCGCTAAAACTTTCCTTTCTCCAACCTCAGAATCTGCAAAGTATAACTAGTGTGATTTCTAATTGTGTAAGAAGCATACCCAAAGATTATCCACTAACGTGCGCTGATCCTGAAAAGTAATTTTAAAGTATATTTACATTGTTACACTAATTGCCCTTTTAAAGAAGGCGTCTTTAAAAATTGTATGTTAAATAACTATTATAACAGAAACCTTGAGTGCAAGTGTTACTTTGATACTTGTATGTACGGATTTCATTTGTACAGCTATATAGCTCACATTTACCGCTCTTGAGATAGGCCTGGATGCTCAGGCACACTACCAACTTGTGTAGTACAGGCCGATACCAAAACGTGGGTTACCTAACACCAAGCAGATCAGTGTTGTGTAGTCTCACACAGTGTAACAGCATCAATTCTTACCTAACAGACGCTGAAAGAGGCGCATAAATCGTCGATTGGTTCTTCTCTACAGCATCAAGATGTTGACATCCCTGACGTCTGTGTATTACCCAAGCCTCAACTGATGCCGACGCCCGTTCCATCGGCGCCGAAAGAAAAACCCTTAGCGCAGACTATCAGCGACAGATCTTTCGTTCCGCTCTCCAGATCGGGATTCTTCGATTCCATGGTATCAATTTTCAGTGTCGACCAGGGCGATGACCAGTGGGACATTGATCCCATATATACAGCGTCGAGAGGTGTTGATTCTTTAGACAACCAAGCTGACCTCTTGGCTTTGGCCCAAGGTTTACATAACACCAGCGGCCTAGACACGTTTCCAGATGTCGAATTTCAGCATGGTCAGCCTTATACACACACGCGTGCTAGATTTAGGACCTTGGTGGAAAAGGGTAGTAGACACCCTAGGTTTGAAGTCCTCTTCAGCACCTGCTCAGAGTTACCAGCTGCTGGACATCTTGGATGAAGGTCCTGTACCTAAGCGTAATATGCCACTTAATCCGACATCCCTGTTCCATTCCTCTGGGCAACTCGGGAAAATACATGCTGGCAAAAGGAGATCCATCTTTCCTGGCTTCTCATCCTTCTTTAAAAGGGCTATTATGTCTCTTAGACGAGGGATGGCAGTAAAAAAAGATTACCAGCTTTTTGTGGGTTATGTTGGTTCCCTTGCTGGCAGGGCTGTGACCAAAATGGACCCTGTCAAGGTGGATGTTCCTCTGCATTTCGTAATGCTACGATCTCGCTGGTAAGAATGTTCCTTTGGCTCTCGATGCTCAATCGACAAGGGTACAGGCTGCCACCTCTGCCCTACAGAGAGGAGTCCCTTCCCAGGACATTTGCCCAGTGGCTTTGTGGACCTCGCTGCACATGTTAGCCCATCATTTTTTCTTGAGTTCCCTGTCGGTGCAGGGCACTTAGATCGGTCACTTAGAGCGGCCCTTCAGAAATGTGTGTGGGTGGTGGTGTCCTTGCTTTCCTCCCTCCTTCAGATCTATGTTTTTCTATTGAAATCTATCGTAGATGAGGAATTTGTCGGAGGAAGGAATCCATTAGAAGAACCCATTAGAAGAACAAATTACTTAACTCCAAGTAATGTTCTTTCTAATGGAATCATCATCATCGCCCTCCCAACCTGCCCCACTTGGCGGGTAGCTTGTACACCTTTCAGTTCTGCGTTCACTCAGCGTCCAGAGCGCTAGCAAAAAAAGGGCAGGACCTAGGACATGGGGCACAGCGCCTCGCTATATACTGGTCCGGCGTCCTGTCTGGCACAGGGAGCGTAAATTGAGCATTACCATGAGCCACGCTGTGCCACTTGGTGATAGAAAAGGTTCCCAAAGAGCAGCTGCGCTGGGAGATGAATATTCTAGATGAGGAATCTGTGGGAGGAACATTCATCAGAAAGAATATTTGCAGGGAGGCGATGCAGCTGTGGTTCTGGCTTTTAGAGAATCAGATATCAGTCTCAGCAGTACATCTGGAAGGGACGGATTGGCGGGCGCTCTTAGCAGGCAGAGCACGGTCTCACATGAGTGGGAAGTGTGCCAGGAAGTCCTACAGGAGGTCTCCTCTCGGTGGGGTACCGCAGAGTCCAACAGGAAGTGCAGACAGTTTGCCTTGAGGCAATTCCTGGTGAGAAGTGCACTGGGGGGATGCGTGGTTGGTGGAGTGGACCTTCAATCTCCACTATGCCTTCCCGTCATTCCTGTCATCTCAGGGTGTTGAGATTCCAAGCGACCCTGATGGCCCCGGATTGGGTGAGGAGAACTTGGTATTTGGATCTCCTGGACGTGACCATCTGCCCACCTCTCTGGTTGCATCAGTGGACAGTACTTCTGTCTCAGTCGGAAGGTTGGATGCTCCACCAGAACCCGGAATCCCTCAACCTACATGCTTGAGGGGAAAGATACTAATTTAAGTGACCACATGATGCTAATCACATTCTTTGATCTGAGAGTAGAGCAATATTATTCAAATCAATATACAAACCTGACGGTGAATCCAGCTGGGAATAAGATTCGAAGGTCTAAAACAAATGGCTCTTCCCTCACTGATAAGTTGGAACATTTTTGTGGTTTCAGTGACATTGGTTGCTATGTGCACTGTGAAGAGGTTTAATGAATGTATCCAAAGGGAAAACCTGCAAATTCCCACCATGATAAAGAAGAGGCACAAACATGATTTTGACACAGAAATTTGGCTGCAAAAGAAAAACCTTGGTTATCGTCTGAGAAAACTCAAATTGAATAGTAGGGGGTTAGGAATGTTTAGGAAGAGGAGATTTTGCAAGAAAATAAACAGTGGGTGAGTGGTCACAAACACGTTATTGCCTCAAAAGATGGAGAGGAAATGTTAAGTTTTAATTCAAAAATACACGAGGGAATTTCAGAGCTTAGTCAATGAGTTAGAAAAATCACAGTTTGAGCATCAAGGTAATATGGGGGTTAATGAAGCAGCATGGCAAATGCATTGGGAGAAATGTAACGAAGACGCTTATGTCTCACCTACTTGGCTGGTTGGTTGGAAAATGCCATGGACCATCCATTTTGAAATGGAGGATATAGAAAGGCTGATTACCAAAGCGTCTGATTCAACAGCAGCTGGTCCAAATTGTCCCTCCAATGCAACTTTTAAGATAAATATTAAACTTTGGTCTAGATTAATTTACCTGTTTATATCATTAAAACATTTGAGATCCCAAAGTCATGGTGGAAGTCTATAATAATCCCAATACACAAAACAGGTGACCGAGCGGACCCCACAAATTATTGGCCGATTGCGCTCCTAGACCCAAATAGCAAGATTTGTCAGTCAGTCAAACAACATTTTATTCGGTTTTTGACCTTTAAGTTCCAATAGACAGTTAATACATTAGTACAAAAAGAAGAGCACATAGCACATCAAATGTAGATCAACCATAAAAAACACACTTTTAGCTACAATTTAAAAAATACACAAAATGACAAATCAATAGTACAAATCAGCAGCCTATTTCATACTTGGCTCCTAAGATTTAACGGCTCCATGCACTAGTATTTAATTGGTGCACGGATGATTCACAATCAGGACATTAGCACAATAATGGCCAAGGAGAGCATATACTCGCAGCCTCAGACACTTAGTTGTCACTGACCATAGTACCAACATCGTTTTTCAGACTCCTGTTTCTCAACAGCCATGCCCTATAAATAAAATGTGCAGTTCCAAAGACCACGTGGGGAAGCAAACATTCTCTCGGGTATCTGATAGCGGGGATTGCATGACCAATGCCTGCGTTATTCAGGATGGGTCGCAGGTACATGCATCTTAAGTGGTGGGTCTTGTTGCAAGTTAGTAAAAAGTGCTCAGTCTTTTCTGAGAAAGCGCCACACATTGGACAGAGGTCAGATTGTATCCCCTTCCAGGCCTGGGTTACCCAGGCAGAAACCCAAGCCTAAACCGAAAATAGAGCGACTTCTCCATTGTTGAAAGAATTGTGTCCAGGTTAACCTTGTACCCTTTTTCCAATATGGATTCAAGGTATACTGCTCCAAATTTCAACTTAGTGGCATCCACAATCAAGTCTTTGTCCATGGATCTGTGTGCCCTAGCTCTCAGGATATTCAGGTTGCACGCCTGGGACACTTGGGGCTTGTTCCATAGATCGGCCATATCCAGCTGAAAGAGACAGTCCTTCACGTGAGCAAACCACTTTAAACTTTCCCCTTCACCCCCCTCAAGCTTAATGACATGAGACAAGATGTTCCTATATGTATCTAGCCCCATACCAGTCCAGACCCCTGCCCAAAACAGTCAAGTTCTAGGTGGACCAATGCCAAAGGAGCTGACACAGGTAACAATAATCATTTCTTCAAAAATTTGTTTTCACAGGTGGGCAGGTCTGCAATATATGTGATCACAAAAGTGATGGGTGGAAGGTTTTGAATGAATCTGTACCACTGGCAATGCTCTGGGCAACCTTACACACCACTGTTTTTTAGCCCGTCTGCGCCATTGCAAAAGGGGTCCAGCCATATGCAAATAAGTCAGGTACTGCCACCAATGGTAGCAGCCCAGCCCGAACTGCTAGGCCAGGTCCCCTCTGCACGGAAACACAAGCAACCCCAGACATGTTTCAGCCTTGTTGGGCCTCCTCAGTGAGTCTGCCGGGCCTAGAGACCCAAGCTTCTCCTCACTGATGACGCCCAACAAGGCTGAAACATGTCTGGGGATGCTTGTGGTCTCGTGCAGAAGGGATGTGACCTAGCAGTTCGGGCTGGACTGCCCCTTTTGGTGTAGGACCAAGCCTGATTTGCATATGGTTTTTCCCCTTCTGTAATGGCTTGGCTGGCTGAAAAACGATGGTCTGGAGTGTTGCCCAGAGCTTTGCCCGTGGTTATGATTAATTCAAAACCTTCCAGCCATCAACATTTTGTTTTTCTCAAGTCTGCAATATAGACATGGCCCCACGATTCGGAGCCATACATAGATGCCAGTATGGCTTGCCTGTGGAACAGTTCCAATTCAGGGGAAATTGCACCTCTACTGTGTTTAATAAGGAAGGATATATTTGGTCAAAGAAAGTGCTGACTTGGCCTCTTGTTGCTTCCAGCCACCGGTGTCCTCAAAGCGCACTCCCAAGGTAGTGGAAGTGGGTAACTTGCTCAATAACAGCTTTAGATGCACTCAATCTTACTGTTCTCCTTTTAGCGGGTGTGGCCTAAAGAACAGCACTATTCATTTTTGGATGTATAAAGACCACTTCAACTCAGAACATTTGGTATGGAAAATAGGCAGAGCATGCCTAAGACCCTGGGGCGTGGTGGACGGAAGGACAGCGTCCTCCGCATAAATAAGTGCTGGGTATTTGTCTACTCCTATCCTGTCACAATCCTGGCACTCACTCAGCAAGGCATGAATAATTTCCTGTATATAGACATTAAATAAGAAGAGTGCCAGGGTACAGTCCTGCCTTACTCCAACATTAACCCCAAGGTTCTCAGTCTGCCCCCTCCCCCACATGACCCCCCAGACCATATCTGACACAAGCTTTGGTGGCAGAATACAATGAACGTGTGATGGCCACCAGGTCAGGCGGGGCACTGCGCTTCAGCAAGATGTCCCATAGTAACTCTCTTGAGACTGTGTCGAAGGACGTTTTTAGATCCAGGAAGACCACATAGAGGTGCATTTTCTTTAGGGCAGTGTATTTTGCGATAATCAAAAAGAAGAGAAAACAATGGTTATTGTACCCCTGTTTGGCCTAAACCTAGCTTGAAGATAGCTAACCCCTTGGTCCCGGTCAGCCCACTCCTGGAACAATTTGAGAAAAAGCTTACCAACACCATCCAGGAGTGAGATGGGACAGTAGTTAACTGGGCAATCTTTCCACCCTTTTTATAGATGGAGGCGAGTATCTCAGCACTACTCGGGATGGCATTAAACAGCCCACATAGCACCGGGCCCATATTTCTACTTCATACTTAGAGGTCTGCTGGGATCAAGTCTGGTCCTGTTGCCTTGTAGTTTTTGAGGGTATTAAGGGCAGCTGCCACCTTATCAACTGAAAAAGAGAAGGCGGCAGGGGATAGTGATCTATAAACCGCCAAACTAGTGGCATGTTGGGATTCTATTTGATAGAGATTTGAAAAATGGGATTGCCATTCGCTCCCGCTAATATTACACTGCAACTCTCTGTCCCCATTCAATTCCTTGGCAGAGACCATCTTCCAAAAGGAACATACATCCCTTGTTTGCAAAGCTCCATATAACCTACCCCATTGGTCAATCACAAACGCGCTCTTCTTCCTCCAAATTAACTGTTTGTAATTTGATTTTAGGGATTGCAGGAATGACTTATCAAGCCCCCCCTGTACTTTTAACTTAAAGAACCAACTCCCTTTGAGCACTATAACATTCATCATCATACCAACCAACCTTGGGCAACAGATATTTCTTTACTACGCCCACCAGCTGAGACACAAGGGGTGTTAAGTTCTTCTTAACGTGTTCAAATTCACACAGTACCATCTTATCACCAAGGTCTTGGTCACAGATTGCTGTGATGTTACTCAGCTTGGAGACATACATGGGAACCTTCAACCCCCTTTCTGGCATGGCCTGTTAGTGCCTTTGACTGGTCAATATAGTCCACTGTGGCCCCCCCGCCCTACTAAAGCCCCCAAGTACTGCCACTAGCGGATGGTGGTTGCTGTCTGGTCTACTACAGACAATAAAATATCCAATTCTTCCCCAGTCGTACCCTGAGATGAGCATGTAATCGATAAGAGAGCTCCCATTCACACCACTAAATGTTTTTTTGCAGACTGGTCATTTTCAAAACGGCCATTACAGGCCCTTGAGTTCAGTTGGAACAGAATGCACACCGACTCTGATGCGAAGCAATGCACCCAGCTGGGAGAAACCGCGATAAGAGGAGGAATATCCAAGGGCCTTGTCTTGGTCGTCCCAAATATCTGCAAGTTCATTATGGGGAACCAGCTGTAGGTTAAAATCGCCCACAACAATATTACAGTAGTGCCATGTGCTCAAGTCTTCAGCTAATTTCTGAACAAAGGCCAGGGTCATCAATGCTTGCGAAGGTCTGTTATACAAGTTCAATAGGAGTACCACATCAATCTTTTCGATTGAAAACTTGAGACGCATAAGTATGGAGTGTACCACCATAAAAGATATGAGAACACGATATTTAAGTTGATTCTTTGTGGTGAGAAATGTAGTTAGTTCCCAAGAGGTTTGGGGTAGAATGAGTTGTGGAAATGAGGTGTTTTTCACAGCAGAGATGATTAGAATGTTTGATGAATTAGGGATTACTTCAAAGTAATGAAACTGTTTTAAATTGCTTGATGAATTGTAATTGGGGAAAATCAGCGGTTTTACTGTGCATCATATTTTTTTGTTTTATTGATTGGATTTTAGTATTAATGCAAAACTGTATGTGTGTAGATTTTAAAGTGTGAAGGTTTGGTGTAATGAACAATGTACAATAAAAACAAATACAAAAAAAACATGCGTGGCTCTTGAGAGGATGAGGTATGACGACTGGGACCTCTCAGGAAGTTCTTGAGGAGCTACTGGCTGCAAGTAGACCATCAAGATCACTGTATGTGTGCAGGTAGAGAAGATTCAAGGTGTGGTGCAGGGAGCGGAAGGTGGACCCTATATCCTGCCTGTCATGATCTCTGCTTCCAAAAGATCAGGACTTGCCCGACTCCCTTGGAAGCAGACCCATAACCCCGGTTCCGAGTGCCAGCCAGTCCCAATTGGGACCTTTTGGACCCTGTCCTGGCGCCAGTGGCACCAGGCTCATAAAGATGCCCAGTCCCAGCGCTGGAAGCGCCGGGCTCATAATGCTTGGGTGGACTTACCTGCAGCAGACCATGCTGCTTACTTACCTGCCAGTTGAACCCCTGATCCTCTTCTGTTTGGGACTACTTTTCCTGTTGGGTGGGGCAGGAGCCACTCCCTAGGTTCAGAACACTGGAACTCTTCTGGAAAGCAGGAACTCTTTTCTTACCTAGGCGTGGCTGTGGAAGGAGACACCTAAGCACTACAGGAGGCTATTTAAACCACACCCAATGGATGAATCTTGCTTTGCGTTATTCTGCATTCTCTGCAGCAGAACGCTCATCGTGTCTTCTGCTTCTGATCCTGGGCCTAAGGGAACAAAGGCTTACCATCCTGGAATCCAGTCTTCAGCAGCACCTGTAAAGACAAAGAAAGAACAGGTTAGCACTACGGTCTTCAGTGGCAGCGCATCTCTTACCTGGTCCATCGGCTGTCACCAACGCCTCGCGCTGCATTCCGGCATCTGAAAGACAAAGGCTTACCTACTCTTCGCATGCTCCGGAGGTCTTCGCACTGCATCCCGCATCTGAAAGACAAAAGAAGGTGCGTTTAAAGACATTGGGCAACTTTATTACTCACGTGCCATTACTCCTTCCCACGCCGAATCCAGTGGGTATTCCAGCACCCTTCAGCTTCTCTAAAGCTCCGAACTTGTACCTGCAAGATAAAAGGGACACTTAGTGCGCATCGTGAAGCAGGCTACAAGCGCTTACTTACGTGCTTCCAGGCGCTTCTATTCCTCACGCGGGTTTGATCCTCAACTCTCATCAGCCCGCCATCCGCCATCGCCGGAACCCTGCAAAACAAGAGATATCATTACAAAAGACTTTTAAGACATTTGAAGTGCCCAGAACTTACCGTTCGTGCAGTTAACGACGGACAGCAGTCCTCTGAGGTCAAGAGGCCTGCACCCATATCCAGTGAAGAAACTGGTTACGGCACCCTGCCCCGAGGCAGATGGAGAGCTCGGCGTTCACTTACCTAAGGTGAGGGCATTAACCTTTGGGGTTCTACAGGAGAAGAGAAAGGGAAGAGGAGAGAGGCACCCAATAACCCCAGTTCATTAATCCCATATTTTCTATCTGCAGACATCTTACTCTTCGAGTCAGACATACAGTGCACAGAGGTCCAGCCCAAAGAGCCAACCGTGTGTTACACATCACCTTTGAAGATACAGCATTCACCCAGTCAAGACCGGCGCCTCTGCGGGAATCAGGTGAGCGTTACAGAACGCAAAGCCTATCGCCAAACTCCCACCCAGGCGCTATGGAAACCTCGGATACCGACCAGCTAGCCCAGTTACTTGGGGAACTAAGAGCAGAAGTGCATGCAGCCCGTCAGGAAACGAATGCTCTAAGAAGGGAACTGATTATTTCCAAGGAGCGAACAGACAATCCTGCTAGACAATTGCTAGAGTCACAAGCCGGACAAACTCTGTTACCCGCATCAGGGGCAAATCTTCCTTCAACATCCTCTACGAACCCAGTGCAGATCAACCTACCTGGGAATGTACCTCTGGCTCCGCCCGAACGATTTTCTGGTGACCCAAAGAGGTTTGCAGTATTTATTAATCAGTGCCGGTTGCACTTCTTATGCCGGCCAGCAGCCTTTCCAACTGATCAAGCTAAGGTAGCTTTCGTGCTTTCGTACCTTAGTGGCAATGCGGCAGACTGGTCGATCCCTCTAGTTAATCAAGATGATCCGGTTCTCCATGATTTTCAAGCTTTTCAGCTCAGTATGGAAAAACTGTTTGCAAGACATTCACAGGGGCAGGCCTTGGACAATGAGCTCCTTTCATTGCGACAGGGTAATCAAGACCTTTTGGCTTATATTGCGTCTTTCAACAGACTGATAGTGGAAACTCGATGGCCTGAGGACAAAAGGATTACGCTGTTTTATAGAGGTCTACTTGGAGAGCTCAAAGATGTGTTAGCCCAAGTAGTGAATCCCCCACAAGATTGTTCGGACTATATTGACTTAGTCGTTCAAATTCACCACAGACTGCAGAACAGGAAGGCCGATCGTTCCAAGTTTGATGCTCGAGTATTTTCCAAACCACCAACTCCTACCAAAGGAGTAGACTCCGGGGAACCAATGCAAATAGGGGGCCTGAAAGGACCACTAACACAAAAGGAGCGGGAAAGGATAAAACAGCTGCAATTATGCCTCTATTGCGGAAACTCGGGGCACTTTCTTCGAGACTGTCCGGTGAAACCAGCCAAGAAGGCAGTAGGAGCTGCAGTTACCAGGGTCACAAACTCTGAGCAGGGAAACGACCTCGCCCGACAAGAATAGAGGTCCTCTTGCCGAGCGTTAAAACCAGTTCCGTGACCTCGCATTTCGTGATACCTATGGTCCTCATTAGCCCTGAACATCCGGATCGATTACATGCGATTGAAGCTTACGTCGACAGCGGTGCCATCGGCAATTATGTGGATCATGAAATGGTTTTGAGGATGAATCTGACTCTTTGTCCAAAGGCTGTAAAGGACGTCATTACTACGGTGGATGGTACGGAGATAGCCTCCGGACCAGTAACGCATACCACCCAAGAAGTGACGCTTGTAAGTCAAGATGGACACCATGAGAAGATCGTGTTCGATGTGATCAAGGCCCCTCAGTTCCAGATTATTCTAGGAATTCCTTGGTTAGAGAAGCACAATCCTCAGATCGATTGGCGAGCAAGAACGGTTCAGTTTCCAGAATGTGTCTCTACTTGTCACCCTCGACCTGGTGTTGCACTGGCAGCAATTTCCTCAGAGGCTCCCCAGTTACCTCCTGAATACCTAGAATTCCAAGATGTTTTCCGGAAGGATCAGGCTAACTCTCTACCTCCTCATAGGTCTTATGACTGCCAGATAGACCTGATACCTGGATCTACTCCTCCTTGTAGTAGAATTTATGCCCTCACCGAGCCTGAGAATCTTCACCTCCGACAATACCTGGATCAATACCTAGCGAATGGGTTTATTCGTCCTTCCAAGTCCCCTGCTTCCTCAGCTTTGTTCTTCGTTCCAAAAAAGAAGGGGACCTTAGAACTTGTATAGATTATCGCGCCCTGAACCAGATCACCGTTAAGAATAGATATCCGTTACCTTTGATCCCTGAACTCCTGGACCAAGTCAGAAAAGCATGCATATATACAAAGCTGGATCTTAGAGGAGCCTACCACTTGGTACAAGTAAAAGAGGGCGATGAATGGAAGACGGCCTTCCGCACCAAGTATGGGCTATTTGAATATCAGGTCATGCCCTTCGGACTTTGCAATGCCCCGGCCGCCTTTCAATATTTTATGAACGATGTCCTCAGAGAGCTCATAGATGTGTGTGTTGTTGTTTACATTGACGACATCCTCGTTTATTCTTCATCGGAAACTGAACATCGGAAACACGTGAAAATGGTCCTCGAGAGATTGCGGCAACACAAACTTTTCGCTAAGTTGGAAAAATGTGTTTTCAACGTGACTGAAGTTGAATTCTTGGGATTCATATTATCACCTAGCGGAGTGCGTATGGATTCAAAGAAGGTTGATGCAATTCTCAAATGGCCATCGCCATCCTCCGTAAAAGGTGTTCAAAGCATGTTAGGCTTCGCTAACTTTTACCGCAGGTTTATCCCCGAATTCTCTCGAATAGTCCAGCCCATCACCGCCTTGTTAAAGAAAAACAAACGTTTTGAATGGTCTACCGAGGCGGAACAAGCTTTCCAGAATTTGAATACTAGATTTATCTCTGCACCGATCTTAAAACATCCTCGCCCAGAACTCCCCTACATCGTTGAAACTGATGCTTCGAGCCTTGCCATGGGGGCAGTTCTATCACAAAAGGACCCAGTAACCAATCAGTTGCATCCCGTGGCATTTTGGTCCCGCAAATTCTCGCCTCCTGAAATCAATTACACTATTACTGATAAGGAACTTCTAGCTATCAAGTCCGCCTTTAAGGCTTGGCGGCATTATCTTCTGGGGGCCCGACACACCGTTACTGTGATTACAGATCACCGAAACCTGCAATATTTGAAAACCGCAAAAGCTCAATCCTCTAGGCAACTCCGTTGGGCACTATTCTTTGCCGAGTTTGACTTCATAATTACCTATCGACCTGGTACAAAAAACGGTAAAGCTGATGCCCTTTCTCGGATGGGAGTGGAAGAACATTTGATCAATCCTAAACCTGTACCTATCATTCCTGAACAAAGAATTCTAGGTGTAATCGCCACACAATCCATAGAGGAAGTTAAGGATAAAGCCAGGCTACTGGTAACTCCAGCAGACATACAGAATTGGCATCTGCAGGGAAAGGACTTTACGGTGAAGGACAACCTATTATATTTCCAAGAACGGTTATACCTGCCCAGCACAGATTTACAGAAAAAGGTAATCTCTTGTTATCACGATTCTTTAATGGAAGGACATCCCGGTATGACCAAGACCTCGGAAAAGATCAAGCGCTACTTCTGGTGGCCGTCTTGGAAAAAAGATATCAGAGACTTTATAATGTCCTGTGGAGTATGCGCCCAAAACAAGAGTCAAAAGGAAAAACCAGCCGGCCTCTTACGCCCTATTGACATCCCGCCTCGCCCTTGGCATACGCTTTCTATGGACTTCATCACCGATCTACCTCCATGCTCCGGATACAATACGATCCTAGTAATCGTGGACCTGTTCTCCAAGATGGCGCATTTCATTCCACTCAAAGGCTTACCAACAGCAGCAACTCTGGCCCGAGAATTTCTCGAAAACATTGTCCGACTGCACGGTTTTCCTTCAGTTCTAATTTCGGATCGAGGTAGTCAATTTATTTCTCATTTTTGGCGAAGTTGCTGTCGGTCGGCTCAAATTGATGTGAGACTTTCGACCAGCCACCACCCTCAAACCGACGGACAAACCGAGAGGACCAATCAAACTCTGGAACAGTATTTGCGCTGCATGCTACAACAAACTGAAAAAACTTGGAAAGATATCCTTTGGATAGCCGAATATGCCTACAATAACTCTGTCCACTCGGGAACTGGGAAGACCCCGTTTTTTCTTTTATACGGTAGTCACCCTCGAACCTCGGAGTTGGATCCACTCCAAGATCTTGGAACACCAGCAGTAGACCACCTGCATTCTACAATCACCCAAGCCTTTAAGGAAGCCGTTTCTCACCTTCAAAGGGCTAAAGAACAATACAAGAAAGGAGCAGACCAACATCGGAAGGAAGCCCCCCAATATCAAGTATGAGATCAAGTCTGGTTATCCACCAAATATCTACCTCTAAAAGGACCACGCACATTCAACCCAAGATACCTTGGTCCCTATTCCATCACTACCATAGTAAATCCAGTAGCGGTCAAGTTGGACTTGCCACCTCACATGAAGATACATCCGTCTTCCACGTCTCTCTATTAAAACCCGTGCAACCTCAAACCCGACTAACTACATCTCCAAAACCTATTCTAGTTGATGGAGAACTCGAGTTTGAAGTCAAAAGCATCCTGGATTCCAAGATCTCCAAATCTAAACTATTTTACCTGATTGACTGGAAAGGCTACGGTCCCCAAGAAAGATCCTGGGAACCTGCAGAATATGTCCACGCGCCTCGTCTAATCAAAAGATTTCATCGAACATTTCCTAACAAGCCCAAACCCCCGGAGAAGCCCGGTTTGGGAGGGGCCTTGAGGGGGGGTGCTGTCATGATCTCTGCTTCCAAAAGATCAGGACTTGCCCGACTCCCTTGGAAGCAGACCCATAACTCCGGTTCCGAGTGCCAGCCAGTCCCAATTGGGACCTTTTGGACCCTGTCCTGGCGCCAGTGGCACCAGGCTCATAAAGATGCCCAGTCCCAGCGCTGGAAGCGCCGGGCTCATAATGCTTGGGTGGACTTACCTGCAGCAGACCATGCTGCTTACTTACCTGCCAGTTGAACCCCTGATCCTCTTCTGTTTGGGACTACTTTTCCTGTTGGGTGGGGCAGGAGCCACTCCCTAGGTTCAGAACACTGGAACTCTTCTGGAAAGCAGGAACTCTTTTCTTACCTAGGCGTGGCTGTGGAAGGAGACACCTAAGCACTACAGGAGGCTATTTAAACCACACCCGATGGATGAATCTTGCTTTGCGTTATTCTGCATTCTCTGCAGCAGAACGCTCATCGTGTCTTCTGCTTCTGATCCTGGGCCTAAGGGAACAAAGGCTTACCATCCTGGAATCCAGTCTTCAGCAGCACCTGTAAAGACAAAGAAAGAACAGGTTAGCACTACGGTCTTCAGTGGCAGCGCATCTCTTACCTGGTCCATCGGCTGTCACCAACGCCTCGCGCTGCATTCCGGCATCTGAAAGACAAAGGCTTACCTACTCTTCGCATGCTCCGGAGGTCTTCGCACTGCATTCCGGCATCTGAAAGACAAAAGCTTACCAGCTCTTCGCACGCTCCGGAGGCCTTCGGCACTGCATCCCGCATCTGAAAGACAAAAGAAGGTGCGTTTAAAGACATTGGGCAACTTTATTACTCACGTGCCATTACTCCTTCCCACGCCGAATCCAGTGGGTATTCCAGCACCTTTCAGCTTCTCTAAAGCTCCGAACTTGTACCTGCAAGATAAAAGGGACAGTTAGTGCGCATCGTGAAGCAGGCTACAAGCGCTTACTTACCTGCTTCCAGGCGCTTCTATTCCTCACGCGGGTTCGATCCTCAACTCTCATCAGCCCGCCATCCGCCATCGCCGGAACCCTGCAAAACAAGAGATATCATTAAAAAAGACTTTTAAGACATTTGAAGTGCCCAGAATTTACCGTTCGTGCAGTTAACGAAGGACAGCAGTCCTCTGAGGTCAAGAGGCCTGCACCCATATCCAGTGAAGAAACTGGTTACGGCACCCTGCCCCGAGGCAGATGGAGAGCTCGGCGTTCACTTACCTAAGACATCTTACTCTTCGAGTCAGACATACAGTGCACAGAGGTCCAGCCCAAAGAGCCAATCGTGTGTTACACATCACCTTTGAAGATACGGCATTCACCCAGTCAAGACCGGCGCCTCTGCGGGAATCAGGTGAGCGTTACACTGCCCCACCACTACAGTGATGGAGTGCCTTCTGTCCCTTGTCTCGTCGGACCTTCAAGTCGCCACAGTCAAAGGATACTTGGCGTCTTTGTCTGTGTTCAAACGATCTCCAGATGAAGGATATTTCTTTACGATCCTGGTTATGGTCCAATTCCAGAAGAGCCTTGTGAATACGTTCCTGCTTTTTCCCTTTGTTGTTCCAGACTGGGACCTTAACTTGGTTCTTACTTAACTCATGGTGGCTCTCTTTGAGCCATTGCACTCTTGCTATGTTCGAATGCTCACTTTGAAGACTGATTTTTTTTTATTGGCTTTTACATCAGCCAGACAGGTCAGCGAGTTGCAGGCCCCATCTTCTCCATTTTATTAGGGAGACGTTTCTTTAAAGGTGCTGCCATGGTTTTTACCCAAAGCGGTCTGAGAATTTTATCTGTCCCATACCATCGATCTGCCTGTATTCTACCGGTTAGGGAGAATTCTCAGAAATGTGCTAATTCCTCTCTACCTTAGAGACACCCAGTTCTTTTGCTGGACTCTAGGACTTTTTCATTTTTACCTGGAGAGAGTGAGACCCTTTTCCCCACTCTCACATGTATTTTAATGTGATTGTAACTCTGTTTCTTTTGGTTTTTGGCATCTGACAAACTCCATAGGCATCTGTTTACATTGTGACACACAGCACCTTCAGTGCAGTGGCACAAGGAAGTCTTCAAGATTTCCCAAAGGTTTAAATACCTTCTCTTGGATAAACTACTGTTTCCAAGAGCAGTGAAGTGAAATTTACTTTACTAGACGGATCGACAGTCAAGGTGTACTACGCCCCCTGTCAATGTTTTCTATGCAGCTGGAATGGATATCTATGTAACGCTCACCTGATTCCCGCAGAGGCGCCGGTCTTGACTGGGTGAATGCCGTATCTTCAAAGGTGATGTGTAACACACGGTTGGCTCTTTGGGCTGGACCTCTGTGCACTGTATGTCTGACTCGAAGAGTAAGATGTCTGCAGATAGAAAATATGGGATTAATGAACTGGGGTTATTGGGTGCCTCTCTCCTCTTCCCTTTCTCTTCTCCTGTAGAACCCCAAAGGTTAACGCCCTCACCTTAGGTAAGTGAACGCCGAGCTCTCCATCTGCCACGGGGCAGGGTGCCGTAACCAGTTTCTTCACTGGATAAGGGTGCAGGCCTCTTGACCTCAGAGGACTGCTGTCCGTCGTTAACTGCACGAACGGTAAGTTCTGGGCACTTCAAATGTCTTAAAAGTCTTTTGTAATGATATCTCTTGTTTTGCAGGGTTCCGGCGATGGCGGATGGCGGGCTGATGAGAGTTGAGGATCGAACCCGCGTGAGGAATAGAAGCGCCTGGAAGCACGTAAGTAAGCGCTTGTAGCCTGCTTCACGATGCGCACTAACTGTCCCTTTTATCTTGCAGGTACAAGTTCGGAGCTTTAGAGAAGCTGAAGGGTGCTGGAATACCCACTGGATTCGGCGTGGGAAGGAGTAATGGCACGTGAGTAATAAAGTTGCCCAATGTCTTTAAACGCACCTTCTTTTGTCTTTCAGATGCGGGATGCAGCGCCGAAGGCCTCCGGAGCGTGCGAAGAGCTGGTAAGCCTTTGTCTTTCAGATGCCGGAATGCAGCGCTAGGCGTTGGTGACAGCCGATGGACCAGGTAAGAGATGCGCTGCCACTGAAGACCGTAGTGCTAACCTGTACTTTCTTTGTCTTTACAGGTGCTGCTGAAGACTGGATTCCAGGATGGTAAGCCTTTGTTCCCTTAGGCCCAGGATCAGAAGCAGAAGACACGATGAGCGTTCTGCTGCAGAGAATGCAGAATAACGCAAAACAAGATTCATCCATCGGGTGTGGTTTAAATAGCCTCCTGTAGTGCTTAGGTGTCTCCTTCCACAGCCACGCCTAGGTAAGAAAAGAGTTCCTGCTTTCCAGAAGAGTTCCAGTGTTCTGAACCTAGGGAGTGGCTTCTACCCCACCCAACAGGAAAAGTAGTCCCAAACAGAAGAGGATCAGGGGTTCAACTGGCAGGGTAAGTAAGCAGCATGGTCTGCTGCAGGTAAGTCCACCCAAGCATTATGAGCCCGGCGCTTCCAGCGCTTGGACTGGGCATCTTTATGAGCCTGGTGCCACTGGCGCCAGGACAGGGTCCAAAAGGTCCCAATTGGGACTGGCTGGCACTCAGAACCGGGGTTATGGGTCTGCTTCCAAGGGAGTCGGGCAAGTCCTGATCTTTTGGAAGCAGAGATCATGACAATCTATCTGATGAGTGGGAAAAGAATCCATAGAAAGAACATTCCGGTGAGTCATTCCTCCATCTGTTCTGTTACCTCTGAAAAGCGCTCCGTATGCACCTGTACTGGTGGATACCTCTGTAAAGCGCTCCGTTGCTTCTCAAAGCTCGGTCTGCGCTCAATACACACCATAATAATAATCGAGAGAGAGGAAAACTGGGTGAAGTAGTAGCGTTGAGTGCTAGGAAACAGGTTCAGAAAGGAGAGCTTTGAGGCTGGATGTAAATAGTGGTCGAGTTGGAGTAGTACGGAGAGGGAGAGCATTCCAGAGTAGGGGAGTGAGGAGAAAGAGAGAGAGGGAGTAGAAAGTAAAGGGAGCACAGGGGGCTCGAGTGGTGGCAAGGAGCTTAATGAGCGAGGCGGAGAGTGAGATTAGCAGATAGTTAGGGTGGGGCAGGTCCATGGGTAGTTTTGAAGATAAGAGATGTATGCCTGGCCCTTTGTTTCATAGATAGCTAGCCAATCATGCGACGGGCAGAGGAGGGTACAGGTAATGCGAGAAAGGTTGAAAAGTGTGCAGACTGCAAAGTTGAGCATTTTGTCCAGGGGTGGAAAAGCATGGCTTAGAACGCCATAGAGGAGACTGCACAGTAGTCCGATCTAGAAAGGAAATTAGCAGTATTGAAATTAAGAAGATTACAGATTTTTGTGATATTGAGAATCTGGCTGAAGTGTTAGATTTGGAGATGAAGAGCGAGAAGTTGTTTGATGGGTCAAAGATGACACCAAGGTTATGAGTGGAAGCAGAGTAAGGAAGGTAGTCTGAAGAGGAGAGGAGGAGATAGCCTGTATGGTGGGAAAGTAGAACATTTCAGTCTTGTAGAGTTGAGCATGAGCGAAGGAGATGCCATCCAATATTTGATGGTGGAGTGACAGTTTGACATTTTGGGTAACGTTGGGTAATCGCAACTATAGGGCAGGTGAAACATGCTACAAAGCATTTCCGCCCCTTACTTAGTGACACAAGCTTGTCTGCTTGTGGAATGTGGTGGGCATCTCTCCTGGTGGCCTTACACCGAACTGAGCTGCCGTCCACTCACTGGGGGCTGAAACGATGCTTGCGCTGGAGGATTTTTGTAAAATGGGAATCTGTGGGAGGAAAGACTTAAGTCCTTTTTTCTCCACCATGAAGTAATCAATGTGTCTATTACAAATGTCACTGTTGCATTATTTCTTTTCCTGCAGGTGTGGCCTATATTTTAAAACTTTTAGACCAGTACCAGGAGTTTGACTCTTTGCACTGGTTCCAGTCCGTTAGAGAGAAGTATTTGAAGGAGAAGAAAGCGGTTGTTAAGCAGCAGAATGTACAATCAACGAACCAAGATGAAAAGTTACTTCAGACGATGAACCTCACTCAGAAGCGATTGGATGTCTACTTGCAGGTAATGGTTAAGTGTGTTCTTCAAGGTTCTTTCCCTTAGTCATTCGTAAGTCGGGCTAGATATTAACTTAGAATTTAGTTATGTTGCTAAACATCTTCTTAAAGAAGAGTTTGGAATTATAGTTAATTCGGTTTATATTTTTATTCTTGCTTGCACCATCCCATAATTGTTATATATTGTGACTTGTCGGATGTCATTGCTTGCAGTGTCCACCAATTTTTGTTTTTTCTTTTAACTGCCACCCTACGATCGAAACCAGCCTGCTGTGGTAGTGGTGAGGCCAAAAGCGATCCTTTTTGAAACAGACTTTCTCCTTACGCTATCGCAGATTAGAAGAACAGCGCTATATATGATGGCGCCCTTCTCTAGATTCTTGGATGTTCTCTTGAATCCCCTAGGGATCGTGGCCGGGCAAGACTTTGTGGTAGAATCACACTCATACTATCCCCCATCACAACACTATATAGTTCCGTCTGGAAAAAAGCCTGGCTTTGTAAATCTAAAGAGTTAGATTATTGGGCCTCTCTGCTCGTGTTTATTAATGACTGTAACTGAGCAATCCTCCGGGAAATGGAAGGTCTTGGGATAACGAGATGGATCGCATGTTGTGCAGGTTCCAGGATCTGACTCCTCGCACGTGTCCGTGGCAATACGTGTATGGCCATCTACGCAAATGAAAAGGATGCAGAGCAACATTTTACATTTAAGGATCAACATGTGAAGTGCTTCCTGCACAAGGCATCACACATAGAAGAGGGCGCTGTGAAGCAAGTTGCTCATCTGCAACAAGTGTACCTGCAAGGCCCAAGATTTCAGTTACTAGCAAGTATCCAGAAACCTTCTGGTAAATGCAAAAATAGACAATCTAGACAGCACAGCATGTTACAGAAAAATGAAACATCGAATTGGGCCTGTATTCTTTATGCTTACAGGACTAAAAAACAGTGTTAGTAAATGTATAAAAAGTAAATATTTGACTGGAGATTACAAAACAAATGTTATGTTGCGCTGTTTAAAGTGACAATTACTGTGACAAAATGTGGGGAGTATAATTACCTAAGGAGCTGCATTTGTGAATGAAACCAGCATCGGCCCGGAATCAAAGTGCTATTTTCCTGACCTCCCCCAACAGCTACTGAGTGGGGTGGCCCATGCTTCAGGGAAATGAAACCCAGAGGATGAGCCATAAAACCTTGACATTGCTTGGACCTTTGCTCTCAGACATGCCTAGGTAATAAAAACAAAGGGTGCCCATTTACAGCTTCCATCTGCCATTGAACAGGTTCAAAACTCCTTAGAAATATAAATAGTATGTTCTGGGAAGTGACCGGCACGTAATCACATCTTCGCATCAGCTATGTCTTTCCAGGGGAATGCAATTCACACCTTCGAAGACTTGGAGTCTGGCTAAGGTGACGAAATGTTGCTAACGGAGGAATAGATAAAATCCCAGCCCTTTTTATTTCTTTAAGTACTGAGTATATAAATTGACTGTACATCCTGAGAATTTAGTAAATATTCCAGAAGCAAATGTGCTTCTGGAGTTATAGATTTTACAAAATAACAAGCAGAGTGCTGTTACTGGTGCCGCAAAGGGTTAACTGCTCCCAATTTCAACACCTTTAAGTTGGCCATTGAAAATGCTAAACTTCTAATGGCTTGTGTCCTCCCATCTATTGCTCATCTTTGATATATATCCAATATCCTGCTAGCAGCTTTGAAAACTTTACAGCTGATGGCGCTGTGGGTCGTCGTCTAAACGTCCCACGGCAGCTTCCATCCCACTCTCGGCCATGATGTAGACACTGGTATAAATATCATGCACTGTGGCTGTTGCCTCAGTTCTGTTTTTTCAACAGCGTTTTTGTCCTAATCTTCGAAGAATATCTTCTTCGAAGACTGAAAGGTGTACCGATTGCGGGCCGAAGATGTCTATCACCGATCCGCATCAAACATGACTTTGGTATCTTGGAACTGACCACAAGGTCAATTATTGTGGCTCATGCCTGTCAATGACTATCAAGGCCTTGAAGGAGAGGAAGGGGAATCTAAGTCTCCTTTTACTAACCCATCCAAGAGGAGGTCATCCGACGAGAGAAGCTCGAGGGATATTTCACCTCAGTGGGAGAAGCGCTCGTAACATTGGAAGCGCACTCGTTCGAGAAGTGGTTCGCAGCACTCGTTATCAACCTCCCATAAAAAGTCAGAGGCGTTCTCGATCTCTCATCTTCTTAGGACTCCTCACCCAATAGGAAACTGGTACGTTTACCTGGTTAGTTGGCATTAAAAGCTGAATGGGAGGATTTTCACTTCCAAACGAAAGTGTTTGAGAAGGCGGCTTCTCCCGCCCCTTCAAAAGAACCCAAGAAAGCTTCGGACCCCATTGTGCATCATAAGGCCAACAGGGAGTCGGCTGAAGCTGCTGCTCACGCGCCTTCGATCCCAGCAAAGCATCCTAGCAAAGCATCCTCGAGAAGCTTTGAGAGTCTTGAAGGATGCATCAACGCCTAAGCCTTTACCCTACACTCCCTCGACGACGTGACTGTCTAAGTCAAAACCTTTGACGTCTTCAGCAGATCTGTCGAAGAGTTTCAAACCCTTTGCCAAGATGGACTTTTTAAAGTCCCTGAGGTAAATGTTTGAGGATGATGCAGATACTCCTCTGTTTGGCCTGGAGTTTGGAACTCCAAACCTGCCTGAAGAGTTCATGTCTAAGGAGTCCAGGTTACAGAATCTGCTAGACTCATTGAAGGATGCTAGTGTGCTAAATACATCGCTTGAGGTTGATTTTTGCCACCCCGATCCTTCTGCACCCGCAGATGCTTCGTATAGAACTGTCATAGGAAAATTGACAGAGTACCTAGACTGGGGAAGGCCTGTCGCTGCGTTTGAGCAGGAGGACCTAACTGACATCCTCGATAAAGGTCCTTCAAAGGATCCTGTCCTACCGTTCCATATGGCCCTGAAGTGCTGAGTCCTGGATAACTGGAAGAAACCGGACCCTACTCTGGCTGTCAATTAGGACTTCACAAAAAAGTACAGGCCTTCTGCAGAGTCCAGAGTTCTTGTCAAAACATCCTACTCCGGAAAGTCTGGCTGTTCAGGCAGACACATCTACCCAGAGAGCAGCTGCCTACCCTACGATCCCTTCGGATATGGACAACAAGGGGTTTGACGCCCTAGGAAAAGGGTGTTCTCGGCAAGTAGCATGGCTTTGAAGTCCATTAATCCATGTGAGCCTTAGCGAAGTACTCGTTTATTTAGTAGGCAGTGGCTGCATTGGCCGCAAAGCACAATCCCGAAGGTGAGGAAAGGGAGGGTTTTGTTAAGAACATCAAGGATGGCAAAGATGTTTGCAGTCTTGCTCGGGTGATGGCAACAAGTACTGTTTCACAAAGGTTTGCTTGGCTGTGCAGATCAGGATTTGCTCCAGATGTTCAGGCAAGACTTCTTGATTTGCTCTTTGATGGCCCTCAACTATTTGGCGCAAACGCCATGAGAGTTCAGAGAAGCTCCAGTCCTCCAAGGCGGTAGCAAAATTGCTCGGTGCAGCGTTTCGTCAACCGCAGTAGGCACACACAACCTCTCCGAATTGGCAGAGTCGGTCTGTTAGGTGAGTTTTCCTAAAATCCATTTGAAGTAAAACTTTATAAAACTATCCCAATGGTTTGTAGATCCCCAACTCATAGTATCAGTCTGTACTACTCAAGGAACCTTGGTAGATTGGCAGAGCAGTCGGGCTCATCATAAGAGGACAATGTGAGCTGTAGGTATGTACACTGAACCTAGATAGTAAAGCAATTCATAGGACCAATTACACATGTCTATTAAAATGTGTATGTTCTATATTTACACAAGATATGCTTTTAAATACTTAGTACATTGAACCAAAACACATAGGATTACTTTGTATACTTTTGAATGGCCACTGCTTAGTTTGTAGTTTTTAGTTGCTCTTGGTTACAATTGTTAGAACATTTGACACTAATGACATTTCTACTGCATTATCAGTACTACCGCGCATTCACGTAAGAGAAGAAATATGGTAATTACATTTAGTTAGCTAAACCACATAATATATAAACTTTTTGGAAGTAAAACAGTTGGTTAGTCAAATACTAGCAGAGCTTAAGGTTCTAGAGGCAGTTTCTCTGCACAGCAAGGCTTTTAAGGTCCAATTCGCAACCCTAGATTAAAGGCAGTTTGGAGAGGTCTCAGTGTTGTGAAGCAGCAGAACAGCAAAAACTCCTGTGGATATTGTCTAGTCTCAAAGATGCAGGAAGCTTAATACAATGGTGGAGACCCTACTAAAGGTCTTTCTAAAGGACACAATGGGTCTGAGGTAAGAGGGGGTACCCTGGACACCTCTACATGCACTCCAACGCTATGGGTTGCCTTATTGCATCAAGGTAAGCAATACCTTTTCTCCCCAGAGTACCTTGGGTTAGAAGAAATGTTAGTGGCTGGATTCTCCTCGATGTGGCAGCGCTGGACCCGACCTCCGGATTCCTATGTCTGGTTACGAAAGGCAGGACAATGGACGAGATCTTTCAGGAGCATAGCTCAGAGGCAACATGCTCGCCTTGGAAGCAAGATGACACGGAGCAACACAGGTTTGATCCCCGGATCCGCGCTTAGAAACCTCTGGGTATTAAGCGTGTTATAAATAACCTATCCTATCATTGCAGTCTCAAGGGAGGACCTCTGGCATTGATTTCCACAGCTTTTCTGGCCCGTTTGCGGTTTTGGCAGCTTTTCTGCAGCACCAACAAAGGACACAATTGGCCCAGTCAATCTTCGATTCCTGGAGTTCTGCACTGTGGTGAGGGGACTTGGATGAGTCGGATTGTATCTCTGGAGGTTCACCTGGAGCTCAGCAAAGACTTGGACGGATTCGGCTTTGGCAAGACGATGCACTACAATTGGGTTGGAGGTCTCCTGGTATTCGCGGTCTGCAGCTCTGGAAAGTGCCACGACCTCGGGAGATGGCTCAGATTGCAGTTCGTCTCAGGGCTGGTTGGTCCCACCAGCCAAAGGGAAGGAGTCCTCTTCGGAGCTCCTCTGTCCCATATAAAACGGGATGAAGAAAGCAGTTGTTGCTTCCCAATGTTGCAAAGGGTCTACAAGCATCTCTGGTCGTCGTCTTCTTCGGTAACTTCAGTTTCCAGTGGTCGACTTGCCTTTCACCTCAGGAACCTTACCGTTCATTCAGTTTCAGCACACACTCCTGTCTAATCTCTCACAGCAGTTTACAGAAAGGTGCGGGTGGCTGTCCAATCAGGACAGCCAGACCCCCAGTGGGAGCTGGTTCCATTCAGGCACTCGGGCAGGCAAAGGGCAGGGAGTCAAAAATTCCTCCCCCACTTCCTGCCTGCCCAGACACACTGGAGCTTAAGCGGCGACCCCCAAGCGTTCCTGCCGAAAGCAAAATACACGCACTCGGACCTCCCCCTCCCCGAATGGTTGAAGTCGTGCTAACAAAGAACAACCTTAGAAATGGCAAAAAAAGAAAGGAGACGCTGAGTTAGAACTTAGGCAGCCCTATTGTACACAACCAGGACTGTAAAACAATAGTTTGTGGAACACTTCCGCTGCCACCAGCCATAACTAGAAGGTTGTCTATGTGACTGAAAAGTCACAGGATCAGAGAGAAGGGGGATACTAAAAGTCTCCACTCATTCAGTATTTAAAGAAAAACATCCAGAGGTCCAGCAAAACGTGCTGGGGTGTCACTAGGAGAGGGGATGAAGCATAAAAATTATAAATATCCCTAACACGGTCCTTTTGATACTTATCTTCAGTTGGAAGGACAAGAAGACAGACTTCTCAAAGAGGACAGAGAAGGTTTCCTCGTGGTGGGCGAGGACGTGGTGGTAAACCTTCCCACGAAGCTGCCATCTCTATGCCACCTGCAACTTCCACAACACCTAAACCTCTTTGAGGACTTGGTCCACAGGACAGTAGTGGAGGGCAGATTGACAAAGCATATTGAAGAATTGCAAAGCATCATTTCCGATGCTCGGGTGCTGAACAGTAGCCCATGGTTACTGCCTCCCATTCATAAATAGGCCTCTGGATTGTCCACCAAGCAGTAAATCCTTTAGGCATCTTGATCCGCTCCTCTTACGGGAGATCCTGACCCTGTTAGAGAAAGGTGCAATAGAAACGATACCAGTAGCAGAGAGGAACTTGGGGGTGGTACTCTTCGTACTTTCTAATTCCCAAAAGGACAGGGGACTGCAACCCATCTTGGACTTGAGACGCTTGAACAAGTTCCTCAGGAAGGACAAGTTCAAGAGGGTCACTATTTCGCAGATCCTCCAGGCCCTTCAGCTCCAGGATTGGATGGTGTCATTGAATCTACAGGATGCTTACTTCCATGTTCCCATACATCCCAAGCACAGGAAGTACCTGAGGTTTGCCATTGGTAGTTCTCATTTTCAATTTCGGGTTCTGCCATTAGGGCTCACCTCCGCCCGAGGGACTTCACCAAATTGATTGTGATAGTAGCGGCCAGTCTAAGGAGAGGTAGGGGTTCACATCTACCCCTACCTGGACGATTGGCTGATCATGGCTCGTTCTTCTGAACAAGTTCTAGAACATCTGTGTCATGAACCATGGACATAGCCCCTTCTGGTCTTCCTGGTCCAGACGGAGAGTGTGCTCCTTGATACTTCCAACATGGCTGTGCCTAGTGCTGTGTTCCGTACTAACCTGTACGTCGGACACGGCACGTTCTGTAAATGGGCCACGCCCCCGCGCGCCTCAACGCTATCTCTAGGTAGTGTCTCGACGTGTGTGCTGCTCGGCGTTACCCTTCCAAGTTCCTGGCCAACTCCCTTATTCTTTTTTCCCTTTTCCCCTGTTTCCAGTATCTCTTAACTTTCTTCGATCCTCTTCCTGGACGTCCTGGAACACGCGACTTCCTGGAACTTTGAACGCTCGTGCTGGAGTCAGACTCGACTCGCGCGCACTTATACAAGTCCCGGTCCGGCCGGGAGAAGGAGTCCTCCGCGGAACGCCACAAGAAGAGAACTCAGGTGAGCCGGGGGAAACCTTTGACAGATTGAGACGCTAAACGATTAACACTGATACCGCTATGGAGAAAGAGGTCCAGGACCTCATGCGCGGCATGCAGGAGCTAACAACCGAGGTACAGAACTTAAAGGCAGAGAACGCAGCCTTGAAACAATTAGTGCTGTCACGTGACTCTGCCAATAAGGAAAGAGTGATGCTGGGTGGAGTGGTAGACAAATACGATGGCTCGCCAAAATCCTTACGTGGATTTCTGGATTCCTGCTTGGTGCATTTTACATTCAAGCCCTATTTTTCAACTTCCAGGGCCACGGTGGGCTTCATAATCTCCCATTTTACAGGGAATGTGTTATTTTAGGCCACTCCCCTAGTGAACTCTGGAGACGTCCTCCTGGACGATTATGATGCATTTATCCAGGCGCTCAAGTCTGTTTGACTGCCCCGAACAAGTGTTCAGCACCCAGGAACGCCTACTTGATTTTCGGCAAGGATCCCAGGATATGCTAATGTTCGTTACCAGATTCAAACAGCTGGTAAAGGAGGCTGATTGGGGCCCTGAAGCGAGTTTCACCTTATTTCGCAGGGGTCTAAATGACGATATCAAGGATGAATTAGCCAGAGTGGCTTGCCCCAGTTCGTTTCAGGCTTTGGTAGATCTAGCCTTACAAATAGACTTTCGTATCCAGGAAAGAAGGGCTGAAAGGAAAAAGGCTAAGACTGCCTTTCAACGAACCCCTCCGGAGTCGACTGTGAAATCCGATCCTGTCTCAACCCCTGATAACGACTCCGAACCAATGCAAATAGGTGCCTTTCGTGGGCCAATTACTCCACAAGAAAGGATGAGAAGAATTCACACCGGCCTGTGTATGTATTGTGCCTCAAACAAGCATCTCGTTAAAGAATGTCCTTTAGCCCCTCCACGGCGTTCGGGAAACGCCAGCTCCCGGCCCTAGATGGAGCGAGGTTTCGGGAGAAAGATGTCTGCTCCACATCAATCACATCCTTGAACTCTCCTGGACAGAATAACCTGGTGGTGCTACAGGCCTTTCTATCGCCCTCCAAGCACAAGACCTATCCCATACTGGCCCTGGTGGACTGTGGAGCTATGGGAATTTTCATTGATCAAGACTGGGTTATCAGACATAAAATACCATATGAGTCACGGAACATTAAACAGCCGGTAGAAGCAATTGATGGGAGACCTCTCTCTTCAGGACCCATAACCCTACAGACAAAAGAGGTCCGTCTCTCCATAAACCACCACCAAGAGCAGATTACATTCGACATCATCAAATCAGCCCATTACCCAATGGTTCTGGGTATGCCCTGGCTTCAAAGACATCCGTACATTAATTGGACAGCAGGGTCATTGTTTCTGGGCTCTGAGTTTTGTATGTCCCACTGTTTATCCCTGGATCTCTCCTTAACACCAGCTATTGAACATTCAGGAGAACAAAAACCTCTCATGGTTTCCAACATTGTACAAGTCCCAGAGGTCTACCAAGGATATACTGATGTCTTTTCACTGCCATAGTCCAGGCTTTACCCCCCTCACAGACCCGAAGATTGTGCCATTGAGACAGATCCCTCGGCAGTAATTCCCTTTGGCAGAATGTTTATCCTTTCAGAACCTGAGAAAAAGGCCCTCCGAGAATACCTGCACATCAGTTTGGAAAATGGCACCATAAGACCCTCAAAATCTCCAGCGGGTGCCTCATTGTTCTTAGTTCCTAAGAAGGATTCCAAGGAACTCAGACCCTGCCTCGACTACCGTGGTCTAAATCAATGCACCCTCAAAGATCAGTACCCTCTGCCTCTGATTTCAAATATCCTGGAAGCTGTCAGAGGCGCCGTAATATTCACTAAGTTGGACCTCCGGGGTGCCTATCACTTAATCCGTATCCGGGAAGGGGACGAATGGAAGACCGCCTTTAGAACGCCCTTTGGTCACTTTGAATATCTAGTCATGCCCTTTGGATTAGCTAATGCCCCTGCAGTTTTTCAACGTTTCATGGATAGGGTGTTTTCTGACATGCTTTTTCTCTTTGTCATTGTCTATCTAGACGGCATTTTGATTTATTCCAAGGATCCCTTGAAACATGAAGAACATGTCATGGCGGTACTACAACGGCTCCGTGAAAACAAGCTCTTGGTCAAACCTGAGAAATGTCTTTTTCACGTGACTTCAGTTCATTACCTTGGATTCATCCTCAGCCCAGAAGGAGTTGGAATGGACCCTGCAAAGGTAAAGGCCATACTGGCCTGGCCTGCTCCTACATCGGTGAAACAGGTTGTCTTTCTTGGGACTTGCTAACTTTTATCGAAAGTTCATTCCTACCTTTTCTGAGCTCGTCCAACCGATCGTTGCTCTGCTGAAGAAGGATGTTCCCTTTATCTGGTCTTCCTCGCAAGAGAATGCTTTTCAACGCTTGGAGACAAGATTCACGCAAGCCCCCGTCCTGGCTCAGCCTGACTTAGATCGCCCTTTCATAGTGGAAACTGATGTCTCCAACCATGCCATAGGAGCAATCTTGAAACAGGCGCTTGAGGACAAGATGGACCACCCAGTGGCTTACCTCTCTAGAACCCTAACAACCAGCGAAACCCATTACTCCGTCCTGGAAAAGGAGCTGTTGGCAATCCGCCAAGCCTTCACAGAATGGCGACATTTACTCCTGGGTGCTAGATATCCAGTCCAGGTCCATACGGACCATCGAAATCTACAAATTCTCCAATCTATGGAGTGCAGGAACAGTCATCAGGCGCGTTGGGCCTACTACTTCGCCCAGTACCAATTCCAAATCACTCATGTTCCTGGATCACAAAACGTGATTGCGGACGCCTTGTCCCGACGTCCTGACTATTTAACCACTGAAGATAGGACCTATCCTACAATGTTTCCCAACACAATCTTTATAGCTCAAGCGATCAACCTCTTGGAAGAGATTCGAGCCAAAACCCAGTCCTCTGACCTCTGGAAGGACGTCTCTAGGAAGAATCCCTGGAACTTAAGAATCAAGGAAGGATACTTATTCAAGGACAATGCCTTGGTCATTCCCACACCGAAACTTCAACATAAAATAATAATTGTCTGCCATGATACTTTTCATTCTGGACATCGTGGTGTAACCAACACGCTCCGTTTTATACAAAGACAGTTTTGGTGGCCGGAAATGAAATGCAAGGTACAAGAGTACATCAAGACCTGTACTGTCTGCAGTCAGAATAAGCACGACAATAAGAGACCGGCGGGCCTTCTATTGCAACCTACACTGCCAACAAGACCATGGGAATGTATAGCTACAGACTTCATCGTGGAATTACCACCTTCCCGGGGTTACACGACCATCATGGTAACCATAGACTTGTTTACTCATATGGCACATTTCACGCCTCTCTATAAACTTCCTTCCTCTTCAGAGCTCGCAGGAATTTTCCTAGAACACATTTTCCGTCTTCATGTACTCCCTGCCAAGATCATATCGGACCGAGGACCGCAATATATTTCACAATTCTGGAAACATCTCTGTCGTGTTCTAGGGATTCAACGCGCTCTTTCATCTGGATATCACCCACAGACCAACGGGGCCACAGAACGTGTTAATCAAACCCTGGAGCAATATCTTCGTTGTTTCGTAACCAAGGTACAGGATGATTGGTCCCTCCTCATACCCTTGGCTGAATTTGCCTATAACAATTCAGATCACTCAGCGATCAACGTTAGCCCCTTCTATTGCAGTCAAGGTTTTCATCCCTCCGTGTTACCTTCAGTTCTACCACATCCAACTCCAGTACCTTCACTTGATTCCTGGATTGAAACTCTCCTCAACATCCACAAGGAAGACAAGGAACAATTGGGAAAGGCCCAGATTCGCACTAAGCGATATGCTGATTCCAAAAGAAGACCAGCACCCTCCTATTCTATTGGTGACCAGGTCTGGTTGTCCTCGAAATTATTACCACGACATCTACGCCCTAACAAGTTAGCCCCCCGATATTATGGTCCATTTTGCATAAAAGAAATCATCAATCCTGTTTATCGACTCAAGCTACCAGACTCCTGGAAGAGAATACATCCAGTTTTTCACACTTCTCTACGCAAACCCTACATCCACTCCACCCGGAAAACCGGCAGACCCAGTCCTGTGATTGTGGACAATCAGCTGGAATATGAAGTATCCAGAATGTGTGACTCCAGGTACAAATGGGGTCGGCTTCAATACCTGGTCGAGTGGAAAGGCTATCCTCCTAGCTAGAGAACATGGGAACCACTATCCAACCTAAACACCCCTCGATTGCTGAGAAGATTCCATCTCATACACCCTGGCAAGCCTGGTGGGAGGGGGTTTCGGAGGAGGCATGCTGTCATGAACCATGGACATAGCCCCTTCTGGTCTTCCTGGCCCTGGTCCAGACGGAGAGTGTGCTCCTTGACACTTCCAACATGGCCGTGCCCAGTGCAGTGTTCCGTACTAGCTTGTACGTCGGACACGGCACGTTCTAAAAAAGGGCCACGCCCCCGCGCCTCCACGCGTCTCAACGCTATCTCTAGGTAGTGTCTTGACGTGTGTGTGCTGCTCGGCGTTACCCTTCCAAGTTCCTGGCCAACTCCCTTATTCTTTCTTCCCTTTTCCCCTGTTTCCAGTATCTCTTACCTTTCTTCGATCCTCTTCCTGGACGTCCTGGAACACGCGACTTGCTGGAACTTTGAACGCTTGCGCTGGAGTCAGACTCGACTCGCACGCACTTATACAAGTCCCGGTCCGGCCGGGAGAAGGAGTCCTCCGCGGAACGCCACAAGAAGAGAACTCAGGTGAGCCGGGGGGAAACCTTTGACACTCTGTATCACCTGCCACTCCCTCCACAATCTGGGCTTCTTGTGTACAGGCCCGTTAAAAATGACTGATCATATCATATTCTCTCTCAATTTCTAGAAGTCCCACATTATACCTTCCCAAAAACTTCCACTTATTGGAGCGGTCCTGGATGCTTCCTCAGGGAAAGCTTCACCACCTGAGGTGAGAGCTCAACATATTCTGCAGATGGGCATGAAGCTACTGAATGCCCAACATCTACCGGCCTTCAATATTTTACGATTGCTCGGTCTCGCAGCATCCTGCATGTTCCTGGTGCCAGAGGCCCGTCTGAGGATGAGACCCCTTCAGTGGACCCTCAAATACTAATGGTCACAGTTCTCCAGCAGGTTGACAGACCTTCAAGTCCTGAGCAAGGTAGCATATGATTGCCTGTGGTGGGCTTGGAAGGAGCATGTGATGAAGGCATAACCTTTTTGGCAACTGTGGCTGGAGATTACAGTAGGTATGGGCGCCTCCCTCACAGGTTGGGGAGCTCCTACAAATGATCTGGCAGTCAGTGGTCATTGGTTTCCCTCGGAGTCCAGACTACACATCAACATTTTAGAGCTGAGGGCAATCAGACTGACACTGATGGTCTGCCCTCTGTGTGGGGGAGGAACGTCCTGATAATGATGGACAGCACAGTGGCCAGGCATTACCTCAACAAGAGAGGTGGTGTAGGGTCACTAGCACTGTGCAGAGAGGCAATGCAGCTCTGGTGTTGGGCACTGCAAGAAGGAATCTCTATCGGCCGTTCACCTGGCCGGAGAGGAGAGAACAGTGGCAGACGCGCTGAGCAGGCAGAGCACTGTCTCCCACAAGTGGGAATTAGCTCATGAAGTTCTTCTAGAGATCTTTCCTCTTTGGGGAACTCCTCAAGTGTATCGGTTTGTGGCCAGTATCAACTGGAAGTGCGACCTGTTCTACTGCATGGAATTTCCTCAGAGAGGAGCTCAGGGAGACATGTTTGTGGTGGATTGGGACTTTCTACTCAAATATATGTTCTCTCAGTCCCTGTTATCCCTCATGTCATCAGGAGGTTGAGGAAGCTCAGGAAATCCATGATCCCGATTTCTACGGATTGGCCCAGGGCGACTTGGTAACCAGAAATTGTGGACATGTCCATCTGCCCTCCGATTCATCTTCCTCAAAAAGCAGATTTGCTCACTAGGAGGGAGGTCGCATTCTCCACCCGGATTCGAGGCGGGCGTGGCAGAAAGACTGGATGCAGGCTGCAGGCACGGTGAGTGTTACGCTGCTGGATGCAGAATAACGCGAAGTGTGTGTTGCTGGTCGGGTGTGGTTTAGATAACCTCAAAAGTAGTCCCAGGTAAGAAGTCCCTAGAACCACAACAGAGTAAAAAAAAAAAGTCCCTGTAGATTAATAGTCCCTTTCAGGCTTCATGTTGGATTGGAGTCATTTGCAGCACGGTCTGCCTGTGGTAAGTAATGAATAAGAGCCTGGCGCCTCAGGCGCCAGGACTGATTCCTACTATGAGCCTGGCGCCTAAGGCGCCAGGACTGCACCCAGATAGTCCCTAGCCGGGGCTGCTGAGGTTTTATTAAATGTCTAGGTGCCTGCTCCCGGGGCTGATGGGCTTGGTCCGGATGCCTGGGGGTAGGCATCCTGACAGCACCCCCCCCCCATCCCCCTCCCCACCCCAAGGCCCCTCCTAAAGTTGTTCTTCCCCTGGGCCCTGGTTTGTCTGGGAAGTTCCGATGGAATCTTTTCACCAACCGAGCTGCCTGGACGTGGTCACTAGGTTCCCATGCCCTTTCTTGTGGTCCGTAGCCCTTCCAATATATTAAATAAAAAAGCTTTGATTTAACCATCTTGGAGTCCAGGATATTTTTTCCTTAAATTCAGGTTCTCCATCTATCAAGATGGGGTCGGGTGGTTTGGTTAATCTTGTTCCTGGTTGAACTGGTTTTAAAAGTGAAACATGAAAGACAGGATGAATACGCGTATTAGAGGGTAATTCCAATTTGACGGCTACCGGGTTGATAATGGCCTTGATAGTGTAAGGTCCCAAATATCTAGGGTTAAAAGTCCGAGTTCCCTTCAGAGGTATGTGTTTTGTAGCCAGCCAAACTTGATCCCCAATCTGGTATAGTGGAGTTTCACTTCTATGTTGATCAGCATTTTTCTTATATTTCTCTTTTGCTTGTTTCAAATGTTCTGTTGCCTCTTTAAAGGCTTGTGTAATAGTAGAATGCAAATGACTAACTGCAGGCATTTCTAAATGCTGAGGCGAATCTAGTTCTGAGCTTCGAGGGTGATGTCCATATATGGTATAAAAGGGGCTTTGTCCGGTTCCTGAATGTACATAGTTATTGTATGCATACTCGGAAATCCATAAAATATCTTTTCAATTACTTTCGGTCTGGTGTAGCATGCAACGTAGGTACTGTTCAAGGGTCTGGTTGGTCCTCTCCATCTGACCATCCGTCTGGGGATGGTGACTGGTTGATAACCTCACGTCGATTTGCGCCAGTTGACAACATTTCTTCCAAAAATGTGAAATGAATTGACTATCTCGGTCAGAGACCAATACGGAAGGAAATCTTTGTATTCGAACAATGTTTTCGAGGAACTCCTTGGCCAGAATTGAAACAGAAGGTAATCCCTTTAGAGGAATAAAGTGGGCCATCTTGGAAAAACGACCCACAATAACTAGAATGGTTTGAAATCCATTACATGGTGGTAGATCTGTAATAAAGTCTAACAATAAGGTGTGCCATGGTGTTGGTGGAATATCCAAAGATTGTAAGAGGCCAGCTGGTTTTTTCTTCTGACTTTTGTTTTGGGCGCAAATGCCACAAGACATTACAATTGACTGTCTTTTCGCCAGGTGAGCCACCAGAATTCTCTTAATTTTAGCTTCAGTTTTTGTGATAACTGGGTGTCCTTCCATCAGGGTGTCATGATAATTGGAGATGACTAGTTCTTGTAGTTCCTTGTGTGGTAGAAATAGTCGCAGTTGATAATAAGGTAGGTCATTGATGACTGAGTAGTCCGGGCCTTTCTTCACCAAGTCCTGCAGGCCAGTTGGATCGAAGAGTTGTTGGATCTTTACTTGAATGTCCTCTAGTGTCTGTAGAGTGGTTATGCCAAGAATTCTTTGTTCTGAAATTATAGGCACTGGTTCCGGGTTCGCATATGCTTCTCCCATCCCTATTCGGGATAAGGCATGTGCCTTGCCATTTTTACAACCTGGTCGATAAGTGATCACGAAATCGAACTCAGCAAAGAACAATGCCCATCGAAGTTGACGCGACGATTGGGCCTTGGCTGTTTTTAAATACTGCAAGTTCCGGTGATCGGTGATTACCGTAATGGTATGCCTGGCACCGAGAAGATAATGCCGCCAAGCCTTGAAGGTGGATTTGATGGCTAATAATTCTTTATCGGTAACCGCATAGTTTAACTCGGGTGCCGAGAATTTTCTGGACCAAAATGCTACTGGGTGAAGTTGACCGGTTTCAGGATCCTTCTGGGACAGGACAGCTCCCATGGCTATACAGGATGCATCAGTTTCAACTATGTATGGAAGTTCGGGGCGTGGATGCCTTAAGACAGGTGCAGACGTGAATTGTGCTTTCAGCTCTTGGAAGGCCTTTTCAGCTTCTTCGGTCCACAAGAAGCGTTTGTTTTTTCGCAAAAGTGCTGTGATAGGGTGTACAACATGTAAGAAATCCGGAATGAATCTGCGGTACAAATTAGCAAATCCAAGCATGCTTTGTACCCCTTTTACTGAACTGGGTGATGGCCACTTGAGGATTGCGTCCACCTTTCGAGAGTCCATCCTGACTCCTCTTGGAGTCAGGATAAATCCAAGGAATTCAACTTCCGTAGCATGAAAAATGCATTTTTCCAATTTTGCATATAACTTGTGCTGGCGTAGTTTCTCAAGGACTGCACGAACGTGCTTCACATGGTCTTATTCTGAAGAGGAGTACACTAGAATATCGTCTATGTATACAACACAGACGCCAATGAGTTCACGAAGGACACCGTTCATAAAATACTGGAAGGCTGCTGGTGCATTGCACAACCCGAAGGGCATCACCTGGTATTTGAATAACCCGTACTTAGTGCGAAAAGCAGTCTTCCATTCGTCGCCTTTCTTTACACGTACCAGATGATATGCCCCTCGGAGATCTAATTTAGTGTAGATGCAAGCGTCCTTTACTTGGTCTAGTAATTCGGGGATCAGAGGCAATGGGTATCGGTTCTTAACCGTGATCTGATTTAATGCGTGGTAAACTATGCACGTTCTGAGGTCACCTTCCTTTTTAGGCACGAAGAACAAAGCTGAAGATGCAGGGGACTTGGATGGACGAATGAAGCCATTAGCAAGGTATTGGTCCAAGTATTGTCGTAGGTAAAGGTTTTCGGGTTCCGTAAGGGCGTAGATCCTCTACATGGAGGTTGTGCACCGGGTATGAGATTGATTTGACAATCGTATGATCTGTGAGGTGGTAGGGTGTTTGCCTGTTCCTTTTGGAAAACATCCTGGAATTCTTGATATTCGTGAGATAACTGCACGACTGGAATAGCGACTGTGGCCAGGCCTTGGTTCAAGGGTTTTTTTGGGTAACAAGTATGTGCACAATCCGGGAAGGTTATTCTCTTCTCTCGCCAATCAATACAAGGATTATGTGTTTCCAACCAAGGTATCCCCAGTATTATTTGGAACTGCGGGGCTTTGATTAAATCAAACACAATAGTCTCTCGATGCCCATCCTGACCCAATAGTGTCATCTCTGCGGTGGAATGAGTTACAGGCCCAGAGGCAATTTCAGTTCCATCGACTGTGGTGATGACATCCGAAGTGGTCTTTTTGCAGAGAGATAGATTCATCCTAGAAGCCAACTCGTTGTCCACATAGTTTCCTATGGCCCCGCTATCAATGTATGCCCTCACTGCGTGCATACGTGATGGCTGCCTTGGATCTAGAAGGACCATCGGTATGATGAAGTGCGAGGTCTGAGTATCCTTCTTCAAGCTCGGCGAGCGGACCTCTACGCTTGTCGGGTGTGGTCGTTTCCCGAATCAGGCTCTGTTTGATTTTTATCAGCAACTCCGACTACTTTTTTAGATGTTTTTATAGGGCAATCCCGTAGAAAATGTCCTGTGGCCCCACAGTACAGACACAATTGCATCGGCCGTTTTCTTTCTTTTTCCTTTTGAGTTAAGGGTCCCTTGAACCCCCCGATCTGCATCGGTTCTGATACATCTGTTCCTTTGAGGGTAACATTGGGTTTAATCAATACCCGATTCTCAAACTTAGCTCAATCAGCCTTTCTATTCTGAATTCGGTGGTCTAACTGGACCACTAAGTATATATATTATGCACAATCCTGAGGTGGGTTCACAACTTGGGCCAAAACGTCTCTGAGTTCACCCCGAAGTCCACGATGAAATAATGTAATTCGTTTTACCTCTGGCCATCCGGTTTCCACCACTAACCTATTGAAAGTGGCGATATAGGTTAGTAGATCCTGGTTACCTTGTCGTAATGATAAAAGTTCGTTATCCAGGGCCTGTCCCTGTGAATGTCTGGCAAATAGTCTTTCCATGCTCAATTGAAAACCTTGAAAATCCCAAAGAAGAGGGTCATCCTGGTTAACTAATGGAATTGACCAATTCGCTGCGCTGCCACTAAGATGTGATAGTACAAAGGCTACTTTGGTTTGGTCGTTTGGAAAAGCTCAAGGTCTGCATAAAAAGTGCAAGCGGCATTGGTTCATAAACACGGCAAACTTTTTTGGGTCCCCAGCAAAATGTTCAGGTGGAGCTAAAGGAATGCTCCCTGGTAGAACCACTTGCACTGGATTGCTCGATTAAACAGGAGTTGGATTCCCCCCCACCCCCCCCCCCCGAATCCAGGTAATGGTGTTTGCCCAGCTTGGTTTTGCAGTAATTGTCTAGCAAGATCATCAGTGCGCTCCTTTGACACAATCAGTTCTCTCCTGAGGGCATTAGTCTCTTGGCGCGCTGAGTGCACTTCTGCCCTAAGTTCCCCTAACAATAGGGCTAGTTGGTCGGTTTTTGAGGTTTCCATAACGCCCAGGTGGGGATTTGCAGATAGGATTCGCGTTCTGTTACGCTCACCTGGCTCCCACAGGGTCGTCGGTCGGACCCGGACAGCTGCGGTCTCCACCCATGTGATGCGTAGTGCAGTGATGACTGACTGGATCTGCCCTCCTAATCTTGTCTGCTTAATCCGTAGAAATATGCTCCTGCAAGTGGAGAGATGGATTTAGCCACTTGTGGATTCAAGTGATGGCACCCCCACAGTCCTCACCAACTAATCACCTCCGAAATGCCCTCACAGCAATCTCACCTTATATTCTTGAAAGATGAGCTCTCCATCCTGCGTTGATTTGCAGGGGCGCGTCGATTCCAGTAACTTCACTGGTTTGAAGGCTCGGGAGAGTTCCGGAGAGTATTGACTCTGAGGTTCCTGGTGAGGACCAGTAAGTATTAAGTTCAGAGTTCAATATGTCCGATGTTCACTCTTGTTCCCCCCCCTTCCTTTCTTGTCTTCCAGCTGGCTCGCTCTTTTGGCAGCTGGTGGCGCTCAGGTAAGAGTCTGTATTACCCGGCGCTGTCCGGTAAATGTTGCACGAGGAAAACGTGTTGTTTTGTCTCTCTTTACAGATGCGGCACGTGAAAATATGGAGAGTCTCAAAAGGATGCTGTCATGAGCACTGCTCCCGAGAAGCCAAGTCAAGCCCAGCATCCCCGGAAGCAGGCTCACGACCCTCGTCCCTGGCTCCAGCAAACCCCTATTGGGGCCCTTTGGACCATGTCCTGGCGCCAGGCTCATAAGGAACCTCAGTCCCGGCGCCAGGGGCGCCGGGCTCATAATTCTTGCAAAGGTGCTTGGGTGGACCTACCTGTAGCAGACCATGCTGCATACTCACCTTTGCAAATGCTGGGTGGGGCTGGTGCCACTCCTTAGCTCTGGAACACAGGAACTCTTTTACCTGGGCGAGGCTGAGGAAGAAGACACCCAATCACTCCAACACTATTTAAACCACACCCGATTGGGAAAACGTGCTTCGCGTTTTTCTGCATCTGCAGCAGGACGCTCACCGAGTCGGCTCCAGCATTCCAGTGACATCACCAGCTTCAGCCCAGCAACCTGTGGAAGAAAGACACGAGAACTATACTTACCATCCAGGAATCCAGACACCGGCAGAACCTGCAAGCAAAAGAAACATAAGGTTAGCAAGTTGCAACACGTTCGCAGCCGCTCTCGCTTACCTGATCCATCTGTGCTTTCACGGATTCTTTGCGGCCTTCTCTTCAGCAGCCTAACGGCACCTGTAAAGACAAAGAACATTGTTAAGTAGGAATCGGGTGAAGGCGGCCGCATTTACTTTTCTTACCTGCTTTTGTGCGCGTATTAGGATCTCTTCAACCGCAGCAGCCCGGCACCTGAAAACAAGAAAAGACATTATTTAAGTGCTATTAAGGACTGCAAGAAAGCCTAACACTTACGTATTTCCCCACGTGCATCCGCGACTGGGAAAACGCCCGCAAGGTCCCGACACCTGCAAATAAGAAAAGAACATTGCTAGAGGTGCTATAATAAGGTCACAGATCATTATACTCACGTACTTCGCACGTGCAACGGCAACGGACAAACAACGCCCGCAACATCTCAAGACCTGAAAACAAGGGACATTATTGAGATGTCATTGAAATACCCATACCTACGTACAACCGCACGTGTCGCGCTCTGTGACCACGCCCTCAACATCCAGGCACCTGAAAAAGACAATGCAAAGACTTCATTAAAGGTGCCCATCTCTTCAAGACTATAAACTTTTTATACCTACTGGCATCCGCTCGTGCAGTACGGCGGCATCACCTTTTGGCATCTCAGCACCTGTGCCACTTCTAAGGCCACAAAAGACTTTGAGGACCTCCAGTGACGTAACTGGAACCCACGCACCCCTGCATAAGTCGCAGGATGGCGAGCCCAGCATTTATACGCCTAAGGTGAGAGCTCACCAGGACATTGGACTTTCAGAGAGTTGGCGATTAGTGAGGAGGAAGTCCAGCCAAACGGTCATTAACCCTTTTTTCTTCCGCCTGCAGAAACCTTACCTTGCAAGCCAGACGGTCAATAAGAGGAAGCCCAGTCCAGAGAGTCATCCGAGCTCTACGCTCCTCAATTGAAGAGACTATAACAGTTCAGCCGGGACCAGCGCCTCCGTGGGAATCAGGTGAGCGTTACAGATGCCTCTGGTGGTAAATCAGGTAAGTCTATGGTGGTAAGAATTATAGTTGTTGGTTCCCTCGGCTCACCTTGTGGTTTTCTTTTGTCTCCTAGGTGCCGAAGTTCGGCGAAGAAATGATGGAGACAGCGCCGACTCGAAGGATGCTGTGAAGACATGGTGAGTATGGCGCGGCGCTGCAGCTGGAGGTGCGGCGCGTGCAGAAATGATGTTCTTTACAGGTCCGGAGACGAGATGGATCCAGAATCAGGAGTGGAATAGAAATAAGTTAGTTTTCTAACCTTGTCCCTTTCTTTACTCTTTGTTTTAGGAGCTCCGGAATCGAGGCGGGCGTGGCAGAAGACTGGATGCAGGCTGCAGGCACGGTGAGTGTTACGCTGCTGGATGCAGAATAACGCGAAGCATGTGTTGCTGGTCGGGTGTGGTTTAAATAGCCTCAAAAGTAGTCCCAGGTAAGAAGTCCCTAGAACCACACCCGAGTAAAAAATAGTCCCTGTAGAAAAATAGTCCCTTTCAGGCTTCATGTTGGATTGGAGTCATTTGCAGCATGGTTTGCCTGAGGTAAATAATGACTATGAGCCTGGCGCCTTAGGCTCTAGGACTGAACCCAGATAGCCCCTAGCCGGGGCTGCTGAGGTTTTATTAAATGTCTAGATGCCTGCTCCCGGGGCTGATGGGCTTGGTGCAGATGCCTGAGGGTAGGCATCATGACATTGTTATATACCTTCGTTGTTATCTTTCTTACTACACCACGGGCTACAGGTTTCCACTGCGAAGGGATATCTGGCGGCGTTGTCCATTTCTAAGCCTCGCCAGAACAGATTTCTTATTTTAAAGTTCACACTCATCCAGTTTCTGAATGGGCTGACTAACATTTTCCCACCTCTTCCATTTATTGTCCTGGTTTGGGATGTTAATTTAGTTTGTAAATTCTTGATGGGAGCTCCATTTGAGCCTCACCATTTGTTTCCTTTGAGGATGTTGACACGCTTTTTGACAGCTATCACTTCGGCTCGAAGGGTAAGCAAGCTTCAGGCTTTGTCTAGTAAACCACCATGTAATATCTTTTATAAGGAGAAGGTGGTTTTGAGGGTTTGTTCCTCATTTCTGCCTAAGTTGGTGTCTGAATTTCACCTAACACAAAAGATCATACTATCTACCGCCTCTGCATCTTTCCAACGATGAAGAGAGGCTACACTGCTGGGACCCTGAGAGGGCTTTGAGGTATTACATTAACAGGTTTTCTAAGATCAGAGAGGTTGACCAGCTCTTTGTTGAATATACTGGTTATAGACTGGTCAGGCTGTTACGCAACAGACCCTATCCCGATGGATTATCTTATGTATCACTGAATGCTACAACTTGGCTGGCAAGGATGTCCCTGATGGTTTTAGGGCACATTCCACTAGAGGTGGGGCTACTTCTTCGGCTGTTACGAGAGGTGTTCCAGTGCAGGACGTTTACAGTTCTGCGACTTGGTCCTCACTGCATGCCTTCACCAAGCATTACTGCTTGGATTCTCTACCGAAACACTTGTGTACGAGCACGATAGAAATAAAATATCAATATCAATACCGGGACAGGCGGCAAAGTTTGGAAAATCTGTTCTTCACAGCACAAATCCAAAATAAATTCTCCTTTCCTGCCTCCTCCTACATACTACTATGGGACTATATCAAAGATGAGCTATACAGGGGAGGACAAAATCCATTAGAAGAACTTTACTTTGATTTCAAAACTCCTCGCTTTCAACGTCTACGTTTTTGGTTATTTTTTAGATTTCTCTGCATAAAGGGCAGGAAAAACATGAACTGAAGCAACTGGGTGTGTGCCATTTATACCAGTGTCGATGTCCTGGTCTAGAGCGGGGTGGAAGCCACAGAGGGGCATTTAGTCCTCTCACAGGGCCCTCTGCTGTAAAAGGTTTCTGAAGCTGCTAGCAGGATATTGGATATATCAAAGATGAGAAATACGTGGGAGGAACATCGATAAGGAATAACATTACCAGGGGTGTAAGTAATTTGTTATTTTAATAGATTGTGTCCAACAACAGATTCGTCGTCTTTGATATTTATTTTTCTGCTTTGCAGCTCTCGGAAACGTGCGCCCTGGCGTCGATTGACGTCGAGTTGTCTCTGTGACCGGACGTGACTTTGATGCAGATAATAAGAGCGCACTCGACGCCCCGACGCCCCGGGACCTCAGTTCCTTTTTTCCACATTCCCAGTACACTGCTCCGGAACTACGCCTCAGAAATCTGACGCATTTGATTTTTCATCAAAATTCCTAAGAGGTTTTGGTAGACTCGACATCTTCTGAAACCTCATAGTTTAAAAAAATGTTGTGAATGGGTTGCAAAAATGTTGCCTACTGATCCTCACAGGATCTGTCTGTGGTGCCACAGTACCAGCCACATTGTGGCGGATTGCGACTCGTGTATAGTTATGATATTGAAAGCCTTAAAGGAAAGAGCCTCCATATTGGCCCCAGGAGGAAATATGGCTCAAAAAAACCTGTAAGGAGATGCCACTTGAGGAGCGACTCCCGCCATTCCTTTTCTTCCTCATCGAAGAGAAGGAGAAAGCATTCATTGACTGGATCATCCCTAGAAAGACAGGTACGGTTCCTGTCTAAATCCACCTCGTTGGAAAAGTGGGAGGAGTTTCACATCAAGATGGTGCACGTCTTCCAGAAAGCGGGCTTGCACATTCTCTCTTCCTCCAGAAAGACGACCTCTGAGCCCACCTCTCCCAACAAAGCCAGAAGGGACTCGATTTCCCAACCAACTCATGTGCCTAAGAGCCCGAGACTGGTATAGTCTTATATTCGACTGGCGACCAGTGCATTGTTCGAATATACTGCTGGCTCCATAGCCGACCTCGACGTCACAGCCTAAGCTGTCGAAGACGGTAGATGATCCCTTGAGTAGATTGTTTTCAAAATCTACTAGGGATTTTATGTCCTCTTTTCAGGACATGTTTGACGAGGATGACGACCCGGTACTATTTGGGCTCGATCCCATGTGTCTTCCTCAATTCCCTAAAGAGTTTCAGGATGATGAAAGGAGGTTGTGCCAATTAGCGTAAGCCCTTCAGGATGCAAGTGTCTTGGGCACCTCTCTGGAGGGGTAATTCCCACAGGCAGATCCTAGAGCCCATACAAACATGGTTTACAGAAAAATGATGGCAAAAGTAACTGATGCATTAGGTTGGGGGCCCCCACCTGGCAAAATAATAGAATGTGACTTGACAGACATTCTAGTCAAGGGTACATCTGTTTAGACTGTTCTTACGTTACACAAAGCCATACAAAATAACCTCTTGGAGCTAGTTTATCTTTCCATTTTTTATTTTTATTTCTTAAGCTTTTAGCTAGCTATTTTGGCAAACTTTATCTATTACACAAACAATTCCTTATGACACAAAACCATTGTTAGAAAAAGAACAGTGAGCAGCACTTATTAAAATTTCTTAAAACCATCATATGAAAAAGGCAACCCAATTCTTCCATATTTAAAAACGTGGTTCACCCACATTTTGATAGGAAAAATGAATCAGTTCATCAACTTTTCTCTTTTTAAAATAACTAACGTCTAAAGAATAAAAAGAGATAAGTTATACTAAAACTTGCCTTAAAACACTTGGCATAGCGAGAGAACGACTAAGATATTTACCACTAAATAAAATTGCCCACCATATATTTGGTGTCAATAAGATGTTTTATGAATTTGTCCAAAATGTTCCCTCTACTTTCTGCCAGCGCTTTACAGTCCACCAATATATGCCTAGCTGTTTCTGATTCGTCAATAATAATACATCAGCAGCTGTTTTACTCTTCTGAGGGCTTGATCAGTGAATTTCATGAGATACCTAGGAAATTAATTTAACGGTTTGCCTCATTTTTTTTATTTGAAAAGCTTTTAAAAGAATTCCATTTCTCAAGTGTACAAATCCATTCATATCGCTATAACTTTACTTTGAACTCTTGCAGTTTTACGACGAGCCCTTCTACACTAGAGCCAAAATCCTTCAAAAGTTGTAAACACTCGTCTTTCCATGTCGCTGTTATTAACTCTGAATCCTGCTATGATAAGTAATTTATAACGTGCCTGTACAGAAATGTTTCTCCCAAGGCCTTGGTTATAATTGTAAGAAAGGAGTCTTAATTTGCCAATATACATTTCCAAAAACAAGCCAATCTCTTCCATAGAGACCTGGCCTTGCGTGACAATGGGCCCAATTCATATTGAATCAACTGTATGGGGGTATTTCTGGGAACACCCAGTACCCTTTTCCAAAACAGTCCTTCAAAAAATGCCCCAATGCAAAAACGAAATGATCAATATACATTTCAGCTCCATAGATTATAATGGGAGCAGTTTTTGCCTTATAAAATTCATAAACTGCTAATAGAGTTTTGACAATTTTCTCAAAATAAGCAAACCCTCGGCAGCCAGCGATTCGATCTTACTTCGATGAGTTTGGATGTTGACCTTTTCAGCCATATCACGGTTAAAAGTAAAACCCAGGTATCGGTAAACCTCATCAGCTTAGAATTGTCCACCGACCACCCAAAGCTAAATACCTTACTTGAGCAGTTGCGTTTCAGGGCCATTATATTGGATTTCTGTGCATGTATAACCAAATTGTTATCTAAGGCGTATTTATGCAGTTGATTTAGAGAATGTTGTAACCCAATTGGTGTTTTGTCTATAAGGGCTAAATCATCTGCCTAAAATAGTGAATGCACTATGTCCCTTAATTTTAAGCGGGTTGGCCTTTGCTGCAATCATAGTTTCATGCATATCGGAGACATGCAAATTGAACAGGGATGGTCAAAATGCAGCCCTGCTTAAGTCCTCTAAATGTTTGAATTTTCCTTGAAAGCTTCCCCTGTTGATTCAGTTTCACAAAAAAGGGAGGTGTTGGTATATGATTTAATTATCATGTGTAGAAGGTCAGAAGGGCATCCCCAATGCTTCATTTTAGCCCATAGATGTGATCTGTCGATGCCGTCGAAGGAGACTTCAAAGTCTATGAAGGTGTCCACAATAGAGGGTCCTTCCTCACCTGATTCTTGACTTGACAGTTCTTCAGATGGATCGTCCGTAGCGGGTGAAGCACCCTTCTTCCTTGAAGACCTCTGGTCCTTGAAGAGGTAGGGTCTACCACAAGATGAAGCCACTATGCTCACTGTTACACAGTCTAGGCAAGAGACTTCTCCTTGTGGATAAACCAAAAAGAAGGGGAAAATCCTTTTTCAGCATAAAAATCCCTTCTGGAGCAGTCCGTTGTAGAGGAAGACTTCCGATCGTATTGTCAAATGTTGAATTGATGTGAAGGTATGTAGAAAAGGCAGTCAAATGACTGAACGCCGAATAAATGAATGGCGGTCGCCGTATTGTAAACGAGCTAGACCGGGATGGACGTTCTAATCATAACATGACAGAACATTAATTGCGTCTTATGCACCAATGCTTCCAAACCTTCCAGGAAGGGCAAATGGTGACAGTAATGCCCCCTTCTGTACCCTGCAAAACCAGGTTTACCTGGATGTAGGTGGTGAAATCGATGCAACAAGATAGGCACCTTGATGTATGTCTTGGGTTCCAGCCCTTCCAATGTACAAGGTATGGTGATCCTCCCTTATGATAGCGGGAGTCACAAATATAGGAAACTTTGTACGACTTTGGTTCTCGAGACAGAGAATTTGGTATCCCTTCTTCTTTTGGCCATAGGGATCGGGGGTAAGGGGTTGCAACAAAGAGGAAAGAAACACGGGGGGCAGTTTGGTCAATGAAGGAGGGGGCTTCAAACGAAATTTGCTTATTTAGCTTGTCTAATACCAAAGAGGCAAAAAGCCAAAACGTTTACGAGGGGCGTCCAACAAGGCAACATGCTGATAATTAGAGGCCATCGTTCTTTCACTTTTTTATTGGAATAATGATCGACATCTTCCACAAAGCTGGTATCATTGTGGCCTCTATTATAGCTCACATTGTTTTACTGATCTACTTGGCCTTTAGTGTTGCTCAGTGCATTGAAATATTATCCTGACTAAAAGTGCAATTTCAAGCATGTGCTCTGTACATTGGCATCTATTTAAAGCTGCCTGAGACTGTCACTCTTGAGTCCAGCAATGAGTTTCACACCCTGGGCCCCAGTTGAAGTTCAACCCTCGCAAAAATGTGCATGCTGAAATGATGAGTCTAACTGTTTAAACGTAGACTCATAATGTTGAAATTAAAGTCCTACTCCAACAGATTCCTCATCTGAATTTGATATTATTATATTAGTAGGTCTTGTATGACTAACGTGTTTTGCGGGTGGCATGCTCTTTTCTTTCTTAAGGTGAGAGTTCAGGAATGGGTAAGGTGCGTAGAAACGTTTGTGAGCCTTTGTTCTGTCCTTTAAACGGGGCTCTTTCGTTTCTCTTTTTTATTTTTTAAAGGTCTGACAGCTTTTCTTTTTTCTGCCTTGATTTAACTGTGTTCACCACTTGAAACAATGGGTATATCCGATCTTCCCCCTCCCTCTCTTTTATAAGACTAGATGCGGCTCTAGGTGGCCAATTTGGATTTAAATGTGTATCTTCATCAAATGGGAGACTTCTGTCCCTGTAACATTTGGGAGGGGGCTACCAATAACCAAAGCTTCCTCATCTTCCTCGTTCTGTGTGAAGGAATAATGCCCCTGAAGTTGCAATGGAACACCCCGGGGGGCTGGGGTGAGGGGGGCGGTGGCCAGTCATTTGGAACTGAATCTGGGATAGAGGAGGATGGAGAGAAGACTGAATGCCTTGGAGAAATCGGGGTCCCGAGCCCTAGAGAACCTACTTGATGTGTATCTAGTGGTTTATTAGGTCGTTTCAAACGGTTGTATACTAATTGACCTTTTCACAATTGACCTCGGGAGAATTGACCTAATTTAGAAGGTCAATTAGGACATATGTGGGGGGAAACCCCCCGCAGCCGCCACCCAATACAAAACTCCCCGCAACTCCTCACCCAATCCCCTTATATTATTTATAATCCGAAACCAACACAATACATATATAAAAGAACTAAAATAATATAAAGGTCAATTGTGCAGAAGGTCGATTAGGACCACTATAATTAGGTCAATTGTAAAAGGTCAATTTGGGTAAACCGTTTCAAACTAGTAATGAATCCCTCTATGTACGAACCCTTTGTATTTAGTGTAGTTAATTGACCTACTTGGTCATACATTGGACCATTTAGGGATTCATATAACTTAACATCGTCATAGCCCTCTACAAGGCGGGTATTGGGACTAAACCCTCTTCTTGCTGGAGACTTAAACCTTAAACAGCTTAAAGGTCTCTGTACATTCATCTGACGGATCTGGATAAGGAACGGGGGAGGCTGACAATTAAACCATCGACAGCCCCTACAAGGTGGGGGTCCTCCTCCATACATCTGAATTTGGCCCCCTAATAAAATCCACTGGATGAATCATTTCCATTGGAGTAACCAGAGTCAGGCTTTTGAATTTCTCATTCCCTTTTCCCTTTAAGGGAAGGCTTTTGCCTACCTCCCTTGTAGAAGTAGATGTAGTCACTGAGTTAGGCACATCGACCGAGAGGTCCCGAAACATAGGATTAATGCACAAGACTTGTTAAGAGCCGCAGACAGAATTGTATCAAGTGTATTTAAATGATACAAGTTGCCCAAGCAAGAGGGACTCTGTAAGTGAACGCTGGATGACACAATCACCTCTTCCACTCTCGCCGCTAGTGTCGAAGGAGACTCATTTATGCATTTTCACGGGCCATCAGCGTACTCCTCAACGTCGGCGATATGTTGAGAAAGGGGCTCATATAAACAACTTTTCCTCTGTGGAGAGTGGTAGAAAGGACGGAAGCAGTAACCAAACCCAAATGGAAATTAACGGTCAATTACTCACAGGGTTTTGCACACGCCACTCCTTCCGCCAACTGCTGCTAACTGCACAGACTCTGCTGTGCTCCGCACAGGGTCAGTCTATTTCATTGAAACTACCCCCTTAACCACACACTAGGGAAAATAAACAGTAAAGGCAGACTACAGAAAGGTCCTGCAGCGTGTCCTGCTGCTAACTGCACTGATTCATGGGCCTATGGAAGACTCCCTGCTCGGGGGCCGGAAGTCTATAAGGATTTTGCCAAAAAGTATAAACCAGCTTCATCTGGCCTGGAGATCCTAACAAGAAATCGTCTCATGACAGTCTGGTAGTACAGGTTTCGACTGTGAGCATTAAGGCGAGAGGCTATCCATCCTTACTACCTGACAAGGATGACCTGCATTAGAACGCTCTGTCAGAAAAGGTCTTTGCCTCAGACAGTATGCTACTTACATGTGTTAATGCTTCATGTGCCCTGTCAAAATACACCCACACACTTTGGTATGTGATTGCTGAGGCAGCCAAGCACATCCTAGAAGGTTAAAGGAGGAAGGGTTTCCTCAACTTGGTGGAGGGTGGAAAGGAAGCCATGCGCCAGTACCTGCAGTCAGGACTCGACACAGCCAACTGTCAGAAGATCTATGGCAGTGACTTCCGTCATGCATAGACTCGCCTGGATAAAGAAATCCAGATTTGAGCAGGATGTCCAATAAAAGTTGCTTGTCATGCCCTTTGACGGCTCGCATCTTTTTTGCCAAAAGGCAGATGACAGCCTTGAGAAATTGCAGGCATCCAAAACTGGAGCAAATTCCTTGAGAAGGGCAATTTGACAACCTGCCCTACCCTCCACTCAATGGAAGGGTGACCCTTTTCGTTTCTATAGTTATGGACAAAAAGGCAAAGAACCCGCTGCCCGGCAAGGTCAGAGAAATCTCTCTCCTTCCAGAAGCGGAGGCGGCAATACACAGACCGCTACCGCGTCTCTCCCCTCCAGTGCGGCCCTTGCAGCAAAACCTCTATAAAAACTTCTACCACATGACGCTGGTAGGGTTGCACCTGTCGCAACATTCTCAAGAATGGCATGCCATTACTTCAGGCACATGGGTGCTTCAGGTAGTCCCCCAAGGTTTGGGCCTTCTGTTTTTAAAGCGCCCTCCTTGTTGCCCTTCGCTTGCTGTCCCACCTCCTGGTCCCAAGAGGTCTGAGATCCATCCTGGACCTGAGGAGCTTGAACAAGTTCCTCAGGAAAGTCAAATTCAAGATGGAAGACTGTCCTGATCATGATGGATGCACTACATCAACAAGAGCGGTGGCGTAGGGTTACTCCCCCCTGTGCAGAGAGGCGATGCAACTCTGGTTGTGGGCGTTACAGAACAAGATCCCTATCGGCAATTAACCTCACTGGGGAGGAGAATACGACAGCGGATGTCCTGAGCAGGCAGGGCTATGTCTCTCACGAGTTGGAGCTGTGCCAGGACATTGTTCTACAGATCTTCCCCCTTTGACGAACCCCTCAAGTGGATCTGTATGCCTCCAGTGCGAACATTTCTGCTCCAGAGAATTTCCTCAGAGAGGAGCACTGGGGGAATCATTAGTGGTGGACTCTAACTTCCAACTCCTACATGCGTTCCCACCGATTCCAATCATTCAAGTGATCAGGAGGTTGAAGAGGTACGGAGCAACCATGATGCTTATTGCCCTGGACTGGTCCCGGAGAATGTGGTACCCAGACCTTCTTGACATGGCCATCTGTCCTCCACATCGCTTTCCGCGGAGGCTGGACCTTCTCTCTCAGGAGGGTGGGCTGGTTCTTCACCCGAGCATACACATGCTCAACCTGCATGCCTGGCTTCTGAAAGGCTAAGGACCTTCCGGAAAACGGAATGGAGTTGTTGCTTTCTACCAGAAGGCCAGCAACAAAAGCGCTATACCGTGGAAGACATTCTGAGGCTGGTGCAGAGCACAGGATGTGGATCCTCTTATGTGAGGAGGATGCTTACCACATCCCCAGTTCAAGTACCTGCCCTTCGGCCTCAATGGTGTTTACGAAATGCTTGGCCCAGGTGGCAGCGCATCTGCACCGCAAAGGCATCCACATCTATCCTTACCTGGACAATTGGCTCATCCAATCCCACTCTCAGGTGCTGGCAATCCAGCACACCTCGGAGACCATCCGAAGTGCTGCTTAGTGCCATCTCGGAACGCACTATTCCTGGGTGCACGCCTCAACACACACTTGTGTCTAGAGACTCCCTCGGATGAGAGGGTGAAGGCCATCCTGGCGAAGGTCCAATGGCTATCAGCAACTTCCGTTGCAACAGTCTGGTCCATCAAGTCCCTGCTGGGGATGATGTCCTCCTGCATCCATCTGGTTCTCTTTTGCAGATTGCTCATGAGATCCCCTACAAGAGTTTCTGGATTCAAGATGACAATAAGTCACCAGCACATGGACCAACAAGATTGCCCTCAATCAGGCATTCCGCCAGGCCCTGCAATGGTAGCCAGTTCTTCTGCATCCCTCACATGGCGCTCCCTTTTAGTTCCCCTGCGTATCAGACGACAGTGACGGCCGACGCCTCTCTCGAGGGTTGTGGGTCCCACACAGGACATTTATATACCAGAGTACTCTGGCTAATGGTAAAGAAGTTGCACATCAATGCCCTAAAGTCTATTCAGCCTCAACTCCAGGTGAAAGTGTTGCAGGTCTTCACGGACCACACCACCACCATGTTTTACATCAGGAAACAGGGTGGGACTCACTCCCTTGCGTTCTCTGGAGGCACAGAATATTTGGCGCTAGGCCATTGCTCAACGCATGTTTCTCATCTCGTCTCCAAGTAGTGGGGTCTCCCTCAAATCGACCTCTTTGTGACTGCTACCTATGCAAAGTGTCAAAGGTTACCAGCTGGTATCCTCAGCCAAGGAGTCTGGGGGACACCTTCTCGTTTCCTTGGCAGGACCACTTCCTGTACGCTTTGCTGTCCATTCCGATGTTGCTACGAGTGATCAACGCACTCAGACTTTGCCACTATAAGATGATCCTCATTGCACCGGCGTAGACCTGGTACTCAGGCCTTCTCCATCTGTTGGTGGTTCCAGCCATCAAACTGTCTTCACTTCCAGACCTCCTCTCCAGAGGAGGGTCAATCCTACATCACGACCCAGCGTCTCTTGAGCCTCACAGCATGGCTCCTGCAGCCCTACAATTTGGACACTACTCACTGCCTTTGAATGCATTGAAATTCTAGCCAAGGGCAGGGACCCCCTCTTTGCTTGCTTGCTACAAACACAAGTGGAAGCACTTAACGGTGTGCTGCCAGCCACGGAAGATTTCTTCACTGCACGTAACCGCTTCACAGCTTCTCCCATACCTGCTTTCGATGGCCAAAGTTCCATCTGACCGTTATTCCTGGTGCACCTGGGCACCAGGCAACCCCTCCCTCTGGTTGCACAGACTTGTTAAGGAGTTACTCAAATGCCTCTTCAGAACCGTCCCTCTGGTGAAGGCTCCTTCCCCGTCTTGGGAGTTTAGCATGGTACTGTATATACGGATGGGGGCTCCATTTGAACCTATGCAAAGAGCCTGTTGAGCAGAATTATATGCAGTATCCTTTGGGAACACTACACAGAATTAGGACTACAAGTGGCAGCACAAATTCACCTTTGGTACAAGCCTGTACTACGCAGTAAAACGGTAGCAATGGCTGAGCAGCCAGACTTATCTCAAGAGCAAGTGAGCAGTATCAAATAGTCACACAAAGGACAGCAATTACTATGATTCAAACAAACACTGACTCAAGGTTTCCAAGTAAAAGAATATACATTTAATTACCTTATTAGTTGTATAACCTTTCACTAAAGTAAAGCAGTAACAAAATCACACTCTTAATACACCACACCACTCCCAATAGTTTCCAGACATGTTAAGCTCACAAAATGAAGTGGGAGCAAAATGGCACTCTGTTAATTAAAAAGGCAGGGAAAGACAAAGTTAGGCAGAAATAGAGCAGCACCAACTGGTAAGTAAGCAGGGCTATCTAGAAAGAGGAACTCCAGTGATAGGATCAAATCAAATAGGCTTAGGGCCAAAGTCAATAGGACAAAACGTATTTTGCTCAAGATCACACGGTTCAGGGGAGTTTGCGGTTAAGTCTTTGCCAAGAGTTCCGGACGAAGTTGGTCGGCAGAAAAGTTAGTTCAAAGAGTAGAGAAGGACAAGCCCTCGGATTGGAGAAAGATTTCACTCACTTTCACTGCGGCTGAACGAAACGAACAACCGGATTTTGAACAGTACCTTAAATGGAGAAGAGGCTGTAGCTGAGGCGGACGTTCCTGGTAGTTCCTGCAGGCTCTCACCGTTCCTGAAGCGACTGTCGGACTGACATGAAGTAGGAAGACTGGAGGGTCCTGCACTACCCAGGGCAGAAACCAGCAGCAGATCACAGCAACGAATAAAAGGTGCGCTCCTTAAAACCCAAGCAGGGTCCGACCTTCCTGGCTTTCCGGCCCACTATAGCTCTGTACAGCAAATTCGACCAGAGGAGGGAGTCCTGGCTTGCAGTTTGGGCGAACTGGTTGGTCCCACCAGCTCAAGGGAAGAAGATTCCTGGAGGATACTCTCTTCTCGTTGGAGTTGAAGATTCAGACCTGCAGCAGGGCTTCCCCGGGCAATTCAGTCGTAAGGGTCCTCTTCCATCAGCTCCTCATTGGTTCTTTCGTTCCAGTGGCGACTCTGCTCTTCCAGACCCAGAGACCTGTTCTTTATGCAGTTTTCCCCCATTGACACAGCCTGGCTGTCCTGGTCGGACAGTCACCTAGCCAATCAAACAGGAGTATGACTTGGGTTACCAAGGGAACCCATGGCAGGGGTCCTAAAACCCCTCCCTCACACCCTGCCTACCCAGACTTTCAGGTGCCTACAGGAGGGCTTCTGTGCAGAAGCTGCAAAAAGACAGCGAACAAAGGAACCAAAACCGGTTTGGCGCGCAGAGACGAACACGAGAAAGACTTGACCAAAAAGAAAAGGCGACTAAACCCAGCCGGAACAATATTAAAATGAATATGGTCAAGCGGGTTTAAGTTCGAGGCTACCAAGATAGCCTAAAACAATACCAGGGTTATTTAAGATAACCGCGGTAGGAAAAATAGGGTAGTTACCACTGCCACCAGCCAAGTCTTAATGGAAAGGGAGCAAAACAGGGCTCCAAGAGATAGACAAAAAGGGATAAAAATTAACCCTTTCCAATACTCCATTTAACATGGGGTGTACTGGGTCTGTGGTTTTGTTAGGCAGAAACCTGTGCAGTTCCCTTGGGGAACACTGCAAAAGATTTAAGACTACAGGTAGAGCAGTAAACCCCTTTGGTAGCAGTCTGTACCACCCAGATTTACCTGGTAGCTGTGGCTGAGCAGTCAGACTTCTCTCAAGAAGAGTTAGGCAGTATGTAAAGTATACACAATATGTACCAAAACACAATAGCACAAGCAAACACTGACCAGAGCTTGGTTTCAAAAGTATATAGTTATTTATTTAAAATACACATAAGTTAAAAACACTCTAGCAAAAATATAGTAAAAGCACTTCAACACAGTTATAATGAAAGTAGATTCAATCCTTTCTCCTATCTAGACAACTCTAAGTAAACACCACTTAATTAAAACAGAGGTGAGTGCTTAACGTTAGATGACACTCTAGTAGTTTCCAAGAAAGGGAGAGAAAAAGCAGAAATGGGTTAGACACACCACTCTAAGGTCCAGAGCACTTGCAATAGGCTTAAAGAAGAATAAAGTCACAGGTGAGCAAAAGTCACTAGGCAGGGCCCACTCTTAGAGTAGCCGGAGCGAAAATGTGCCCAAGATCACACTGTTAGTTAGAGATTCAAAGTCTTGCAAAGAGTCAAAAAGAGGTTAGAGTGGCTCAGAAAGTTTAGCCAAAGTGTCCCAGGCACTCCCAGGTTCGAAAGCCGGGGACTAAATCTACCCCGTACAGTCGGTAGCAAGGGAAGCCAGGCAGAACACAGTACCTTAAGCGGAAAGGATCCTCCAGCGGTGGCAGTTGTTCCAGGCAGTGGCAGCAGGGCTCGACGTCGGTCAGGGGAGAAGAAGTTCTCGCTGAAGAGCAGAAGAAGAGGGTCGTTGCACTGCCCGGGAAGAAACCAGCCGCGGAGTCCTCCGGTTAAAGGGTTGGTACCGACTTTCGCGGTATGGGGGTAAAGTGTGGTATTCCGGTTGCCGGGGTGCTTGGCACAGGCAAGGCGGCCACGAGATACCTCAAAGAACGGAAAGAAGGCGAAAACTGGTTGTCCCCACCAGTCAAGGGAAGGAGCCACTCCGTTAAGAGTTCTCCTCGGTCGTCGGGAAAAAGTGGTGAGACGGTTCAGCAGGGCTCCACCGGGTGGTGTCGTCGAAGCAGGTCGGCTCAGCTCTTCCCTCGTCGGATTCTTGGTCCTGTGGCGACTTCTGAAGTCCCAGTCCCCAAAGCCCTGCTTTTATGCAGCAAACCCCCATTCACCCAGCCTAGCTGTCACTCAACCATGCTAAGTGGTGAGCCGGGCGGCTCACCACTTGGGCCAATCAGGACGGAGTGCGACTTGAGTTACCAAGGTAACTCAGTCCAGGGTGCCTAAATCCCCCTCCACCCCTCCTAAGTACCCCAGACAGAGTGGCACCACTTTGGAGGGTTTCTGTGGAGAAGCCCGCCAAAAGTGGAACAAAGGGCTCCACTTTGGGTCAGAGTTACAGAGGCGAACACCAACGCCATTTTAGAATCAAGTTTTGGCAAAAAGTCCCAACCGGAGTTATAAAAATAAATATATAAACCGGCGGTATGTTTAAGGCTACCGTAAATAAATAATTAAATGTGTTAGCCTAAAACAATGGGAAATCCCATAGGGAAATATTCGCGGTCGAATATAAAAAGTAGTTTCCACTGCCACCAGCCAAAACTCGATCAGGGGGGACGGAGACGTGCCCCCTCGACTAACAGACCCTGGGGCAATCGAATTGCCCCAGCCAGTACGTCCACAATATGATGGTTTGTACTGGTTCTGTTCAGGATTCAAGACTAGCAAAGTCTTTGGTGACTTTACATGCCCTGGGAGACAGTAGTCAGTCCCAGGGTATGGAGTCTATGTTGGGGAGTCCCTAGGACACCCCTGGGTCACGGCACAGAGGGTGCTGTGTGACCCACATCACAAAAATACATGAGGCCCTATGGAGTAAAAGACCCCATAGCCCATTCAACACAAGGTTTAACCAAGAAAACACACTTCAACATGTCCAAGAGTGAGGGTAAAAGAGTCTCACTCTTGGCAGGAGAAAAAAATTAAACCCCAGAAATCCAGCAAAGCTGCTGGGGGACTCACTAGGTAGGGAAATTCAGCCTAAACAGAGAATTCTCCCTAACACTCGCCCCCCCCAGACTAAGGGACAGGAGGATTTAATCCACTCCTGGATGAACCTCATACCTCTAGTCGATGATATACATCCTAGAGAGTCCATCAGCATTTTGATGGTGACACCTTGACCTATGTTCAATGGAGAACTCAAAGGTTTTCTTTTGCAAGCTAACGGACCTACAGACCCTTTGAGGAACATCAGTCTTTTTGTTATAGGGGATCTGGTTGACCAGTCCCTCAGAAGTTGGTACAACTTCTGAACCTATGTTAGGCTTTTTCAAGGGGTCCTTATAAAGGATTCCCTTAGATCTAGAGGGGCCTCCAAGGTTCCTCACCACCTCTCTTGTGGGAGCAGGTTGGGTCTTAGGCCTCTTGGTTGGAGGGGTTGGGGTTAGGCAATGTACCTGCTTCCCCTTCCTCTTAGATCTACCCTTACCTATTTTAGGAGTTTCCCCCCTAATATTAGGATTTGAGTTGGGGTCTTCAGTAGAAGGTCCAACAGTCTGAAGGTTTTTGGCCTTAGACTTTTCTTTTCTGGTTTTCCACCAGCACTGAGAATTACCAGTTCTCTCAGGTCCAGATAGGGGCCTAGTTGGTCTATCCACCTCTTCCTCAGAAGCAGGGGGAGTCAGAGACTCTGAGACTAGGGGAACAATGATGGAGCTTGGTTGGGGCGCCCATGTTCCTAGCATACTATCCTGAAATGTGCCTGGGTTAGAGGTCAACTTACTAACACCAGGGCTTGTAGTGGGGTTCTCAGTAGAGGGTCCCACAGGCTTAGAAGGGTCCTTCAAGGTAGCCTGTCTAGCCAATTTGGTTAAGTTCTGCTTCTCCATACTGGGAGGCCTGGGGGTATGTGACACTACTCCTAGAGTTCTTAGGTCATTCCCTAACAGGACCTTCCCAGGTACCTCAGTCTGAACACTGACAGGGATCCTCACTGTCATGTTGTTACACTGAATGAGGGCTGGTAGGATAGGAACCATTTGGACAGGGCCTCCAGACATCTTAGTGGGACCTTTGGGTGCTTTGGCCACATCCTCAGGTTGAAAGAAGCTTTCATCCACTACTGTTCTGCTGGCCCCAGTGTCTCTCCTGGCAGGAGTATCCTGGCCATTGACAAGAACACTGTCCACATAATACACCTTAGAGTTAACAGGTAGGGAGTTATACACAACCCTATTCTGGGGACTAACCAGACCCATAGGCTCTAAGTTTACAGTTGCTTGAAGACCCAAGGGTTCTTCAGCAAAGAGTTCAAAGTGGGCACTAGCCATCTGTACTTCATCCTCAGGAGTGAAGGCTAAGGAGACTGTGCTGATCCCTGCAGGTTTACCCTTGCACTTGGGATCTCCTTTGATATGGTCAGTACCCTGACAGACATAGCATTGTCCAAATGCTCTCTGGAAGGGTGGCTTGTTCTGACCTCCTTCTGGCTTGTGGCCAGAAGGTACAGTAGCCTGACTAGGTTTCCCATGTGGCTTACCCTGGTTATTTTGTGGTTTGGGGCCCTCTTTGGGATAGGAATTATTAGAATTCTCTTTGGAGTCTTTTTTAGGCTGTTTCTCCCCATCCTTCTTCTGAGTTACCCCAGAATCCTTGTGAGTGGCCCTGTTGGCAACCCACAAGTCAGCAGCCTTAGCTAGTTTCCGGGAATCTAATTCCTTGGAATCAGCCAAGTGTTGTCTGAGCTCAGGAGAGCAGGCATCATAAATAGTCTCCAACATAAACAAATTCTTCATACCTTCATAAGTGTTCACCTTGTAACCCTTAATCCATCCCTCTAAGTTTTTCAAACATTCACTCACCCAGGTAGCCCAAGGGGTACCATCATGCTTTTTGAGGCTCCTAAACCTCTTAAGATACTGGGAAGGGGTCTTCCCAAACCTAGCTATCAAAGCTAGTTTCACACATTCATAGTCCTTCCTATCCTCCTCCCCCATCTCCATTACCACATCAGTTGCAACAGGGGGAAGCCTAGAGAACAACCAGGTGAGTAAGTCATTTCCTGTGATGTTCTGGAGCCCATGATTATATTCAAACAGAGACAACCAATCCAACACATCCAACTTAGGCTCATACATACCAACCAATTCTTTAGGCATCCGGGGTCTTTTAGGACTGGAACTTCTAGAGGAGCCAGAGAGAGAAACATTCTCAACAGATAATTTCTTCATTTCTAAGTCATACTTGAGCTCCATTTCCCTTAGCCTTAGTTCTTTGTCAGTTTGAGCATTAAGTTTCTTATACTCCAATTCTAGCTTCATTTTCTCTAGTTCAAAGTACTGAGGACTAAATGTGGGACCTGGTAAAGGTCCAGTAGGCACAGCAGGTAGAGCAGGCAGAGGCCTAGGGGGGACAGTTACAACAGCCTCACCCTCCTCTTCTGACTCTTCCTCAGAACCATCAACATTTTGCTCCATGTTAACTTCAACACTGTCATCTACAGTTGCTGGAGTGGTAGGTTCCTCTGAACCATCACCCAGACTTTGGTTAGCTAACAATCTTTCAATCAGCTCCATTTTCTTGCCCTTAGTCAGGAGATCCTTATGTTTACAGAGCACTCTTAAACAATCAGCAGTTTTGGCTGCAAGGGACTCTTGACTATAGCTTTCTATAACTGACATGTTAGAGGTTTTACTTTTTCAGTGCTAAGCTTTGTGGTTAGTTGCACTAAGGTATCTAAAGCACAATAAAATGTATACTCAATACAAATCCCACCGCTGTACACCAGTGTTAGGCAGAAACCTGTGCAGTTCCCTTGGGGAACACTGCAAAAGATTTAAGACTACAGGTAGAGCAGTAAACCCCTTTGGTAGCAGTCTGTACCACCCAGATTTACCTGGTAGCTGTGGCTGAGCAGTCAGACTTCTCTCAAGAAGAGTTAGGCAGTATGTAAAGTATACACAATATGTACCAAAACACAATAGCACAAGCAAACACTGACCAGAGCTTGGTTTCAAAAGTATATAGTTATTTATTTAAAATACACATAAGTTAAAAACACTCTAGCAAAAATATAGTAAAAGCACTTCAACACAGTTATAATGAAAGTAGATTCAATCCTTTCTCCTATCTAGACAACTCTAAGTAAACACCACTTAATTAAAACAGAGGTGAGTGCTTAACGTTAGATGACACTCTAGTAGTTTCCAAGAAAGGGAGAGAAAAAGCAGAAATGGGTTAGACACACCACTCTAAGGTCCAGAGCACTTGCAATAGGCTTAAAGAAGAATAAAGTCACAGGTGAGCAAAAGTCACTAGGCAGGGCCCACTCTTAGAGTAGCCGGAGCGAAAATGTGCCCAAGATCACACTGTTAGTTAGAGATTCAAAGTCTTGCAAAGAGTCAAAAAGAGGTTAGAGTGGCTCAGAAAGTTTAGCCAAAGTGTCCCAGGCACTCCCAGGTTCGAAAGCCGGGGACTAAATCTACCCCGTACAGTCGGTAGCAAGGGAAGCCAGGCAGAACACAGTACCTTAAGCGGAAAGGATCCTCCAGCGGTGGCAGTTGTTCCAGGCAGTGGCAGCAGGGCTCGACGTCGGTCAGGGGAGAAGAAGTTCTCGCTGAAGAGCAGAAGAAGAGGGTCGTTGCACTGCCCGGGAAGAAACCAGCCGCGGAGTCCTCCGGTTAAAGGGTTGGTACCGACTTTCGCGGTATGGGGGTAAAGTGTGGTATTCCGGTTGCCGGGGTGCTTGGCACAGGCAAGGCGGCCACGAGATACCTCAAAGAACGGAAAGAAGGCGAAAACTGGTTGTCCCCACCAGTCAAGGGAAGGAGCCACTCCGTTAAGAGTTCTCCTCGGTCGTCGGGAAAAAGTGGTGAGACGGTTCAGCAGGGCTCCACCGGGTGGTGTCGTCGAAGCAGGTCGGCTCAGCTCTTCCCTCGTCGGATTCTTGGTCCTGTGGCGACTTCTGAAGTCCCAGTCCCCAAAGCCCTGCTTTTATGCAGCAAACCCCCATTCACCCAGCCTAGCTGTCACTCAACCATGCTAAGTGGTGAGCCGGGCGGCTCACCACTTGGGCCAATCAGGACGGAGTGCGACTTGAGTTACCAAGGTAACTCAGTCCAGGGTGCCTAAATCCCCCTCCACCCCTCCTAAGTACCCCAGACAGAGTGGCACCACTTTGGAGGGCTTCTGTGGAGAAGCCCGCCAAAAGTGGAACAAAGGGCTCCACTTTGGGTCAGAGTTACAGAGGCGAACACCAACGCCATTTTAGAATCAAGTTTTGGCAAAAAGTCCCAACCGGAGTTATAAAAATAAATATATAAACCGGCGGTATGTTTAAGGCTACCGTAAATAAATAATTAAATGTGTTAGCCTAAAACAATGGGAAATCCCATAGGGAAATATTCGCGGTCGAATATAAAAAGTAGTTTCCACTGCCACCAGCCAAAACTCGATCAGGGGGGACGGAGACGTGCCCCCTCGACTAACAGACCCTGGGGCAATCGAATTGCCCCAGCCAGTACGTCCACAATATGATGGTTTGTACTGGTTCTGTTCAGGATTCAAGACTAGCAAAGTCTTTGGTGACTTTACATGCCCTGGGAGACAGTAGTCAGTCCCAGGGTATGGAGTCTATGTTGGGGAGTCCCTAGGACACCCCTGGGTCACGGCACAGAGGGTGCTGTGTGACCCACATCACAAAAATACATGAGGCCCTATGGAGTAAAAGACCCCATAGCCCATTCAACACAAGGTTTAACCAAGAAAACACACTTCAACATGTCCAAGAGTGAGGGTAAAAGAGTCTCACTCTTGGCAGGAGAAAAAAATTAAACCCCAGAAATCCAGCAAAGCTGCTGGGGGACTCACTAGGTAGGGAAATTCAGCCTAAACAGAGAATTCTCCCTAACAGGTTTAAAGAGACTAAGTAAAGTTAATGGAAACTTTACATGTTTCTGGGAGACAGTAGTCCGTCCCAGAAACTGGAGTCAGTGGGAAGTCTGAAAGACAACCCTGTATCCCTGCACTGAGGGTGCTGTGTAACACACATAAGAAATGGTTGTCTATGGAGTAGGTGAGGCTCCATAGCCCAAGATCACACAAAACACACACAGCAAGACACATGTAAGAGTGGGATAAAAGGCTCACACTCTGACCAAGTGAAAAAAATAAATCCTAGAAATCCAGCAAAGTTGCTGAGGGACTCAGTAGGTAAGGGAAATTAGCCATTTTGGGGAATTCTCCCTAACAGAGCCTCTTTGAAGTTTGTGTCATGGAAGACCACCTTTCTGGTGGCGATCACCTCGGCCAGGCGGGTTGGGGTAGTGCATGCACTCTTCTGTAAACATCCATATTTGTCATTCCACTTAGCTACGGTGGTTCTGCAAACTCATTCTTTATGCCAAAGGTTTATTCAAATTTTCATCTTAATAAGCCTTTGGTCCTGCCAGTGTTTTTTCGGAACCCTTCTATGCTTTTTGAGAGGACGTTGCATTCCCTGGATGTTGCTCGCGGCTTGAAGTTCTATGTGGCACCACAAATGATTTTCAGAGGATGTCTCAGCTGTTCGTCAATTCTGGACCTGTGGGACATTGGAAGGTCCTGTCTAATGCTTCCATCTCCAGGTGGCTCTCCGGCTGTATGATGCACTGTCATTGTCTGGCTAACAGACCACTCCCAGGCCGGCATAGAGCCCAATCCACCAGAGCTATTGCACAACAGTGTTTCCCTCTGGTGGTCACCCGAGACACAAAGTCAGGACTGCTACGTGCAGGTCCTCCAGAACCTACACAGGATTCTACTGCGTCGACTGGCATTCCAGGGAGGAGTGCCGGGTCCCCCATGCAGTGCTTCACATCCTGTTTGCATGAGGTGAGTCTGTTCCAGGTGTAAGTATATTGCTTCTGTTGAGCCTTGCCACCTCCTGTGGTTGTGTATATGTACTGCTGTGTAATCGTATTCATGAGGATGTGAATCCATGCAGATCCCATGCTGGAGAAGGAACACGTTTCTTAACTGGAAATCTTGTTCTCCAGCATGGGTCTTGGATAGATTCACATGCAAACCCTCCCTCCTTCTCCTCTCTGGCTCTTCTTGGTTCATAGTGCCACTTTTTACGCTACAAAATCTGAAAATGGCCACCAGGGGTGGAGTTTAGGAGGACGCGTGTCATTGGCTGGGGGCAGTATGACTCAAAGGATGATTGGCTATATGATATGGCATTTATAACGCGCCTATACACAAGTGTTTCAAGGCGCAATGAGGCAAGGGAGGGGGAACAGAGGGAAGACAGACAACGATCTTACTAGGCCAGGTGACATTGAGATCCTGCAAGTGCGGGAGAGGGTGGGGGAGTTTGAGGGGAAAGGGGGAGTTGCAGTGCAGTACATAGGATAAACAGTAATAAAATAAAAACAATAAATAAGAAGTGTGGCAAGTGCAAGGGTAAGTGCAGACATCAGTGTCAAGTGCTGGTAGGGTGCTGTAGGGATACAAACACAGCTCCAGAGTGCAAGGGTTGCCAGGGGGGCAGTGCAGGTGTGCAACTGGTGGGGAGGGGACCTGGGCCCAAGAACAGAGGGTAGCCTGGTGACCAGTGCAATTTCAGATTCGGCCAGGAGTTCAGCAGGGGAGAGGAGGAGAGAAAGCAGAAGCAAAGAGGAATGTTTTGAGGTGCTTCCGGAACCGGAGATGGTTCTCAAGTTTCAGGGAGGCTGTTCCAGAGGCAGGCCCCAGCCGAAGAAAGAAATCTGCCACCAACTCGTTTCTTGGAGAAGCGACTGACCCTGAGGGAGTTGGAGGCGAATGAGAGAAGAGCTCAAAGGAAGATATTTAGGAAGAGAGATTTGGAGGTATTGAGGCCCCAGACCCCAGAAGGCCCTGTGAACAATGCAGAGACTAGCAGTTTTTAGTGTAAAGCAAAACTGCTTTCTTTCTTGAGCATGTGAATCCATGCTGGAGAACAGGAGTTACAGGTAAGTAACCTGTTCCCTGTGCGTTGACTTCAGTGACTGGATCCCTTTACTGCAGTTCCCTCGTCTTCTGGATCCTCTTTTAGTCCCTCGATTCCATAGTGCTCCTTTGGCAGATCTGGTATCTTGGCTCGTAGATTTGCTTTGGCAAGCACTTGCCGTTCAGCAGTTGGGGTGTTTTTGATGGAAATAATGGGTGGGGGTTGTTTTTAAGAGGGCCTTTATACCACCAAAGGTCCTGTTGGACTCGTGGATAGTTTTATGACTGTGTGTTCACATTTTTCTGAATGTCGGCCGTGCCTATAGCAGTTGCTGAACTCTACAAACTGTTGATAATGTTTTTGCACAACATTTCTTTTAAAAATGACAAATCTTTTGTGTGGCCCTTCTCTTATTGTGTCTTGCAAGTATGTATTATACCTTCTAAGCATGCTTCGCTTCCCAAAGTGCTGAGCCATATGATACGCTGTGTGCTGAGTAGGGTCCGTATATCTGCTACCCGGGGAAAGATCTCTGGAGTGGGGGTGCAGAGTTGCTATTGTCAATCTGTACTATATGCCTACATGCTCACACCTCTGCCCCCTGGTCATCTATTGCCTGCATTGAATGGAAACCCATAATAAACATTGGATCATTTCAAACTTTGCATCTCTGCCACAATCTCAAGGAGAACAAATTGCTTTATGCACCAGATCATTTTTTGCATACACCTTACACAAACCTTTCTTTCTTCCTATTTAGGAATTTGAACTGCTTTATTTCTCGCTCAGCAGCGCACGTATTTTCTTCAGAGCAGACAAAACTGCTGCAGAAGAGAACCAAGAAAAGAAAGAAGGTTGGTGTGTTTTACAGGAATTATTCTGATTTAGCCGTTGAACATCAGCTTAGTTGTTATTGAGAAATATGTTGTGGTTTCATCATGATACGTAAATAACTAATCTAATATTAGTCAGTATCGCAGAGGCACCAGTGTCTGAGTACGATGTGCTCGACCTCACAGCACACAGCGTCTCCGATGTAACTCTCAGTACCTTGCACTTGCTCTCTGTATCATTTTTCAGTCATTCACGTAGGAAAGTGACTTATTGAATATATCAATGCAAATATACTATATATGACCTGTTTAAAAACCTGTATGTAATGTTATTTCACTTTAGTTGTGACATCACTTCTCATCTGTAATAGGGAAATTGTGACTTTCACAGCAAGAGATCAGGCAGCACCTTATAAAGTAACATTCAGAATGTTTTATTTTTCAAAGAAAGTGCCCCCAGGGTGTGGGGCAGACTGCAATAATGATGTGCTTTGAGGACTGTAGTCCCCTACTCTCTCCCTTTTTCTTTTTTGTTCTGCCGCTTGGACGTCCGGTAAAAGTTGTCTTCAGTGTCTGTGGTTTTAAAGTGCCATGGTGCTCCTTCTTTCGGGGCTTGGCTGGGTGGTGTGACAAAGGGCCCAGCCTTGCTTTAGGCGTTGGGACAGGGTGTTGCCTGGGCGCTGCCACATTTTGTGATGCTCAGCCCGGGCACTATGTGGGGAGTAGCTCATCATTCACCACATCCTCAACTGTGAACCTGGCAGGGACTTGTCGCAAGAGCAGCTTAACTGAGAAGGCTCTTTTAAGAAAGATTGTCTCCAGTAGAGTCTCCTGTAAATCTGCTTCATGAACCTCATCCTGGAGGAACTAGACTCTCATGGGCACGACCTCCTGAAATAGTTTGCAAGACGCGCACAATGCAACTTGTTTGTTTCTATTTTCCCATGGGCTCCCACACTTTAAGTGAGGCGCCTAGATGATGTAACCCAGAGCGTGCAGGACTGTCAGACGCTCTTTCCGGGTTTATGCAGCGTCTCGATATCCAAGATTGACTGCCATGAGGAAGCCTCCGTCCATGGGAGAGTATAAGGTGAGCACCGACTGGGAAAGTGGGCCGGGAGCTTGGAGTGGGCAGAGACCAGGAGAAGGAGTGTGTTGAAAAAGAGGAGATGCATGGAGGTGACTAGGAGAGCTAGAGGAGAGGAGAGTAGGACAATAAGTGTGAAGAAAATGTATCAGAAAGAAATAGGTTGCAAGGAATATCAGAGTATGGTAATTGCAGGAGGTACCCATGAGGTTGGGGAGAACTGCACCAACCAAGTGTTGGGGAGAGGGCTTCCCCCAAGTTGTCGGGAGAGAGCTATTCCCTAGGGCAGGGTGAAAGTGCCGAAAGCCCTCACCCCGACCGCCGTGCCTTATCCCCAAATAAGTCGGCAAGAGAACTATCTCCGAGTTTGGGAGGTTTACACCAGAGGTTGGAGGGAGGAAAGCCACAGAGACTAAGGAGAAGAGGACAGCAGTTGCTAAGAAGAGAAATACTGAGAAACAATCCCAAGAGTGGAGATTGGCACTGGGCAAGGAGCAGGGTCGAAAGAATGGGAGATCAGGGGAGCCCTGCAAACCCCAGAACTACAGTCAGTAGCCCCTCCCTCTGGCACCATAGCCAACCTTCTAAAACCCCCTCCATCCACAATCCCAGGTCTTGCTGACACTCTAGTCATTTCAACCAACCATACACAAAGATGGCACTGCCCCTAAAGCATATCAAGGGGGCCGCCCACACTACCACCTCACATGAATACATGCCTCACTCCTGCAATGCATCTCCGTAAGCACCCTAAAAACAGCACGCATCTGCTCCGTAAGCACCCTAAAAACAGCACGGATCTGCTCCGTAAGCACCCTAAAAACAGCACGTATCTGCTCCGTAAGCACCCTCAAAACAGCACGTATCTGCTCCGTACGCCCTCTAAAAACAGCCCGTATCTGCTCCGTAAGCACCCTAAAAACAGCACGTATCTGCTCCGTACGCCCCCTAAAAACAGCATGTATCTGACTTCTCAAACAATCCACCTTGTATCCAGACGATCTTGCAAACTACTGATCGATCTCTAGCTTCCAATTAATTTCAAAAATCACGGGGAAGGCACTTGGCAACCAGTTGTAAAATCGTATAAACCTACACGGCCTGCTCCAGGATTTACCCATCAGTACTCAGACCAAAATTTAGCAGTAAAACGGCTACTTTCCAGGTCACGCATGATGCTCTTTAAATCCTGCACAACGCGATTTGTGCCTACTGGTCCTACTCGACCTGTTGACTGGCTCACACTGACCCGCCTCCTTGTGTACAGAATGGACCTCTCTGGCACATACCCTTATTATAGTTCCCCTCCATGACATGTGCAGTGCGCTAGTCCTTCCGAGCTGGATTTACGTTACATGAAACAGTGTTTAAATGAGCTCACGCTGTGGAACCACCATCATCATACTGTGGATTATTGGCCAGGGTGACCCTGACGTTGAAACTATTTGGTCATAAGGAGACTAATATACTCTCACTTTTCAAACTACAGAAAAGACACCTTCATACTTAAGATCCTGTTCCTCACTTGAACACTTTATCAGAAAACACCATTTAAGTCTACATAAGTCTATGCCTCTTATTGACTCCCCTGCCCCACTTGACCTTGACAGTGGATGCTCCTGTGTCACCCTTGCCTGAATGTCATTGGTGCAAATTCCCACCCGTTGGGCTCAATGGGCCCCTGGGTCACCGGCCGGAGTTTTGAGCTTGTATGACTTGCACCAGATCGCTCTAGGATTGGGAATGGCAAGGCACAAGCCTGGGGATGATGCTGGCAGACTCTTCCAGAGTTTCAGCAAACAATGGTGCATTGGACACCCTCCCAGTTGGATACTCCTTTTTTCTTTTCCTCTGTTCTACCTTTTGCATTCCTCCATGACATCTGATCAGGCCATCTTCTACTACCTTGGAAGCACCTGGACGCTCCTTACTACGTCTGCCTCTTCCTGTGTTGTAGCCTACTTCCTCTTCCCCAGATGTTTACAGTCCTTTGCACTCTTTGCTCTTGCTTACTCTCCTATTTGCTCTTTTCAGGACTTAATTTCAACCTCCTCAGGTCTCACATTCCGTACTATCCTACTCCTTTTCTTCCAGTGACCTTTCTCAGCTTCCTCCTCCTCTGTTTCAAGCCCTCTTTTCCAACCTCCGCCATTCTTACTTATACTCTTCTCTTGCCCTTGTGCTCTCAGCAACCTTCCTCTAACCTCTGCTGCTTTTGTTCCGACTGTGTCTTTCCCTTCATGGTCTTTTTGACAACCTCTCCTCATTGCGGGAGATGAATGTCTGTCTCCAACCCCACAGGACTTGTTTATACTGTTTGTGCAAGGATCATGACCCACAGGATTGAGCAAGAAAAAGGGGGTTTCGACCCTTCCCCTACTGCGCTCACTGTGTTAGTGGACAGGCACATGCGCCATCTCCCACCCCTCCCCGATCAAGGAAGTGGCCTTGGACCTTAGAGGGACATCACCACCTCAGCAGTGGCCCCTGCATCCGTGGGTACGAAGCCCCAGTGAAGAGGACTTCAAACATTGCACTACAGCAGGGAGAGGGTGTTGAGATGGATTTTCAGAGTCAGTTCTACTGACAGATTCTGAGAGGCCACCCTTTTCTGATGAACAGGGACAACCCCTTTCTAGCCAAACTATCTGGGTAGTTTGACTGAACCGCAAGGCTTAGACTTAGGAGGGCGAGTGAGTGGTGAAGGGTTCGATTAAGCACACACAGAGCAGTCTTAATACAAGTCAGGCAGAATGTATACAAATACAGTTGTTTGTTTAGGCTGTCGACAGTTTTTAGCGATTAAACCGCACAGGTAAGTAACGCACTAAAACATTCTCTGCTAGGCGAACTAACACTTTACTTTTAAGCGCAAATACTTTTCAAGGTACTGTAAAGCAAGTGAATAAAGAAATTGAACCAGGTAAGTAATCAATACTTTGAGAACTGATAGAATGAAAGAAAGGAGTTTGCAAAGACCATACACAACCTTAGAACTAAGGCTCTAACCTTAAAAAGTCCCCACACTGTACTGTGTACCATATACCATCTACTTCCTATGGCCACTGGGCTTTGTCTGAAGTTTTCCCCTTCCATTTCCATTGACCGGCCCTCTACTGCCTTTGTCAGTAATATGGAGACTGTGCCAAGGCATCAGAGTGTTTCAGTCACTAACACACCAATTTTAGTTCCATTTCATAAATTCTCGCGCAAGGAATGGTATCTTTGGCACAACCAAAACAACAAATAAATCTAAAAAGGTTGGCTTGTTGCAGGCTCGCAAAAGGAGACATTTGTGGATATGTTTGCGCTCTGCAAATTCAGATTTATACTTGGTGATGGTTTAACCGGGCACATCGAATGTGGCTCCTTCATACCCTGTGTTAGGGAGAATTCTCATTCTATGGCTAATTTCCCTTACCTACAGAGTCCCCCAGCAGCTTTGCTGGATTTGAAGGGTTTATTTCTTTTTGCCTGCTAAGAGTGAGACTCTTTTTCCCACTCTTAGGCATTTTTGCTATGTGTGATCTAGGCTATTTTTGTGTTTAATGCCTATGGGATCTTTATGCACATGTGTTACACAGCACCATCCGTGCAGTGACACAGGGGTGTCGTAGCGACCCCCAAACATAGACTCCATACCCTGGGACTGACTACTGTCTCCCAGGGCATGTAAAGTCCCCGTTGACTTTACTAGTCAAATCTTTATGAACTAAACCAGTACAACCCATCTTACTATGGAGGTATTGGAAGGGGTTAATAGTTGTTTCCCTATGTTCATTTTCGAGGGGGTACCCTAAAGTCCCTCTCTCAAAGGTTTCTGGCTGGTGGCAGTGGTTACTACCATAAATATTCGACCGCAAATATTTTTCTATGGGATTTTCCCATTGTTCGAGGCTACCGCTTTTTCCTGACAGCCTCTAACATACCGCCGGTGCATTTTAATATTAACTTTGCTCCGGTAGGTTTTTATTGCCAGAACTTTAATATAACTTATTTCTCGAGTCTTTCTCTACAATCCTAACCCAGGTCGGGGATCATTTGTTTGTCCATTTGGCGGGCTTCTGCCCAGAAGCCCTCCTTCCGGCACCACTGAGTCTGGGGTGGGTCCATTCTGTGGGAGGGAGTAGGACCCCTGGACAGGGTTGCCTCCGCAACCCATGTCGCACTCTATCCTGATAGGCTGGAAGGTCTCCCGCCAAGATGACCACTCGACTGTGTGAGTGACAGCTAAGCTGTATGAATGGGGTTCTTTTTGCATAAAAGCAGGGTCCTGAGGACTGGAAGAGCAAGACGTCGCCACTGGAACTAAGAAGCCGAAGAGGAGAGAAGCCAAAGACATCTGCAACGTCTGAACCACCGGAGAAGCCCTGCTGCAGCGTCTCACCACTTTTCTCCACACGACGAAAGAAGATATTCATCTGAAAGAGCCTTCTTCCCTTGAGCTGGTGGGGCCAACCAGTTTGCCAATCGCCTTCCCGAACCTGCCGTGGTCGAATCGCCAGTGCCCTGCACTTGGAGACCGGATAGCCAGGCAGCTATCGACCCGGACCGCGATTAAATGGAACGTACCTTTTAAACTTCGTTTTGGCAGCACCGCAGCTGGTTTCATCCCTGGGTAGGGCAGTAACTCGAACCTTCCTCCACGCGAGAGCATCTCTTCCTCTGCTGGATCACCCGAACTGCAGGAACTACCAGGAACAAACGCCACCACAGGAGCCACTTCTTCATTTAAGGTACATTGTTCCGCCAGGCCGCCCTTTCTTCGCGGTAATGCTAAAGGTGTTTTCAATCCTTTACTTACCTGTTGGGTTTGCCACCCCCTCTCTCTTAACATTGTCTTTTCAACTTTTGCAACCACCAATTCAAATATCGTTAACCAAAGACTTGACTGCAGCTACGAGAACATTTTGCTCCTGTGCCCCTGCCCTGTACCACTAACTCTGGCACAGGCCTACTGACTCTGGTCACATTTGGTAGATCTTCCTTCTCGAGATTGATTCTCCATTCAAACGGTGTGGTGCACCCCTTTCTTATAACTACTCTTTCTTCCCACTGCATAATGATTGTGAAATGCCATTTTGCTTAGTTTTCATTCTAAATATTGCTTATATTGATGCACTGTCTTGCTGAACTGGTTCACAACTAATGGGAAGTGTTGCTAGGGTGTATAAGAACCTATTTCTGAATAACTTGTGCTTTCCCTCCCTTGTGAGGAATTGTTAGAGGATCCTTTGTGTGTAGTTTTCACTCCTTTTTACATGGGGCCACCACATGTGGCTGTAGCCCCGCCTACCTGAGCCCCACCCAGTGCATCGCCCTTCAGTCCTTTTCTCTGTGCCGTCGGGGTTGGACGCGCTTGCATCGCTGGGATTGTTTGTTTTTTCTCATCCTGTCCTTCAAACTTCCGTCTCCATTTTCGCTGTCATCTTCATCGCTGTCTATGTCAGAGGGACTGGGTTTTGTGTCCTGTTCTTCTTGAGAGTGTCGCTTTGCGAGGGCGGATCCTCATTCTATTTGTCTGGAGTGCTTAAGCACACAACATCGGTTCGATTCCTGTCTTTACTGGGACACTCTATCCGTTCGGGCACTTCAGGGAAGGCTCCTCAGCTGGGAGGACGTGTTCCAACGGCTACCTCTGGCTCACTTTCAGCAGTTTGACGAGAAGAGTAATCGTCCAGTAAGTTCCTTACTTTTTAGGGCCCCCGGGCTGGGTGACTCCTTCCCGGGGTCTTCAAGTGCTAGGAGGGGGCCTTGCAGCACTCGTCTTACCAGGGTTTGCCCTGAGGTATACCAAAAGGATCTAACCTGTATACCGGAGTAAACTCCAAGTTTCCCCTTCAAGGGCCTAAGTGCACCCCGTGGCTAAATCTACCGGGGTAACTCCTGAGGATCCCCAGTCAGAGACTAAACGTACTAGAATTTTTCCTGAGGTTCCCTGGAAATGGGCTAAAAGTACCGGTGTTGCTCCTGAGGATCCCCAAATAGGGGATAAAAAGTCTGAGGCTTAGAAGGCAGGTAAATGTCCAAGGTCTTACACTAGCGGCTCTGCCGAAGTTTCCTCAGAGGGACCCAATAAATCCTGTGGTGACAATGGCTTAACATAGGCCTGCGACGCTGGTCTCTTTAGAGTGCGACAAAATGGCAACTCCACCTACGTGGTCAGAGGTGTCCATTTTGTTGGGTCCTTCCAAATCAACAGTTTTAACGACTTTGTCAGGAGGACCCCGGATGATGGCTGAGCCGCTCTTTTCATTGTCAGGCTAGATAACAGAAATTTATTTCAGCCGGCAATCGACTGGCGCTCGTGATTTCCCCTTCCGCCAACCATTGCACACCCTCCAACGTCCACTCCTCTGCATTATGTTGATCCAGTCAGGAGCAGACGATTGTGGCAGCCTACCTCAACGGAGTTGTGGAGATACACTCTGTTGGATTGGCCATTTCTACCCATTCCTCAGTCTAGGCCTTCCGCAGAGGATGCTTACTTTGGCAAATTCCAGGCCCTCATGCACTTGGACTTGATGAAGGAATATTCTAGGAGTCTCTTCAATGATATGTACCCTATTCCTCTCACGCCTTAGTCTGTTTATTCTCTAGTGGACATATAGCACTGTCTCCCTTGTGAAATCAATTTCTTGCTTTAATTGAAAATCTATTGCGATCTTCTTTCTAAAAGGCACTTTCAATGCTTAAAAAATGTAGAATGAAAAACAAGTGTCGCAATACATGAATTATACACAGTATAGCTATTTCTAATTTCCTAAAGGTATTGACACACATTTCCATTTAATTCCAGGTTCAAGCGTCATTATAATTGAGTTGCATCCCTCCTGCTGAACCGTCTGCTAATATAAGACGGGGAAACGCAGGTCGAGGGAATTTGAGAGGGAATCCTAGGCAATGTGCAATTTACTCAAATCAACCAATTGAATCAGGAAATGGAAAAATGAAACAATGAAGACATAATGGAGTGAACGCATAATACAAGAAGAAATGTAAAAGTGTACCTAAACATGCAAGTGCAAAAGACTCCATATAGATACAAGAAATAAAAAAAGGAAACAAGAACCTGTATTAAATTCAGATCATTGACATAAGAATCTGTAATAGAGTAAAGACAATTGGCGCAACAGATTCAGACTTTTTTTTTTCTTTCTGGTCATGTTCAAGGCACTAGACGGCCTCAGAGCCATAGGGTCTGATGCTGCAGCCTTTTGAGTACAGTCATAACATTCTTTTGAATTCATATACCAGCCAATCTGGATTCGCCAACAGTTGTTTTAAGGCTGTATTTCCATAAAGTTTACCTCTCGAGCCTTAGCCTGTTCCGCCACTGCCTCAGCAGGTACCAGAATTGCCTCCTCCGCTTTCAGCAGGGCCTCCATTCCCTCCAGTTTCTCTGGTGCTGCAAACTCCTGTTGTGCAAGTCCCTGAGCTAAAAGGGCCTGATCCTCCATGTTTATTTCGGAACAGCCTTCAGTTCCCGCTACAAAGGATGAGGGGCAGATGGACGAAGATAATGAGCACCTGCCACATTCTATCAGAGCGCCTCATGACAGGGTGTTCCATTTGATGGTATTACTAGAAATTCTAACCCCGTAACCTGCATCCCTGCAGGAGGGAGCTCTCTCTCGGGGGCCCTGACCTTAATATCACAAGAGCGCTCTGGTCTTTTTCTTCAAAAGGACGTGCTCGCAGAGGCCTGCCAAATTTGGGAGAAACACCAAAACACCTAAGAGTGGGAGTAAAAGAGTCTCACCCTTAGCAGGAGAAAAAAAAACAAGAATCCATCCAGCAAAGCTGCTGGGGGACTCACTAGGTTTGGGAAATTAGCCTTATAAGAGAATTCTCCCTAACACTGGGTCTCCGGTGGGAGGAAGGATCTCTTCCCATCTGGAGACATGAGGACCATTACCGACAACCAGTGGGTTTTGTCAGTTGGCCGATCGGGTTTTCGGCTGCCTTTCCCAGCTACCCCACCTTCTCATCCCTTACAACAGGCAGGGTCTCCCTCTCTCCGGGCCGAGTTGCAGAAGCTCCTAGACCTCAGAGCGATGGAGCGTGTCCTAGGCCTGTCTTGACTTTGATCTGTAACCCAAGTCGGCTTCCTACAAGAGTTCTCTGATCTCTCATGGCGACAGTTTTGTCGCTATATCGTGCACCCAGAATACTGATTGTACTGTTAATATGCCACACTGTAATATTATATATTGTAATTATATAACATGATGTATATTGTAATTATGTAACACTCTCACAAGGTCTGGAAGGAAGAAACTAAAAAAGGCACTCGTAAGATCCAACCCTGGTCTGCCCATCGCAGACACCTACATCAATGCTTCTTCCAGACAAACTAACACTGATATTCTCTTTACTGTTCTTTCAACTAACCAACGACCCCTCATATGGTCTCTGAGGTCTCCCCTTTCTCCTCCTCACCCATTTCTGGCGGCACTAGATGGTAAGTACTCTTGGCTCACTTTGCATCTTCCAAATGCACCATTAATGTCTTATTACAATGGAACTATCGTGGCCCAGGGCTTTCAGGCCAGCCTTCTCCCTCTAGGCAAGCCTGGTCCTTCCCTCTCCAACTTCCCACCCTTGCCTTACATCCCTCCTTTCCTAACCCCCCACCCACTCCCAGGGGTTCCAAGTAGAAGCCTGCTTCACTTAGCTACTTACAGCTCTCGCTCTGCCATTAAACACTCCTCTGACATCTGTTGCCTCCTTGAAGACCTTGACCTCCTTGCCCTTACTGAGACTTGGTTTAATGCCAGCCCCGTCACTGCCTTTGTCACTCTTCTTCCTTATGGCTACAAGATCATATCCAACCCCAGACCCTCTCAATCTGGTGGAGTGGCTCTGATCTTCCCTGAGTGGTTTACTGCTGCCATCATCCCTACTCAATCCTATTCTCCCTTTGAAAGCCTAGTCTGCAGGCTGTCTATCTCCCCTTCTTTCTCTGTTACTCTCGCTACCATCTACAGACCCCCTGGTCATTCCTCCCTTGTCTTCTTGGAATGGGCTGACCTCTTCTCCTCCCCCAAACATATCCATCTCGACTCGATCTCGACTCCCCTGATGCGGATAACTCTCTCTTCCGTGACCTCTGCAACACTCTCTCCCTCACAATACTTTGGATGCTCTCATCTCATCAGACATTCCTCTCTCCAACTCCCTCACTGCCCCTCTATCCTGGTCTGACCACTCTCTCCTCCTTCATTTTCCTCCCCTGTTCCCAGTCTCCTTCTTTTGCACTGCCAATCTCCTTCTCCGTCATGCAAACGATGAAGCGTGCTTCTTTCTTCATACCTCCCCTGTCCCCTTCTTTGGATTCTCCCCCTGACTCTGTCCTAACTAACCTCCATTTCGAGGGGATAGGGTCCTCCGACGTATTCCATATCTATGACATGTAATCACCAAAGCTGTGCTGCTTCAGAAAATCTTCGGCGTCCTGCGTCGATGACGTCGATACGCCACCCTCGAGGACCTCCTCCGACAGCCGACGTCACTGGATGTTGTAAGTAGGACGCACGACGCCAGTAGCCTCGGTTCTGTTTTTTCCGCGAACGTGTTAGCTTTGGCCTTGACTCTTTGGAGTTTCAGTTCTTTCTCGGTTCTTCAAACCTGTTCGTATTGTGAAGTATATTCTTCGTGAAGATATCTACCTCGTCATCCACCCCGCGTACTGGCTTTAAGAAGTGTGGGGACTGTGGGTCCAAGATGTCGGTGACTGACTCGCACAACGCCTACCTCTGGTGCCTCTGGGAGGCCCATGACACAGATGACTGTGTCGACTGCCAGTCGCTCACGTCCAAAGCCTTGCGGGAGCGCAAGAAGTTGTTGTCGGTAGGTAAGGTGTTCAAGCCATGGAAGTCGAGGTCTGCGGGGCTTTCGACGGACGATTCGAGGGGCGAGTCTCCGCATAGTCGTCGGAAGTCCAGTGTGTCTCGGTCCCGGAGTCGGTCCCGCCACTCCTCTGCCTCTTTGAGGCACTCCCGGAAGCGCCGTCATCGGTCGCCTTCCCCGTCCTCATCCGAGGGCTCCACCCGTCGGCGGGTCGCTTATCTCACCAAGCATGCGACGCCAGAGGAATGGGCTTCCTTCGGGAAGAAAATGTTAGCGATTCTCGAATCGCAGGGCACTGGTCCATCCGCGCCTCCGAGTGGGGTCGGTCGTCATCAGTCGATAGACACCGCTCGCACGCCTTCGGGCTCGGGTGGTCGGCACGATTCGCGGGAGAGGTCCCACTCGGACAAGGGGAATCGTTCTTGTCATGCCGGGTCCAGGTCACGGTTCTCGACGCGCTCGAGACCGTGTGCACTTGTGGTGTCTTTGAGGAAGACGTTGATGCCGGTGGCGCTGAGGTCGTTGACAGACTCTTTCAAGGCCCCGCTTCCGAAGAAGTCGTCGACACCATCGGCGCCCATGCTGTCGAGGGACATGCTCGGGGCTCCGGCCTCGAGGCCTGTGTCGACACCATTGATGCTGTCGGCGCCGCGTTCGGCGTCAACGCCAATTCACTCGACTCCTTTTGAGGCTTTTTCGACGGGGGTACCCCGGGGCTCGGTGGAACCCCCTAGAAAGGCTCTGGCCAAGGTCAAGCATGGCTTTGTTCCACATTCTGTGCCTTCTTACCGCCATCTTGAGTTTATTTCAGAGGCGGATGAGGGCTCTGATGATGGCATGGTTCCTGATACTGTGCCAGACGAGATTCTCTCAGGCCATAGCCAAATTGAGGGCCTGCGGCAGTCCCTGCACGGTGCCATTGGGCTGGACACCTCTCCGGAGGTGGAGTTTTGTAGGCCTGAGCCTGGCACTCCTGCCGACTCCTCATACCGGCGCCTTATGTCTAGGGTCACCGAGTACTTGGGATGGTCTGCTCCCCCAGGGGATATTCTTCAGGATGACCTTACGGATATCCTCGACCAAGGTCCACCAACTGACCCGGTACTGCCGTTCCATATGGCTCTACAGAGGAGGGTGGCGGCGGCTTGCACTGCTTTGAAGAGTCTCCCGGCAGTGGGCAAGTCTTTGCCACGAAAATACCACCCAGCCAGTAGCGACCCCTGCTACTTGACCAAGCACCCCACTCCGGAGAGTTTGGTGGTGCAGGCGGCTACGGCCTGGCAAAGCAGGCGTCGTATCCTACCATCCCTCCTGATAGGGACGACAAGCGTTTTGACGGCTGGGCGAAGAAAGTGTTTTCTTCAGGGGGTATGGCGCTTCAGGCAGCCAACTCTGTATGTGCCTTGTCATATTTCACGCACACTCTGTGGAACTGTGTTTCCTTAGCGGCTGAACATATTCCCGAAGGGGCCGAACGGGATGGTTTCCTTGCCATGGTTCAGGATGGCAAGGATGCCATGTGTGAGGCCGTTCAGTCGGGTTTGGACATGGCAGATTACGTCAGCCGGTCCATGGCGGCGATCACCGTGATACGCAGGTTTGCGTGGTTGCGGAAGTCGGGGTTTGCTCCTGATGTGCAGGCCCGTCTCCTTAACATGCCCTTTGACGGGGAACATCTTTTTGGCAGCAAGGCTGACCTCCAAAGCTGCAGCGAAGTCGTTGGGCACTGCAGTTCGCCAACCTCCGCCTTTTCGTCCTAGGGGACAGCAATGGAGGGGAGGTTCCTTTTGTTATTACTCATCCTTTGGTAAAGCAAGAGGAGCTGCCAGTCAGAGGGGCCACCGTAGGAGTGCCAGAGGTGGAAAACAAGGTACTCAAGGTGCCAAGGCCGCTCGGGCTGTTGCCTCTTTGCCCTCGGGCAACGCCGCAGCTGCTTCAGCTCAGTCATGAGGCCATGTCCCATGGTTCGCCGGTTGGGGGAAGGCTGGCGTAGCATCTTGCAGAGTGGCGTGCCATTACTTCAGATATGTGGGTTCTGGAGATCATAACCCATGGCTACTGTCTTCCTTTCCGGCGGAGGCCTCAAGACAATCCATCGGGGAATCTCTCTTTGAAGAGTCCGGTTCCGCTCCTTGCGCCGGAAATTCAATCCCTGCTGGAGAAAGGCGCCATAGAACTGGTGCCTGTAGCGGAGAGGAACAAGGGATGGTATTCCCCTTATTTTTTATTTCCAAGAAAGACGGGGGATTGAGACCCATCATGAACTTGCACGGTTTGAACAAACTCCTCAAGAAGGACAAGTTCCAGATGGTTACTCTCTCTCAAGTCCTCCAGGCCCTTCAACTTCAGGACTGGTTGGTGTCTCTCAACCTCCAGGACGCTTATTTTCATGTGCCGATACATCCAAAGCACAAGAAGTGCCTGAGGTTCGCAGGTGGCGACTCGCATTTTCAGTTTCGGGTCTTGCCGTTCGGATTGACTTCCGCCAGAGGGTCTTCACCAAGCTCATGGTAGTGGTGGCAGCGCACCTCAGGAAAGGGGGGGATTCACGTCTACCCCTACCTGGACGATTGGTTGATCAGGGCGCGCTCTCCCGAGCAAGTCCTGGATCATCTGTCAGTCACCTGCCACTCCCTCCACGAGCTGGGCTTCTCCTTCAACTTGGAGAAGTCCCATTTGACACCTGTGCTCGACACGTCCCTGGGGCAGTGTTTTCCTCCCCAGGTGAGGGGTCATCACATTCAGCAGATGGTGCACAAGTTTCAGCTTTCCCAGAGTCTCCCAGCGTCGAGTTCTTGAGATTGCTCGGCCTCATGGCATCCTGCATTCTTCTGGTGCCAGATGCCAGGTTGCGGATGAGATCTTTGCAATGGACACTCAAGCTCCAGTGGTCTCAGTCCTCCGGCAGGTTGTTGGACCCTGTTCAGGTGCCGTCCTCGGTCGTCCAGGACCTTCTGTGGTGGACCGTCGAAGACAATCTGATGAAGGGGGCTCCATTTTGGTACCCTAGCCGGAGATGACGATCGTGATGGACGCATCCCTCTCGGGATGGGGAGCTCATGCCAACGAGTTGACAGTCAGCGGTCGTTGGTCTCCGTCGGAGTCCAGACTCCATATCAATCTGTTGGAGCTGAAGGCTGTCAGGCTAGCCCTGAAGGCTTTTCTGCCGACTGTGCGAGGGAAGAATGTCCTGATCCTGACGGACAACACCGTGGCCATGCACTACCTCAACAAAAAGGGGGAGGGTCACTTCCTCTGTGCAGGGAGGCGATGCAGATCTGGTTCTGGGCAATCCAGCAGGAAGTTTCGATCTCGGCAGTTCATCTGGCCGGAGACGAAAACGAGACGGTGGACGCTCTAAGCAGGCAGAGCACGATCTCTCACGAGTGGGAGTTGTCTCAGGAGATTCTCCTGGAGATCTTCGCCCTTTGGGGGACCCCTCAAGTGGATCTCTTCGCCTCCAGTGTCAACCGGAAGTGCGAGAGGTGCTGCTCGCGGGAATTTCACCCAAAAGGAGCCCTAGGAGACGCGTTCGTGGTGGAGTGGTCATTCCCACTGCTGTATGCGTTTCTCCCTGTCATCCTACAAGTACTGCAGAGGTTACGGAGGTTCGGTTCCTGGATGATCCGCATTGCTCCAGCGTGGACCCGGAGGACGTCGTACCCGGACCTTCTCAACTGCATCTGCCCTCCACGTCGTCTTCCCTACTGAGACGATCTGCTCTCATGGGATGGGGGTCAGGTTCTCCATCCAGAGGTCAGATCCCTCAACCTTCACGTGTGGTTTCTGGAAGGTTGAGGTATAAGGATTGGGACCTCCCTGAAGATGTGATGGAGGTGTTGCTCTTGGCCAGACGGCCAGCAACAAAGTCCCTGTACCGTTGGCGTAGGTTCTGCGACTGGTGCAGGGTTAAGAATGTGGATCCTTTTGCATGTGAGATTCCCATGGTTCTGTCTTTTTTGCTTTCTTTGGCCCACAGGGGCTTGCAAGTGGGTACCGTTAAAGGTTACCTGGCGGCGCTCTCTATATTTAAGCGCTCGTCTGAAGAGTGTTCCTATTTTAAAATTCCTTTAATTTCTCAGTTTCTGAAAGGGCCACTAATATGTTCCCTTCGTCACCTTTCCAGGTGCCCGGTTGGGATTTGAACCTTGTTCTCAAGTTCCTGATGGGTGCTCCGTTTGAGCCTTTGCATTCATGCCCTTTGAGACTGTTCACTCATAAAACTGTATTTTTGGTTGCGGTCACTTCCGCTCGCTGAGTGAGTTACAGGCACTTTCAGTTAAGCCAACCTTCACTGTGTTTCATAAGGACTGGGTTGTCCTTAGAGTTCGTCCTTCCTTTCTTCCGAAGGTGGTGTCGGAATTTCATTTAGGCCAGAAGGTTGTTCTTCCGGCGTTTTATCCTCCTCCACATCCTGGTAAGGAAGAGGAGAGGCTCCATAGGCTTGATCCTAGGAGAGTGTTAAGCTTTTATATTTCACGCATGTCCCGGGTCAGAGTGAATGATCAACTCTTCATTGGTTACGCTGGAAAGCGTTTGGGACAAGCTGTGATGAAATAGACTTTGTCTCGCTGGATTATTCTGGCTATTTCTGAGTGTTACCGCTTGGCGGGTAAGGAGCCACCGGTCGGCTTGCGGGCCCATTCTACCAGGGGTATGGCTGCCTCTACTGCCCTACAGAGGGGTGTTCCTATTCGTAACATCTGTGATGCAGCCACCTGGGCTTCGGTACATACTTTTGTACGTCACTACTCCCTCTATTCCATCCATGGGCAGGATCTGGCCTTTGGCAAGGCGGTCCTTTACTCCACAGTTTGATTGGACATTCTAAATTTTTGTTTTCTAAATTATTTTCCCACCTCCTTGCATTGGTACTGCTTTGGGAGTCTGTCATAGATATGGAATACATCGGAGAACCCAATCACCTCGAAGAACAAGTTACTCTGAAGGGGCCCCTGAGGGACCCTGGGATGTGGAAACAAGGCACAGTCACCACACACGAATAGATACGCCAAACACGAGGTTCTGTTCCCAAAATCTAGAGTTTAGTGCAATACAAAATAGTCCCGGTTGGCCAAGTGGTCTCACGCCTCGCGACGTGTGTCTAACAGACCTCGGGGGACGCAAGAGAGTGTAAAACGTACATCAGTTACAAATATACAAACGGTGCATCTTACAATCAGTAATGACACATTTGATGCCGCCCCCAATTCATTTCCCTTTGAATTAGAGGTGATGATTGACCATCGTGACAAATATGACACCTTAGACCACCATATAACAGTTTGCAATCTCCAGTTTTACAGACACCATTCTTTGTTTGCGAGAACACAGCGTTTCTGTTTTTCGTGGGCAAACACATACCAGGCCTCACTATCTCTAAGTTTCGATTCTCACTCTTGAGGTCAGCCCGCTCTCCAGGGCATCACTGGGCTCAGAAAGGGGGCCGTAAAGAAGAGCATTATTCAACTCTTTAAATGCTAGTTTCGTACAACGCTATTCTTTCAGGAGACTCGCTGGAATTCGTGTACTGATTAAATGCCTTGCTCCCTGTCTTCAAGGATATGTGAGGGAGAGAATCGGGCATTTCTGTCTGGCTCTCCGGTGTAATGTTTCAACATGTTTCTTAGCCTTGGACCATTGAAGCGAAATAATATGTACAGCAAAGCAGTTTTACATGAGGCAAAGTGGCAACGTTAGAGAGAGCAGAGAGAGAAAAAAAATGGCGATTCTGGTCATCTTAAAATGTCTTCACTCTAGTTAAACTAATAGCTACGCAATAACCAATGACTAATGAATATTTATTCTTACACTGTAAATGAGGTGGTTGGTCTTCGGCCAACCAATTATCATTCATTTCCGGACCCTCAAGGGGCGTTTGGTTTTTCTGGACTGACAACTCTCTTACCAGGTAACGTTCTTTCGATGGGATGGTCAGACGACGTATTCCATATCGCTCCCTCCCTGCCTTCCCCGCTACAGAATTTCTTATGCGATTGCAGCTTACGTTTCCGCAAGGCTTTGTGTGTCAGACTGGCAGAAGACTGGTGCCACACGTTCTGGGAAAAAACTAAAACTGAGGCTACAGGCGTCGTGCGTCCTACTTATAACATCCAGTGACGTTGGCCTTCAGAGGAGGTCCTCGAGGGCGGCGTATCGACGTCATCTACGCAGGACGCAGATGCCGAAGATTTTCCGAAGCAGCAAAGCTGTGGTGATTACATGTCATAGATATGGAATACGTCGTCAGACCATCCCATCGAAAGAACGTTACCAGGTAAGAGAGTAACTTGTTCCTCTATCAGTAACGCCGTGGATATCCTGCCCTCGTCATGTGTATTTGCCTGACGCCTGCCACCAAAAGCAACTCATGGTATGACTCTGACTTGGCCACTTTGAAACGAAAGTGCAAAGTGGCAGAGCGGAAGTGGCAGACTTCTAGCACATCCCCTGACAAACTGGCCTTTCGCCTACTCCAAAGGCAATACCGACTCCATCTGCTCCAAAGAAAGAGCTCATGTCCAAGCATGCATCCCCGGAGCCACAATCAACACAGCTGAACTCTTTAAAATCGACAAGGAACTCGCCAATCCTGCCGTAGTCTCCTCTTCTCCTCTCCCCTCCCAGGCCTTATGCTCTGCATTTGGCTCCCACCTCATCCCGTCCTTATTGGAATCTCCACAATCTAAAGGCAACACAAGGGGGGGGGGGTGGAATTCTGTGTCGTCATACCTGGAGAAATGGGAACAGTAAATCCACTATTGATTTCATTTTTGCCACCTAAGTAGTACTTCCGTTTAGCTATTCATTGGCAATTGCTTTTACAGAATTAAGCGACCAGGCCACTCAGTCTTTCTTTCCAGTTCCCGTTTTATAACTACCTCCGTTTAGGGGGCCCTGTAATACTACTTTCTAGGAAGAAAAAAACGTGGTTATCCTGGTGTGAGACATCAATATTTAAATACAATAGTTTTTTTTAGATCTCATCCCCACGTATTTTTCTGCTCTCCATAAGGACAATATGGATGCAGTAGCCTTTGTTAGAATTACAGAGAAGTCTGCTTTACTTTTATCGGCCGGCACTGCCCCTTTCCGTCTGATTTAGTGTCTGATTTGCAGGAAGAAGATCTTCCCTGCGTAAATCGGTCAGCACCATATACCTGGTTGTCTATTTTGGACAACATCCTATTTGATAGGACACAAACTGGCCTGCACCAAGCCCTCAGTGAGCGGAACAATTTAAAGATTAATTTTTCCAAAACAGCTATGCAATGGATTGCCTTTCTCCTGCAGATTCCTCATCAGATAGATATCCCTTCCAGCATCAGCTACTCAGACAATTATTCGACAGGGGGGGTGTATTGCACCTTGACTCCGCCATCGATCCATCTTTCCTCGATGCCTCAGTCGTCGGCTCCGCACTTGACTTAGGTTGTCATACATATACAGCGTCACTACGCCCCTGTACCTCTGTTCCTTTTTTTCCACACGTTCAGCACGCTACTTGAGGAACACCGTTATAGACTTTGATTTTCACTCGACGTTTTGTCGTTATTGTTCAACGCAAGTCAAGCCATGTCCGTACCCAGAGCCTTCGGATTCAAACGCTGCAGGGACTGCAGCTACAAAAGGGCAGTTATGCACCCACACATCTGCGTGTGGTGCCTCGGTGCCGGTCACGACACCAAGAGCTGTAGTTTGTGTGGCAAAATTAATCCCAAATCTCAGGGAACAGGCAGCAAGTCTCGTGGTAGGCCGACCTCCCTATAAATTCCCTGAGCGGTCAACTGTTCAGTCGTTTGAAACTGAAATGGAGGGGCTGACTCAGAATAGGAAGAAGAGGCATCAGACAAAAACACAAGAGGTCCCTTACCCGTAGCCATTCATCATCTTTATCCTCCCACAAGAAGAAACAACGACACTGACACAAGTACGATCCTTCAAGTGACTGCGATAAGACGTCCAGGGCGGAGTGGGAGGAATTTGAAACACAAATGTTAAACATGTTTCACAAGGCAGATGCGGGTATGGGCAAGACCTCAATGCATTAGGCCCTGGTAACTCCAGCAGCACCCTGTGACCCCGGCTCCAGAGGGAAAACAATCACGATGCCGTCGGCGGAGCTGTCTGGCTCAGCGCCGAGCAAGGTCTAGCCGCCTTCGGCACCGGTACTTGCCAGTGCACTTCAGTTGCCGGTTCTTTTTGACGTGCCCTTCATGCCGAAAACTTTCAGCATTGATTGCAAAACCATCGACATCATCGACCGCTCTTTCACGCCCAAGTCCAGGACTGACTCCGGCTCCATGGCTGACATTTTCGGCACCTCTGATGACGACGATCAGGGCGGCTTCGACCCTACGTACTCAGGGGCTGGAGGATCCGACTTTATTGTTAACCATGCAGACCTAGTGGCACTGGCTAAAGGTCTTCACAGCGCCAGTGGGCTTGACACGTCCCCAGACGTGGAAACACTGCAGGCCCACCCTTATGGCCACACTGCTGCCAAGTACAGGGCTTTGGTTGACAGGATAGTAGATGCCCTCGGGTGGAGTGCTCCAGCCAGGCCAGTTTCAGGCTTTGAATTAACTGACATTCTTGACGAGGGTCCTGCTACAGAGAGGGTTATGCCCTTCTATGCAGCTATTGCCGACTCCATCACCACCTTGTGGCAGCAACCTTGTACGACACCCCCAGTCAACAGGAGATGCAAGGAACGTGCCGAGACCTCTTTTCCTAGCTGTTGCAGTACCAGGAGTTATGTGCATTTTTGCTGAGCACTCAATTGGACATTGCAGGCATCATCTGAAAATCGTGTAATAATTGTCCTCATTGCCCACTTGGGCCACACATGCACGCTAATTCATTTGAAGTGCTTGAAGTGCTTTTACAGTGAAGCTTATCTGACTTCTGATGCCCCCTGAGCTGTACAGCCATGCCGACCTTTTCAAAATGGCTGCCGTCATTTCTTGTAACTTTATTTCGAGGGGATTGGGTCCTCCGACATATTCCATATCTATGACATGTAATCACCCCAGCTGTGCTGCTTCGGAAACTTTTTCCTGCGTCGATGCGCCGTCGTCGAGGACCTCCTCTTACGTCCGACGTCATCCGATGTGATAAGTAGGACGCACGACGCCGGTAGCCTCAGTTCCGTTTTTTCCGCGAACGTGTTGCTTCCGAAGCAGCACAGCTGTGGTGATTACATGTCATAGATATGAAATACGTTGGAGGACCCAATCCCCTCGAAGAACAAGTTACTTTCTTACCTGGTAACGTTCTTTCGATGGGATGGTCCGACGACGTATTCCATATCGCTCCCGCCCTGCCTTCCCCGCTGCAGAATTTCTTTTGCGATTGCAGCTTACGTTCCGCAAGGCTTTGTGTCTGACTGGCAGTTTACTAATGTCACACGTTCTGGGGGAAAAAAACTACAACTGAGGCTACGGGCGTCGTGCGTCCTACTTATCACATCGGATGACGTCGGACGTTGGAGGAGGTCCTCGACGACGGCGCATCGACGTCATAGACGCAGGACGCAGACGGTGAAAAAAGTTTCCGAAGCAGCACAGCTGTGGTGATTACATGTCATAGATATGGAATACGTCGTCGGACCATCCCATCGTAAGAACGTTACCAGGTAAGAAAGTAACTTGTTCTTTTGTGGGCATCCTGAGCCCACCTGCCTCGCCCGATTGGTTGGCCTGCTTCCCTTCGCCCAACCAGGGGAGCCGGCCCCTCCACAAGGCCCTCTTCCCAAGGTCTCCCTGGCTGGGCCCCACTTTACACCAGAGTTGCGAGGAGCATGCAGCAACATCTTTTTGTAGCTGTTGCAGTCCCAGGAGGTACGTGCCTTTTTACTGAGCACAGAGAGCACTCAATTGGACATTGCAGGCATCGTCTGAAAATTGCTTAATAATTGTCTTCATTGCCCACTTGGGCCACACATGCACACTAATTCATTTATAGTGCTTGCTGAAGCGCTTTTACAGTGTGAAGCTTATCTTACTTCTGATGCACCCTGAGCTGTACAGCCATGCCGACCTTTTCATAATGGATGTCGTCATTTCTTGCAACTCTATTCTTTCTTTGTGGGCAGCCTGAGCCCGTCTACCTCATCTGATTGGTTGGCCTGTTTCCCTTTGCCCAACCATGGGAGCCGTCAGGCAGTGAGCCTGCCCCTCCACAAGGCCCTCTTTTCAAGGCCCTGGCTCTACCCTGTCTGGAGCACCTCTCCCTGCAGCTACTCTGCACCGCTCCCAGGGCTCTCTCATTGACTTTGTTCCCCTGTTCACTGTGACGACCATCAAAACCTTGTCTTAAAAAAGTAACAAACTAATAATATTAAACACTTTTTTCTACTCTCTGGTGTGTTTGAACTGTGCATCCACCTACTTGTACTTCTTTTTAGTGCTTTCTGGTACAATTTGAATTTAGGTGTGCTTTCAACTGCATCCACCTTTTTGTACTGCTTTTTTTTTTTATTTCAACTCTATTGAATTTTTGTATGAGGATCACAGTTCACATATGAGACATTGGATCCGTAAACCCGGATCTACAGCTATACAACAAATGGAAGAAAAAGAAAACTAACTATGCAAATGTATCTTTTAGTCTACTCCCGCACCCCTCCCAACCGCCCCCCACCACAGTCAACCTAACAAAAGAACGGCTCTCCCCTGTTCCACCTATACTTTGTTACACCTCTGGGGGAATCCTTAGTTTCCTGGGCCGGTGTCGGTTCCAGTTTGTGTGTGGTAACCTCGAGCTTGGGGAAGTCCAGGCTTCGTTGCTCCCCCTCCCTTTACTGGTACTCCCAGACCTATTGGTTGTATTTTTCACAGAAAGCCGACCATTCCATTTCAACAGACCCAGCGTCTCCATGAATGGGCGCTGTTAAACGTTCCATCCGGTATAAGTTCCGGCCCGTGATGACCCATTCTTTCTTTCCAGGGAGAAGCTCTTTTTCAGCGTCTTGTCGAACAGGCCCTCTCAGCAAGGAGCAAGCTGTGGATCATGTTAGGCTGCCTTATGTAGTCATCTTCCTGCTCTTGCAGTCCAAACAGTATCGGCATCAGTGTTTTCCCCCTCTTGATCCCCTCCAAGTCCCTAATCCAACTAAGGACCTCATCCCAATAGGACTGGACCACATTGCATCCCCACACTCATGGCATCACGTGGGGCCCACACTTTGCAACATCTTGGCAAGCCTGACCAGGTCGTACTGCCACCTGTAAAATAGTTTGATGGCATACGGTTTGTACTGGCAGGAAATGGATGTCTGGGAGGCCCCCGCCACGCCTTCTGCCATGTCTGGGGCGTAAGCTCTACACCCAAATCTCCCTCCCAGCGCGGTCTCACCCTGTCTGTCGATCCCCTTTTCGTCTCCACTAGGGCCCTTTATAATGCACCAATTACTCCCTTGGAGCCAGACCCGGTGTCTAAGATATTCTCGAAGGGTGTAAGTTCCCTCTGTAATTTCCCTTTCCAGGCGTCCCTCATCATTACCTCCTTCAACTGTAGGTATGAGAAGACGGAGAGCTAGCCCAGTCCCAGTGCCTCTTCCAACCCCTGTATTGTAATGAAGCTGCCATCTTTCCACAATTGTCCCACCTTTTGAAGACCCACTTCATACCAAGTTTGGAACCTCTCTGGATTCGGGATAGCATCCCTGATCCCAGGGACCCATAGATGACCCAGTTGGGACGGCCAAGTTATTATGCCAATCAATCCCGCTCGCCTTCGCCAATTGTTCCAAATAGTGCCTGAAATGGGGTGCCCCCTTATCCCACGCAATAACTTTGACCTAGGAAGCCATAGCCATTCGCCCACCCATTGCAAGTCTTCCTGCCGTCGGAGATGTGGGATAAGGACCCTAAGCTGGGTGCCTTTATAATACAATTGTATGTCCGTGAGTCCCCCCCCCCACAAAGTCCTTGGGAAGACTCAATGTCAATCTTTAGACCCTGGGTTTCTTCCCCTGCCAGAGGAATCGTGAGAGGGTACCCTTAGTTGCTTTGAAATAGGAATCGGGGATCTGTATGGGAAGAATCTGGAACAGATAGAGAATCTTGGGGTGAACAATCTTTTTGATTATATTCAGTTGCCCCATCCAGGAGAAGGTCAGCTTTTTCCATTTCCCTAAATCCTTCTCCACTTCAGTAATCAGGGGGCGGGGGGGAGATTCATTGAATTGAATTATCTTGTGGTGTTAATGCCCAGGTATCGCAATGTCCCCAGGCTGACTTTCATCTCATCCCAAAAATGAGAATCGCCCCACCTCTCCGTCCCTGCTTTTATCCAAAGGATAAAGGACCGGTTTACCTGTGTTTATTTTGAACCCTGCCATACAACCATATTTTGAGGGGATTGGGTCCTCCGACGTATTCCATATCTATGACAGGTAATGTCTACAGTTGTGCTGCTTCGGAAAATTTTCAGAGACTGCGTCCTGCATCGATGACGTCGATGCACCATCCCCGAGGACCTCCTCTGACGGCTGACGTCACCCGATGTGATAAGTAGGACGCACGACGGCGTAGCCTCAGTTCTGTTTTTTTTCTGCAAACTTGTTCTCTTCGTGAATCTCTGTACGCCTGGACTCTTTGGAGTTTGCTGTATTCTTCTCAGTTCGTTGAACCTGTTCGGTTTTTGTGAAAACCTGTTTGTGACGATGTCTACTTCGTCTTCAACCCCGCGTCCGGGCTTCAAGAAATGTGGGGACTGTGGGTCCAAGATGTCGGTCACGGACTCGCACGACACCTGCCTCTGGTGCCTCGGGGAGGCCCACGATACGGACGACTGTGTCGACTGCCAGTCGCTCACGGCCAAGGCCTTGCGGGAGCGCAAGAAGTTGTTGTCGGTAGGTCGTGTGTCTAAGCCCCGGAAGTCGAGGTCTACGGGGCTTTCGACGGATGACTCGAGAGGCGACTCTCCGCGTCATCATCAGAAGTCCAGTGGGTCTCCTTCCAGGAGTCGGTCTCGCCACTCCTCCGCCTCTTCGAGGCATTCCCGGAAGCGCCAGCATCGGTCGCCTTCCCCGTCCTCTTCCGAGGACTCCACCCGTCGGCGGGTCGCTTATCCCACCATGCAAGCGACACCGGAGGAATGGGCTTCCTTCGGAAAGCAGATGTTAGCGATTCTTGAATCGCAGGGCACTGGTCCGTCCGCGCCTCCGAGTGGGGTCGGTTGGCACCGGTTGGGAGACACCGCTCGTACGCCTTCGGGCTCAGGTGGTCAGTACGGCTCGCGGGAAAGGTCCTGCTCGGACGAGGGTAGCCGTTCTCGCCATGCCCGTTCCAGGTCCCGGTCCTCGACACGCTCGAGACCGCATATCCTGTGCCGTCTTCGAGGAAGACGTCGACGCCTGTGGCGCCGAGGTCGTCGACGATTTCTCTCGAGGCTCCGCCTCCGAGGGGGTCGTCGACGCTGTCGGTGCATAGGTCGTCGAGAGACACGCTCGGAGCTCCGGCTTCGAGGCCTGTGTCGACGCCGTCGATGCTGGCGGCGCTGCAGCTGACGTTGACGCCGATTCGCTCGATGCCGATTCGCTCGATGCCGATTCGCTCGACGCCGATTCGCTCGACGCCGATTCGCTCGACGCCGATTCGCTCGACGCCGATTCGCTCGACGCCGATTCGCTCGACGCCGGTGCAGACTCGTTCGGCGCCCTCAACGCCTTTCGAGGCGGTGGTGTCGGAGGGGCCCCGTGGCACAGGGTTAGCCCCTAGAAGGGCTCTGGCTAAGGTCAGGCATAGCTTTGGTCCCCAGGTGTCTTCCTCTCAAAGCCTGGAGTACATTTCAGAGGGTGATAAAGGCTCTGATGAAGGCTTGGTTCTGGTTACGGTACCAGATGAGCTTCTCTCGGGCCATAGCCAGTTTGATGACCTGAGGCAGTCACTGCATGATGCCAGTGGACTGGACACTTCTCCGGAGGTGGAGTTTTGTAGGCCGGAGCCTGACACTCATGCCGATTCTTCGTACCGGCGCCTTATGTCTCGGGTCACTGAGTACTTGGGATGGTCGGCTCCCCCAGGGGAGTTCGTTCAGGATGATCTCACGGACATCCTTGCTGTTTCATATGGCTCTGCAGAGAAGGGTGGCGGCGGCTTGGACTGCTCCGGAAAGTCTCCCGGCAGTGGGCAAGTCTTTGTTGCGAAAATACCGTCCAGCCAGTAGCGACCCCTGCTACCTGTCCAGGCATCCCACTCCGGAGAGTTTGGTGGTGCAGGCGGCTACGGCCCGGCAAAGCAGGCGTCATATCCTACCATCCCTCCGGATAGGGACAACAAACGTTTTGACGGCTGGCGAAAGAAAGTGTTTTCTTCAGGGGGTATGGCGCTTCAGGCAGCCAACTCCATATGTGCCTTGTCTCATTTCACACACACTCTGTGGAACTGTGTTTCATTAGCGGATGAACATATTCCCGAAGGGGACGAAAGGGATGGTTTCCTTGCTATGGTTCAGGATGGCAAGGATGCCATGTGTGAGGCCGTTCAATCGGGTTTGGACATGGCAGATTGTGTCAGCCAGTCCATGCCGGCGAGCACCGTAATACGCAGGTTTTCGGAAGTCTGGGTTCGCTCCTGATGTGCAGTCCCCGCTCCTCAACATGCCCTTTGATGGTGAACATCTTCTTGGCAGCAAGGCTGACGAGAACCTTGAGAGGTTGCAGACCTCCAAAGCTGCAGAGAAGTTGTTGGGTGCTGCAGTTCGACAACCTCTGCTTTTTCGTCCTAGGGGACAACAATGGAGGGGAGGTTCCTTTCGCTATTACTCGTCCTTCAGTAAAGCGAGAGGAGATGTCAGTCAAAGAGGCTACCGTAAGAGTGCCAGAGGTGGAAAACAGGGTACTCGAGGTGCCAAGGCCGCCCGGGAAGTTGCCTCTTTGCCCTCAGGCAACGCCGCAGCCGCTACCACTCAGTCATGAGGCCAGGTCCCATGGTTCGCTGGTTGGGGGAAGGCTGGCGTAGCATCTTGTAGAGTGGCGTGCCATAACTTCAGATGTGTGAGTGCTCCGTTTGAGCCTTTGCGTTCTTGCCCTTTGAGACTGTTAACTCTGAAAACTGTGTGTTTGGTTGCGGTTACTTCCGCTCGCAGAGTGAGTGAGTTACAGGCACTTTCAGTTAAGCCACCCTTCACTGTGTTTCATAAGGACAGGGTTGTCCTTTGGAGTTCGTCCTTCCTTTCTTCCGAAGGTGGTTTCGGAATTTCATTTGAGCCAGAAGGTTGTTCTTCCGGCGTTCTATCCTCCTCCACATCCTGGTAAGGAAGAGGGGAGGCTCCATAGGCTTGATCCTAGGAGAGCGTTGAGCTTTTATATTTCGCGCATGTCCCGGGTCAGAGTGGACGATCAACTTTTCATTGGTTACGCTGGAAAGCGTTTGGGACAAGCTGTGACGAGACAGACTTTGTCTCGTTGGATTATTTTAGCTATCTCCGAGCGTTACCGCTTGGCGGATAAGGACCCTCCCGCTGGCTTGCGGGCCCCTTCTACTAGGGGAGTGGCTGCGTCTACTGCCCTGCAGAGGGGTGTTCCCATTCGTCACATCTGTGATGCAGCCACCTGGGCTTCAGTACATACTTTTGTACGTCACTACTCCCTCGAAGGCAGTCCTTTTATTCCGCAATTTGATTGGGCATGCTAAATTTGTGTTCCAAGTTCTTTTCCCACCTCCTTGCTTGGTACTGCTTTGGGAGTCTGTCATAGATATGGAATACGTCAGAGGACCCAATCCCTTCGAAGAACAAGTTACTTTCTTACCTGGTAACGTTCTTTCGATGGGATGGTCTGACGACTTATTCCATATCGCTCCCTCCCTACCTTCCCCGCTGCAGAATTTCTTATGCGATTGCAGCTTGCGTTCCGCAAGGCCTTGTGTGTCTGACTGGCAGAAAACTGGTGTCACACGTTCTGGGGGAAAAAACTACAACTGAGGCTCCAGGCGTCGTGCGTCCTACTTATCACATCGGGTGACTTCGGCCGGCGGAGGAGGTCCTCGGGGACGGCGCATCGACGTCATCCACGCAGGACGCAGACGCTGAAAATTTTCCGAAGCAGCCAGCTGTGGACATTACCTGTCATAGATATGGAATACGTCGTCGGACCATTCCAATCGAAAGAACGTTATCAGGTAAGAAAGTAACTTGTTCTCCTGAATCACACCTACCGTGGCCGGGACCGAGGTCAGCAGGTTCACCACATAGAGGAGCATGTCGTCTGCATACAGGCCCAATTTGTAAGTCTTCCCACCAACCACAACCCCCTCCACTTCCGTCTGTGAGCAAGGGGTTCCAGGGAGAGCACAAAAAGAGCAGGGGAAAGCGGGCAACCGTTCCTCGTCCCCCTACCCAGGTTAAACCACCTCAAATATTCCCAGTTTAGTAAAACACAAGCCATCGGGGAGGAGTAGATTACCATAATACCACGTAGAAATCTCTTGCCCAGCCCTATTTTAGTAAGGACCGCCTCTAGGAAATCCCATTCCACCCTGTCAAAAGCCTTCTCCGCATCCACAGAAAGGAGAGTGGAGTCCCCCTGCAGCTCTTGGGCCTCATTTATCAAATGCAGTGTCTTTCTCATGGTGTCTGCTCCCTGACGTCCCCCGACAAATCCCACTTGGTCAGAGTGAACCAATTTGAGTAGATGAATCTCCAGCCTTGCCGCCAAGACCCTAGCGTAGATCTTGGTGTCTGTTTAAAAGTGGCATTGTGCAATGGGAGCCGCATAATCTACGGTTCTTGCCCTAGTTGGGTATCGCTGTGATGAGGGCCTGGGCAAAGGAGTCTGGTGCTCTCCCCGTCTCCATAATATTGTTAAAGAGTAACGTCAGGAAGGGAAGCAGGACTGCCGAGAAGGTTTTATAGAATCCCAGGGTTAAACCGTCATCACCCGACGCCTTCCCAAGCCAAAGGCGCCCTATAGCGTTCTGATTTTCTGCCCCTGTGATTGGGCCGTCCATGGCCCGCGATTCAAGCCCCAGTAGTCAAGGGAACCTTCCCTTCACTCTTGTAGAGAACCTCGTAGAATGAGGCAAATGCTTCCTGAACCCCATCCACCATACCCACTCCTGCCCCTCCCTCAATCTCTAAGCCTGTTGTCCCCATAATCTTATGGCCAGAAGAGCATCAGCCTCATCTCCTTTCTCAAAAAATTTCTGTTCAAGAAACTGTGGATTACGGACCATCTTCCCCTCCTCCAGCAATTTTAACTCCTCTCTCAGGCCCCTAGCTGCCAAAATACCGTACTCCCTGTCTATGGGTGATGATTGGGCGAGCCTTTCCAGGGCTCCTATTTTTCCCTTGGCCCTTTCTATATGAGCGTACATTCCCTTTTCTTGCAAGCCCCCTCACCAATCAGCAAGCCCCTCCATGTGGCCTTCGCCGCATCCCATACCATTACCTTTCTCACCTCACCCGTATCATTGATGGCAAAAAAGTCTCTAATTCTATTCTCAATGTCTTCTTTAATCACTGGGTCCTTCCACAGCGATTCCTTGCATCTCCATTTGGAGTTTCTGGGGCACAATCCCTCCCAATAAATGCCCAGGGACACCATGTTGTGGTTTGTCCATGAGACCGGGTGAATCCCTCAGTCCCTTGTCACTTCCCATAGGGCCCTTGAGATATACAGGTAATCAATTCTCGTGAGAGTGCCGTGTGGGGCAGAGTAAAAAGTGAATCCCCTCGCCTGTGGGTGAAAGTACCGCCATATGTCCCTAAGCCCATAGAGCTCCATGACCGTTCTAAGCACTGCATCTCCCTGTTTCTGAGGTGCCCCTTCCCGTCTGGCCTGCCTGTCCAGATTCGCCTCCATCCAGACATTGAAATCGCTGCCAAGTAAGAGATGCCCCTGTGCCTCCCCCATTACTTTCTCTAAGGTTCTTAGGAGGAGTCTCTGCTGACCCTGGTTCGGGGCATACAATGTTGCAAAGGTAACCCTTAATTTCTTAATCAAGTCTGAGATCAACAGGTCCCTCCCCTCTGCATCAGAGCATTTCTTTTTCACTTCCATCCGGAGCACTTACTGTACCTGAATCCCTACTCCTGCCTTTCTAGAAATTCCCAACCCCCAGTATTCCCCCCCACCCCTGTTAGGGAGAATTCTCTGTTAAGGCTAATTTCCCAAACCTAGTGAGTCCCCCAGCAGCTTTGCTGGATTTTTGGGGTTTATTTTTTTCTCCTGCTAAGAGTGAGACTCTTTTCTCCCACTCTTAGACATGATTTGAGATATCCTTTCACTTTGAAATGTGTTTTATGGGCTATGGGGTCTTTTACTCCATAGGGCTTGTGTTTTTGGTATGTGTGTTACACAGCACCGTCCGTGCCGTAACACAGGGGTGTCATAGTGACCCCCAAACATAGACTCCGTACCCTGGGACTGACTACTGTCTCCCAGGGCATGTAAAGTCACCATTGGCTTTACTAGTCCTAAATTGTGAACAGAACCAGTACAAACCATCATATTGTGGGCGTACTGGGAGGGGCAATTCGATTGCCCCTGAGTCTGTTGTTCGAGGGGGCACTGTCCAGTCCCCCCTGAGTGAGTTTTGGCTGGTGGCAATGGATACTATTTTTTATATTCAACCGCGAATATATTCCTATGGGATTTTCCCATTGTTCGAGGCTAATACTTTTCAACATAGCCTCAAACATACCGCCGGTTTATTTATTTAATATTAATTCACCGGTTGGTATTTTTTGCCAGAACTCGGTTCCAAAATGGCGTTTGTGTTCGCTTCTGTGACTCCAACCCAAGTCGAGCCCTTTGTTCCACTTTTTGGCGGGCTTCTCCACAGAAGTCCCCAAAAGTGGTGCCACTCTGTCTGGGTACCAGAGGTGGTGTGGGAGGGGGTTTAGGCACCCTGGACTGAGTTGCCTCTGCAACTCAAGTCGCACTCTTATGTGATTGGCCCAGTGGTTGTTTGAGTGACAGCTAGGACTGATGAATGGGGGTTTTCTGCATAAAAGCAGGGTTTTGGGTACTGGGACTTCAGACGTCACCACAGGACCAAAGAATCCGAAGAGGGAGAAGCTGAGCCGACTTGCAACAACGACACCACCGGTGGAGCCCTGCTGAACCGACTCACCACTTCTTCCAACGACAGAGGAGATCTTCATCCCAAAGAGTCTCCTTCCTTTGACTGGTGGGGATAACCAATTTACCCGCCTTTTCACCTTCCCGGATCATCTCGTGGCCGCCTTGCCTGTGCCAAGCACCCCGGCAACCAGGATACCACCTTTTTCCACTACCACAAACAAAAGGGTAGTACCTTTTTACCAGAGAACTCCGCGGCTGGTTTCTTCCCTGGCAGTGCAACGACCTTCAGCTTTCCTCCACGCCGAGATCATCTCTTCCTCTGGACGACGCCGCGACTTGCATCCACTGCCAGGAACAACTGCCCCCGCTGGAGGATTCTCTCCACTTTCAAGGTACTGTGTCCGCCTGGCCTCCCTCGCAACGGTATGTGTGGGGTGTCTCGTAAATCCTCAACTTACCACTTGGGTTGGCCCTAGGCTGGATAACTGAACTTTTCTGAGCTGAACTGATTCCTTTTTAAACTCTCCAAGACTTTCCAAGCCTTTTAAACTGTGAGATCTTGGGCGCATTGGTGTTCTACTCTCTCCAAGTGGGAGCCTGGCCTCTGAACTTTTTGCTCACAAGTAGACTTTGACTTTCCTGCCTTGCTGAGTGCTTCTAAAGTATTGCGTTGTGTGCTGTTCCTAAATTCTGCCTTTTCCCTCCCTTTTTCTTAAACTTATTGGAGTACCATCTTCAGTTAAGCGCTCACCTCTGTCTGGAAATAAGTGGTGTTAACTGAGACTTGTCTAATAAGGGATAAGGGATGTACATATATTAATAGTGACTGTGTTTTTGAACTTGCTTATACTAATAGTGCTAGAGGATTTCTAAGTGTGTCTTTTTAAATAAATAATTATCTACTTGATACCAAAGCTCTGGTCAGTGTTTGCTTGTGCTACTGTATTTTGGTACCCATCTTGTATACTCTATATACTGTCTAACTCTTGAGAGAAGTCTGGCTGCTCAGCACAGCTACCAGGTAAATCTGGGTGGTACAGACTGCTACCAATTGGGTTTACTGCCAACACCTGTAGTCTTAAGCCTTTTGCAGTTGTCCCTAAAGGAACTGCACAGGTTTCTGCCTAGCAGCCCCCAATCAGGCCGCAGAGGATCTTTCGTTCATCGCCCCTCGGTTATCTAGTTTCCTGTAGGAATAGGACTTCAATCCCTGATCTCTTAAACTCTCTGGCACCCCAAAACCTTTTTGTGGGGATGTTAAGCCCCTTAACATTCAGTGTACACACACAAAGACTGTCACCCCTCACGGCTCCACCTATCGCAGCCATAAACAAGTCCTGTGCCCATAAATAAGTCCACAGGTGAACATAACAAGAGCCATCCCATCTAACCAAACCCCTCCCTCCCTTAACACCCTTCTCCCCTTCCCTCCCTCCCTCCTGTAGCGCCCGGTCTCTCCCAGTTACCATCACTAGGCGAGCCCGAACCACCAATCATTCCCGGAACCCAGGTCTCCGCTCTGTACACCGCAATGTCTGGTGCCCCCCCCATGCAGCAACAAACACAACACCAACCAAGCATCTTTAAACACTTCTTAAACCACAGACCAAACCCCATAGTAAGTTTGCACCCTGTAATGCACAGACTGTGCTTGCCCCTTTCCTCCAGCGTGCCCCAGGAGTTCACACTGTACATAAAGTTCCCTCAGGCAATCTCAGTGCTACCTCCGGAAATGTGTTCAGGATGTGTTGGGAGGGGATGTGTTGAGCTTCATATATTTCCTGGAGGCCGGGAGGCTCCTATTTTTCAAGCCCTTATTTTGCCACCTTCTGTCTCCTTCATTCTCCCTCTGGGGTCCCGGGACACGTTCTTCATCGCCGAGTAGCTCGCTAGTAACTCTGTTTATTTCCTCCTCAGTCACGAGCCTGTGCTTCTGCCCATCCAGCTCGAAGGAGATTGAGAGTGGGAGTCCCCATCTATAATATACACCTTTCCCATTCAACCACTTTGTCAAGGGTAGGCACTGTAAGGGAGAATTAGGCTAATTTATCAAACCTAGTGAGTCCCCCAGCAGCTTTGCTGGATTTTTGGTGTTTGTTTTTTTCTCCTGCTAAGAGTGAGACTCTTTTCCTCCCGCTCGTAGGCGTGATTTGTGTGTCTTTGACTCTGTGTGTGCTTATGGGCTATGGGGTTTTTCTTTCTACTCCATAGGGTATCATCTATTTTTTTGTGTGTGTGTTACACAGCACCCTCAATGCAGTAACACAGGGGTGTCATAGTGATCCCAAACATAGACTCCATACCCTGGGATTGACTACTGTCTCCCAGGGCATGTAAAGTCACCATTGACTTTACTAGTCCTAAATTGTGAACAGAACCAGTACAAACCATCATATTGTGGAAGTACTGGAAGGGGTTAATTATATTGTCCCTGGGTCTGTTTTCAAGGGGGCACTGTCCAGTCCCCCCTTTACGAATTTCTAGCTGGTGGCAGTGGTTACCACATGAAATATTCCACCGCAATATTCTCTATGGGATTTTCCCATTGATTTTAAACGCCCCACTTTTTGGTGCAATGTTAAAGATACCGCTGGTTTATTTATTTAATATTAAATTCACGGTTGCGTCTTTTTGCCAGAACTCTTTTCTAAAATGGCGTTTGTGTCCGTCTCTGTAACTCTGATCAAGGTCGAGCCCTTTGTTCCACTTTTTTGGCGAGCTTCTCCACAGAAGCCCTCCAAATGGTGCCACTCTGTCTGAATTCCACAGGAGGGGTGGAGGGGAGAATTGGCACCCTGGACTGCATTGCCTTAGCAACCCAAGTCGCACTCTACTCTGATTGGCCCAGTGGTGAGCCGCCCGGCTCACCACTTAGCATGTGTGATTGACAGCTAGGCTGATGAATGGGGGTTTTTCTGCATAAAAGCAGGGCCTTTGGGACTGGACACTTCAGAAGTCACCACAGGACCTAAGAATCCTAAGAGGGAAGAAGCTGAGCCATCTGCAACGACACCACCGGTGAAGCCCTGCTGCAACTACCTCACCACTTTCCCGACGACAAGACAAGATCTTCTGCTGGACGAGTCTTCTTCCTCTGAGCTGGTGGGACCAACCAGCTCACCCTTTTCGCCTTCCAAGACATCTCTTGGTCGAATTGCCCGTGCCAAGAACCCCGGCGGCCGAATAGCCAAGCTTCACCACTTTGACCGTGAATAAAAGGACCGCTCCTTCTATTGACGAACTCCGCGGCTGGTTTCATCCCTGTGCAGTGCAACAACTCCACATTTCCTCCTCGACGAGATCCTCTCTTACCCTGGTCGAAACAACGAACTGCAACCACTGCCACCGCTGGAGCCTCCTCTCTGTTTAAGGTACTGTGTCCTGCCTGGCCTCCCTTTCTTCGGTTTGCCCAAGGTGACCCTTAAATCCTTGGCTTGCCAACTAGGTTGGCCCCAGACCTCCTAACTTTACCTTCTTGAATCACCCCAACCTCTTTTGAACATTCTGCAAAGACTTTTAGTGCATTTTTAAACCGTGTGATCCTGGGCACATTTTGCTTTGCTTCCTTTTAAGTGGGCCTGGCCTATGAACTTTGGCTCTACTGTCTATACTGCCTTTATTCCCTTGCTGAGAACTCCTACAAGTGTTGGGACCTGTTTTATTTCTATGCTCTGCCTTTTTCTCTCCCTTTAACTGAACTATTGGCGTGCCATCAGGTTATGCGCTCACATCTGTTTAACAAATCGTGGTGTCCTAATTCTGACTTGTCTAATAGTTATTAAAGGAGGTGTGTATACTTTACCTGACTGTGTTTTTAACTTGCTTTTGATTTGGAGTGCTAGTATATTGCCTAAAGTGTGTTTTAAATAAATATATACTTTTTATACAAAGCTCTGGTCAGTGTTTGTTTGCTCTACTGTGTTTTAGCCCTATTGTGTATACTCTATATACTGCCCTACTCTTCTTGAGAGAAGTCTGACTGCTCAGCCAAAGCTACCAGGTAAATCTGGGTGGTGCAAACTGCTACCAATTGGGTTTACTGCTTATTCCTGTAGTCTTAATCTTTTTGCAGTGTTCCCCAAGGGAACTGCACAGGATTCTGCCTAACAGGCACAATCACCTCTCTGTGAGAGTGAGGGAGGACAGGTCATGGAAGATAGTAATACTTGACATTCCCAACAACACTGACCCCCTTGCCTTTGCCTTGTCCAAGATCTGGAGCCTGTCCGGGTAGTTGTGGAAGTGCGCCAGAACCGTTCTCAGCCCTCCAGACGGACCACCGGCCCTATGGACCCTCTCAATTTTCGTTTCATCATTCGAGTCGTCAACGAAGAGGAGTTTTGTGATTTCATATATTATTCTCTTGAGAACCCTTTCGGTCTACCCATCCTTTTCCGGCATCCCAAAAATAAACGGAGGTTGTTTCTCCTCTCGCGATTCTCAGAATCGTCCATCTTTAACACCATCTCGGCTTCCCTTCTCTCTGTCACCCATCCTTACATCCATTTGGGTCTCCAATGTATCCAGGGAGGATTGGTTGTGTTCCATCTCTTGTAACCTTTCCTCCATTTTATCAAGTCTGATATTGATCTTGTCCACTTTTCCGCCAATGTCGGCCCTCATACCCCAGATTTCCACCATTAACGAGGTGACGTCCTTTGTTGCCATAGAGTCCTCACCTCCTGCTGCCATCTCCTTCTCTTTGTTATTATCTATGCCTTCCTTCCTGCCCAGGTATGCAAATTCAGCCGATCTGGATTCCATACAATACCGCATCTAGGTGGAGGACCACCCTGGAGCAGGCCCTTCCGAGGGCTCTTTCCCAGCGGATGGGGAACCAATGGGAGGAGCCCGGTAGCAAGATGCCTGACGTCCTTGGAGCACGTAGTAATTGGAGGTGAGTTTCTTTTGTCTCGGGAGGATAGCTCAGCAGCAACGTGCTCGCCTTAGAAGCAAGACCACACAGAGCAACACAGGTTCGAATCCCGTGTCTGTTATTAGAAACCTCCGAGTTTTTAACGAGTTATGAATAAACTATCATATCATATCCGCAGACTGGTTCCTCAAGGCCTGTTGGGGTATGCTGGCCCATCAAGTATCTAGAAAGATGTCCACACCCTTTGGAATCCACCAGACCCCCTTCCCCAAGGGTCTTATGTCCTCTTTGGCGGGGCTTGAGCAGGCAAGCACACGCCCAGAGTTTGGGGGACCATACACCTTCACTGTGAACCCCTGCCCACTGGAGACCCAGTTGTCCACTAAGACACGTTTCAGGGATTCCTACCACCCAGCCACCCCCCAAACCCCCAGTTTGTTGCCTCCTAACCTTCTAGGTTGTAGTGAGACCAAGAGCACAGGGACAAAATCACTGCGCCTCCTTTGTCCCCTTGGATCCTGTGGCTAGGTCCCACAGCACAGGGACTGGCCCCAGTCCCAGGGGCCGCACCACGAGATCCACACTCCCTCGGTAGTTTTTGCTCAGCCTTGACTCTCTGTGCGGGCCACTTCCACTCTTGCGTGATTTGTCACCCTCCTTTATTCCCACAGCAAGTCCTATGGGCCGGTAAGGCGGGCACACGCCCCTGTTGAGGGAGCCCTCACCTTTCAGGCAGCACTCTGGTCTTCAGCAGGCAACCTCTCCAGTCACAGGAGCCCGGGCTCATCCACTGCACCCTTGCACATCCCCACTGTTCCGGCCATGGAGGCGGGCACATGCCCCAGGACTGGGGTCCCACACCTCCCAGGCCTTATTTGTTCTGGCTGGGTCGGCGGCCCTGCTACTCAGACCACAGTCCCTTAGGGCACATATAATCTGTTGCTCCCTCCTGTCCCCGTCAGGGATCCCCCACCACAGATCTAGAAGCCTACCTCTCGTTGCTGCTCTCTCAATAAGCATATCTCCGGTCCATGGGCCACAGGGCTGCATCCCTCAGTGCGGGCCTCGCAGCTCGCAGATGCTGGTTTCTGCCTGGGGAAAGAGGCTCCCCCTGTGGGTACTCCTGTCCCTCTTTAATTGTCCTCCTACTGGGGGACGGTGAGGGCGGGGAGGGGACCATTCCTTCCACGCAGCTCCGTCGCCTGGGCCGAGCGATCTGACTCTTTCCACAGTCCCGCCTGACGGGGGAGCTCACTTTTGTTTTTAGCCCGCTGCAGACAAAACGGGCGAGAACTCCGGCTCTACACGGCCGATTCAGGTCACTTCTTGGGCCAGTTGTGTCTCAAAGGATCCTCGATCTGCGATCACCAAAATCTCCTCCGGGTGAGGGGGTGGCGGGTAGGGCAAGAGTGGGGGCACACTCTATATAACAGGGTCCTGATGATGGAGGTACATGCTTAGGCGGCCTCCATCCGTGCCCCCTGGTGGCTGTACTTGTACTGCTTTTTAGTGCTTTCTGGCATAATTCGAATCTAAATGTTCTTTCCAATTTCTTAGTGCAGTCCCAGCGTGCTCAATGGTTTTTCTCTGCCTGGCTGCCTGGTGAGATTCTACTGTTGCATAGTGCTTCTGACCCTCTCGCCTGCTATCCTCTGATTTCCCCCTACCTATCTCCGCCCCCATGGTGCTCTCTGACTCCCCTATCTTTTTAAACTGCGCCTCTATCATCTATCCTCCCTCTCTCATAAAGTCTGAAAGAAAAACTTAAAAAGGCACTCCTTAGTTCCAACCCTGGTCTGCCCTTTGTAGACACCTATATCAATGCTTCCTCCCGACAGACTATCACTGACATTCTCTTTGCTTTTCCTTCTTCTGACTTATTGACTCCCCATATGGTTTCTGTCCTCTCCCCTTTCCCCTCCTCACCCATTACCGGTGGCACCAGATGGGACGTGCTCTTGGCTCTCTTTGCATCGTCCAAATGCATTAATGTTGATCACAGTGGCACTATCATGGCCCAGGGCTCTCGGACCAACCTCCTCCTCCTTGACAGGTGTCTTCTATCTCTCTTCAACTTCCCCACCTCTCATGCCACCCCTCTATCCTTCATCCCACCTCTCTCCTACTCCCCCAGTGGTGGCACCCCACCCCTGAACCCCCCCTCTCAAATCTTTTAAAGGGGGCAACCAGCATCACTTAGCTACCCTCAATTCTTGCTCTGCTATCAAACGCTCTTCTGACACCGGTCACCTCCTTGACCGGTCCTTGCTCTCCGAGAGGTGTGGTTCAAGGCCAGCTCCATCACTGCTTTTGACACTCTTCTTCGCGAGGGATACAAGATCCTGTCCAATCCCAGGCCCTCCCGGTCTGGTGGTGGTGGGTTCCTGCCTCCATCATCCCCACTCAAACCTACTCTTCCTTTGAAATCCTAGTCTGCAGGCTTTCTGTTTCGCCTACCTTCTCTCTTACACTCATACCATTTACAGGCCCCCCCGGATCTACCTCTCCCCCCCCCCCCCCTCAGAATGGGCCGACATGTCCTTCTCTTCTTCACCCCTCCCCCAAAAGTCTCTTCCTTGGGGACTTTAACATCCACTCTCCTGATGTGGCTACTGTTCTCTTTTGCAACCTCAGCGGCACTCTTTCCCTCACTATCCTTCCCTCTGGCCCTACCCACTCTCCCGGGCACACCTTGCATGTTCTCATCTCAACTGGCATCCCTCTCTCCAAGTCTCTTACTACCCCTCTATCCTGGTCTGATGACTCGCCTCTCTTCCCACCTTGACCTCCCCTGTCACCTGATGATGCCTCCACCCGCACTGCCAGTCTCCTTCTCCATCATTCGACCGATGAAGTGTGCGTTAGTCGCTGCATTTTTCTCATCCTTCATCCCTCCTCCTGTCAGAATCCAAGTTAGAACTCAATTTGTACCCGTAGTGTAGCCATTGAGTTCTTTTTACCAATGTAACCCTGTGAATGTTAGGCATAATCTTGTGCAGTTCACTTGGGGAACACTGCAAAAAGATTAAGACTACAGGAGTAAGCAGTAAACCCAATTGGTAGCAGTCTGCACCACCCAGATTTAGCCGGTAGCTGTGGCTGAGCAGTCAGACTTCTCTCAAGATGAGTAGGGCAGTATGCAGAGGGTACACAATAGGGCTAAAAACACAGTAGAGCAAGCAAACACTGACCAGGCCTTGGTATCAAAAGTATATAATTATTTATTTAAAACACACTTTGGGAAATACACTTAGCACTATAGATCAAAGGAAGTTCAAACACAATCAGAAAAAGTACACACACCTCCCTTAATAATTAGACAAATCTAAGTCAAAACACCACTATTTGTGCAAACAGATGTGAGTGTGTCACTTAGATGGCACTCCAATAATTAAGTTAAAGGGAGAGAAAAAGGCAGGTCATAAAAATAAAACAGTTCCCAACACTTTTATAAGACCACAGCAAGTTGGTGATGGCAGAGTCTACTGTAGAGCCGAGTTCATAGGCCAGGCCCACTTTAAATAGAGCAAGGCGAAATGTGCCCGAGATCACACAGTTTAAAAAGCACTCAAGTCTTTGCAGAAATGTTCAAAGGAGGTTGGTTTGATGCGAAAGATAAAGTTAGGAGGTCTGGGGGCCAACCCAGTTGGAAAGCCAAGGATTTAAGGGTCACCTTCAGCAATCCGCAGAAAGGGAGGCCAGGCGGAACACAGTACCTTAAAGAGTGAGGAAGCTCCAGCGGTGGCAGTTGTTCCTGGCAGCGGGTGCAGTTCATGGTTTCGACCAGGGGAAGAGAAGATCTTGTGGAGGAGGAAACTTGGAGTCATTGCACTGCCCAGGGAAGAGACCAGCCGCGGAGTTCGTTCGGTTAAAAGGTGCGTTCCTTTTATTTGCGGTCACAGTGGTGAAGCTTGGCTATCCGGCCGCCGGGGTGCTTGACACTGGCGATTCGACCAAGGGACGTCCTGGAAGGCGAATGGCGAACTGGTTGTCCCCACCAGCTCAAAGGGAAAAGACTCTTGCAGTAGAAGATCTTCTCTTGTCGTCGGGAAAGTGGTGAGGTCGTTGCAGCAGGGCTCCACCGGTGGTGTCGTCGTTGCAGATGGCTCAGCTTCTCCCCTCTTCGGATTTCTTAGGTCCTGTGGCGACTTCTGAAGTTCCAGTCCCAAAAGCCCTGCTTTTATGCAGAAAACCCCCCATTCAACAGCCTAGCTGTCACTCAAACATGCTAAGTGGTGAGCCGGGCGGCTCACCACTGGCCCAATCAGAACAGAGTGCAACTTGAGTTGCTAAGGCAACGCAGTGCAGGGTGCCAATTCCCCCACCCACGCATCCTGTGGAACCCAGACAGGGTGGCACCAGTTGGAGGGCTTCTGTGGAGAAGCCTGCCAAAAAGTGGAACAAAGGGCCAGACCTTGGCTGGAGTTACACAGACGGACGCGAAAAGACCCAACCGGTGATTTTATATTAAATAAATAAACAGGCGGTATCTTTAACATTGCACCAAAAAGTGGTGCGTTTAAAATCAATGGGAAAATCCCATAGGAAATATTCCGGTGGAATATTTCACGTGGTAACCACTGCCACCAGCCAGAAACTCGACAAGGGGGGACTGGACAGTGCCCCCTTGGAAATTGACCCAGGGGCAATCGAATTAACCCCTTGCAGTACTTCCACAATATGATGGTTTGTATTGGTTCTGTTCACAATTTTGGACAAGTAAAGCCAATGGTGACTTTAGATGCCCTGGGAGACAGTAGTCAGTCCCCGGGTATGGAGTCTATGTTTGGGGGTCACTATGACACCCCTGTGTTACTGCACTGAGGGTGCTGTGTAACACATACACTAAAACAGAAGATACCCTATGGAGTAAAAGACCCCATAGCCCATAAGCACACAATAAGTCAAAGACATACCTCAAATCATGCCTAAGAGTGGGTGGAAAAGAGTCTCACTCTTAGGAGAAAAAAAAGAAACCCCAAAAATCCAGCAAAGCTGCTGGGGGACTCACTAGGTTTGGGAAATTAGCCTTATAAGAGAATTCTCTGTGTAACAGAACACACAAGGTAAATTACAGAGGGATCAATTAGTCAAAAGATGTGGAACACCACACGAAGACCAGGCACTGCAGGGGGGAAAAGGGAATGATTACTTGATAAAGCCAGGCAATAATTCAAGACAATAACAGTGGAACACGAACGTAACACTAACCAGGAATATGTTTCTTTATACCAGATAGATCTTCTCTAACTTGCTAACTGTACCAAGATGTGATCCATAATACAGAGGAAACCAGATGAGCCAAGGATAAGTGAGGAGTCAAAGAATGGAATAGCCAGGAGCAATACTTGGCACTCCTTGGGTTGGGGTGAATCTTAACTTCACCAGACACCCAGTGTATCCTAACCCGACGGCGCAAGGACGCCTGGACGGAGGATGGCAGTCTCTAGTCCAAAACTATCCCGCCGGCACGAGGACACCTAACGACCTCAGAGCTGTTTGTGGACAGTCTCAAGTTCAGTGCTCTGAGATAATACACTGGGTGTAGCGAACTCTGCAACAGACAATTCAGTAGCGTTCCCAATCCAATCGCCGAAGAATAAGGTAAGGAGGCACAATGTTCCAGGGGGAAATCTGGCTCAGGACACGGGTAAGCAATCCAAGTTGAATCGGCTGGCAAGAGGAGTCCAGAGAGCAAGCTGGCTCAGGACACGGGTAAGCAATCCAAGTTGAATTGGCCGGCAAGAGGAGTCCAGAGAGCAAGCTGGCTCAGGACACGGGTAAGCAATCCAAGTTGAATCGGCCGGCAAGAGGAGTCCAGAGAGCAAGCTGGCTCAGGACACGGGTAAGCAATCCAAGTTGAATCGGCCAGCAAGAGGAGTCCAGAGAGCAAGCTGGCTCAGGACACGGGTAAGCAATCCAAGTTGAATCGGCCAGCAAGAGGAGTCCAGAGAGCAAGCTGGCTCAGGACACGGGTAAGCAATCCAAGTTGAATCGGCCGGCAAGAGGAGTCCAGAGAGCAAGCTGGTTCGGTATACAGGTAAGCAAACAGTTTGGAATCAGCAGACGAAAGAATAACCAAAGGACAGTCTGAGTCAACAGGCAATTACAAGACGAGGGTACAGGATCAAAAGGTTTCCAAGAAAGCGGGTCAAGACAACGTAGAGCCGTGATTCATTCAAAATCAGAAGCGCCGAGTCGAAGAACCCGGAAGTTTATATAGGTTGACATGGAACCCACGTCCCCTCTCTTAGGACGCTACGTATGGAGAGCGTAATGGCTGCCATAGTCGCCACGGCCACCGATGTCCGCTATTCCTAAGGAAACACTTATGGCGGGGACTTAGAGGTACAGCAGGCAAACGCTGATATAATGTAGCTTTGTTCTTTGTACCGTCTCTACCTGGTTTCACTACTGATGGACCAGTTAACATAGAAGGGATACTGACGCCTCAACCCCCTTAATTAGACTCTGCTTCTGACTCTGTTCTAGCTAACCTCCATCTCTCTATCGCCAACACCCTGGACATCCTTGCACCTGTCATTAGGATCCGCATGAAGCCTGACTCCAAATGCAACTCTTGGTAGGATTCCGACTCAGCAGCTTTGAAACACAAGTGAAAAGCTGCTGAGTGGACGTGGCAAGCATCTAGCTCCTCCTCCGACAAACTAGCCTGCTGCCTACTCCAAAGGCAATATCGTCTTGCCATCTGCTCCAAGAAGAGGGCTCATGTCCAAATCTGCATCTCTGGAGCCACCAATAACACAGCTGAACTCTTTAAAATCTGCAAGGAACTGGCCAATCCTTCCACAGTCTCCTCCTCCCTCACAGGCACTATGTTCTGCATAGGCCGCCCACTTCTCCAAAACTCTGGACATCCTTTCCTCTGTCATTTGCTCCCCCAGCCCCTTTCTCTCGCCTCCCTTGCCTCCCCCTCTCCTCCCCCCTTACTTTCCTCCTCCTCTCCCATTGCACCAGAAGAGATCTCGAGAATTGTCCACTCTATGAATGTCTCCCTTAAACAGGTGCTCCCCTGCTCCTCCAGAACCATCAAGAACAACATTGCCTCTCTCCCCCCAGCCTTGGCTGACCTCTGCAACCACTCATTTGCCACTGGCTCCTTTTCTCGACCCCTTAAGCACTCTCTTGGGCACCCTCTCCTAGAAAAGCTGTCTCCTGACTCTTCTTGCCCGGCTAACTATCACTGCTTCTTTTTTTGGGCAAACTCATGAAAAAGCTGGTCTTCACCCAACTGAGCCTCCACACTGAAACGGCTGGCTGCCTTGATGACCACCAGTCTGGTTTCAAGGCATCCAGAGGCACCGAAACTGCTGAAGACCTACTCTCTAACTTGGACTCTAACACTCCCTCTGTCCTGATCCTCTTCAATCTTTCCTCGGCTTTTGACACAGTCTACCAAACCATCTCCAGGATACCCTAGGCATCACAGACAGGTCACTGGCGTGGCTTACCTCCTTCCTTTCAGACAGACCATCTAAGTGCAAATGGGTCTTTTTCTCTCCTCCACTTCTCTCTCTACCTGTGGCGTCCCTCGGGGCTCTATCCTATCGCAATGGCTCTTCAACATATACCTGGCCCCTTTGGCCCACCTGATCTACACCTTCTCCAGTGTTTTGCAGATGACACACAGCTCTCTTTCAAGCTGCCATCCTCTACCTCTTCTGCCTCCTCCCTCATACCGGACTGCTATTCAGGTTTGGTGCTCTGCCGATCTCTGCCTGAATGCCATTAAGACGAGATCATTGGGACGCCTGCTCCTTATTCTCCCCTCACCCCCCCCCCCCCACTCTCTGGCCTGACTCCTTGGGTCTACTCCCCTCACCCACTTGTGAGGCAAGAAAACCTTGGGATCATCTGTGACTTTCTCCTTCTCTCCACACATCACGGACCTTCTCAAGAAGTCCAATTTTCTGCTGCACCTTCGTAATCACCCTTCCTCTTTCGATCCAATAGATCTGCTAGGATTATTCTTTTATTTTTTATTTTTGTTATTTTATTTAGTTGATTGGCTGATTAAATCAACCTTTCAAAAAGAAACAAGTTTCTTACAGCATATGTCTTACACAACACACCATGAAACAATTACAAAACATTTACACAAATGAAATCACTAATCTTCGATTATATAAAACCTCATTGATGTACACACTAGTTAAAATGTTTTCAAACCAAAAATAAGTCAGTTTTCGATAAATGAACATAAATAATACATAACACAGAATTATTGTTAAGAAAAGTTCAAACCAGGAAATCCACATATAACAAATGCACAAATCTCTTATAACACAGAATCATATGGCAAAATTGTTTTTATGAACTGTGTGAGTGCAATGTGGATAGCAGTTCGATTGCTTGTAATTAAAATAGTCCAAATTTCAAAAGAAGAACGATCACACGATAGTTGCAATATGTTGCGAAAATAAATTTCTCGCAAACTGACAAGAGCAGAGCATTCAACAACTAAATGCATTAGGGTTTCCACTTGTTTGCTGTTTTTACAGAACCGACAAACTTGTTGGTCTTTAGAAATTAATCCACGTCTAGCCAGAATTTGATTTGTTGAATGCAAATTTAGACGAGATCTTAACATTTCTACACGTACAAAGTTGGATGGGCACTATAAGATAAAGGGCCATTTGTTTGAATTTTTTAGGTGGAAAAAGATTTAAGTCATAATCCACATATTCTGTACGCAATTGATGTGTTATAGCCCAATCGTGCCAATAGATTTTTTTTTTCGCTTTGTCTGGATTGGTTAGTAGCAACTCAATCGAGACATCAGCGTCAACCAGTATCCTCAAAATGCCCTCAACCCACTCTTTAGGGAAAACATCATGAGATGAACACATATATACTGCCAGCGATCTCAGAATATTCGTGTTAAGTCCAAGCAGACATTTACGGTAAAAGTTGCACAACTTCCAAACAACCAATGCAAACGAGATCAAACCCAACTCGTATCTCAATAGGCAAATCGGTGTACACAACGGTAATTGAAAAACTGGTTTCCAGAATTTACCTTCCAGGAGATCCCAAAAGGCCCTTTGGCGTGGTAGAAAGGTTTCGACTCCGTATGAAAGAATCGGAACAACTTTCTGGTTAAAGAAGTTAACTACATGGGTTGTTGTGAATTTTCCATATTTATGCAGCATTATTCTTGCTTGCGATGTTAAAGTCAGAGTTTTTGCCCTCAATATATCTAGGTATATTTGGTTTTTTACGGAACCTGAGAAAGGCAGACCCAAATATTTGTAACTAGAGACAATCTTTAATGGTGATTTCTGCAAAACCCACTGAAAATGTAGCATTTTTTTGTTTTTCTTCTTTTGGCAGATCACTATTTCCGTTTTGCTCAAGTTAATTGTGAGATTATTATTATCAACATATGTTTCCAATTTGTTTAGTAGATCTTGAAGGCCTTTTGGGGTTTGCGAGATTAGAACTAAATCATCGGCATAGAGAAGCCATATGATCTTTTGAGACCCTAACTTGGGAGCATCAGAGATTGATTCTTCAAAGGAGATTCCAATGTCTAGTAGAAAAAGATTGAATAAAGTCGATGCCAAGATGCGCACCCTTGCTTCAGGCCTCTTAAAGTTTCAATATTCGCAGAGAGAACACCCTCAATGGACAATCTAACTTGCATAGTTGTATTTGAGTGTAACATTTGGATTATGGTTAGCACTGAGGATGGACAGCCATAATTTTGCAATTTCCGAAAAAAGTAACAATCTGTCAACTGAGTCAAACGCTGATCGAAAGTCCACAAATGCCATATACAATGGTTGTTTTATGTCGGCATATTTTGACTTTAGCATATTCAGCGTGATTAAGTTCACTGAGGTCCCTAAGCCCGCCACAAAACCAGTTTGAAACGGATCCCTTTTGAGCTCAGCTGCAGTCCATCTTGTTAGTTCTTGCAGTATGATGCGACTGTATAATTTCCCGGGGGCATCCAATAAGGCTATCGGTCTATAGTTCTCAGGCAGACGGCGATCACCTTTTTTATGGATAGGGACAATTATAGAATGTTTCCAAGAGACAGGAATCTCTTGGGTGTTATTAATATGCTCAGAAATTTGATAAAGGATCGACGACCAAAGTTCTGGATGTTGTTTGAAAATTTTGTTGGACAGGCCATCGGGACCTGGAGCTCTGGATTGACTTATTTTGTTAATAAAAAAGAGTATGTCGGCCTTCGAGATGTTAATGTGAAATGGGTTGTAAGACGGTATACTGATAGTTTTCACAGAATTTGGAGGAAGCGCATACATTTTGGAAAAGTAACTGATCTAACTAGCTTCCGGCACACTCTGAATTTGAGACATTGTTTGTACCGGGGATAAGGCATCAGTTAAAACCTTCCAAATTTGCGTCGTATTTCTGTCACGAATCAAAGATAACATTAGCTCCCCATCTCGCTGAAACAATTTACTGCGGTGTTGTCGCCGCCAGTTTCTATATGAGGTTTTAATTTTGGTAAGAGCTTCATGTCTCGTGCACAGTGGAAGTTTTAAAGCCTCCCTTTTTTGAGATCGAAAAAGAGTTTTTTATTTTGGGCTTCCCAGTCAAACATATGAGTGTACTTGGGGGCCAGAGTTTTACGCGCCCTAGTATCAGGAAAATATTGCATGAGATCATAATAAGGAATGGTAAAGGATGGAAGACTATCTCGTGAGTGACAAAAAGCTGCTCTCAAGGAATTATCAAATTTCGTAAGGCTAGTTTCATTCCACCGAATTCGGTTTAACGAATTGGAAACACATATGACCATTTACCGTCATAGAGGGAGTCTTGATATGAGAAGCATCAACTACCCATTTGAAGGAAAGAATGCAATGGTCACTATTTGCATTTGGAATAATATCAAAAGTTTTGATTTTGGAAAACAACCTGTCTGTATAAATATAGTCGATTGAGGCTTTCAAAGGCCCTTGTTGCCACGTGTAAGCTATGTTACCAGTATCAAATTTGCTTCCATTAAGCAAACAAAACCCTCTATTTGACATCAATTGCTCCCACATCCTTTGTCTAGAATTTTCTTTCACCAACCTTTCTTGGACACAGTGCAGATTAAGATCACCGGCAATTATTGTATGCTGGATATTCGGAACTAATACAATGAAGTCCAACATGGTGGACAAATCAACTAAAAACCTCCGGATTTCAATGCCTTTGGGATTCCAGTATAAGTTTACGATCGCGTACAAGGTCCTTGCTATTGATATGATTGTAAGTTGAGAAAAAGAGTTTGGAGCATATGTAAATATTATGCTTGTATGAGAGGATAATTTAGCACCTGTCATAAGACCAGACATTGGCCGACCTTTGTCCTCTTTTATTGCTGGCACAAAATGTAAACCTTGGTTGTCCCAAATAGGGACAGACACAAGCCAGGTTTCTTGTAAAAGAATCACGTCATAATCAATGAAAGGGTCTTGCGTGTTGTTAATTAAATGACGAAAACCACGCGTATTCCAAGAGGCAAAAGTGATAAACCGTTCATTTTTGACCTTGCACGGAAGTTAACTTCTGGATTCACAATTACAACAGCATATGGAGGGTATAGCCGCAAGTTTATCAGCCTCAGTAGAACTTTGAGGATTTAGGAGTCCTTTTGAGGCCGATTCAATCCAGGTTTCTGCACTCTGTGGTCCCTTAGTTGAATTAGAAGTACCTAATAGGAGTATAAACCCTAAATCTAGTAATTGATCTTTCGCATCCCATATGAGATTCCTAACAACACGGGACGTAAACCAAATACAGGCAGTACTTACTAGATTATCATTAAAGAACTCTACCTGGGCAATATCAGCAGATCCAATGTCCTGTAACATAGAAATGTCAGAGAACACTTGTAAAATGCTATGACGATTTAATACGTATTGTGGATGTGGCGCAGGCCGACATCCCAGCACTAAAGCAACATGAGATTTTTTATCCACTTTTGTTTTCAAGATGGACTTTGTAGTGGATTTCTTAGGGGGCAATGATGCCTTAGGGGGAACAAAATATCTTGTCATTGGACGTAAAGAATTTAGTAACGATGCAGTTTCAGCCTCCTGAGTAGGCAGAGATAGATCAGAAGTTGAATCATTTTTGTCAAGATCACTTTTAAAGGTCACTGATCGTTTAGGCTCAGACGCCTGAGAGGTTATAGCTGAATGATTTCGTAACTCAGGGGTTGGAGCTTTGAGTGTCGGTAAAGCTGTAAAGGCACTCATATAGGCATCGACTTCCTTTCTGATTTCTGATCTGCAAGCCGCTAGCAACTCTAGCTCGTGATCAGAAGATGGAGTCAGTGAGGAAGTAAAAACTTGACTCGATTTGGAACTCTTAGTAATTTCCTTAACAGCACTCTGTGACTTCACACATTTTTTACTAGTCGCTTGTAATGAGAGCTGAATCTTAGAACAAGCTTGCTGCTTTGGTCGTAGGGGCTGAATCTTAGAGCAAGCTTGCTGCTTATCAAGAATTTTGTAGTTCTGAACAGCTTGAACTAGATGGTCTAGTGGTGCATAAGGTTCCGCTACAGTAGCGTTTTTGTTTGTGCAGTCAAGCTTTAATTTACGTAGTTGATTCAGTTGAGTATATTTTTTAGTAATAGCACATGAGATTTGCTGAGACTGCTTTTTAGGTAGGGTAAGCATATTAAAGAATGGTTTGGAGCTTACCGGAGCAATTATTTCTGTTTTTTTTATATTTTTCGGTTTTTTAGAGGGAGCAAGCGCCTTGGTTTTTTGTTTTACCTTGTCAGCCAGACCAGGTTTAATTCCTGAAGATGAGGAATTTTTACAAAATATTGTAAATGGTTCTTGTAAAGGAGCATTATTCGTCCCACCACCCGGACTCTTGTTGGTATCCGGGGTTACTTCTCTGATGACTTGACCAATATAAGGAAGAGAACATAGAATACCTGAGTTGTCCACAGTAATCTGTAGACATTGAGTCTCCCACCTGTTGATCTAGACTCAAGTTTTCCACCCAGTTCTGCGGGGTTGTTGGAAGAACAGGATTTGGATCAGAAGTAAGGTCAACAACAGGATTTGGAACAGCGGTTAAATCAACAACAGGAGCAAATATTGTTGGTGAAGAGCACTGGTCAACGGTCATCTTAGGGTACAGTGGAATTTCTTTTTGAGCTGGTTGTTGATTAGCCCAAAGTATTTCTTGTTTAGCCTGCCAGTTTAACAACGATAACAATTGAGCACTTTGTACGTCTAGTTTGGTATTCAGCGTATTAAACAAAGTGGTAATTGTTTGCATCGTTAGATTCATGGCACCCAATGTTAATTCCACCACTTTAGACATATTTTGAGGAGGTTGAAGTTTTTCTGTTGGGGAGCATTTTCGTGGGGTAGGATGGAGAAAAGAGGATGTTAAATTCGATCTTGTACAGCCCCCAACAGAAAATAACTTTGGTGAAAAGGACAAACCCCCTAAAGTTTGGTTTAATAAAAAGTCAGATTCAGGAGAAGACAGATCAATTAGTGCCACTTCGTCGGGCAAGTTAGCTGCCAAAGAGCTGTGTTTGGTTTCTGGGTTTGGGGCCAAAGAATCTCCTCTTAGGACTGTGCCGTCGGATAATGAGACATGCACGGTCGTACCACACACTTCTTGCATTTTTGTGGTTATATTAGAACAGTCCCGATTATCGACTTTGGAGGACTGTGGGTTTAGTTCTTGATTAACACAGTCCGGATAAAAGAATCGTATATCTTTTGAGTTTGAGGTGTTTTTTCTTACAAATTGATTCACGAGAATTTACTCACTTTTTTAACTTAGATACGGGGGGGGCTACAGTACCTGACCCTGATGCTCGAGGGGTCGAGACACAAGGGACTGCTTTGTTCTGCGAGCAGTTAGAGTTCGAAGGCACTGTAGGTACTGGGAGCATTCCATCTTTAACACCCAAACTTACCCCACGAGGGGTTGAAACATACGGGACTGCTTTCGCTTTCGCCTGCATGCAGCTTGCATCTACAATCAATGTTGTAAACTGCGGCATTCCAGTCCGCAGGTTGTAGATATTTCGTTTCATGACATCTCACGCGGCAGCCGTATCAAACACCGGAGTCACAAAACTCAGGTCTTTAGATTCACAAAAAGTTAGCAAGTGCAAAAATCAAGTAAATAAGTCAAACCGCGACGTTTATCCCCAAGCTCGCTTTGCTCGCAGCAAAGCGGGACTTGACGGGACTTCGCCGGTGCGCTGGTATGATTCACAGATCCTAAGTTTCGACACATCCTCATGCATTTCAACTTTATCTTGTTAGGAATCTTATAGCCGTAGGGCCCCATTGGAGTATTCCCATCAAACAGAGTGTCTGACGCCTCTTTCTTTCTACGTTTGTTGAATCATTGAAACATCTTTTTTTTTTGTAAATTTATTTTTATTGGCATTTGTCAACGTCATATAACAATCGAATGAGACATCTCAGGGTTCATACCCCTTAACAAATCAACTGATGGCAAATCCCTGGATTATTTAACCCCCCTATCCCCCCCTTTGTAAATAAAGTCTCGTGTTGAACTGACCTGGGCTCATACCATAATCCTCCATGTATGGCCCTAACCTGGTGGGTTACCAGCATCTTAATCATACCCCTCTCTTCAATGCAGCACGTTTCCTTGTATAATGTTTGATGTGGGGCTGAGTCGAATTTCCTTTCCCTTCCCGTTACTCAGAAGTTGTTATGGAATTGCGCCCATTCTGACTCCACCAGGGCGCTATTTCCATGGATCGCTGCAGAGATTTGTTCCATTAGATATATGTCCTTGGTTATCATGGACCACCCTTGCATGGAGGGGAGTAGCCCCCTTTTCCAGCGTCTAGCGCGGCAGGCCTGCACCACCAGTAATAGGAAGTGCACCAGAGGCGGCAGCCTGACCCATTGTTCATCCTTTTTCTCGAGACCAAACAAGACAAGGAAAGGGTCCATTGTATATGTGCTACCCCCTGCGTCTCTGATCCAACGTAGCACCTCTGTCCAATGCACTTGCACCCTGGGGCTCTGATCCAACCTAGCACCTCTGTCCAATGCACTTGCCCCCTGGGGCTCTGATCCAACCTAGCACCTCTGTCCAATGCACTTGCACCCTGGGGCTCTGATCCAACCTAGCACCTCTGTCCAGTGCACTTGCACCCTGGGGCTCTGATCCAACCTAGCACCTCTGTCCAATGCACTTGCCCCCTGGGGCTCTGATCCAACCTAGCACCTCTGTCCAATGCACTTGCACCCTGGGGCTCTGATCCAACCTAGCACCTCTGTCCAGTGCACTTGCACCCTGGGGCTCTGATCCAACCTAGCACCTCTGTCCAGTGCACTTGCCCCCTGGGGCGCTGATCCAACCTAGCACCTCTGTCCAATGCACTTGCACCCTGGGGCGCTGATCCAACCTAGCACCTCTGTCCAGTGCACTTGCCCCCTGGGGCGCTGATCCAACCTAGCACCTCTGTCCCATGCACTTGCACCCTGGGGCGCTGATCCAACCTAGCACCTCTGTCCAGTGCACTTGCACCCTGGGGCGCTGATCCAACCTAGCACCTCTGTCCAATGCACTTGCACCCTGGGGCGCTGATCCAACCTAGCACCTCTGTCCAATGCACTTGCACCCTGGGGCGCTGATCCAACCTAGAACCTCTGTCCAGTGCACTTGCCCCCTGGGGCTCTGATCCAACCTAGCACCTCTGTCCAGTGCACTTGCACCCTGGGGCGCTGATCCAACCTAGCACCTCTGTCCAATGCACTTGCACCCTGGGGCGCTGATCCAACCTAGCACCTCTGTCCAGTGCACTTGCACCCTGGGGCTCTGATCCAACCTAGCACCTCTGTCCCGTGCACTTGCACCCTGGGGCGCTGATCCAACCTAGCACCTCTGTCCAGTACACTTGCACCCTGGGGCGCTGATCCAACCTAGCACCTCTGTCCCATGCACTTGCACCCTGGGGCGCTGATCCAACCTAGCACCTCTGTCCAGTGCACTTGCACCCTGGGGCTCTGATCCAACCTAGCACCTCTGTCCAGTGCACTTGCACCCTGGGGCGCTGATCCAACCTAGCACCTCTGTCCAGTGCACTTGCACCCTGGGGCGCTGATCCAACCTAGCACCTCTGTCCAGTGCACTTGCACCCTGGGGCGCTGATCCAACCTAGCACCTCTGTCCAGTGCACTTGCACCCTGGGGCTCTGATCCAACCTAGCACCTCTGTCCCATGCACTTGCACCCTGGGGCGCTGATCCAACCTAGCACCTCTGTCCAGTGCACTTGCACCCTGGGGCGCTGATCCAACCTAGCACCTCTGTCCAATGCACTTGCACCCTGGGGCGCTGATCCAACCTAGCACCTCTGTCCAATGCACTTGCACCCTGGGGCTCTGATGCAACCTAGCACCTCTGTCCAATGCACTTGCACCCTGGGGCTCTGATCCAACCTAGCACCTCTGTCCAGTGCACTTGCACCCTGGGGCGCTGATCCAACCTAGCACTTCTGTCCAATGCACTTGCACCCTGGGGCGCTGATCCAACCTAGCACCTCTGTCCAGTGCACTTGCACCCTGGGGCTCTGATCCAACCTAGCACCTCTGTCCAGTGCACTTGCACCCTGGGGCGCTGATCCAACCTAGCACCTCTGTCCCATGCACTTGCACCCTGGGGCGCTGATCCAACCTAGCACCTCTGTCCAGTGCACTTGCACCCTGGGGCGCTGATCCAACCTAGCACCTCTGTCCAATGCACTTGCACCCTGGGGCGCTGATCCAACCTAGCACCTCTGTCCAATGCACTTGCACCCTGGGGCTCTGATCCAACCTAGCACCTCTGTCCAATGCACTTGCACCCTGGGGCTCTGATCCAACCTAGCACCTCTGTCCAGTGCACTTGCACCCTGGGGCGCTGATCCAACCTAGCACTTCTGTCCAATGCACTTGCACCCTGGGGCGCTGATCCAACCTAGCACCTCTGTCCCATGCACTTGCCCCCTGGGGCTCTGATCCAACCTAGCACCTCTGTCCAGTGCACTTGCACCCTGGGGCTCTGATCCAACCTAGCACCTCTGTCCAGTGCACTTGCACCCTGGGGAGCTGATCCAACCTAGCACCTCTGTCCCATGCACTTGCCCCCTGGGGCGCTGATCCAACCTAGCACCTTTGTCCCATGCACTTGCCCCATGGGGCTCTGATCCAACCTAGCACCTCTGTCCAATGCACTTGCACCCTGGGGCTCTGATCCAACCTAGCACCTCTGTCCAGTGCACTTGCACCCTGGGGCGCTGATCCAACCTAGCACCTCTGTCCAGTGCACTTGCACCCTGGGGCGCTGATCCAACCTAGCACCTCTGTCCAGTGCACTTGCACCCTGGGGCGCTGATCCAACCTAGCACCTCTGTCCCATGCACTTGCACCCTGGGGCTCTGATCCAACCTAGCACCTCTGTCCAGTGCACTTGCACCCTGGGGCTCTGATCCAACCTAGCACCTCTGTCCCATGCACTTGCCCCCTGGGGCGCTGATCCAACCTAGCACTTCTGTCCCATGCACTTGCACCCTGGGGCTCTGATCCAACCTAGCACCTCTGTCCCATGCACTTGCCCCCTGGGGCGCTGATCCAACCTAGCACCTCTGTCCAGTGCACTTGCCCCCTGGGGCTCTGATCCAACCTAGCACCTCTGTCCCATGCACTTGCCCCCTGGGGCGCTGATCCAACCTAGCACCTCTGTCCAGTGCACTTGCCCCCTGGGGCTCTGATCCAACCTAGCACCTCTGTCCCATGCACTTGCCCCCTGGGGCTCTGATCCAACCTAGCACCTCTGTCCCATGCACTTGCCCCCTGGGGCTCTGATCCAACCTAGCACCTCTGTCCCATGCACTTGCCCCCTGGGGCGCTGATCCAACCTAGCACCTCTGTCCAGTGCACTTGCACCCTGGGGCTCTGATCCAACCTAGCACCTCTGTCCCATGCACTTGCCCCCTGGGGCGCTGATCCAACCTAGCACCTCTGTCCCATGCACTTGCCCCCTGGGGCTCTGATCCAACCTAGCACCTCTGTCCCATGCACTTGCACCCTGGGGCGCTGATCCAACCTAGCACCTCTGTCCCATGCACTTGCCCCCTGGGGCGCTGATCCAACCTAGCACCTCTGTCCCATGCACTTGCCCCCTGGGGCGCTGATCCAACCTAGCACTTCTGTCCCATGCACTTGCCCCCTGGGGCGCTGATCCAACCTAGCACCTCTGTCCAGTGCACTTGCACCCTGGGGCTCTGATCCAACCTAGCACCTCTGTCCCATGCACTTGCCCCCTGGGGCGCTGATCCAACCTAGCACCTCTGTCCCATGCACTTGCCCCCTGGGGCTCTGATCCAACCTAGCACCTCTGTCCCATGCACTTGCACCCTGGGGCTCTGATCCAACCTAGCACCTCTGTCCCATGCACTTGCACCCTGGGGCTCTGATCCAACCTAGCACCTCTGTCCAGTGCACTTGCACCCTGGGGCTCTGATCCAACCTAGCACCTCTGTCCAGTGCACTTGCACCCTGGGGCGCTGATCCAACCTAGCACCTCTGTCCAGTGCACTTGCACCCTGGGGCTCTGATCCAACCTAGCACCTCTGTCCAGTGCACTTGCACCCTGGGGCTCTGATCCAACCTAGCACCTCTGTCCAGTGCACTTGCCCCCTGGGGCGCTGATCCAACCTAGCACCTCTGTCCAGTGCACTTGCCCCCTGGGGCTCTGATCCAACCTAGCACCTCTGTCCCGTGCACTTGCACCCTGGGGCATGCCCACCACATATGCCAATAATCAGCTCTTGCTCCACATCCGTGCCAGCAGTGAGGGTCCACTGCGAGGAACATTCTGGAGAGCGCCACCGGGTCGTATTGCCACCGGTGGAGCAGTTTTATCCCATTTAGTTTATACTGGCAGGAGATTGAGTTGTTAAAAGCCCTTTTACACAACCTCTCCCACAAGTTATCCTCTAGTTCTACAGCCAGGTCCCTCTCCCTTTTGGCTCGAAGTCCTTGGGTCGCTCCTTGTCTGGACTCCAGCAGCGCTCTGTAAAGGAGTGAGATGAGGCCCCTCATGTCTGTATGCCCATCCAGGACCTTTTCAAACGGGGTTAGGTCCCTCTGAATACATGGCTTCCATCTCTCTGATGTAAATATTCCCTTTAACCTCAGGTACTGGAGTACCGATAAACTGCCAGTGCCCCGTGCCTTTTCGAGTTCCTGGATGCTTATGAATTTTCCTTCCCGCCTCAGTTGGCCCACCCTACAGAGACCAGCCTCGAACCAGAGCTGGTAGTGTTCAACTGCTGGTATTGCGTCCCTGACCGGTGGGGCCCAGATATGACTCATCGGTGAGGGCCAAGTGGTCCCCTCGCTTTTTTGCCCCCCCCCCCCTTGCTGGCCAGGGCTTCCTAGAGGGTCCCAAATATCGGGTGTTCCCTGATGCGCCCGGGAGTCTATTTCTCAGGACCCAAAGCCACTCTCCGACAGTTGTCGGTACTAGGTGTTGATTCTCAATGTAGACCCATTGTTTGTCAGGGTCTTCCTGTAGATGAGGCACTAGTGCTCCTAGTTGGGCTGCCCTATAGTACATCTGCAAATCTAGGAGGCCCACCCCCTTCTCCTTAGGGAGGGTCAACATTTCGTATCTCATCCTGGGTTTCTGGCCTTTCCATATGAATCGTGTGATGCGCCGCTTGGCTTCTTGCAAGAGTCCCCCTGGGGCCTTAATTGGGAGCATTTGAAACAAATACAATGCCCTTGGGAGAAAGTTCATTTTAATCGCGTTAAGCCTCCCCATCCATGATAGGAGCCCCTTGTCCCAGACCTCCATCTCTGCAAATAGTTTTCAAACAAGGAGGGCTAGTTGGCTTGCCCCAGGTCCATGTCGGGTCTAACGATGTTAATCCCCAAGATATTTCACCCCCTCTGTGTGTATTTGAAGTCCCACGGATTCCAGTTCTACCTGGTTCCTAGTGGCAAAGGGGAAGATCACTGATTTACCGACATTTACCCTGAAAACCTCCCAAATTCCTCGATCACCTTCATGGCTGCAGGGATAAGACTGGGAGGGGTATTTCAGGTGTAACATGACATTGTCAGTGTAAAGTCCCAACTTGAATGGTCTATCCCCAACCTTGATACCCTTTACCTTGGGAGACCCTCTCAGATATTCTTCTAGTATTTCCATCGTTAAGGGGGGCAAAGGGCACCCCTGTTGCGTTCCGCGCTGCAGTCTGAAGGTCTGGAACAGTCGACCATTGACCGTAACCCTGGCCGAGGGATTCTCATAAAGGGCCTGAATGGCTCTCTGAAACCCCTCGCCAAAGCCAAACCTTTGGAGTACCCCCACCCCCCAAGGAATTCCCAGTCCACCCTATCGAATGCTTTCTCGCCGTCTATGGCCACCAGGACCGGGATTCCCACTTCTCCCATTGCCTTCCTCATGAGATGTAAAGTTTTACACATAGTGTCTGCCCCCTGCCTGCCCTGAATAAAACCCACTTGGTCTGAATGGATGAGGTTCGGCATAATGCCTTCCATTCTCGTGGCGAGGATTCTGGTGAATATTTTGGCATCCACATTTAGCAGAGAGATGGGTCGATAGGACTAGTCTTCTGGGTCTTTACCGGCCTTAGGGAGGACCGTAATCCGTGCACTCCTGAATGATGGAGGGGCCCTTCCAGTGATCATGATATTCGTGAATAGGCCTGCCAGGAACCCCGAGATCGGTCCCACAAAGGTCTTGTAAAAACTTGCATTGTATCCGTCTTCGCCCGGTGCTTTCCCCAGTTTCAGACCTGATATTGCTTTCAGCACCTCTTCCTGGGTGATTGGTTCGTCCAGGGCTGAAGCTTCCCCGAGACGAAGTGTCGGGAGGGTGACCCCCTGGAGGTATGAGTGTAGCGGGTACCTATCCGGTATCCCCTCAATCCCGTATAGCTGTTCATAGAAGGTGGTGAATTCCCCGGCCACTGCCTCAGCATGCAAAGTCTTGTGGCCTGCCTCTCCCTGGATCCTACTTACCCATCTCTCAGCTCTCTGGCCGCAAAGTTTTGCCGCCAGCAGAAGGTTCACCTTATCGTCTTTTTCATAATATTTCTGTTTCAAATATTGGAGGCTAGTGAGAACCCTCCCCATCTCAATCTCTTTCAGGTCTTGGCGTTTCTCCCTCGCTGTTCTTAGGTCTGCTTCCTTTTCCCTGTCCGCTTTCCCCTCTACTCTTTCCAGGAGGCGAATCTACCCCTGCAAGTTCCAGGACCTGAGGGTCTTGATTTTCTTTTTTGCTGCACCTTCCCTAATAAGGAGGGCCCTCCAGGTAGCTTTGGCTGCGTCCCACACTATCCCCTTTTTGACTTCTCCCGTGTCATTGAGCTCAAAATAATCTTATGGCTTCCCCCATTTCCTCCTTGAAAACCACATCTCTTAGGAGCAGGTTATTACAACACCAAAGGGATTACCTGGCCTTCAACCCCAATAGGGCTAAGTCTACTTGTACCATTTCATGGTCTAACCAACTAACAGGGCTATGCTCACAATTGCCCACCCTACTGAGGTAGTCTTGCCCCAGAAAGATATAGTCTATTCTGGTCCTAGAGCCGTGGGTCGCTGAATGGAATGTGTAACCCCTTGTTGCCGGATGGGCTTCTCTCCAGGTATCAAACAGCCCTTGGTCCCACATGTAATCTATGAACCCTCTATTAGCCGAGCACCCTCTTCTCCCGGTGGGGATGAGTCCACCGCTATGGTCCATCTCCCTGTCCGCCCACATGTCGAAATCCCCCCCAACAATGAGGGGCCCCTCCGCCCTGTCTAGTACCTCCCCCATGGTCTCCCTCAAGAATTGGATCTCGCCAACATTCGGGCAATAAAGATTTGCTATGGTTATCCAGATATTGTCTAGGTTTCCCGAGACTACTAGAGCCCTCCCGTCTTCCCGATGCCAGACCACTGGTTCTGAGAGCCTAAGCCTTTTGTGAACTAGGATCCCCACTTTTTTAATGGATCCGGAGGCCCAGAAGGTGTGTCCGATGTGGGCGCCTGGAACACGTCTTTCTTCCTAAGCCACTGTTCGAGTCTCCTGTACCATGAGTATGCCCAGTGCAGAATTGTTCATCTCCTTCCCCCAACAAGGAGCGTTTCGTGGGCGAGTTAAGATCTTTCACGTTCAAAGTTCCCAACTGGAGAGCCTCGACACGGCCCTCTGACTATGTGCCATCAGGGGGTGTATACATTCTCCTTGAATACCCGGCATTATGGGGCCACGTTAATCCCCTCTGTAACACAGGTCTGTCTCCCATTGCGTGAGGTTCCCAAACCCTCCCTTTCTCCCCTTTCCCCATTGTGTGAGACGCTCACCCTTGAGCAAGCCACTACGGGATAAGGAACGTTGTTCCTCCATTGTCTTCAATACCACCACACCTCCCCCTGGCGGGGGCGAGACCCCTTGCGGCGTCCCCGACCAGTAGTCTCCTTGTCCCCTCTCCCAGTGTGTGGGGGGTGTTCGGTTTTTTTAACTTTCTGTTCCCTTTCATTTTCTTCTTTGTAGACCAGGGACCGCTGGGTTCCCTTGAGCGCTCCGGGGGTGCCGCCGCCTCCTCTCTTTCTGCTGCTGTTGCATCTTCGTTTCTAAGTACTTGGAGCACTTGAAGTGCTTCCTTCCCACTGGTTACCCGGTAGTCTACCTCGCCCCGTTTGAATGTCAAAGCAAAGGGAAAAGACCACCTGTATCTAATGTCCTGCTCAGTGAGCCACTGTGTGAGTGGTCAACATTCTCTTCGACGAGCCAGGGTTAGCGCTGAGAGGTCTTGTAACACCCTGACTATATCTCCCTCGAAGAGGATGCTCACCAGTCGTTTTGCTTTTTCCAGCACCTCCATCTTCTCCCTGTATCTAAGGAAGCGTACTACGATGGACCTGGGGCACCTTCCTCCTCCGCCGCCGCCTCTGTGGGCCCTTCCCAGCTGGACTTCTTTGCCCCCTTCCAAGGTGAATAATTGGTTGATGAGGCCCTGAACCTTACATCCAACTTCTGGTGCTGTTTGGCCTCTTTGTTCTTTCACCCCCAGAATACACAGGTTATTGCCCCTATCCCTGCTTTCCAGGTCATCCAACTTTAGTAGCATGTGCTCTTCTTTCATTTCCAAGTCTGTGAGGCGTGCTTGGTATTTCATGTCCTGAACATCCACCTGGAGGTGGTTATTTTCCATGCCTTCCATTTTCTCTTCTAAAGTATCCACTCTGCCCTTGAAGTCGCACAACTAGGCCTGTATATCCGTTCGGATTGCTTTGATCTCCTGAAGAATATCTTTGGTAAGTGCCGGGGTGGTGGATCCTCCCCTGATACCATTCCGCTGGAGTCTGGGAAGGGCACCCCCTCCACACTCTTGTGGGTCCTCCGAAAGCGCTGCAACAATGGGATACCCTGGCTGGGCGCCCCTCTAAAGGTGAGGCCAGTGCTTGTCCCCTCCAGAGTCGCTCTCTGACCCCCCCCTACGGGCCGTATATTCTGCTTGTACTAGATATGGGTAAATGTTGGGAGATGGGGGGGGTCTAAGATATGACACCGATCTCTCTGTGGGATCAGAGTGCGGGGTCGTGCACCTTCCTTTAGGGTGCAGTTGCTGTGGTCCGGCGGTGGGCGCTTCCCCTGCCTCCTGTAGGGGGGACAGTGTGGTGCTTCTCTCTGGGCGAGTTCTCTCTATCAAAGGCAGTCCGTGTCCCACCGGGTTCACCACCAGTCCACATCAGTCTCCTGCTATTTCTTGTAGCGTTGACTTAGAAGCTACATGTCTCGATGTGGCGCCGGGACTCCCGTCTCCTGATCTAAATTGGTGGGACTCCGTGGACCGAGGGCAACTCAATTCTATGCCCGCGTCTCTGGTCCCCTCTGCATATCCCACGGAGGCCCAGCCCTCCCAGAGCTCTGGGCTTCTCCCGCGTGGTGTGGGCCCAGTTGGTAGACCCTATCGGGGGTGATGCACAGGGTCCATGGACAGGGGCCTATCCCCCAAAGACGTGGCCGCTCACTTAAGTTAACAAGGCCTTTACAGTCTGCCTGGCACCCCATGTGTGGGCTTGTTGGGCCGGGCCCTCCCCTACTCTGTGGTGCACCTCGTGTCTGCACTGTCCCTGGGGCGTTGCACTCCTCCTGAGGTGTGTGCCGCAGGGTTATTCCAATGTGGCTTTTCGGCTCTCAAGTTTTGTTGCGCACTTGCGCAGGTAGTGAGGCTTCTCCCCCCGCGCCTCGGGTCACTCACTTCCGGGGCGCCCTCCTCCTAAGTTTAAGGTGGTCCTGGTGTGCACAGACATCTGGGGCCTCGGGCTTGAGGCCCAGATACTGCCTTCACTCCCCGCCTGGCCCTCCACCCCCCCGCCCCCTCCGGAACTCCTCTCCCTGGTGGGTCTTTCATGCTGTTGCCTGGGGGGGAGTCCGCAGGGGTCCTCGATGCGGGGAGGTGGGGGCTGTCGCGCTCCCGCTGCACCCACCCAAAGTTGTCTGCCGGGTGCTCTTGTATGGCCTGTGAGAGGGAGTCCCACCTTGTGCTTCCTCTTCTGTGCTGGTACTACGGGTCCCGCTTCACCACCTCTGCCCGTGTTCATTCTGGTTGGGGAGCGCCCAGTCCCGTCCTGGGCTCCTCCTATGTTCTTGAGTTGGCCTCCGCCGGATGGGCTCTTCAGCCCGGGACAGCAATAGTACGGCTACGGACCCAGCTGGGTTCTTGGTTGGGGGTGGGGGGGACCGCTCCTGCTCAGTGTGCTGGGGGGCCCGGCCTCATGTTCGTACCCCCTAGCACTGTCACCAGTCCGATTCTTCAAGGGGCACCGTCACCCTGCTCCGCTGGTGTCATGGGGCCAGGGATACGGCCTGGATCACACCATCTCCGCCGCGGGGAAGGATCAGCTCCAAAGGCCCAACGGCTTGGAGCGGAGCTCGAACCTCATGCGTCCATCTATGTACGTGCCCCCTAGCAGTCTCCTGAAACATCTTTTAATTCAGTGTTCGGCCACCATAGGTATTTGACATTCATTCTTTGTCACGTTTGTACATAACTCAACTTTGGAATCTTCTCAGAATGGGTTTCAAACGTCTTTATTTTATTCATTCATTGTCTGATCATTCGTCATGTCCGCCTAGGAGAATCTATCTCCTTATAAAGTTTTAATATAAGTGAATTTAAATTGTGTAGGACTTTTTTTTGTTTAGAAATTGATTTTCATTATTTTGTATTTGTATTGTGAAATGTTTTAACAAACTGACACAAATAAAAAGGTCCTTCTCTGGCTAAAAAAGCAGGGGCCTATTGCCCTAAAAGTCAAAGGTCTTAATAGAAGAATGTTCAGCAGGCTAGCAGTCCTTTTCAGGATGTTGAGCAAGTATTGGTATTTTGTAAGTGTTTCAAAGTTCAGTCAAAAACAACAGTAAAGTCTTTAATATGCCCTTTCCCAATCCAACCACCTTAGTGATGGCTCAGGGGTGTACGCCGGGCCAGAACACCACTGGGCAAGGGAGTGATGGGGCCAGGGCTGTATGCCCATACAACCCTATGGTGACCGGGGGACCTTGGGGGCAAAACACATGTTTACTCACCCCCTGTGCTCAGATTCACTCGGGGACCTGAAATAGCTGGGCCTTCTGGGTTCATGCCTTGGTTCCATTGGAGGAAGTCCAGGTATCCTAGAAGCAGTAGTCACTTCAGTGGTCCGTGTTGAGATGGATTTCAAAAAATCGGCCCTGGGTGGAGGAATTTTGGAGGCCACCCTATTATGGTGAACAGGAATGATGCTGAGAGATTAGCCAAACCCAAACAAGTTAAGGTAGCAGAGCGGCAAGGCTTAGCCTCAGAAAGGGTGTCAGAGTGGTGTGGTGAGCTCGAGTAAGGATTCGAGAAAAAGGGTGGTATGCTTCAACAAGTTTTATTTTAGATATAAAGAAAAGATCATACGTCTTTGTTAGGGAGAATTCTCATTCTATGGCTAATTTCCCTTACCTAGTGAGTCCCTCAGCAGCTTTGCTGGATTTCTGGGGTTTATTTTTTCCACCTGGTAAGAGCGTGAGCCTTTTTCCCACTCTTGCAGTGTATTTTTGTGTGTGTTGTACTTTCTTTGCTCATGGGCTATGGAGTGTCACCAACTCCATAGGCGGCATCTTTTTACTTGTGTGTCACACAGCGCCTTAAGTGCAGTGACACAGGGATGTCTTTTAGACTTCCCTTGTGAACTCCATTTCTGGGGATGACTATTGTCCCCCAGAAACATGTAAAGTTGCCATTAACTTTATAGTCACTTTAAACCACAGATCCAGTACACCCCATTTTACATGGAGTATTGGAAAGGGTTAACTCTTATCCCTTTTTGTCTGTGCCTCTTGGAGCCTTGTTTCGCTCCCTTAACATTAAGAATTGGCTGGTGGCAGTGGTATCTACTAGGGGTGTACTGACTTTCGGCTTCGAGTAGGTATTCGGCTGAAAATCGGCTTACAACCAAGTATTCGGCTTCGGCCGAAATCTTACCCAATATTTACTCAAAGCCGAAGTTCTGAACATGCCCTGCCTAGTTTGCTGATTGCATTTTTCTTCTGAGCCACTTGCTCAGCAAGAGGAATTCGGCATGAAGTTTTCCGACCTGCATCATATTTATGGTAAGCTGGATTGTCAGTAAAGGTGAGTCAGAGTGCCTCCGTTGTTGACTCTGTCCCATACATCATCAGCCAAATAGCTGATGTCATTAGCAAAACAAGAAGAGCCTGAGCGAGGCGGTCCATTTTCATTCTTTCCCAGGGATGACAGGAAGTCGGAGAGTGGGTTTCAGCAGAGACATCAGTGGGCCATTCCTGTAACACATGCAAGGCTGGGATGATTGATCTCACGGCAGCCTCGCCTACCTGTAGCCATTAGCATCAGAGAAAGACTTCAAAATTGACATGGCTGCACTTCTCTGGGTCAAGCATCGCCTACCCGCAGCCAGCATCAGAAAAAGGGGACTTTAAAATCAACAGGGCTGCCCTTCTCAAGTACAAGCCTCGCCTACCTGCAGCCTTGCCTACGGCAACGAGACCCATTGAAAGGAAAACAATGGGCCTCTGCATCCTGAGAGTAGAAGCAAGCCTTGAGAGGGAGACTCCAGCTGGTGTTTTATACATGTTTCCACCAGGGCGTCAACGCGCCTTATGCTAATGCATGACACTCAGCTGTAAGGAGCTACAAACACTTAGCGGGGGCATCCCATTGCCGCGCCTCCCCCTCCTCCCTTGACCCGCACGGCCTGCTTGGGCCGCCCCCCCACCCCTCCCACTCCCCCCAGCACCCGGCATCAGCCAGTAATTCGAAACAATCTGAAAGAACACGCCAGACAAATTTGTAAAGGTTGGAAGTGTTAATGCCACAGCAGCTTTATTTGTATAAAGTCTTGGAGTTATCTTACAGGCGATCCGTAATTCACCACACCACAGGTGGTTCGCTGTGTGAGGCTACCTAGGTATGCAACCCTTGTCCACCCCCCAAAATCCCCCCCTCCCCCCACCGCCCGCGTCCATTGGACGCCTCGGGTTGAGCCCGGCCCTTGCTATCAACTTCTCTCTACCCATGGCCATTCCATACGTTCCCGGGTTTCACACTTCTTGACCTTTGTTCGGTCCCTTGTATCACACTTCTAGACATTTGTACCCCATCTTTGCTCTAAGGAACCAGTTAGACGAACCGTCCCCCCCCCCCCCCGACACCATCACCGTGTCTGATGTCCAATTCTATCTAAAACAGGCAGCCACTCGGTGCCTCGCTATTAGCAGGTTCCTATACAGGCACCACCGACAGTGCCCCAATGCAACACATACCCACATACTTTGCATTCAGCCGACACCGTTCTCTAGTGCCGACTACCACCTTTCTCCCTGCCTATACAGTCATCGCTTTGCGATGTCCAGCTATCCTTGCACACATTTCTACACTACTCTATGCTCCTATCCCCAACTGTGCCGCTTCTACCCTAGACCTACCTCCAAGCTTCGGGCCCCAGGTGTCCCCATTTCGGCTTACTGTCCCCCGGGCCGGACATCGCCTTAGTACCCGTGCTCCCAGTGCCCTCCCCTTGGGCCATCCCCTAAGGTCTTACCCAGCGCCCTCACCCCGTCAGGTTCCGTAATCCCTAGTCCTAAACCTTCCCTCCCCCCCGGCTTGTTCCTCCCCTCTCGAAGTGCCATGTTCTTTAGCATTGGGCCCCCCCCAACTTTCTCCTCCTACAGTTCCCTGTGCTCCGTTCACCCTAAAGACTCCTCTCGTTCCCCCCCCCCCAAGTACCCCCATCTGTTTGCCCCCCAGCCTTGCGCTTGCCCCCCTCTTCGCCTCCTTGAACCTTGTGCCCCCCCCCGGTTCCCTCTTGTCCCCCCTCGAGCCCAATGTTGCCCCCCCACACCCCTCTTTGTATCCTTCCTTCCGTTATCCCTTCCCCCCACCTGTTTCTTTGGCAACCCTGCTTGTGCCACCATACCTTCATCTCGGTCCCCCCCAACTTCCCTTGTAGACCTTTGTTTTCACCTTGTTGTTCGATTTTTCTTTCCACCCCCACCCCCCGCATTTTTGGGGTTGGAATGGCTTCCAAGCCCCCTAAACCCTCCCCTTTTTTCCCCAGGGCCTCCCCCGAGTCTGTTACTCTTGGGCGCCGTAGGATCTAAGCTGTTGGCTGAGCATTCCCATATTGGCCTGTCAGTACTTTGCTGAAGGGATCGACCTGTGACTCCTCCAAGACTCTCTGCTGGCTACCGGCGGCGGAGAGATCTGCCCAGATTGCGCAGGTTGCTCCCTTTCCCTTGCTTCTGTTCGCTGCTAGTACCCCCCTGCACCTCTATAGCCTCCTTCCAGGAGATGAACAATACATTAAGCCGCACTTACGCTTGCATTACAGTGACAAATTAACCGGTATCGTTGATCGTACCCCTTAATCTTATGCCTCCCTTCGCCCCCTGTTGTACCGGACCGAGCACCCCACTCCCCAGCAACTCTGCTCAGGGAGAGGGGGCTCGAAGCGAATGTGTGGTGCCAATGTGTGGTCTTGCTTCCCACAAGGGAAAAGCGTCCGCCAACCGTGGTGTCAACAGCGCGCTCAATTCCATTGACATCCCACCATGGGCGGAGACCAAGGTGAGGCGAGCGAAGGCTTTCACCGGTCGGCAAAGTCTCATTATTGTTCTTAAGGTTTACCAGGCCCAGTATTGTTTATTATATGTTGCTTTATTTTGGGCCTTCATCATGGAGCAGCCCTAACTTAAGTATGTGGTACCTTTTCATAACGTTCGTTTGTGAATTGATTGACTTCACTACCATGTGTACTTATGGTGGATTTGAAATTTGTTACGGTAAATTCTCTGTTGCCCCCTTCAAGGAGATGCACATTACATTGTTCCGCGCTTACACTTTGGTATCGTTACTCTGTGATAAATAATTAGGTTGTTGGTTTATTTGAACTGTGTGCGCCATGCCGAACACGCTAGATGTGTTATATGTGCTCTAACCCCGGCAACCCCAATTCGCAGTGTCCCGTTCTATACCACTTAATATTGTTCCTCCCTTCGCCCCCTGTTGCCCCGGACCAAGCACCCCACTCCCCAGCAACCCTGTGCTCAAGGAAGAATGCCATAAACGGAACTTAAAGCCGCACTGGCTTGGTCAGTGACACAACTCCCCCGGCGACGACCATTCTTAATGCCGCCACGCCTGTTATTATGGCACTTGCCCTTCATAATCTCTTAAAGCTTGAAACTTACCCAGAAGGACACATTGTTGTTGAAATAAATACAGAAAGAGACCTCCTGGGGAAAATTCACCGTACAGTAATCTTAATGGAAACATATTTGACCTCTGAAATAATAAATAATAATAAATAATAATTAGGCATTTATATAGCACTACGAACCCTCAGGTATCTGAGCGCGGCTTATTACCCACGGTGTGTGGTGCTCATTTATCGACCTCGGAAGGATGAAAGGCTGAGTTTGGCCCCGCCGGGATTCGAACCTGCATTAACAGGCTCTGCACGGATGTCAAAGCGAGCGCTCTACTCTCTGTGCCACTTGACCGGCTATACACGGGGGAATGCCTTGAAAATTTGAAACAGCAAATAAACGACCCGCCATGTTGATAGCCCACATCAGATGGGCCTGCTATGTTCCCACAAGTTCGGCCGTGCAGCCGCCAAGTCCCGGCACTGGATTCCCACACTATGGAAGGGAGTGTCCCTATATATGGCCGGCCCTACCGCCCAATCCATCAACACGTTGTGCCAGTGTAAGGAACAAAAGGCAAAGATGTGCCAATGATAAACAGGGTTGGTTTCCCATGACACGGGAACGGATATGAATTCATGGCCCGATATCGGATATTCCAAGCAAATTCCCGTTACCATCCCCATATAATTTGCCAACAGAGAGAACACACTCGGTGGAGAAGACGCAAAGGCAGGGGACATGTGTTTGTCTGACCTTCCCGTGTTGCAATTCGGGCACATCTGCACATCTAATCAAGCACACTCATCTGATTACACGCAGAAAACAAGCGAAGGGCAACCTTCAGGTAATCTACATCAATGTGAAGTTGGGCGTTATTGCCATTCATCACATTCCAGATGGATGAAACGAAAGCTAACTAAGTCGCAGTCAAATAAACCCAGAACGCCATATGTTCCCCGTACCGAAAATGCTACTCCACTGCACCAACCACGCAAACCAACCCCATCCCGCCTTGGCCCATGGTTTTTGGACCATGCCCCTACCACCCATGATGCCGTATGAAATCTTAGCCGACCGCATGCATAGAACACGCGGCTACCCATGGCTTCATCCAAACTTCAATTCATTAGAACACATTCTCAGCCATCCCCAAAATTTTCACCAAAGACCTACCGAAAGCCCCAACTGCCGCAAATGCGCATCACAAAACGAAACAAAGTGCGTGTAGATCACAACAAACAATTCGGCAACTTGGCAACGCATATACAAGCAGTTGAGTACAATTGTTCCATACAAAGTGTGTCCCAAACAAATGTCAACTCAAAAAGGCATCTTCCCATTCCAGTTATTGTGGGCCACGTCCAGCAGAAATTGGCTTGCGCTGCTGGCATACACATTCCCGCAGCACCACATGTCCCTTTCACCAGCTCTTATCCTCGACTTAACTCCGGTATCCTAGGCAGCCTGCCCCCCCCCCTGCCGACCCCAAAATGGTGGACCGGAGCCGCATGGGCACTGGACAGAAACAAAAGCACCCACAAAGCTACTCTAACTATTTGTACCACGCGCGCATGGTGCCAAATATACATGGAACTAGCTCGCCGCACCCCTTCCTCGTACAGTGGTTTCAGCTGTCCACAGACCAAGCACCAAGAGAAGACTTAAAATACACACCGTCACCATGCTCCCGTGATTACAGGTTTACATAATGACACCCTTACCCCACGTACCGTATGCAGCACTAAATCTGAACTGGCCATGGTGAAACCGCGGTTTCTAATCGATTGTGGTCTTACTTCCAAGGCGACCTCGCCACTGCTGTAGTCTGCGTCAGTACCATGTTCTATGCATTGTTCCATTCTGCCCTCTCAACGCGGAAATTACGCGAATTTGTAGCTTCACAATTTACAAAAGAGCACACAGTGTTCCCCCAATTAAGAGTGCAATAACCCCACCATTACCGCAGACTGAATCCCTGTTCAAGCCCGTGCCCCTCAGCCTAGACCTTCGCCCACCACATGCACCTTTCACTTGTTTCATTAGACAATGAGCGGGAGTACTCCATATCACTGCAATGTGGCCACTTAAGACCCCATCCAAATTCAATTTACGCTGCCCAGGGTGCAACCATTTAAACAGCCCCCGCCCGGCCATCTGTGCATTCATTACCATTCCAAACAGTAAATTGCCCCCGAATTCTCCCCGCCCTCCCCCCCATTCCCCAGCCCCCCTTGCTTTCCTGAAAACGTACTGCCCGGAACGGGTATGCAACTCACCGCCTACCCAAAACACAAAATGCTTGTAAAATCACTGCCTTAATTGTGCCACTTGGCGATATCGTCCCCACCCCGGTGATCTATCATGACCTTTCATTCCTTCAACCAAGCGTGTTAGAGGCAAGGGACCCCGCATTGTGTCAAACGCGGGCCAACTGCTTAATTGTATTCTGGGACATGTGGTCTCAAGGGCGGCCCAAACCGTGATAAGCCGCCAAAATACATCATTGCCTGCAGGTCCCCCACTACATAGACCTAGCAATCCTTGACTCGTGAACCAGAAAGGAACACCCACCTGGTGCCCATTCCCCCCCTCCCCCTTGTTCCCATAGCCCCTGAGCACCCACCTTCCGTCTTCCTAGGCCAGTCGTGAAAGTTGTATAATGACCTGGGTGCCCCCATCTGTATTAACCCCAGCCTGCCCCCAAGTCCTGCAGTTTCCATTTTTACAGTGTGCCACCCCAGCACGTAAAACCTGTTTGGCACGACCCCTAAACCGGGCACATGAAACCATTGCCTTCCCTCCATTTCCTTTCTCCTTGGACGCCCCCAATTTTTCCGCACCAATGTCGTAGGAAATATCGAAATTATTGTTGCCTCTGTGGTACTATTTCATGCTTACCGCCACAGAAGGGTGCACTAAATTATTAACGCAAATTATTCCCTTCTCTTTCCCCACAGCGAGGCAAGTGTTAAACTAATGTAACTAAAGGACTCCCCCCCCCCCACGTTACCCCCATAGATATGCCGTAAATCCATTTGATATGAGCCCCCGAGCTCGTCGTGCGGCCTTGTGCGAAAAACAAACCAGGAGGCGTTTCAACGAAGCGGTCGGTGCCCCCTGTTCGCCCCACAAGACTGTTCACAAAATAAACATGCGTCAGCCTGAGCACAACCTGCATTGACCCGTAGTAGCCGCAATGCGGCCTGACCTTTAGCGATCCTTGACTGGCATGATCCTGACGAAATTCTCCCCTCCTTCAACTTTAATGTAAGTCATTTCCGACCCTTTGCCCATACACGGCTTGGCCCCTTCGCTGCGCCTGAACATCCCCTGCCCTGCTCTTCCGCCTTCTTGAGAGGCACCCCCCCTCCCCTGCCTTTGCGGCCATGCTGCGCAGTCCAATTTCCAAGGCCCCAGTGCCCCCTGCCCTCCACGTGTCTGCTCAATCCATTCGTTGCCGCTATAGAGATTTCGGCCGTTTCGAACGTGGTGCTAGCGAGCTACCATACCGGAAATGCACCCACTGGCCCATGCCATCCGCTCATTACCCTCAACTCCTCCCTCACTCCAATTTCCCGCCTGGGGATTGCCAGCGCCATGTCCCCCCCCCCTCCTCCCCCGGTTACACTGATAATACCATCCACTTCATGCCCATGATACCACCCCAACCCTCTACCGTGGTATAGGCGCTCCGCCTTGCTAAGGCCTACAACGGTCCGATAAACCCACACTTTAAAGCCCCGCCCTTTAAACCTTAATGCACTAACACATGATCGTCGTTCCATTGCATGATACCCCGTTCCATCCTGCCCAAACCAAACGTTTTAGATAAGTTCTTCACCCAACGCGCTTCCCGCGGCAACCCCATACTGATTGTCGGGTCCACCGTGCCTGATGCGGCCCGTGTTATTACCCCGTTGCGACCCCAACATGGCTATACGTGCTACCGGCTCCCCCTACCTCGAACGCCTACCGCTGAATTCACTTCTCCCTCCTACCTCACCTTCAGTTCCCTCGACTATTGTTCTCCACTGCCACCACGCTGATTCCTCCTCTTGGACAGCTTCGCAAGGCAACTGCGATCCTCTCCTCCGGAACACGGCTACTCCAGTCACAGGAACGCTGGAAAAACATCTCCCTCACTTCTCCTTCCTGGAGCTGCAACAAAAAAAACAAAATGTGTTCTCGGGCGGGGGCAGGTATCGAGAGTGTGTTGCTTGTGCTCTGACCCTTTATAGGGCCTCCCTTTCCCTCGATTCTCTGCCCCGCCATCCTTTCGGCGACCTTCCCTGCTTCATCCGGGGGAGGGCTTTCCCCTGTTTAAGGAGCCCGCCCCCCCCGTAACCGAGGAGGGGGAGGAGGTTGGCTGGGCAACCCCCACTAAGGGGCGGCGCCCGCCATGCCTCCTACGTCGGCGCGTTTGCCCGCCATAACAGTAGCAGCGGAGGCGGGGCGGGGGAGTGATTTGTTTCACTATGAATGGAGGCAACTGTGTTAACCAAGCACTGGGGGTTGGAGGCAGGGAGGTGGGGGGGCTATATAAGTAACACAAGATTAAACAGTAATGCCCCTGTGTAGTGCGTTTTCTTCTGACTGCTTTCACCCTACTTGACTTTTCACTAACAGTTTTTTCAGTGCGCGTTTCAACTTTTGACACTTTGCTGAACTCCCCACAAAATTAAGAGATTCAGCCTCCTTAACTCGACTGAAAAAGAGACCCAATTTATTTCTTGGTCTTCGAGGGCTGGCTACCGATTTTGAAACTTTAATTGTTACTTTCGAGTGGCAAGTGTTTTCATTGTTTCCACAAAGATGTTTAAGGCCGATATGTGGACAGTCGGGGCTCAGGCTGACCAATTGCATGCAGTCGGGCTGCAGTGCCACAGAGATTGCTTATGTACTCTTACGCATTTAGGGCGCTTTGCTGTTTTTGCCGGGAATTGTCAGAGTTTGTGTGTATGATTGCTTGGTTACTTTCCCTAATTGTGTGTGCCTCCATGTGTTCCCACTGCTTCATAATATGATATAGCAGTTGGCGCACAAAACTGGATAGTGGTCAGTAAATGGGCCTTGCTCACCCACTCTATACGGTAGATGAGATGCCTCTGGTGCCTGGGAGGTCTTGACAAGCCCCCCTTCTCTCAATATTGCCCCATCCCTCCCCCTAGACCACAGGTCTGCCTGCACCGTGGGGGCCCACTTAGGCACCCGAAAGTGACACCCCGAGTGGTATTGATCCTGACCCATTTGGAGTGCAGGGCTATGAGGGGGGCCACCAGGAGAGATCAGTGGGAGACTGAACTCGCTGACCTTCCTGTTGGCATGACATTGGAAGGCATAGAACACGAAAAGCTTGCTGGCAACAGGGCTCCCTCGCATTGGAGCCACCTGCTAAATGGAGGAGGTGCATGATAGTATTACCCTATGCCTGTGCTTATCAGCCTGTGCTCTTCATTGTCTTCCATGCTACCCTTCGTCACCATACACAATATAAGCGTTACTTTTAACCCCAGGTGGAAAACCCTGACAAGGCTTCATGCAGGCATTTTATGCGCTGGAGTTAAAAGCTGAGCTTGCTTAAAGAGGCAAGATAGCTCAGTGGGCTGAGCGCTTGCTGTTGTGATGTGCATGGGATCTGCAGGTCGCAGGTTTCAGATCCTGACAAGGACCACCGAGCCTTTAAATTTTCTGAGGTCGATACATCTTTACCGACTACAGTGGGATGATAATTGTAAGTGAATATGTGCTATGTACAACTCCTTGGTGCAAGAGCTAAATAAGTAACAAAATATTAGCACAGACTAGAACTGTAATGCCCCTGTGGACTGAAAGTGACTTTTTCATCTTCTGTAGACCATGAAAAGAAATGCAATAAAGAATGGATATACACATTTTAAAGTACATTTTTAATTTACAAAGTGTTTTTCTTGTCTGCATAACTTTATTTATTAAAAAGGCCACTATGCGGTTCCGTATTCTGTTCCGGCCGAATACTTGTCCAACTATTCGGTATTCGGCCGAATACTTAAAACTACTATTCGGTACACCCCTAGTATCTACCCTAACTTTTCTACCGCGATTATCGTATATAACGTGGTAATGTTTTAGGCTATTATAATAGCCTCGAACATAAAACCTGCTTGACCATATATGTTTTATTTTGGCTCCGGTTGGATTTAGTCGCCATTTCTTTTTGTTAAAGTCTTTCTTGTTGTTTGCTTTTTGCGCCAATCCAGGTTTGTTTTTCTTGTTCGCCGTCCTTTGGCGGGCTTCTGTGAAGAAGCCCTCCTTTGGCGTCTGGGTGTCTAGGTGGGCTGAATGTGAGGGAGGGGTTTAGTAACCCCCTGCACAGGGTCTCCTTGGAGACCCAACTCACACTTTATGTCGATTAGCTGAGGTGGTTGTCCGAGCCAGACAACCCCCCCTGCTGTGTGATTGACAGCCAGGCTGTGTGAATGGGGGATTTTGGCATAAAAGGCAGGACTCTTGGGCTGGAAGTCAGAGCCACCACTGGAACTACAAGAACTGAAGAGAAGTGAAGAAGACGACGGCTGCTGCAACTCCTGGATCCTGGTGAAGCCCTGCTGCAGTCCTGAGCTATCTACCCTTCAACGACAGAGAAGATCCAGTCCGGAGTCTTCTTCCCTTGAGCCTGGTGGGATCAACCAGCTCACCTTTTACAGCCAAAGAATCCTCTTCTGGGACGAAATCACTGCACTGAGCTGTAGTGGTCCGGATAGCTATCAGAATAGCCTTCCTGTTTTTAAGGAGCGCACCTTTTATTCATTGTTGCTTTGCTGCTGCTGGCATCATCCCTGAGTAGTGCAGATCGCTCCAGACATTCTCCTTCTTGTCCCCACGACTGAAGCTCCAAGAACCGTGAGTCTACAGGAACTACCAGGAACAACTGCCGTAGCACCAGCTTTCTTCATACGAATAAGGTACTGTGTCCATTTGGTCGTTCTCTCCGTCCGACCTTGAGGAATCGGAGTGAATCCTTTTCCTTTCCGAAAGCTTGTCCTTTCTACCGTCTTATAATTTATGCCTTTGTTAGGCAGAATCCTGTGCAGTGCCATTAGGGACCACTACACACAATTAAGACTACAGGTGGCAATACAAGTTTTACCTTTGGTACAAGCCTGTACTACTATGTCAGAGTGGTAGCAGTGGCAGAGCAGCCAGGCTTATCTCAAGAGTTTGAGCAGTAGCAGAGATTACACAAAGGGACCACAATTACTGTGACTCAAGCAAACACTGACTCAAGGTTTCAGGTAGAAAAATATAAGTACATTTATTTTTAAACCATTCATTATAAACACAACACTTCTATTAAACTCAAATGAAAACCACATGTTAAATATACTACAACTAACCAATTCGCTTTGTACAGTAAGTCTCAAGGTAAGTACCCTGTGTTTGAATGAACCGTTGTTAGGCACAAAACCTGTTACCGCAAATACGATTGCGATCACTTTTTGACAGTTTGGTTTACTAAACAAAAGCGTATCCGTGACATGAAATGCTACCGGGGCAAAAACACACTTAGCACTTGAGATACCAAAAGGGAGTTGGAGTTGGAGGCAAAAATCGCAGGCAATATTTTGGTTAGGCAGGCAGAATCAAGGAACATTCAAAGACAGGAGTTCAAAAGTCAAAGGGCCGGGGCCAGTTGCCGAAGATCACATGGTCAGACAGTTCACGATTCACCGTAGCCAAACGTACTTCGATTTTGTCAAGGTTCGGAAGCAAAAGTTATAAGAAGGAGGGAAGACAAGGTCAAGCCTTGGAAATGAAGAAAAAGGGATTCACCCAGTTTCCTCAACAGAACACAGTACCTTGTTCCAATGGTGCAGCTGGTGCCCTGGCAGTTGTTCCTGTTGGTTTCCCGCAAACCCACGATTCCTGGAGCTTCGTTGTGAAGGACGACGTCTGAAGGGGGTCTGCACCACACAGGGATGAAGCCGGCAGCAGCAACAAGGAATAAAAGGTGCGCTCCTTAAAAACAGTAGAGGCTCTTCAGGTGGCTATCCGGACCACTAGAGCAGTGTGCAGCGATTTCGACCAAGGAAGAGAATCCTCTGGCTGTAGAAGATGAGCTGGTTATCCCCACCAAGCTCAAGGGAAAAAGACTCCGGACTGGATCTTCTCTGAGTCGTTGAAGGGCAGATAGCTCAGGACTGCAGCAGGGCTTCACCAGGATGGGGCAGTTGCAGCAGCGGTCGTTCTCTCTGCTTATCTTCAGTTCCAGTGGCGACTCGCTGACTTGTAGCCCAGGAGACCTGCCTTTTATTTGAAAAAAAAACCATTCACACAGCCTGGCTGTCAATCACCCAGCAGGGGGGTTGTCCAGCCCGGACAACTACCCTAGCCAATCATGACAAAGTGCGAGTTGGGTTTCCTAGGATACCCTGTGCAGGGGCTGACTACACCCCTCCCTCACATTCAGCCCACCTAGAAACCCAGGCGCCTAGAGGAGGGCTTCTTGGCAGAATCCCGCCAAAAGACAGTGAACAAAGAAGGCGAACCTAGTTTGCCGAGCAAAGTAAAACACAAGAAGGACTTTAACAAAAAGAAATGGCGAATAAACCCAACTGGAGCCAAAAGAAAGACGATTTGGTCAAGCGGTTTATGTTCGAGGCTAATATAATAGCCAAGAACAGTACCACGTTTATCTAATATAATCGCGGTAGAAAAGTTAGGGTAGATACCACTGCCACCAGCCAAGTCTAAATGTTAAAAGAGCGAAATAATGCTCTAGGAGGTACAGATAAAAAAGGGATACGAGTTAACCCTTTCCATTACTCCATGGAAGATGGGGGTGTACTGGATCTGTGGTAGATTGACTAAGTAAAGTTAATGGTAACTTTACCCTTTTCTGGGGGACAGTAGTCGCCTCAGAAATGGAGTCGAGGGAAGTCTCAAAGACAACCCTGTGCCACGGCACTGAAGGTGCTGTGTGACACACACAAAGAAGGGAGCTAATGAAGTGCTTTACTTCAGAGTCCACAATCACAAAAACAGATAGAAACACATAGCAAAACACAGGTAAGAGTGGGGGAGAAGCTCTCACTCTTACCAAGTGGAAAAAAAATAAACTGCAGAAGTCCAGCAAAGCAGCTGGGGGACTCACTAGGTGAGGGAAATTAGCCACAAATGAGAATTCTCCTTAACAGCCTCCCTTTCACAATATCCAGTACTCATGGCAACGTAACTCTTGAACTGTTCTCACCGTTTGATCTTCAACAACAGAGCCCCTGCTCCATTTGACACTGGCGCAGGCCTATTGACTTTTATCTGCCTTTTAGAACACATCCTCTGATTCTATTGCCTTGACAAAAGTATTGCCTATGATTTTATCCACTATTCCCTTGTTTTAATTCTATGTGCTAAGTGTGTTTGACTACGGTTACATTTCTTCCTGCGGTTACGCTTTTCTTTCGTAAGACCGAACTGTCATTACTGTCAAAAAGTGATTGCATATTAATCTACGGTAAAACCTACGGTTTTGTTTCAAACCAACGGTCTGTCACATCCTAATGTACTTGCCTTGAATTGACCTGAACAAAAGGAATTGCTTGTGTGTAGTATATTTAGAGTGTGGTTTTATTTAATAGAAGTGAAGTGTTTTGTGAACAGATGGTTTAAAAATAAATGGACTTCTATTTTTTTAAACCAGAAACCTTGAATCAGTGTTTGTTTGAGTCAGTTATTGTAGTCCTTTGTGTAATCCCTATTACTGCTCATTTGCTCTTGAGATAAGTCTGGCTGTTCAGCCATCGCTACTACTTTACTGCCTAGTACAGGCTTGTACCAAAGGAGAAATTGTACTATTACTTGTAGTCCTAATCTTATGTAGTGGTCCCTAAGGGTACTGCATATGATTCTGCCTAACAGTCTTCCTAATTATAAAGGGTTGTCCCTACCTAAACAAATGTCAACTCTGGTGCTCATAGCCAGGATGTGTCCCCAAATAAACAGTGTCTGTCTTCTGTCCAAAAACGTACTCCAACCCGACCACTAATACACAGAAGGGTTCCGCGTCAAAAGGAAAATAGTACCAGGAGAAGGTGAACTGGCTCAGTCTTTTATCTCTTTTCCAATAGCCTTTTGCACTAGCTTTGGATTCAACAAAGAGTGTATGATCAGAAGAATGACTCCCTTCTCCTAATCTACCTCGCACAGCCTTGAGGACTGTCCTGGGATATTCTTTTACAATAGTCCTCAAGTCTCTTCACTTCTTCCCAAGGGCGTCTGAAAGCTTGCTTTACAGTTCCGTTCCAGCTTTTCTTCCCTGTTTTATGACGTTATGAAGTTTATTTGCAGATAGGTCTTGTTGTCCAATATCCTCTTTATTCTTACTTGGATTATCACTGTGACGAGAGATCCCTTCCAAGGCTTTCTTGACTTTTGGTTCTCGGAGTATCAATACTGTGATGAGGGAGATCACTCACAAGGCTTTCTTGACTCTAGAGCTGTCCCAAGCCCTTGATGGGTCTCTATTCCTGTCACCTCTTTCGTGTCGGACTGCATTGCCAGTTTTTCCTGAGTTGATTGTCTGCCTCGCGTTGCGTCAGCGCTTCGTGCTTTCTTCACTCCACTACTTGCGTCTCCCAGAGACTTGGGCCACACAGCTCTGGTGTAATTTCGGGAACCCCGCAGTCCACCTCCCAGAGGTCAGACCACTGATGGCTTCTTGAGGCTTTCACCTCTTCCACTTGTCATGAGCCTGGCTTTTACTGCAGTACTTCGCCAACTGTTCCTGGATGTCCCCGCCACTGGGAATCAGCGTTATTGCAGCTTTGTTTTCCCAGGTTCGAACTACCCGGGCCGGGCTGGCTTCACGCTGGATGATCTCTCTATTTCGCAGTCCTTTCTCAGTCTTTATTTCCTGTAGCTGGATCCTCCCCAGCGTAAAGTCAAAGTCCTTCTTTACTGTGTCGAGAGAATCTCAAGGCATACATTAGTTTTCAAAAAATCATTTGCAAAGTTTGCTATTTAAAATGTTGTTCATTGGCAAACACACCCATTTGATTAGCAGTGTTTTACTGCTATTTTTGTCACCAGAATCAGGCCTTGCAAATTCTTTAAAATTCCACTAGACCTGCAGGTTAAGTAATTTAGTTAACCTACTCGACCTAAAAGAAATGCACTAGACCCATAGCAACGGGTGATAAAATGTAAATGCGCTTTCTGTAAAATTGTGCATGTCACCACAAACCCACTTTGTTTGCCACACTGCTGCCACCCAGAAGCCAGCTATGCAAAGTGAAAATTATTTGACATTTACTGTACAAAAACAAAATGTTACAAGCAAGTTTCAAGCATCCCCTGCAAATGGTACTCGCCCTTCATAAAATCTACTGGGCTATGTGAGTGGACTTTGCGAGCTCTGGCTGAGTGCCTGTAACATGTGAAACGTTGGCTGCATGAATGGGCACAAATGAATTGGTATGATAAAAAGGCTCTGAAAACAGTTTGTCCAGCTCTCTCCGCAGGCGCTAATATATAATGCAATCATAATCATAGAGCAAGGTGGCCTCTGGATGTGAACTACAGTGTGTGGTATTGCACTAGATGTGTCAATGTACAGTCTGAATGGATTGCCTAGCAGGCAGAAAACTGGTCAAACTAGGTGGAATATGGTAGTTCTGCAGCATGGGTCTGGCATGGATTCACATGCTCATGAATATTCCCCGTCGTCAGGCTCGGAATCCTCGGTAAAGAAAAAATCAGTTTTGTTTCTGAACTGTCTTTCTACTAATAACCAATCACTGGTCTCTGGGTCATACTGCCCCCAGCCAATGACTGCCCTCTACCTAAGCCCCCTCCTCTGGCAGCCATCTTCAGATTTTTACAGCACGTTCAAGTGTTGGGAGTCCTCGTGCTTACCTCTCAAGCTTTTTCTGCGTATTGCGTTTTTTCAAAGAGTTTACTCTTGTTTTTTTCGGTCAGTCGAGCCTGAAGCTCTGATTCTTCTTCCAATCAACGGGGACCCGTTTCGGAATTTTTCTATGCCCCTCAAGGGCGGATTTTCGTCGAATTACACTACTTGTAAGATTCCGGAACACCTTTGAGGCCTACCCCGTTTCGGACATGGCCCAGGACAAGGGAGATTCGACGCCTACTGGATCCCAAACTGTTCAGGAACTGCCCAGGATGTGGATTGCAGAACGTCTTCAAGGAAGATGAGCACTCCCGGTGCCTCTACTGCCTTCACGGCGACAAATTGCATGTGGAAAAGGATTGTGCGTTCTGTAACATGTCTGTCCGGGCAATGAAGGATCGTCATACTCGACTCACCAACTGGCTGGTAGGGAAGAGCCCAGCAGCAGGTGAGAAGAAGAAATCCGAGCGGTCTTCTAAGACCTTTCAGGGCGCTCTGGCGACGGGAGCCCAACAAAAAGCTAAGCACTGCGAGTCCATGGGCACCGGGACCGCCGTTGATTTGGGCTCCTTGGCTGCCAGGCAGGGCGTGATGTCACAGATGCCATCGTCCATGAGACAACGCTCTGGGAAAAGGATTTCGGAGAACCCAGGTAAGCTTCGGGAGAAGCCCTGGTCGATCCCGACGGAGAAAGCCGAGGGGGGGGCGAGGCGGTGATCCTCCCCCTAAGGTGAAGGCCTCAGATGCGCCCAAGGTCGTGAAGGCCCTGATTGAAGGAGTCGTGTCGGCCCTGGCGAAGCCTGCAGAGGCTACCCCAGTGGAGACAACCTCCGGGCCTAGAGTTTCCCTTCAGGTGGGAAACATCTTTCCAGCCTCTCAAAGACCCCGGTGAAACCCCAGGATGAGGGGGGCACGGTAGCACTAACGGACACTGATACCACCTCCGAAGATGAGCTGGCTGGCGTCAAGAAGATCCTGGACAAGAGGTTCGAGGAGGCCAGGGCCTACGGGAGGGATCCCGACGAGGCGGATGTAGAGCGCAACGGTGAGGCCGACGAGGACCCGTGGAGGAAGCAGAGGACCCTGCGCCCCAACCTTCGCTCCCGTCGCAACCGATGCCACAAGACAATACAGGAGAAATCTTGGTTTTGCAGGAACTGTGTACGGAGATAAGGACAAGGTTGTCCTTACTACCAGCAATGATCCAGCGGCGCCTGGACCGTCAGGGAACCCACCAAACAAGTGGAGGCGTTTCCATCCTCCACCTCCCTTCCAGCCCTCACCCCTATCACCTCTCCCGAGGTACGAGACGACGGGGACAGACGATGACGGTGGTGACGACGGGACGGATCTCATCACCCCCTGCCCCGGGCCTCCCTGCCCGACGAAATTGAAACAAGGCCAGTCCCCTTCGCCAATCAGACAAGAGTGCGACTTAGGTTACCAAGGGAACCCATGGCAGGGGTCCGAAGATCCCTCACTCACATCCTGCCTACCTAGACTATCAGGCGCCTTAAGGAGGGCTTCTGTGCAGAAGCCTGCGAAAAGACAGCGAACAAAGGAGTCATCCCCGGTTTGGCGCACAGAGAAAAACACAGACTTTAACAAAAAGAAATGGTGAATGAACCCAGCCGTAACCGAAATAAAATGTATTTGGTCAAGCGGGTTTATGTTCGAGGCTAATAGGTAAGGGAAATCAACCATTTATGAGAATTCTCCCTAACAGTCCCAAAGATGCTCCGGGGCTGCGGAGTATACTTGCGGTACTTCCTTGTCCGAAAGAAGACCGGCGGCTGGCGGCCCATCCTAGACCTTTGCCGCCTCAACAAATACATCAAGTCCCAGAAGTTCCGGATGGTCACCCTTCAGCACATGCTGGGACAATTGGAGGAAGGCGACTTCCTATCGTCGCTGGACTTGGAGGACGCGTACTTCCACATCCCCATACGAAAAGGACATTGAAAGTTCCTACGGTTCGTGGACCAAGGACGGCACTACCAGTCCAAGGCCCTGCCCTTCGGATTGAAGTCAGCGACAAGGGTCTTCAAGTGCCTGGCACCGGTGGCGGCGCAGCGGCGCCTGCACGGGGTCCGCATATACCCCTATCTGGACTATTGGCTCATCCTAGAAAAGTCAAGAGATCTCGCAGTCGATGACACAGCGAAGACCATCCACCTGCTCACGGAACTGGGATTCTCGATCAACTTCGCAAACTCGCACTTGGTACCGTTGCAGGACGCCCTGTTCCTGGGGGCCAGACTCAACACAGTGGCACGGTTGGCTTCACCTTTGGAGGAGAGGACAACAGCCATCCTGGGCAAGGTACAATGGCTGTTGACCATGGAAGTGGCCAGGGTGAGGTCCATCAAGTCCCTGCTCGGCATGTCGTTGTGCATCTACCTCGTGCGTCTGTGCAGGTTGCGGATGCGGCCACTGCAGGAGTTCCTCGACGCCTGTTGGATGCAAGCCAACTTTCCGCCAAGCGATCCGGTGGTGGGGCAGCCGCGCGCATCTAGCGGCGGTTATGGACTTCCAGACCCCGGCACATCAGGAAACAGTGACGACAGACGCCTCCCTGGAATGATGGGGAGCGCACACCGGAGATCTCCACGTGAGAGGCCTTTGGCTCCGGGAGGAGAGGTCATTACACATCACCGTCCTGGAGCTCCGAGCCGTGTTCTGGGCCCTTAGGTCGATCCTCCTGTCCCTCAAGGGCAAGGTGGTGAGGGTCTTCACCGACAACACCACCACAATGCTCTACATCCAGAAGCAGGGGGGCACCAGATCCCCAGCCCTATCCAAGGAAGCGCAGGATCTGCGGCACTGGGCCGTTGCCCACGGGATGTTCCTGGTATCCTTCCATCTGGCAGGAATAAAAAACACCATCGCCGACTTACTCAGCAGGGAGCTGCGCTCTTGCCAAGATTGGGAACTTCGGCAGGATCAAGTGGATCTCCTGTTCCGATGATGGGGAAATCCCCAGATCGATCTATTCGCGACGGCGATGAACACCAAGTGCCGGAGGTTCGTCAGCAGGTTTCCCCAGCCGGGAAACATGGGCGATGCATTCTCATTCTCCTGGGACGGCCTGTTCCTCTATGCATTCCCGCCGTTGCCGATGCTGCCGCGACTCATCAATCAACTCAGACGGTCTCGGTGCAGGATGATCCTCGTCGCACTGACGTGGCCGAGGCAGATCTGGTTACCAGACCTTCTGGACATGTCAGCATCCCCCCCAGTCAAACTGCCAACGGGCGCGGATCTTCTCGCCAGGGAAGGAGGTGCCATCCCCCATCACGACCCGGGATCACTGAACCTGCAGGCCTGGCTCCTGCAGCACTAGAGTTCGGAGGCTACGATATCCCGGCGGACTGGAAGGAGGTGCTTGCAAAGGCCAGGGTGTCCTCGACCCTTAGGTGCTATGAACACAAATGGAAGAGGTTTTCTGTCTGGTGCCGTGCACAGAAGATCAACCCTCTGCGGATTACGGCCCCTCAAGTGCTGCCGTACTTGCTGTTGCTGGTCAAGGCGGGGTTGGCTCACGCCTCCATCAAAATCCATCTGGCAGCGATCTCTCGCTACACCAGAACTCCGGGGCGGTCATCTCTATGGTCTCATTGCCTGGTGAAGGAGTTCATGAAAGGATGGTTCCACCCGTTCCCGCCGGTGAAGGCTCAGGTCCCGGCGTGGGTGCTCAACGTGGTGCTGACCAGGCTCATGGGTCTGCCATTCGAGCCTCTTCATTCTGCAGCGTTGAAGTTCCTATCGTGGAAGACGGTGTTTCTTGTGGCCATCACCTCCGCACGACGAGTGGGAGAGATCCAGGCCCTCTCCTGTAAACCTCCATATCTGACATTCCACGAGACAAGGGTAGTTCTGAGGACGCACCGCTCCTTCATGCCCAAGGTGCCGTCGGACTTTCATCTCAACGAGTCCTTGGTGTTACCTGGTTTCTTCCCGTCGCCTTCACCGCCAGCTGAGAGGACTTTGCACTTGCTGGATGTAGCTAGAGCGCTGAGGTTCTACGTGGACCGAACGAAGAGTTTTCAGAAGACATCACAGCTCTTTGTGAATTTTGGCCCTGCGAACCAAAGGAAGGCCCATTAGAAGGTTTCCAATTCCTGTTGGCTCTCCGGCTGCATCATGCACTGTCACCGGTTGGCAAACTGACCGTTGCCCGGCCGTCCGAGAGCACATTCAACCAGAGCGATCGCTGCTATTACAGCATTCATGTCTGGTGTGCCCCTGATGGACATCTGCAGGGCTTCTACATGGAGGTCGACACACACCTTCACGAGATTCTACTGCATCGACTGGGATTCCAGGGAGGAGTCCAGAGTCGGCCAGGCTGTGCTGCACAACCTGTTCGCTTGAAGGTGAGCCGGGTGTGGAGGTAAGAGATGTTTAATGTTGAGCCTTGCCACCTCCCGTAGTTGTACATGTGCGTACTGCTATGTATTCATGAGCATGTGAATCCATTCCAGACCCCATGCTGGAGAAGGAACAAGTTATTTACCTGTAACTGTTGTTCTCCAGCATGGGTCTGGCATGGATTCACATGCAAACCCTCCCTCCAACCCCTCTGCGGCTCTTCTCTTGGTCCTACTTCCACTTTACATGCTACCAAATCTGAAGATGGCTGCCAGAGGAGGGTCTTAGGTAGAGGGCAGTCATTGGCTGGGGGCAGTATGACCCAGAGACCAGTGATAGGTTATTAGTAGAAAGACAGTTCAGAAATGAAACTGAAACTGATTTTTTTCTTTACTGAGGATTCCCAGCCTGACGACAGGAAATATTCATGAGCATGTGAATCCATGCCATACCCATGCTGGAGAACAACAGTTACAGGTAAGTAACTTGTTCCTTTGCTGCCATCTCACTTTAAAGGTAACTGGTATAAAACTGTTCATGTGTTAGTTTCACAAATAAATGCAACCAGCAGGTCACAGAACTAGATTTGCCATTAAAAGCAGTTGACCCTGCCATCTACATTTTCAAAAGTGTTCACTCATCAGTGTGATGCTTAGATTGGATTGTGTCTTCCCACGTATTTCTCATCTTATGATATTTCCATATCCAGCTTCAGCTGCTTTGGAAATTTTTTCCAGCATAGGGCACTGCGCGTTGATGCCTGTCAACTTGATGTCCCTGGGAGCCCTCTGTCTCGATGTCAATCTCATCGATGATATAAAGCACATTCAGCGACCATTGGCTTCAGGTCTGTTTTTCTGGGAAATCTATCGCTTTGGATACAGTCTGCTTCGATTCCCTAACGAGAATCTTCAAGAAAAATGTTACAAATGGCATCATCTGCGTTTAAGAAGTGCAAGTACTGTGGGGCGAAGATGTCCCTTACGGACCCCCATCAGGTGTCTGTGGTGCCTTGGTTCCTCTCACGCTACCTTTTACTGTAAGGCCTGCCTATCGATGACAGTGAAAGCCCTGAAAGAGCGAAGAGGAAAACTAACAGGTAGGTCTAAATCCCCATCGATGACTCTGTCGAATAGGCAATCAGACGAGTTGAGAAATATTTCTCCTCGTCGAAATAAGACAAAACAATCAAGATCACGCAGTGGTTCTCACCACTCGTTATCTTCATGATGTTCGAAGAAAAGGCACTATAGCTCGCCATCGTTGTTGAGTTCCTCCCCAGAACGGGTCAAATGCCCAACAAAATCAGCCTCTCTGAGTGGGAACATTTCAGAGTAAAAATTATGAACATGTTCGAGAATGCGGCCTTGACCCCCTTTAAGACTCAAGAAAGCCATGCCCAGGTCGAAAAACTCGACAAGAAAAAAATAAGGGCAAACCCTGTGCGCCCTCAGGCCCGGGAGAGCGGTCAAAGTATCCTCAAGAGCGGTCAAAGTATCCCTCGAAAGATTCTTCGTCGGACCCTAAACAGCCCTCGACGTCGCAATCATCGAAGCTCTTGACGTCGACGTGGTTACTTTTCTCCCGCAGATTCCTCATCTGATAAATATTCCCTCCTTCGGAAGATTTTCGATGGGGGCGTAGTGTGCATCGATGTCTTGCTCAGCATCTGGTCCGTCGGCTCCGGACGTGACGTCAGGCATCTTATAAGTACCACGTCACTACTCCCCAACATCATTTCCTTTTTTCAGTGCGCTAATCTGCTGCTTGGGAACACAGAGCTTTTACCCTTTCAACATTTTCATGAGAAAACTTTGTATTTTTTCGCTAAATCCTTCACGCAAGATGTCGGTCGCTCGGGTGTCAGGTTTCAAACAGTTTTCCGATTGTGCCACCAAGATGTCCCTCACCGACGCGCACACATTGTCTCTCTGGCGACTTGGCCCGGGTCACGAGACTGACGGGTGTCTATTGTGCGCCAAAATACAACCAAAATCTCTTTGCGACCGAGCTGCAAAACTCTAAATCTCTGGCCCGGCCAACGGTTTGGTCTTCGAAGGCCAAAACCGAGAGGCATACCCTTGAGAAAGACCGGCGGAAGATGAAAAGGTCTCGCTTGAGGAGGCACTCTTCCTCGTCCTGAAAAAAGAAAAGACGTCACCGTCATCGTCGTGATTCCGAGTAGTCGACGTAAAAAGGTAAGCCGTCGGCTGGGCCTACCACCCGCCAGGTGTGGGAGGATTTAAAATCCTTGATGCTTGTAATGTTCAAGCAGAATGCTAATTTCAGCGCAGCTCCCGCCCCCATGCAGCATGCCTCAGAGCCAAGAACGGCGCTCGGTGTACCCGGTACCGACTATGTCGGCCCCGATAAATCTTTTGCCATCGAGAAATACTATGGAAGCCGGATAACCACTGTGCGTCCAAGGATGTCGACATTACTATGTCTCGATTGACACCGACAACCCCATCACAGCGCCGAAAGACAAACCATTGATGTCGGCGGTTATCGACAAAGTATTTACTCTACTACCCTAGTACAAATTTTTCGAGTCCATGACTGACATCTTCTGCGATCACAACGCCGATGACCAAGAAGTCGCCCCGATGTTCTTGGGTTCAGGAGGGGTTGACTATTTTGACGACCAGAATAAGCTTTTGCAGCTAGCTCAAGGCCTCCAAGACGCCAGTGGTTTGGAAACTTCGCCTGACCTCGAGTTTCAGCAGTCCCAGCCCTATCTTCACAATACATCTAAATACAGGGCTCTAGTAGAAAGGGTTATTGACACCCTGGGACTGCACTTATCAGTGGCGTCTGTGCAAGGTTATGACCTTACCGACATCCTAGAGGAAGGTCTTGCCAATGAACGAAAATGCCTCTGAACCCGGCCATTCTCGATCCTTTGGCATCTCTATGGCAAAACCCATGTTCCATTTCTCCAGTCAGATCCACCATTTCCAGGAAGTACAGGCCGGCTAGAGGAGACCCTGCATACCTCTCCCCTCACCCTTCCCCAGAGGGGCTTGTTATGCAGGCTGCCACTGGCTCATCTAGACCTGCATCTTCTACATCCACTCTGCCCCCAGACAGAGAAGCAAAAAAAGTAGATGCTTTGGCAAAAAGGGCATTCACCTCAGGTAGCATGGCCCTCAAAGCTACAAATGTGGCAAGCAGGTTTGCCAAATACTCCTTCCGTCTATGGACAGCAGCGGAAAATGCTGCTCAGTATGTCCCGGAAGGAGAAATGCGCAAAGGCTTCCTACAGCTAGCGGAGGATGGGAAGGAGGTGGCCAAGCAGTCGCTGCGAACGGGCCTGGACATTGCCGACTGTGTGGGCCAATCTCTGGCTTTGGTCTTAACACTGAGAAGGTAGTCCAACTTTAAAATCTCTGTTTTTTCACTTAACGGCCAAGTATAACTTCTGGACATGCCCTTCGAGGGCGATCTTCTTTTCAGGCACAAAGCCGACGATTCCTTTGAAAAATTCAAGGAATCAAAACTTGCTGTCAAATCCTTAGGCCTAGCTGTGCAGCCGGCCAAACCTGCTTTTAGCTTCACCTCTAGGGCACAGGGCTACAGGAGATATGCTCCTTATGGCAGGCGAGCGCAGCTCTCACCGGCCAGGCATGGACAGAAGCGTTTCTCGCGCTCTGGGAGGGGCTTCTAAAGACCAACGGGCAGCGTCAGCGGCGGGGGCAACTCAGCGCACCGGTTGGAGTACAGTAGACGGAGCACTTGCTCCAGTGGCAGGGAATTACTTCCGATGCCTGGGCTCTACAGCTCGTTCAATGGGGTTATTGTCTGCCATCTCTAAGAAAACTACCAGAAAGACCACCCCCAACTCCAATCCAACCGGGACAGGAGCTCCAGGAAGAACTGAGAGCCCTGTTGCTGAAAGGTGCCGTGGAAGAGGTACCTCCTGAACAGAGAGGATCAGGTTGGTATTCCCGGTATTTCCTGGTACCCAAGAAAGGAAGAGGTCGCTGTCCCATTCTGAACCTCAGGGCCTTGAACAAGCTCTTGAGGAAAGACCCATTCAGGATGGTGACGCTGAGAGAGATTCTCCACGCTCTCGAACTTCAGAACTAGCTGGTGTCCATAGACCTACATGACAACTATTTCCATGTGCCAATCCATCGAAAGCACAGGAAGTTTCTAAGGTTTAGTTCAAGGTACTTCCCTTTTGGTCGTACCTCTGCCCGAGGGTCTTCACCAAGCTCATGGCGGTAGTTGCGGCTCACCTCAGGAGATGAATTCACGTATTTCCATATCTGGACGACTGGCTGATCTGCGGGAAGTCTGTAGTGCAGGTCTTGTCCCATCTGCAGGACACCTGCTTGCTGCTGTACAGGCTGGGCTTCTCCCTAAACTTAAAGAAGTCCCACATGACCCCAGTCCAAAGGCTCCAGTTCATTGGAGCAGTCCTAGATACCCGTGTGGGCAGCTTGACACAGATGGTGGATTGTTCCGGAACAATGTCCCTCTACCAGCCGCTTCCTTCCTCCACCTTCTAGGCCTCATGGCTTCCTGCATTTTTTTAGTGCCAGAGGCCAGGTTGTGCATGAGATCCCTGCAATGGTAACTGAGGGATCAGTGGTCTCAGTAACTCGGTACTCTATCAGATCTCCTCAGAGTGTCCGCGTCAGTGGTCTACGACCTGTCTTGGTGGGTGAACCGCAACAGTCTTTTGGCGGGCAACCTTTCTGACCTCCTTGGCCTCAGACCTGAGTGGTCACAGATGCCTCCTTGAAGGGTTTGGGCGCTCACTGCGAGGATTTGCAGGTGAGCGGCCTCTAGTCAACGACTGAAGCCAGATGGCACATCAGCAGGCTGGAGTTACGAGCAATCAGGCTAGACCTGAGGGCATAAGCCCCGTATCTGCAGGAAAAGCATGTCATCGTTCTGACGGACTACACGGTGGCGAGGCACTTCCGGCCCCTCTGCACAGAGGCTGTTAGGCAGAATCCTGGGCAGTGCCCTTAGGGACCACTACACAAGATTAAGACTACAGGTGGTAGTACAATTTCACCTTTGGTACAAGCCTGTACTAAACAGAGTGGTAGCAGTAGCGGAGCAGCCAGACTTAGCTCAAGAGCAAATGAGCAGTAGTAGAGATTACACAAAGGACTAAAATTACTGTGACTCAAGCAAACACTGACTCAAGGTTTTAGGTTAAAAAGGAAAAGTACATTTATTTTAAACCATCCATTTTACAAAACACTTCACTTCTATTAAATTAAAACCACACTTCAAATACACTGCACACAACCAATTCCCCTTGTGCAGAACAATTCAAGGTAAGTACCTTTGGATTTGACAGACCAGTGTTGTGAAACAAAGACGTTACCAGGGATTATTACGCGATCACTTTTTGACAGTAATGACAGTTCGGTCTTACGAAAGAGAAGCGTACCCGCGAGCAGAATTGTTACCTGTAGTCAAAACACACTTAGCACATGAAGTAACACAAGAGAGTTGGGGGCAAAAATCATAGGCAATACTTTTGTCAAGGCAGATAGAATCAAGAGACACTTTCTAAAATGTAGATAAGTCAATAGGCCTGCGCCAGTGTCAAGGTGACGGGGGTCCTGTTGTCGAGGATCACAAGGTTAGAACAGTTAGCGATTCGAGATTGCCAGGAGTACTTGGATATTGTCAAAAGGGAAGGAAGATAAGGACAAGCCTTTGGTGAGGAGAAAAGGGGGTTCACCCTAGTTCCTCAAAGTCGGACACAGTACCTTATTCGTATGAAGAAGAGCTGGTGCCACAGCAGTTGTTCCTGGTAGTTCCTGCAGACTCGCGGTTCCTGAAGCTTCAGTCGTGGGGAGAAGGACGACGTCTGGAGCGATCTGCACTACCCACGGATGAAGCCAGCAGCAGCAAAAGCAACAGTGAATACAAGGTGCGCTCCTTTAAAACAGGAGAGGCTCTTCAGATGGCTATCCGGACCACTACAGCTGTGTGCAGCGATTTCGACCAAGAAGAGGATCCTCTGGCTATGGAAGGTGCGCTGGTTGTTCCCACCAGGCTCAAGGGAAGAAGACTCCGTACTGGATCTTCTCTTGTCATTTGAAGGGTAGATAGCTCAGGACTGCAGCAGGGCTTCACCGGGACTCGGAGTTGCAGCATCCGTCTTCTCCGCTTCTCATCGGTGCCTTGCAGTTCCAGTGGCGACTCTGACTTCCAGCTCAAGAGACCTTTCTTTTATGGTATCCAGTTAATATGTCGAAATTAAAATGTCTAATCACAAAAATGTCGGAAAAAAAAATACAGAAAAAAAAATCGAATTTTTTTTTTTTTAAATTACATGTTTTTGGGTTTCGCGAGTAAAAAAAAGGGTTTAATAAAAGAAAGGGGGGGGAGTAGGCGGTTAGGGGGAACCCCCCCATTTCAAACAAAAAATAACAAAAAATAGACATTCAACATTTTTTTTCCAGTATACTTTTTCCGACATTTTTGCATTTGAAATTATGAATTTTGAAATATTAACTATAAACCTCCTTTTATGCCAAAATCACCCATTCACACAGCCTGGCTGTCAATCACTCAGCAGGGGGGTTGTCCGGCCTGGACAATCACCTCAGCCAATCGATACAAAGTGCGACCCGGGTCTCCAAACCCTGTGCAGGGGGTGACTAAACCCCTCCCTCACATTCAGCCCACCTAGACACCCAGATGCCAAAGGAGGGCTTCTAGGTAGAAGCCCGCCAATGGTCGGCGAACAAAGGAGGCAAACCTGGTTTGCCACGCAAAGTAAAACACAAGAAGGACTTTAACAAAAAGGAATGGCGATAAAACCCAACCGGAGCCGAAATAAAAAGTATTTGGTCAAGCGGGTTTAAGTTCGAGGCTAAAGCAGTACCACGTTTATATAGTATAATCGTGGTAGAAAAGTTAGGGTAGATACCACTGCCACCAGCCAAGTCTTAGTGTTAAGAGAGCAAAATAAAGCTCAGAGGCACAGACAAAAAGAGATAGTAACTAACCCTTTCCAATACTCCATGTAAGATGGGGTGCACTGGGTCTGTAGTTTAAAAGTGGCTATATAAAGTTAAATGGCTACTTTACGTGTTTCTGGGGGACAGTAGTCAGCCCCAGAAAAATGGAGTCAGTGGGAAATGTGACACGCACAAAAAGTGGGGCTCGTGGAGTGGTGTAGCTCCAGAGCCCAAGATCACACAAATAGTAGAAATACACATGGCAAAACACATGTAAGAGTGGGAAAAAGGCTCACACTCTTAACAGGTGAAAAAATAAACCCCAGAAATCCAGCAAAGCTGCTGAGGGACTCACTGAGTGAGGGAAATCAGCCATATAATGAGAATTCTCCCTAACGGAGGCGATGATGCTTTGCTTCTGGTTGCTGGAGAACAGGATCTCGGTCTCAGCAGTTCATTTGGCGGCAGGGGCGTTGCTAGGTTTGTAAAAGAACCGGGGCTAGAGCCCATTCTAAGTTTGGATTTCCCATAACTACATGATCTGAACGTACGCGCCGCGCCACGTTGCGATTTCAAGCGTTTAATATTGCAAACTATACTGCTCAAAGTGCGAGTCATGCTCATTTCATTTGGAAGATTTGCCACTCCAAAACCTGAGCCTTCATCCAGTAGTGCTATGCTATGTAATACTTTATGAGGTTATATATGACAAAGAAAAGCCTTTGGACAGGACAGCCAAAGACTTGGCATGGATTGAGAAATTGTATTTAAGCAGCAACTGAGAGATACCCGTTTGCTACATTAACCATACAGTCACTTACTGCTGTTGTTGGACTGACGGGGGGCAGCTAGTGGGCTTACGAAGTGGTGGGACATAACAAATGTAATTATGTAGCCAGCGAGCGCAGCGAGTCAGCCTCAACTTGAACAGGGTGGTACAGGGGTACGTTCTCCCCCGCCACAAGAACATTTTTTTAAAAATGCAGCCAAAATCACAAACATTTGAGCATGATTTTTCCAACATATCCAGTATAGTACATATGTTCTTTAATAATCTAAATGGCTGCTGAATACTGTACCACTAATAAGCTGCAGCAAGCAGGTGGGATACAAAAACCAGTATAGCATAACATAACTAACAAATGAAAAGCATTTCTTCTCCAGCATGGGGTCTGGCATGGATTCACATGCTCATGAATATTCCCCGTCGTCAGGCTGGGAATCCTCAGTAAAGAAAAAACCAGTATCAGTTTCGTTTCTGATCTGTCTTTCGTAGTAATAACCAATCACTGGTCTCTGCGTCATACTGACCACAGCCAATGACTGCCCTCTACCTAAGCACCGCCTCTGGCAGCCATCTTCAGATTTTTACCGCACGTTCATGTGTTGGGATCCTCGTGCTATTGCTCTCGAGCGTTAGTGCTATTTTTTTCGTGTTTTTTCTCAAAAACTTCATTTTTTCCGGTCAAAAGAGCCTCAAGCTCCACCGACTCTCCATCCGATCAACGGGGACCCGTGTCGGATTCGTCTGCGCCCCTCAAGGGTGAAGATTTCATCGTGCTACGTTTTGGAGGACTCCAGAAGCTTCTCAGGCCCGGACATGGCCCAGGAGAAGGGAAGCTCGACGCCCGGAAAGCTGTTCAGGGTCTGCCCTGGATGCCAGCTGCAGAACGTCTTTAAGGAGGACGAACACTCCTTTTGTCTCTACTGCCTGCATGAGGACAAGACGCACGTGGAGAAGGACTGTGCGTTTTGCGGCAATATGTCGGAGCGGACCATGAAGGACCGCCATCAACGCCTCGCCAACTGGCTGGAAGGGAAGAGCCCGTCAGGCGAGAAGAAGAGGAAGAAATCCGAGCGGTCTTCTAAGACCTTTGAGGACGCCCCGGCGACGGGGGTCCAACACAAGGCCAAGCACCGCGAGTCCGCTGGCACCGGGAGCGCCGAACGGTCGGACTCTACGGGCGCCAGGCAGGGCGCACCCTCCCCGGCACCTTCAGCCACGAGCCAACGCTCTGGGTCGGGTAAGAGGAAGGGCGAGCACCCGGCGAAGCTCCTGGAGAGGCCCCGGTCGAGCTCGAAGGCCCCATCGGAGGGGGAGCGAGGCAATGTACCCCCCTCAAGGATAAGGCGGTGAGCGCACCTAAGGTGGTGAAGGCCTTAATCCATCCGGCCAAGCCCTCTATCGATACTGTCGCGGTGGCCCTGGCTCAGCCTGTGGAGGCTACACCAGTGGTGGCGACCTCGGGGCTCAGTCTCCCTGCCACCTCGGAGGGAGTCCTCTTTTGTGCCCATCGATAGGACCCCCGGGAAATCCCCGGTGGGGACGAAAAAGGGGGGGCAGGGCGTCGTCGTAGATTCGGCTTCAACCTCGGAGGAAGAGCTGATCGAGGTCTTAAGCCACGGCCTTGGCGTGGATGAAGACCGGCCCGTCGGGATGGATCCCGACGCAGGTGACGACGACATCGCCGAGGGTGCCGACGGGGCCCCTGATCGCCCGTCGGATTCCCCTCTGCCAGCGCCGCAAGACAACTCGGCGGCCATTTTGTTGGCTATACAGTCCTTATGCTCAGAGATAAGGACGAGACTACCGTTGCCGACGGAGGAACCTCTCCCGTCGGGGGATCCTGAACCGGGACCTTCTGGTGTTCCCCCGCCCAAGAAAAGAAGGATTCGCCCTCCACCTCCTTTTCAGCCGTCGCGACCCGTCCAGCCCTCCTCCCCGTCCACCCGAGGGGATGATACGGGGACTGACACGGCAGCAACGGGTACGGACGACGAGGTATACGTCGAGGATCTATCGTCGTCCCCTCCCACCAGGGCTTCTCCGCCCGACGAGATTGGATCGTTCCACTCCATGATCGCCAGGGCATCCGAGCTTTTCCAACTCTGCCCTGAGGAGAAGAAAAAGGAAGGATTCCTTTATCAACGGCGCGAGGCCAAGAGGAAGACGGTCCTCGCGGTGCCTCTACTGGACGACATTTGGGATGAGGGCCTCGCCCTCCTCAAGAACCCTTCCACGACGCCAGCTAGAAGAGACCGGTATGAGAAGAAGTACCGGGTCCCGGACGCGGCCCCCCTGTGCCTTTGGGCGCAGCCTACCCCGGACTCCGTCGTCTCCGCGGCGGCCAGGAAGAAAGCGGGGGGGGGTGCGGCCTCCACATCGACTTCCCCACCGGACGGCGAGGGAAAGAAATTGGACGCTAAGGGACGCAGGGTCATCTCGTCTGCAGCGACGACGATTAAAGCGGCCAACGCCTTGGCTATCGTGGCACGCTACGACAGAGAGCTATGGTACAAACTGGCTCCCCTGCTGGACTTCCTACCGGACGACAAGAGGGCGGATGCCCTGGAGATCCTACAGGAAGGTGAGGTGGCGTCGGACCACGCCATCACTATTGCGACGGACATCGGCGACACTGGGTTTCGCCAGTTGGGCAACGGCGTGTGCCTTAGGCGGCGTGGATGGCTCAAGGCTACGGACTTCCATCAAGACGTACAGACCAGAGTCCTGGACATGCCGTTCGATGGGAACAACCTGTTTGGGAAAACAGTGGACGATTCCCTTCAGGCCATTAAAGCGGACACTGAGACGGCCCGGGCCCTTGGGGTTCTACAGCAACGACGTCCGCCCTTTCGGAGCGGCGGAGGCAAGGGCACCTCCAAAGGTTCCGGCGGCGGTTTCTCCACCTGCCGTCAAGCGGCCCGCTCGTCGTCTCAGGAGGCCTACAGAGGACGAGGCAAGTCTGGCGGACCCCGCCGTCGTCGCCAAGGAGGTCAAGGCGGCAAAGCCTCATCGAAACAGGATTGAACCGGCCGTGGGGTCGGGCCCCCACCGAAGCACCCCAGTGGGAGGCCGGCTGGCGAGCTTCGTCAGCGTGTGGGAGTCCATCTCCACCGACCGTTGGGTGCTGGACGCCTTAGCCGGGGCCACGCGCTCGAGTTTCAAAGAAGGTGCCCGCGTGTCCCCCCCGTGGCCAGGAAAGAGCTTCACGTCCCTCAGCTTCTCCAGGAGGTAAAGGTGATGCTCAGGAAGGGCGCCATCGAACTCGTCCCAAAGAGGCTTCGGGGCTCCGGAGTTTACTCGAGATACTTCCTCGTGAAGAAGAAGACGGGAGGATGGCGCCCCATCCTAGACCTGCGACGTCTGAACAAGTTCATCAAGGCGCAGAAGTTCCGGATGGTCACCCTCCAGCACGTCCTAGGTCAGCTGGAGGAACGAGACTTCCTGTCGTCGTTGGATTTGGAGGATGCCTACTTCCATATTCCCATCCTAAAGGGGCACCGAAAATTCCTCAGGTTTGTGGTCCAAGGGCGTCACTACCAGTTCAAAGCCCTCCCCTTCGGACTACGGTCGGCACCCAGGGTATTTACCAAGTGCCTTGCACCGGTGGCGGCGCAGCTGCGCCGCGAGGGGATCCACGTCTACCCCTACCTGGACGACTGGCTCATCCGAGCCAAGACGAGGGAGCTCGCCGTGGAGCACACGGCAAGGACCGTCCAACTTCTCACGGACCTGGGATTCTCCGTGAACTACGCCAAGTCCCACCTGGTACCCGCGCAAGACGCACTGTTTCTGGGAGCGAAGCTCGACACAGTGTCCCTTCTGGCCTCCCCGTCGAAGGAAAGGACCAGGTCCATCCTGGGCAAAGTACAGCGGATGTTGGTTTCCGACGCGGCCAAGGTGAGGTCCATCAAGTCCCTCCTCGGAATGATGTCTTCTTGCATCTACCTCATTCCCATGTGCAGGCTCCGGATGTGCCCATTACAGGAGTTCCTGGACGCGCGCTGGATCCAAACGATGGGCGGCTTCGAGGAGAGGATCACACTCGACGAGAATTTCCGCCGAGCAGTCCGGTGGTGGGGCACCCGCGCGCATCTGACGGCGGGCATGGACTTCCAGACCACCAGGAGACAGTGACCACGGATGCCTCCCTGGAAGGGTGGGGAGCGCACACCGAAGGTCTGCACGCGAGAGGCCTTTGGCTCCCGACGGAGAAGTCCCTCCATATCAACGTCCTGGAGCTCCGTGCAGTGTTCTGGGCCCTCAGGTCCTTCCTTCCGTCCCTCAAGGGCAAGGTGGTGAGGATCTTCACTGACAACACCACCACCATGTTTTACATCAGGAAACAGGGCGGAACCAGGTCCCCAGCACTGTCCAAGGAGGCGCAGGACCTGTGGCATTGGGCCGTCGCCCAAAGGATATTTCTGGTGCCGTTTCATCTGGCAGGGATAAAAAACACCATCGCCGACTCACTCAGCAGGGAGCTGCGCTCGTGCCACGAGTGGGAACTACGGCAGGATCTAGTGGATCGCCTCTTCCGACGGTGGGGCACACCCCAGATCGACCTGTTCGCGACGGCGATGAACTCCAAGTGCCGGAGGTTCGCCAGCAAGTTTCCCCAGGCGAGGAGCATGGGCGATGCTTTCTCATTCCCCTGGGAGGGCCTGTTCCTCTACGCGTTCCCTCCTTTGCCACTGCTAATCCGGCTCGTCAACCAGCTCAAGAGGTCACGGTGCAGGATGATCCTCGTCGCACCTGCGTGGCCGAGGCAGATATGGTTCCCGGACCTTCTGGACTTATCAGCGTCCCCGCCAATCAAGCTGCCGGTGGATGCGGATCTACTCTCCAGGGAAGGAGGCGCCATCCTCCACCACGACCCGAAATCGCTGAACTTGCAGGCCTGGCTCCTGCAGCGCTAGAGTTTGGAGGATACGACATACCGGCCGACTGCAGAGAGGTTCTTGCAAAGGCCAGGGCGTCCTCGACTCTTAAATGCTACGGACACAAATGGAAGAGGTTCTCTGTCTGGTGCCACGCACAGAAGATGAACCCTCTACGAATTATGGCTCCCCAGGTACTGCCGTACCTGCTGACGCTGGCCAAAGCTGGACTGGCACACGCGTCCATCAAGATTCATCTTGCTGCGATCTCCCGATACACCAGAACCACGGGCCGGACGTCCTTGTGGTCTCATCGTCTGGTGAAAGAGTTCATGAAGGGACTGTTCAGATCGTTCCCGCCGGTGAAGGCTCCGGCCCCGGCGTGGGAGCTCAACGTGGTGCTGACCAAGCTCATGGGACCTCCGTTCGAGCCTCTGCACTCGGCCCCGTTGAAGTTTCTGTCGTGGAAAACAGCGTTTCTTGTGGCCATCACCTCCGCACGACGGGTGGGAGAGATCCAGGCCCTTTCCTGCAAGGCCCCGTACTTGACTTTTCACGACACAAGGGTAGTGCTCAGGACGCACCCCTCCTTCATGCCCAAGGTACCGTCGGACTTCCATCTCAACGAACCCTTGGTGTTGCCTGTGTTCTTCCCGTCGCCTTCGTCTCCGGCTGAGAGGACTTTGCACTCGCTGGATGTGGCTAGAGCGCTGAAGTTCTACGTGGACCGCACAAAGTGTTTTCGGAAGACGTCACAACTCTTTGTGAATTTTGGACCTGTCAATCAGGGGAAGGCTCTCTCGAAGGCTTCCATTTCCAGATGGCTCTCCGGCTGTATCATGTACTGTCATCGGTTGGCAAACCGACCGCTGCCTGGCCGTCCGAGAGCCCATTCCACCAGAGCGATCGCAGCCACCACGGCGTTCCTTTCTGGTGTGCCCCTGCTGGACATATGCAGGGCTGCTACGTGGAGGTCGACGCACACCTTCACGAAATTCTACTGCGTCGATCGGGATTCCAGGGAGGAGTCCAGGGTCGTCCAAGCAGTGCTGCGCAACCTGTTCGCCTGAGGTGAGCCTGGTGAGGAGGTAAGGTGCTTAATGTTGGGTTTGATGTAATGCTTAATGTTGAGCCTTTGCCACCTCCCGTGGTTGTGCATGTGTGTACTGCTATGTATTCTTTATTCATGAGCATGTGAATCCATGCCAGACCCCATGCTGGAGAAGGAACAAGTTACTTACCTGTAACTGTTGTTCTCCAGCATGGGTCTGGCATGGATTCACATGCGAACCCTCCCGCCTACCCCTCTGCGGCTCTTAGGTTGGTCATACTGCCACTTCACGTGCTTCCAAATCTGAAGATGGCTGCCAGAGGCGGTGCTTAGGTAGAGGGCAGTCATTGGCTGTGGTCAGTATGACGCAGAGACCAGTGATTGGTTATTACTACGAAAGACAGATCAGAAACGAAACTGATACTGGTTTTTTCTTTACCGAGGATTCCCAGCCTGACGACGGGGAATATTCATGAGCATGTGAATCCATGCCAGACCCATGCTGGAGAACAAAAGTTACAGGTAAGTAACTTGTTCCTTTTCCAACATACCTTTTTAAACAAGTACATTTGTGGTATCACACCATTTGCATGAAGTTGCATTTAGTAGAAATGCAGTATTGACAGAACATACTGCAGTAAAAATGAAAGACACATTTTCAATTCCAAAGGTTAATAAATTAAAATCAAAGACAGAATAATACAAAACAAAATCATTTTTTAAATTTGTGTATGGTTTATTCACAAAGCTTTACAAAACTTGTGAGATTAAAATCCAACATGAAATCAGTAAGACATCAAACAAACATAAATCTAAAGCGAAAGAAAGAAAATCATGAATATCAAAAATGTCCCTAATTACAGAGATTTCACAAAGAAGGAAAAACAGTGATTGTTATTACGGATCCACATCGACCTCCTACTTACAGGACTGCAGGGAGCTGCTGAAGACCAGGAGCTGAACACGGTGAGCGTCACGCTGCTAGTTGCAGAATAACGCGAAGCGTGTTCTTCAGTTTGGGCGTGGCTTATATAGCCCAGGTATCTCAAGGCCAGACCACATCCAAAACACTAGACCGCATAGCTTGGTTCTTAGGAATTGAGCTATGCAGTTGCCTCCATGTTGGAATTCAAGTTCTCATGTTTACAATTGAGTGCAAACCTGATGTGTCTTCCTATAGCATATGAGCCTGGCGCCAGAGGTGCCAGGACTGTCTCCAAGAGCCTTTTTGCTGAAGTTTTAAGGCCTTTAGGGCCATTGTGGGTGCTTGCTTGTGGCACAGCTTGTGGCCCCTTACAGTGGTCATGACAGCATGTTTAAAAGAGCCGTTGCAGACCCCCAGGAGAAAACATGGACACGTGAATGTACAAAGCCCACACATGCCTCAACGGGGAACCGAGCAGTGGGATAAAGCCACTGTGGCAATCGGTGTGCACAAGCGGTACATTTTTCGAACATCTTGCCTGCCTCTTTCACCTGGGCTTCCCACATTTGAGCGGTAGTCGTAGATAAAAAAATAAGTGGCATATGCCGAGGTTCCGCACATCGTTCAGAAGAAGTGACTTGGCTAATTGACTTGGAGATGTGAGGGCTTATATAGTATTATAGAAACGGATTCATGGCAGGTGGTGCTTATTTTATATGATTCACTATTTCTCACAGACACAGCAGAGCTGAAACAAGAACTCGGCTGTACAAAAAAATGTGTAGATTAGAATGCGTGAACTGCCCAAGAAATGTTTAGGGAGTAAAACAACGGTTTGTAAATCAGGCGTTTTGAATGTTGGGAAACAGAAACCCCTTGCAAGGGGCCCTTCTGGTTCTGGGAATGAGTTAAAAATCAGAAAGATGCATAAATAATAATTGCCAGCAAGGCATCTTGCCTCCCATCCACCCCCCACCCACAGCACCAAGGCCTCTCGCCTCCCATCCACCCCCACCCACAGCACCAAGGCCTCTCGCCTCCCATCCACCCCCACCCACAGCACCAAGGCCTCTCGCCTCCCATCCACCCCCCACCCACAGCAGCAAGGCCTCTCGCCTCCCATCCACCCCCCACCCACAGCAGCAAGGCCTCTCGCCTCCCATCCACCCCCCACCCACAGCACCAAGGCCTCTCGCCTCCCATCCACCCCCCACCCATACCAGCAAGGCCTCTCGCCTCCCATCCACCCCCACCCACAGCAGCAAGGCCTCTCGCCTCCCATCCACCCCCCACCCACAGCAGCAAGGCCTCTCGCCTCCCATCCACCCCCCACCCACAGCACCAAGGCCTCTCGCCTCCCATCCACCCCCCACCCACAGCAGCAAGGCCTCTCGCCTCCCATCCACCCCCCACCCACAGCAGCAAGGCCTCTCGCCTCCCATCCACCCCCCACCCACAGCAGCAAGGCCTCACGCCTCCCATCCACCCCCCACCCACAGCAGCAAGGCCTCTCGCCTCCCATCCACCCCCACCCACAGCAGCAAGGCCTCTCGCCTCCCATCCAACCCCCACCCACAGCACCAAGGCCTCTCGCCTCCCATCCACCCCCCACCCACAGCACCAAGGCCTCTTGCCTCCCATTCACGCACCACCAAGACCAAAGAGACACGGGTGGCCATCGGGGGCAGGTGGATACCGAGAAGATAGAGGGCAGAGGAAAACAGAGAAGTAGACGGGGCGGGAGTAAGTGGGCACTGAGAGTGGCAGGAGAATGAGCGTGGCAAGAAGAGGGAAGCAGAGGGTGACAACGGGTGGTGGGGGGGGGGTACAGAGGACCTGAAATTCTGCGCCGGGAGAAGGAGGAGAGGAAGTTATCAAACTGATGAGGACACTGAACACAAGCGAGCTGTTATAACTCAAATGTGGAGCGCTTAAGTTACTGCCCTAGTTCGAAGCACTGTACAAACATAGAACAACCCAGATAGGTGATAACAGTGAACTGGGCACAAACACATTGAAGGTAGGTGCGTCATACTACAGGCTAAGCATACGCATTACCCCACTCAGCTACCATATGTTTAGATTCGCAAAGCAATGAAACCAGCGCTCCATAATACACAGCGTGGGCACGGGCAGTGTGGTACTAACCGAGGCCACGAAGATGCACTCCCTCCCAGTCCCGACCAGTGTTCCCATCCCAGGACCACAGTGATCTGGTGTAACTGGAGCAGCAGACTGCCTCCCTCCTGGCCGAGGGTGATGCCCCAGGACTGCACCTCCCACAGGTGCATCCCATCAGCTGCGCCGCAAAAGGCTAACCACGCGAGACATGACCCTCCACAGGTCATGACCTGCTGCGCAGCAATTGATTTCCTGTCTTAGGATATTTAGCAGGAGGGCAAATGTGCGCTGACAGACCGTGCACTACATCGTGATAGCAACTGCTCCCAGGCTCTGGCCAATGGCCGAACAGTGCTTCTGAAATATCGTTTTTAGATATCTGTTGAATTCCATCTGACTCCAGTGGCCTCTTGGACCTGTTTTTGGGTGTCTGATAATGGCAGTGGCGCAACACCACTGAGCTGATCAGGCTTCAGACCCCCCCCCCCCCCCCCCTTGCCCCCTGCATTTTGGACTATGTTGACGGCGACCTGGCTGCCCCAGAGAGCCGGCAACTACTAACGTGAACCTCATTTCCTTGTCCGCACCTGCGTTCGCATGCATACCTTTTCAGGCAATTGAAATCGTGATGTGGGGTTAGTGCTTGCATGCCAGGGGAGTGACTGGAAGGGTGGGGGAGGGGAAGGCAACTCATTCTAACAGCCGTCCTTAAGTGGCTTGTGTCAGACCTAAAGGAGAGAGTTAACTGCTTGTAACATTGGAGCTGCACCAGAATAGTCTCAATAGAATGCGTAAAGAAGTTAGATGCCCACCACGCAAACAAGGTTGCCCCTCCCCCACCGTCTCTGATTAGCGCCTCTCCCAAAATGTCGGTTTAGTTGTGCCCCTGAATAATGTATTGATTTCCGTTGGTATTTTTTAACCTCTACTAATGTCTCCTGTTCCCCCACTTGGTGGCCAAGCAGTGCTGAGCAGCAAGAGGAGGCAGAAGAAAGAATTGCCCACTGGAAAGTCCCCCAGCATGGACCTCTTCACACTGTATGTGTTGTACCTGGTGTCTGGGGGTCCGACACTTCATTTTACATTGTAATAATATCTATCTGTAGGCGGCGGCGATTCATGCTGGTGTCAGGCCACTGTTTATCTATAACCGTAGCCATATCCGGGATCTGAACACAGACTAGTTCAGGAACAGATTTAGCAGGATTGTCCCCCTTCTCTGAGGATGGCTCAGGGGCTTAGCACTGGCCTTCCGAAAAAATCAGCGCTGAACTGAACAGCACAGGTTCCAATCGAAACCCAGTTAGAGGCTTGACTGAAAGCAAAGGGAAACGTGCGGGTGCCAGTAATTCGCATTCCAAAATGGTAGAATTCAAACATAAGGCCAGAAACACCATTACTTTCCCCTCAAACGCATCTCCCCTGTATTGGCGTTCCTTCGGTCCCGCCAGAGGCCTGGCAGGTTCATGCACCCCAGCCGAACAACCCACACTCCAAGCGGTCTTGAATGCCAGTCCACTAGGGCGCCTTGGCCACTCGAATCGGCCCTCCCCACATTTATAAAAACAGGCCCCCATCAGCCTGCACAATCACCAGGAAGTGATCACCTGTATTTCGATCACTCGAATCCCCCCTTTCCTCGCATTGATGACAAGCCTGCGTGCATGCAAAATCATTTGGGGGTGTCACATTGGAAAAACCAAGCCAGCAAGTCAAATGAACCAAACGAATGACGCATCGTTCACTTAGTGGTCTCTCTAAAGCGGCCGCACTCAGAGCCCAGAGTAAGGCTTCTGTGCTGTGTAGCGGTGCCCTGCAGAGTCAGCAGGAGAAGCCCCTCTGGCATGAAGACCCCCAGAGACACTCAGAGCCCGAAGTGACGTGACGGGGGCCAGGGAAAGACGGCATGCAACCGAACAAACTGTGGCAACACTGTGTGCTAGGAGGACCTTTCATGTTCCCCGAAACACAGAGAAAAAAGACACAGAATCCACAGGCTCTCAAGAAACATGAAACAATAGCTCCCATGAAGGCCGCATGAAGATCGCTCTTTACGGTTCGGGTGGCTATTAAACATACCGATAACAGTGCATGCCCTTAGAGCAGCAACCCAACTGGCGGCCATACTGGATGGCTGCCAGTAACTGGCAGGTATACCATACACACAGATTACTGCAATGTGTTCCATGGAGCCACATTGTGCAGATTATTGTAATCTAGCCTGTCTCTGGGCTCTGGGTTACTTAAATATCAAAGTAATTCAAGGCTTTCAAATCTCTTTGGAATATATGTCTCCGCACCGGCCATGCACTTTAGTTATCGGTGCGGGGCAGAGGGAAGAGCGCCAGCCAATCACAGTTGGCAACCTTGCTCTTGCCTATTAGGGTGGGCGCAGACAAGTGAGCGCTTGATGTTGCCAACGATGGCTGATGATAATGTTGCTCAAACCAAATGGAATGAGATCATTATTGAAGGCCTATCATTTCTGGCGAAATTTGGAGTCTATTTTAGCTCGTTATGCTGTATTTAAGTACACATATGAAAAACGTGGCTCTGTAGATGCATGTTTTTTTTTAAATTCACGTCACAGCAATCTGTGACGATGTCATGATTTAAACGAGCTTTGGCGTACTTCAGTGAAATGAACGTTCATATGGTAAAGCTGTGTATTGTACGTTTTTATGGGAATGGTACCAATTCTAACTAATACAGCTTATTAATAGCACTGCTGCTACTACATAGTGCAGTCATCTCGCCGAGTTCCGTGACTTCATAAGGCCCTTTATACATCAACCCTCTCTCCTCAGCCACCGGAGAACCACGCAGTGCCAGGAGACCTTCTGTGAGCGGTACTCTTCCCAACAACTGCAACCCTGCATTCAGTAGCAGTGCAGTTGCAGAGGGCAAAGTGCTGCACTGGTCATTGATCTGTCCCATGTTCTGGCCAGAGCGAGCTTCAACAGCAGTGCAATAATCATAGCTATTGATTAAATATAGTGGATTCTGATTTGCGGCCTAGAGACAAACGGCCTGATTTGAGAGCGTTTTTCAATGGGACAAAGTCACCTACCTTCGGTTTGGTCCCGGAGTAGGCTAGGCAGCTTCACAGGGGTGGGGGCCCGGGGGCGCGGTGTCATGGCTGGGGAATGGGGGGGCCCGGGTCAGTGGCTGGTCAGTCACACACAGACACACGCTGGCGACTGGCACAGGGCTGGGCGTGACCTGGTACTGCAAGTGCGCAGCGCATGCAAGGAAGACCCAGGGCACGTGCGTTTGTCCCTGGGTGGGCGGTGGCCCGGCTGCTCCCTGCTGCTGCGCAAGCGCAGACTGTGTGTCAGGTCAGCACGAGGTCCAGCACGAGTAGCAGCCCAGGACGCGCCATGAGACAGCCAGCAGCAGCCATGTTCGAATCTTGTACTCACATATTTATTATTCAAAGAAATCACGAACGAACGTTGCTGGCTGCGCTGCCTCCTGGCCTGCCTGATTCATTTTCTTTTTTTCTGCGATGTTTGTGCACGGCCTGGGCCCGGGGCTAGCCTTTTCTTGTAGCCCTGTGATTTTCATCTGGGGCTACAAGCAAATAATCTGGGGCTATAGCCACTCTAGCCCCCCCCCCCCTAGCGACACCCCTGTCTGGCAGGCACAGAGAACAACTTGGGGGATGCTCTGAGCAGGCAGAGCACAGTCTCACACGAGTGGGAAGTGTGCCAGGAAGTCCTAGAGGAGGTCTTCACTCTCAGGGGTACCCCAGCAGTGGATCTGTTCGCAATGGACTCCAACAGGAAATGTTGACTGTTCTGCTTGAGGGAATTGCCAGCAAATGGTTCACAGCAGGATGCGTTTCTGGTGGATTGGACTGTCCCTCTCCTTTACGCGTTCCCTCCAATTCCCGTCATTCCATGGGTTCTCCGGAGGTTGAAGAGGTTTTGAGCAACCATGACCTTGATCGCCCCGGACTGGACGAGGAGAAAGTGGTACTCCAACCTCTTGGATCTGTCCACCTCACCGGTTGCCTCAGTGTCTGGATCTCCTAACTCAGTCGGAAGGCTGGATACTCCACCTGAACCCAGAATCCCTCAACGTACATGCGCCTACATGCGTGGCTTTTGAGATGATGAGATATGATTACTGGGTCCTCTCCAAGGAAGTACTTGAGGTGTTGCTGGCTGCACGCAGGCCATCTACTAGATCTTTGTACATGTGCAGATGGAAATGGTTTGAGGCGTAGTGCAGGGAACGCGAGACTGACCCCATCTCTTGTTCCACCACTACAGTCAAAGGATATTTGGCAGCCTTGTCTGTATTAAAGAGATATCAAGGTTTTGTTAACGATCCCAGCAATGGTACAATTCCTGAAAGGTCTTGTAAATAAGTTTGCGCCAACTCCCTTTGTTGTCCCAGATTGAGATCTTAATCTGCTCCTTACATTTCTGTTGACGGCTCCCTTTGAGCCTATTGCAATCCAGACCTCTTAACATGACCTTTGACTGCACACTTTTATTTGGTAGCAGGGCTGACGAGAGCCTAAAGAAACTGCAGACCTCCAAAGCAGCAGCCAAATCCCTTGGTGCTGTTATTAGACAGCCACAAAACTGCCCCCCCGGGACACCTTCGAGGGGTAGGTCCGTTTGCTTTTACTCCTCAGTTGGAAGGAGGAGATGAGAGCTCTATCTGACCCCCCTATTTCTGTTGCAAACAAGATAAAAGGGGCAGGAGAATGACTCCCGTCTCCTACTCGTTGCTTTCAGCTCTTGTCTTCTCAATATGTACTTTTTCAGTAGTTCTTGGAAACACTTTATCAGTTCATTCAATTCTTTCTCCACGTTACCATATGCATTCTTAACTTTAGATGTGATTTTACATGGTTCAGATGGACTCATCATCATAAAGACCGCTTTGGTCTTCAGCTTTTCACACTTTCTTTTTAGGTCCCACTCTTCTGCTTTGGACGCAGGTTTTATCTTTCTTTCCAGGGTAAAGAGTTATTCACTTTATTATTCCCTGCTTTGGGTATGTGTGTCTGTCTTTTATTCAAAACATGTAAATTCATTTTGGTTGACATTAAGCTTTACTCCCTCTCCTTCACCCCCCCTTTCGAGATCGTTATTATTCCTTTTCTTGTATTTGCACAGTTTGGTTTTAACAAGGCTATCACATTTCCATTCTCCCCCGCCCACAAGGATCCATGTTCTTTCTCAGACTATCACAGTTCACATTCAACAAGAATATTCCACTTCCATTCAATTCCCCTTAAGAGAGTGGTATTGCTCTCCTCCTTGCCTTCTCACAGTTCAGATTCAGCAGATTTATTTTCAGTTTTTTTCACTAGTACGGAGACGAGTTCTTCTTGTTGTCAGTGTTCTTCCCATGCCTCCCCTGTCCCCTGTTATCTTCGGTCTCTACAGGAAATGTAATCGGGGATCTTGCGGGTCTGGTGAGGGTTTTGCTTCTGCACCGCACTATTGTGCCAACCTCCTCAAGGTCTCTCGCATACGCTAGTCGTTCCTCCTCTTGGTTATTTGGAGTCTCAATGGGGAGCCGCTCTGCTTGTTGCAGCTTCCCTGTAGTGGTAACAGCGTATTTTAGTGGGCCGACTGCCCACCATGATTCTCTCACAATCACGCCACCACCAATTCTTAAGCCCCATTTGTCTTGTCCCTTCTTAAGCTCTCGGTTACGCTGGCTTCTCGGCATAATCTCTGCTGCTTGCCAGCAGATTTGGATTTTTTGCGAGTTCTGCGGCTCCGCCTCTTCCTAGGGTCGCATTAGCAGGGTACCTCCCCTGCTTGAGACGCTTTCCTCTCGCTTCTCACTCCCTTTTCGCCTCATACTTGACAAGTGTTCCTCTTTCAATCCACTACTCTCAGTGGATTGGTCGCTTTTTCTTAGAGACAGTCTCTCTTTCTTCGGAATAATAGCATCAGTTCTCTTCTTCTGCCCAGTCTGAATAGTTGACAGGGTGTGACAGGGTCCAGACAGACCTAGCCCCCAACCTCTGTCCAGAGCATGGGGTGTTGTGCATTGTTGGCATTGGAATTCCTCTGAGATGTTAATGGTGGATACTGGAAGTGACATTGGCACCAATACAAATACTTTGCACTGCGCCCCATGACCTCAGCATGCTTCCCATCACCACAGCATTTTTTTTCTGCCATGTTTAACCAACTTCAATTTTCCACCAAAAAGGTCACAAGAAAACGTCCATGTTTGAAAAGATGTGAGGACTGTGACGCCAAAATATCGATAACTGATCCTCACAATGTCTGTCTTTGGTGCCTTGGTGATGACTGTGCTGTGGCCGATTGTGGTTCCAGCCAAGCTATGCTACCAAAGCAATTGAAAGAGAGATTGTCAAAGCTATCTTTCGGGCGTGCCTAAAAACCGCGTCGTCAACGACATCAACAGTACCACATTCTCCGAAGTACCATCAGGGCCTTCTTGACCGACCTAGACATGGAGATGTACGCCTCACTTGAAGAAGGTTTTCATAGACTCTTTTCAGAACACTTTCAATGAAAGGTGACCCAATACCCTTTGGTTTCAAGCTATTTAGGGTGTCTAAAACCACTTAGGAATTCCAATCAGGGAAAGACCGAATAACAGAATTGGCCAAGGATCTTAAGGATGCCAGTGGGCTTGACAGCTCACCAGAGGTGGAATTTACAGCCCCTGATTTTCAGGCCCACCCTTATGCAGCCTATGGCTAAGGTGATCGATGCCCTAGTTTGGGGGACCCCCTACCAAGGAGATTATGGAATATGATCTCAGTGACATATTAGAGATCCCCCCCACTCCCAAGGAAACCGTTCTGCCCATTTATGTAGTGCAGAAACCCTGCTTGGTGCCAGCAGCCCACAATGGTCTTATAAGGAAATTCAAACCACCATTGAGAAACCCTGATTTCCATTGGAAGCATCTCACGTCAGAGTCTGGTGGTGCAAGCAGCAGCATCAGGAACAAACTCTGCCTTCCCATCCATCCCCCCCAGAGAGGGATAATAAATTGATGCCCTCGCAAATAAAATGTTTTACCCCAGCCAGTATGGCCCAGAAAGCTAGTAATTCTACTTGTGTCCATCTAAATTCATACGTACCTTATGGGTGTTTATCTCTATGGCAGCTGAACACATCCAGGAATGGGAGATGAGGGGCGGGGTGGCTTTAAAGACCTTGTGAGGGATGGTTAAGATGTAATGTTCGGTAAGAGGGCACAAAGCCCGCAAGCCAGGCAAGGGCCGAGGCGTTTCTCACATCCCGACAGGGCAGATGGGCCTCTATAGGCCAGCAGATGCGGCGGCTTCCACTAAGCCGCGTTGAGTTCTTTCCTCATGTTTCCCCAGTTGGAGAGAGAATTTCCAAGCACTTGCGCCAGTAGAAGGTGATAACCTCTGACTCCTGGGCATTGCAGCTCATCAAATGGGGATAAGACAAGTTCAAGATAGTGGCGTTGAAAGAGATTCTCCAGGTGCTACAGCTTTAGGACTGGTTGGTGTCGCTGGATCCTCGTGTCTATCCATCGGAAGCACATACGTTTTGTGAGATTCATCATTGAGGACACTCGTTACCATTCAAGGTGCTCCCTTTTGGGCTAACCTCTGTGCCCAGGGTCCTCACCAAGCTGATGGCAGTGGTGACAGCGCACCTCAGGAGATCTGGTGTTCACCTTTTCCCATACTTGAGCGACAGGCTGATCTGAGGGAACTCACCTCGAGGCTTGAGGAAACCTGCTTGCTGCTTCACAGGTTGGGCTTCACCCGAAACCTCTAGAAAGTCCCACGTCCCACCAATGCAGAAGTTCCATTTCATTGGAGCAGTCATGGACACCCGGGTGGGGAAGGCTTTTCCCCCTGAAGAAAGAGTCGCCATTGTCAGGCAAATGGTCGAGCTCTTCCACAATCATGACAGCTACCACCGGCTTCCTTCCTCCGCCTCTTGGTTCACATGGCTGCCTGATTTTTCAAGTGCCGTAGGCCAGACTGTGAATGCTATCTCTGCAGATGTTCGATGACTTGAAGCACATTCTCAGTGTCGAGGTCAGTGGTCGACCTATCTTAGTGGTCCAGCAGAGAGAAAATGAGGATGGGGTAACCCTTTTGGGGCCCCAGGCGGTCACGGATGCATCTCTGAAGGGTTTGGGCGGGGGGGCCTTACTGTGGGGACCTACAGGTGAGCAGCCTCTGGTCACCAATGGAATGCTGTTGGCATATCAGCAGGCTGGAGTTGCCATGCACTACCTCAACAAACGGGGGAGGGGGGGGGGTTTGGTCTCTGCCCCTGTTCAAGGAGGAGTTGCAACTATGGTTCTGGTTGCTGGAGAACCAGATCTCTGCTTCAGATGTCCATCTAGCAGGAATGGAAAAAGGCCTGGTGGATGCTCTGAGCAGGCAGAGCACGGTTTCACACGAGTGGGAAGTGTGTGTCAAGAAGTTCTCGAGGAGATCTTTGCGCAGTGGGGTACCCAGACCGTGGATCTGTTTGCCAGGATGTCCAACGGTAAGTGCATACAGGATGCCCGGAGTCACATTGTTCCTTTGCTGCAATGTCCCCTGACTCATCTAACATGTGGTGGAATAGAGCAATCATGTACTCCCCCGGGTCCTCATAGGAAATAGGTTTAGGGACCTCGCGTATCTGGATATTACCAGCATTGCCGGTGGCGGTAATGACGGAAAGTCCTATGGGACACCATGAATGGGGATTTACATCGTCCCACCAGCACTCCTAATCCGGCGTCAATGCTAACGGACCGAGTGCCGATAAAGGTAAGTAGCAAATGCCGGTATCCTGGCGGCAGTGGCATACTCGGAATAAAGCCCATTTTCGCACTGTTACAGTAAATTTTAGTTACTGTGGCAGTGTACCTTTTTGCACAACTTTTGGTGGACTTTTGTCACAGGCTGCATTCGCAACTGTGACAGGATCATAATGACTTGTAGTTGTTTGAGCCTTCTTCTACCTGCCTGGGTGAGGGAGGTCTTCATGGGTCTTTTTTCTTAGGCGGGCTCACTTGGAAAGCCCACCAAGGCTCTGAGTGTCTTTAAAGACAGGAAATGGGGGAGGTACCCGACACTCCCTGGTCTTTGTCCTGCAATGTGCATGCCTCAAACTAGTTTGAACTGGGAGGCTTGCTGCCACCTCTCAAATTTGCATGACAGGCTTGTCTGGTGATTGGTGGGCTTAGCCAGTTTTCTTGCATAAAAAGCGAGGATCCTGCAGCTGAAACTCTGAGTCGACCACTAGACTAAAGATCCGAAGAGGAATTTGAAGGACGTCGTCCCAGCAACTTCCAAGAGACAGCCGGAGCCATTGAGTGGCAGCTGAAGACCCGACCACGAACTCCGAGCGATGGGGAAGATCTTTCAAAGGCGACTTCCTCCCGTAGACTGGTGTGCCTAACCAGGCTCAAGATCACCTACAATTTGCGCCATCCCACGGAGAGCTACGACCTTCCCAGGCTGTAAATACCCAATACCCTGAGACCTGTGCCATTTTGCTGAGCAACCTTGTGTGACGCGTGGATCGGGCTGCATCCTTGTGGACATCTTTCTGGGCCTGCAGTGACCCTTTTCAACTCCTTGAAGTACCCTCAGCTGAGTCGAGGACCGAAAACCGAAGAAATGTCTCCCGGAAGACAACCGTCGCTGAACCAAAGTCTGTGAAGGGCTGCAATGCACCCGTGCCATGCAAAATCCACTGCTAGGCGTCCCAATGCTCGAGTGCAAGGAGTTGTTCGCTCCAGAGTTCCTTCTTTAGCCATCGTGTTATTCATCATAATAGTACTGTCCCAAACCTAGGTGCTTACCTTAGTCTTGCTGTGTTCTTGGAGGGCTGCAGTTTAGTCCCATTGGGGTGAACCACCCATTGTGCCCTAAATTGAGAAAATAACTATTACTTAACTGCAAGACCTGAGGAAACCTTCATAGGCTCTAATCTGTTAGTACTTACCTTCTCAGCCACTGGATTCCCAGTGCCCTCCACCCCGGAATATTTGCTAAGCAGGGTTAATTCAAGTACAAGAGTTGATCTACTTTTGCTGTTAAGTATTACTAGTTTCTCTAGAGTTGCATTGCTTTATATTTGATTTAAAGTGTGCTACCTCTTATTCTACTGTGATATTAACCTGTTAGTAGTACTTACTTACCTTACTTTGACAATGTAGTGTGTATAAAATAAATCACTTTTTTTAAAATCTATAACTCCTAGTGTATTGAATTGAATTGATTGTTTATTTATATAGCGCCTATACACAATGTGTTTCAAAGCGCTTCAAGGAGGGAGGGAACATAGGAAAATACAGGTACATTCAATTAAAGGCCTTGAAACAATACAGAATGTGAAAAATAACTATCGTACTAGGCCTGTCGACATTTCGGATAGTGCAAGTGCATAGAACAAATAAGGCAAAGAGGGAAGGGAAAAGAAGGAGAACAAAACAAGCAGTAATATTACTATGCCTGATGACATTGATGTAGTGCAAGAGGTATAGGAGCAAGAGTGTGTCAGTGTTTCCTTGAACTAAGTTTGTGCTCCAAGTACTGTGTGTCTCACTCCAGCCCTTCTCCCCCCTTAGACTAAGCCTGGTTGATCAGCCTTGGCTTCCAAACCTAAACTAAGAGGTGTAACCCTGTCACCTAAAGTGGGCTTTTCCATGTTCTGCCACGGACCACAACTTGTGTAAAACTCCCTAACAGTTTGAAACTAGAGAACACTAATTTCAGTTTATACATTGGGCAAATGGTTCTTATGCAGAAGTCTGCTTTGAAAGAGCGTGTGCTGTTCTGGCAGAGCTACACATTTCAAGTTCCAAATTACTAGCCAACCATAAAAAGTTACTAGCTCCCCTCAGATCTCCACGTACCGGGCATACACCATTTCGAATGGATTGTGTCCTCCAACGTATACCACATCTTTGACATGTAATGGCCACAGCTTTGTACTTTCGAAACATTTTCGACAGTGGGCGTCTTGTGTCGATGGCGTCGGGTCGATGCCCCTCGAAGGCCTCTGTCGAGGGTGATGTCACCGGATGTTATAAATAGGATGCACGGCACCTGTAGCCTCAGTTCTGTTTTTTCTGCACAACGTGTTACTTCGGAGACTCGGCGCTCCTCATGTATTCATCGTGAATGTCTTCTTCGACCCCTCCGACTCTGCGATCTGGCTTCAAGACTTGCCGGGACTCCAAGTCAAAAATGTTGATTACCGACCTGCATCACATTTGTTTGTGGTGCTTGGGCGAGAGTCACGACACCGACGACTGTTCCAAATGCCAGTCGCTGACTGCTAAGGCCTTGCATGAGCGTAAGGGGAAGTTTCAGGTAGGTAGGGGATCTAAGCCTAGTAGGCCCCGTGCATCTAAGTCCAAGGGGATGTCCACCGACGATTTGAGGGGCGACTCACCACTTCGGGAGAAGTCCTGGGGATCTCGGTCCTGGAGTGGTTCCCGCCGTTCGTCGAGTGGCTTGCCCAATGAAGTCCTCGACTCCAGAGGAATGGGCTGCCTTTAATGAGCAGATGTTAACGATTTTTCAATCGCAGGGCACAGTTTCATCCGCGCCTTCCCCTACCTGGACGACTGGCTGATCAGGGCATGCTCTCCCACGCAAGCTCTGGATCACCTCGGTCTCGCCTGCGGCTCCCTCCACAGGCTGAGCTTCTCCCTCAATTTCAAGAAGTCGCATCTGACACCTTCCCAACAGCTCCAGTACATCAGGGCTGTGTTGGACACGTCCTTGGAAGTGCTCGCCTCCCAAGGTGAGGGCTCATCACATTGTGCAGATGGTGGACAAGTTTCAACATGCCCAGAGTCTCCCGGCTTTCAAATTCTTAAGGTTGCGTGGCCTCATGGCATCCTGCATTTTTCTGGTGCCAGAGGTCAGGCTGAGGATGAGATCCCTGCAGTGGGCCCTCAGAATGCAGTGGTCACAGTTCTCAGGCAAGATGTCGGATCCTGTTCAAATTCCACTCTCGTTCTCCCAGGATCTTCTGTGGTGGCCACCGAGGGGAACCTGATGAAGGGGGAACCGTTTTGGCAAGCATGGCTGAAGGTGACTGTAGTGACGGATGCTTCCCTCACAGGATGGGGCGCTCATGCCGACGACTTGACCGCCAGCGGTCGTTGGTCTCCGTCAGAGTCACATCAACCTGTTAGAGCTGAGGGCCATCAGGCTGGCCCTGAAGGCTTTTCTGCTGTCTGTGCGGGGGAAGAGTATCCTGATCATGACGGACAAAACAATGGCCATGGATTACCTCCAAAATAAAGTGGGGGTAGGGTCACCGCCGTTGTGCAGAGGCAATGCAGCTCTGGTTCTGGGCAATCCAGCAAGGCATTTCGCTCTCAGCGGTTCATCTGGCCGGAGACGAAAATGCAGCGGCAGACGGTGTGATCAGGCAGAGCACGATCTCTCACGAGTGGGAGTTGGCTCAGGAAGTCCTTCTGGAGATCTTTGTCCTTTGGGGAATCCAACAAGTGGATCTCTTCGCCACCAGTGCCAAACGGAAGTGTGAGATATTCTGCTGAAGGGAATTTCCTCCGAGAGGAGCCTTAGGAGACGAATTTGTAGTGGAATGGTCATTCCCACTGCTGTACGCATTTCCTACAGTCCCGTCATTCCTCAAGTGTTACGGAGGTTCGGATCCTGCATGATCCTCATTGGGTCAGGACTCTCGACCTTCATGCTTGGTATCTGAAGGGTTGTGGTATAAGGGTTGGGAACTCCCGGATGATGTGATGGAGGTGTTCATTTTGGCCAGAATGCCAGCAACAAAATCCTGTACCGTTGGCGTAAATTCTGCAACTGGTGCAGAAGACAAAATGTTGATCCTTTTCAGTGCTCCATTCCTATGGTTTTGTCTTTCTTTCTTTGGCCCACAGGGGCCGTCAAGTGGGTACCATTATGGGTTACCTGGCGGCACTGTCTATCTTTAAGCGCCCGTCTGAAGAATGTTTTTACTTTAAGATTTCTCAATTTATTAAAGGACTGACTAATGTGTTCCCGCCGTAACCTTTCCAGGTGCCGGTCTGGGATTTGAATTTGGTTTTGAAATTTTTCATGGGTGCTCCTTTTGAACCTTTGCACTCTTGTCCTTTGAGATTGTTTTCTTTCAAGACCCTGTTCTTGGTTGCGGTTACTTTGGCTCGCAGAGTGAGTGAATTGCAGGCACTTTCATCTAAGCCGCCCTTTGTGTTCCACAAGGACAGGGTTGTACTTGGGGTACGTCCTTCATTTCTACCTAAGGTAGTGTCTGAATTTCATTTGAGTCAAAGTGGTTCTTCCTTCTTTCTATCCTCCTCATCCTGGTAAGGAAGAGGAGCGGCTCCATAGATTGGACCCTAGGAGAACTCTGAGCTTTTATATTTCTAGGATGTCCAGGGTCAGAGTGGACAATCAACTCTTTGTGGGGTATAATGGTCACCGATTGGGCCAGGCTGTGTCGAAACAGACCTTGTCCAGGTGGATTATCCTCACCATTTCTGAATGTTACCGTTTGGCGGGCAAGGACCCTCTGGAAGGGTTGTGAGCTCATTCCAATAGTGGCTACTTCCACAGCCCTACAACAGGGAGTTCCTATAAGGAACATTTGTGATGCAGCCACATGGGCTTCTATCCACACCTTTGTAAAACATTACCCCTGGATACGCTCCATGGTCAAGACATGGCCTTTGGAAAAACGGTTCTTTATTCTGCCATCTGATTTGGTACTCTAAATTCTTTTCCCTCCTCCATTTTCTGGTACTGCTTTGGGACTCTGTCAAAGATGTCGAATACATTGGAGGACACAATCCATTCAAAGAACAAGTTACTTACCAAACTGGTAACGTTCTTTCGATTGGATGTTCCTCCAACGTATTCCACATCGCCCTCCCAGCCTGCCCCTCTGGAGAATTTCCTATGCGATTGCAGCTTACATTACTGCAAGGCTATGTGCAGTCAAGCATGCATTGAATATGTGTAGTTCACACTTAATGAGGGAGAAAACTTAAACTGAGGCTACGGGCGCGGTGCGTCCTATTTAAAACATCCGGTGACGTCACCCTCGACGGAGGACTTCAAGGGACATCGACCAATGCCATCGACGCAGGACACCCTCTGCCGAAAAAATTTCCGAAGTACACAGCTGTGGACATTACATGTCAAAGATGTGGAATACGTTGGAGGAACATCCAATCGAAAGAACGTTACCAGTTTAATAACCTTCTTAATAACCAATGGCAAGTGGCTCGTGTACACTTTGATGCCTGGTTCTGGTGTCCCCTTTGTGTCTCAATTATAAGTTTAAGGGTCCTCATCAAAGCACTTTCACTGGTGTGCATTTCAAGATTGACAGGTAATTTAAAGAGACAACCAGCTTTTTTCGATACTCAGCCTTTCATCCTCTCTAGACTGTTAAATGAGTACCTAGTTTGGTTGGGCAACAGTAATTGTACATAAAATGTGCTTCGTAAAGCTTTTTGGCAAAAGTGCTACATAGATAACAGGTTATTGTAATAAATACAGGGTTTTCTCGCGACTCTTTCCGCATGCAGTTTGATTATGAGAAAGTCATTACCCAGAATAAATAGTGGTCATTTTGCATTAGGCTGGTACTACTTCGAATTGAACTAATTCTCTTCACTTTTGATTGTTTGTAGATGAACCAAGTAAAGCCATGGATGGGGACTTTTCCAGCACTCCATCTGCAGTGGATCACGGCGTGAAATGATACCTGTGCAGGATGCCATTCCAATAGTTCCAACGTCTTAAATAGATTTCAATTCACAGGTTAATGACCTGCCTGTCTATTGAATTGTACAGATAGTAAATACAGTTGCACTCTAGGCTTTTAAAGCAGAACACTGTGACTCCCCTCCTCCCACTCCTACAAATAATGTATTTGCTTAAAGTGCCCAAACCATCATTTTCTTTGTGTGGAAGCATTTCAGGCTGGTTTTAATATCTAAAATGAAAACTGGAGCGCTCAGCCTCTACAATACTTTCTGTGTGTGTCATGTGTGAGAACTGCCAAAGTTGCCCCCCTGCCCCACCTTACTGTGCATTCATGATGATTGCAAGGCACTGCTCGCACAAGGACTAAGATGTGTTTATTGACTATCAAATGTACCACCTTGTGCTGCATTTCATACGGCTGTAATCGGTTTAACCTGGTTGGCCTTATTTTTGTGTGCATTAATAAAGTTGTGTGGTGTTCATTAGAAGGAAAAACGATTGATGTGGTGCTCCTACGACAATCTCGCTGTGCCAGTGGAGCTTCTTGCTTGCTGCTTTATGGACCCGAAGGATTATGAAGCCAAACTCATCAGGACCAAGCCCACCTAGAGTCAGTGCAATGAATGTCGTGTTTCAGTGAAACTGGTCCAGAGACGACATGTGCAGTATTGAGAACTAGTCCATCAGACTACATAGGTTTTGCACATCATTTTACTAATGTATACATTCATGAAGGCTATGAAGTCAGCAAGCTGGGCGCTTTCCAAATGGTAACCATGGACACAAGCTTGAGGGCATGAATATCCTCTTTTCAGCAGCGCTGCACAAGGATAAAGAGTGTTTACCGGTAGATCTGCTGGTGTACCCCTGAACTGACCTTGTGATAGTGTTCACCGATGATCTGGTGGTGTACCCCTGACCTCGGGATTAAGAGTGTTCACCGATGATCTGCTGGTTTACCCCTGACCTCGGGATAAAGAGTGTTCACCGATGATCTGCTGGTTTACCCCTGACCTCGGGATAAAGATTGTTCACCGTTGATCTGCTGGTGTACCCCTGACCTTGGGATAAAGAGTGTTCACTGTTGATCTGCTGGTCTACCCCTGACCTCGGGATAAAGATTGTTCACCGTTGATCTGCTGGTGTACCCCTGACCTCGGGATAAAGAGTGTTCACCGATGATCTGCTGGTGTACCCCTGACCTTGGGATAAAGATTGTTCACCGTTGATCTGCTGGTGTACCCCTGACCTCGGGATAAAGAGTGTTCACCGATGATCTGCTGGTGTACCCCTGACCTCGGGATAAAGAGTGTTCACCGTTGATCTGCTGGTGTACCCCTGACCTCGGGATAAAGAGTGTTCACCGTTGATCTGCTAGTGTACCCCTGACCTGGGTACCTGTAGTGATATCTTGACTATCGGGCAACAGCTGGTCACGCCCTGTGTGAAAGCAGCTGAAGGGCAGCAATGTGCCACGTGTTCCACCGTAGTGATCAGCAGTGCCCGCTCCCGTGGCTTGGACGCCTTAGCAGGGGAGGAGGGAGATGCCACAGAAGATGCTCAGACTAGAGTTGTAAAATGTGGCAACTCTCGATGTGTTCATGAAACATTTCAATATGTGTCTAAATTCACAGAAAGGCCCAAATGTGCCACTGATGTGCTCTGTCATTTGCAGTTCTTTGAGCCGCCAGTTCGGCCTTTGCATTGTGCAGGTCACTGAGGCAGGTCGTGCTGGATAGTGGCCTCTATGGGCAGCATCGAGATGATGGGCCCTCTGCGCATGTTAGTTCTATCTCGGACATATTCTCATCTTACGTTTCTTCGGATGCCACTGGAGTAAAAGTATTGATTGCCAGTGAAGAGCAGAACTCAGGGGTTCACTACTTTAAGCCCGAAGGCTTCTAATCTGCAGCACTCAAACTGGAATGAAGAAATGTTTTCCTCTCGATTCACGTGGCTGAGCTGTTGAATCGTCTCAAAGGGCTTGCTTAGTTTTCTTCAGTTCAATGGTAGCGTTTCCTAACCCGACTGATCTCCAGTCCCCAAACTGATATATATCAGCTGCAACTCCCTGTGGGAGCCATTACACTGCTTTCTTTTGCTGTTCTTATATCTTCATTCTGTGCCCCTCACACCCTGCAATGCTAGAATCTCATTAAGAATATCCCCTTACCTCCCAACCCCACTATCCACAAAATTAAGCAACTCATTGTGGTAAAATGGCTGCAGTGAGTTTGGCGGATGCCTCTCCTGCAGCCCTTATGCTATTCCCATAAGTCCTCCACACCCAATTACCTATGTGTTTGGAGCCTCTGGCAGGACCCTGTATCTGCTCAGGCCTGACCCCAGTGCCTTTCTAGTTTGTAAAATGAGTTTCGAGTTGGCTGACCTCCGATACATGACGGGCCACAGTCATCCTGGCAGGAGCATCTTTTCTTATTGTACTCAGAAGGTTGATTGCAAACCATTCTGTTCGTATGCGGGCAAACTGTTGTCCATGTTGGGGTCGTTAACTCCTGATGAGTCTGTCCTGCAGCTGCTTCATGGGGAACAACTGATTTTCTCGTGCAGCATCTCTGACTGCAAAGTGCTCTCGCGTTTTTCTGGACTCTGCAGGGGAAGGTATAAGGACGGTCGATTTCTTACAGTCCAGAATGCATGTAATCGATCTTCCTACCTGGGGTTGGAGGGCTGCTGCACCTCTCATCCCACCTGCATTCTACTAGGGATGCTGTGCTGGTGGCGCGTCCTTACATAGCCCCCACCTCAGGTTCCTAAGATAGGAGTAACTCAGCACACTGTTAATATCTTCCTTTTGGAAAGGTTTGGGATGAAGAAAAGTCGTCCTAGTGTGCATCTCAGCAGGGTGCAACTTGATAAGTTTCAAATGTATCTGGGAGAGATGTGATTGGTCATCTGCGATGGAGAGGGAGACCTTACTGGCTCCAAGTATGGGGCAGATTCATAGAAAGTGAGTGGTGGTTCATTGTACATGTAGCATGCATGTGCATTTGCCACACTAAACCTGCCTACAGGGGAATTTAATGAAGTGTTGAGATAGTGTCTTAGCCAGAGGCCCTTCCCAGCGGGAAACAGACTACAAACGCTCTAAGGATGTTTTGTTCCATCCCATTGCCCGGAGGTGATGGGCAGACCTGGTTACTCTGTGCACAGCCTACATTCAATGTCTTTTGGCGTGTGGGAACGGTGCTCACAGGTCTCCCTATCACACATTGGGGATTAACCATTGCAGAGCATCAAAAGGAAGGGGGCTCAGATGGAGGCCTTGAGAGGGCCCTGTGCCCCCTCCTACATAGCAGATTTTCATGAATTGATACTAGCTTCAAGAGCTGCCGAATGGATTCTTGTTACCCAATCCCAATGACCAGACGGTCTGCACAGCCTCTTTGGGATAAGTGCATTAACAGGATGTCGGTCGTAAACCAAAAAGCCCAGCTTAATTGAATGCACACAGCCAATAAGGGGCTGCTGCCTCCTCCAGTGGCAATAGGTAGAGTGATGTAATGCTTCTCAAAGGATGCTGATCCCATTGACTAGCCTGCCCTATAATTCTAATCCCTTACTACAAGGTGACTTTGAATTGCAAACCTGGATTTCCTCATTGCTCATTGTTCTTCAGAAAGTGTGACCAATGTTGACAGAAGGTCAAGTGCTGTGGGTAATTCCATGACAGGCAGTGGCTGGGCTGTGGTTTACAACCGCACTGTTTCATGCTGTAGAAAATGGTCCAGTTCGACGCCAACAGAACTGAACCTCATTACGTTTAAAGAAGGGGTCAAGATAGTTGGTCTCAGTAAGGTTTTCTTTGCAAGAACAAGAACATGTAGGCACTTGATCATTCTGCATCGCCATTGCACCACACCCAAAATGAAGGTAACACTTCAGCAGGTCGTGATCCTTCGCATAGGTACCCGCTCAGCTGTTCTCATAAAGCCGGACCGCTGATGCTACTCGCCTTCTTCCAGGGCAGACTTCTAAAATGGAGGGTGTCAGCTCAGGTTCATGGACTCTGCCATTGCGGGAGGGAAGAGGAATTTCTACTTGATATATTTGGTCGAAATGAATTCCAGTTCATCATAAAAACATTGAGAGGAAAACTATGATCATGCCTAGAAGTTAAGCAACATGTCTTTGAGTTCAATGCAGCACAGCCCGTCCCTCTCCGCAGTGGCAGAAAATGCCATTTCCAAGAAAGACCAGACTTTTAAGCAGGCAAGTAGAGTCAGAACACTGGGTGGAGACTAGGACAGCCACCAGTGAGAACTTAAGGGAATGGTGATCATATCAACAAGAGAAGAGGTCGCTGTGCATGGAGTAAGGTGGTGTTTAGGGTAGAACTTCAGGCACACTGGAGAGTGGTTGCAGAAGAATGCTTAGAGGGGCCGGTCTTTGCATTGGGCTTACTTGGTGGTTTGTTGTTTAAACTTCAGCAGAATGTTCCTTGGCACCTGGTGTGCTGGTTGTGATGTGGAAACGCTCTTCTGAAAGCCCTTCTGAACCGTCCCTACAGCCGCCGACTTCCCATCAATCCAGTGCGTTAGCCATGTGGTCTGCACAGGGCATTAAGATGTATTGGTGAATGACCTCGTCTTCTGTGACCTCAAGTTCTTATTTGGAAGAAAGACTTTTTGATTTGCCTCCCACTTCTGTTACCTTTAAGAGGCTGTCCTTGAACACTCCACGCACAGCACTGCAATTGTCGGATTAAAGCATTGAAGGTAGTCCATGTGAACTTGCTGCCCTCACAATATGTGCAGTTTATTGTTTACAAAAAGAGCACTTTAAAGATTGAGTCACTCGACCTTCAATGTGGTCAGCCCAAACAGTGTGTAGTTCTCTCCAATTACATTAGTGCATTTTAAACATTCTCCAATTAAGTAGTTGAACCCCTCTACAAAGTATGTTCCATTCATTGATGAGCACTGGAAACCTTTACTGGCACTTTGCAGAAAGATAAAATGTTTTTTTCTTTCTTTTTGTTGCTACTTCTGTTATTGTATAATTGTCTCTTTTCTGAATTTAATAGCAAGTTGTAGCAAATATTATACTAGAGCTTACCCGCAGTATAATTGGTACTCTGTTTAATTCATGTAATTCCTTTTAATTGTGTAGTTTGTGCTGAGGGAGCCATTCTTGGCATCTGTGTGGTTTTACGTTGACTTTCTCTCTTCTGCTTCTCTGCGACATGGAAGGACCGCTGCTTTAGATGCGTTTCATATATTTGCAGTTTCTCTGAAGAACGTCTGTGTCGACCATAAAAGGTGTTAACATGCTCTACACACATTTCTGATTCCTAGAAAAATCTCTTGTAAAAGTGTGGATCGTTTGTGTCCATAACATTTAGCACTAAAGTACATTTTTGTGTATAAATAAATATGTATATGTATAATGCCATGGCTTCTGCCAATAGGCTTAAGTCATGAATTTTTTTTAAGGCAAATGTAAAGTTTTTATCTGAGATGCAGCGACTGTTTGCAATTTTCTCAGATTTGAGGGACCAAATGTAACTATATATATCTTATACAAAGTGCATCTTAAGGATGTGAGCTCTTGTCATATTTCTGTGGATAAAACACCATGTACATTAATTCATTGTCATTAAATGTTATTTAATAACATGATTTGGCCTATTGTTTGTGTTTTATTCATTTGGATAGACAGTTGTGTGGGATTTCTTACCATTTGAACAATGTTTTACTGTACTTTTTCATATAGCAACATGGGCCCCACACAGTCTTCTCTGTTCTTGTCAGAGGTGGTAGGGAAGTAAGACAACAAGACCTTGGGCGATACCTAATGTGATTAATCCTACAGAGACATCCCAGATTCACAACTTAGAGATTCCTCCCCTGTGGATGGGGACAGCAGATACTACCTGATCCTAACCCTGGGGGTGGTATCGGGAACAGGATCACATGGGAGGAGAAGGCTATAAAATGGAATGTGGTGACTCTGTGAGGAGAGATGTGGTATCCATCCTCTTCTGAGACTGAAGGTTCATTAATGCCTGAATATTTAATGTCATATTGTCACTGTAGGACCTCCCCTCCCAGACGTACACAAGGTACCAGGTGTAAAAACCTTCTATGTAAACATGAAGATGTTCCTATGTCAGAGTTAATGTTACTGCCTTTTTTAAAAAAAATGTTTTTATTTCATTTAGTTTTTACAAACTTTTTGAAAACTTTTACTTTTACAATTCTTAATTCCTAGTTTCCGCAGTGACAGTAAAACAAAAAAGACAGCAATCAAATAACCAAAAAGCAACTGATTGGAAGGGAACTCGCACTTGGCTCGTCTCATTTAGTTCCTGTCTTGTGGCCATTGATAAAGTTCATTGCACACTTTCCTTGATTGCAGTCTTAGTTGTTTGCTGAGTGTGTCTTCTCTAACTTACTGAATGTGACATCTGTTGGGGTCACTCATTCTCCCCATACGGACTAGTCGCCTCTAGTCGTATTTGCATTTGGTCGAGGAATCTCATCATTGCAATCAACAGTGCTCGGCTCTCACCAATGTGAAGGTGCTTCCACCATTCCGCTAGATCATATGTTTGAACTTTGCTTCTCTCCTTTCCGAGGCATTTTTCTCATTGGACTTTAAATTCAGTGCACCGCAAGACCAGATGTTTTAGATCTTCTGTTTCAATTTCGCAGAACCTGCATTTCGATTTGTCCATAGGAATCTTCCTGCGATGAATTAAGACTTCCTTGGTTTCGTAGATATTCAAACTAAATTTCAGGTATAGCCTTCTTAGGCGTTTACAGGGTGACAATATTAGATAGGACGGGAGCGTATTGCGTCTTTTCGCTTCTGGAGGCGTATTCTGCATAGCTTTTTGTGACAACCTTTTATCATTGATTTCGATCCAGTCCCAGTCAAGCAGTTTCCTCTTAACCAGATCTGGATTCCACCACAACGTTTTTTCGTCTGTGCCCAGTTGTACTAGTATCTCGTGCACTGATGTTTCCAAAGATGCAAAGCTGATTTTTCATGTCCTTTTTCCTCCGACAAGAATTTTACAGATGGGAGGTTTGCCTCCACGAGTGTCTTCCTGAATAACGCCAACTTATTCCAGGTGATTCTTGAGTTAAGGGTAGAAACTCCAACCTCATACAATACACAGGCTGTAGGTGTGCTTAAGGGGATCTGGAGAATCTTTTTCCAAAAGAGACTTTCACATCGGGCCCAAACTTTATAATCACAACCGAACATGTTCTCGGCGCCGTAGACGAGAATTGGAGTCACTTTACCTTGATAAAATCTCCTTATCGGCTCGTAAGAAAATTTGCTGCATCTTTGCTGTAAGATAGTGACTTGAGCTGTTAGTAATTTGCAGCTATTCAGGAGTTTTGTTACCATTGGGGTGTCATTGATGCTAGAGTTGATTATGATCCCTAGATATCTTGTATGTGGTACCTGGTTTAGTTTATTTGAACCTATTGACCACATTGTTTTTTTTTTTACTAGTAGATCTATCTCTTTGGTTTCCTAATATTAAGATCTCCGATTTGGCCACATTGATGTCAAGGCCTAAATCCTCTGTGAAGATTTTGAGAGCTGAGAGTTTTCTTTGGAGACCAATCAGAGTTTGGTCTAGGATCACCATATCATCTGCATACAAAATATGGTTTATTGGCACTCGATTTATCTGTCGTGGAAATGACACGACATCTGCCAGAGCTATTCCTACTTCGGATATGTAGAGGTTGAACAAGGTGGCCCCTAACGGGCAACCTTGCTTCACACCTCTTTCCGTTGGTATGGGGTTGGTTAGGTTTCCCTCACAATCTAGTCTCACCTGAATATAGGTGTCGGAATACAGCTCGCGGATAGCGTGGATGAGACTCTCATTGCACCCCCTTTCTTTGAGTTTTTTCCACAGGGTATCTCTATCCACGCCATCAAAGGCATTCGCCATGTCGATAAACGCCAGATATATTTTTCGTCCCGTTCTAATGACGTAGATTATTAACGGGTTCAGAATGAGCAGGTTTGCCCCACAACCTACACCTTTAACAAAGCCTGTCTGGCGTTCATCGTATATTTTCTCTTCCATGTTACTGCCTTTAATAGTACTGATCTTCCAAAGTGTAATAAACCTAAAAGAGAACCTATAATTCCATTAAATCTTCATTTAAGGAGGCCACCAGGGGGCGCACAGGCAATGGCTGCCTGAGTGCACAGCTCCCGCCGAGGCCCGGGAATCCGAGGGGATTGAGCCTCCTCCCCCCCCCCCCCGAGACCCCCCTGCGAGCACAACTTAGGAGGCCGACTCGGCGGCCCCCCGACGAGCGAAAGAACGGAGCTCGAGCTCCCCGGGGAGCCGGAGTACGCAACCCGCGGCGCCTGGGTGGGTGACGCAGCAGGACAGGAGCGGCCTCGGGACCGCGAGCAAGGCGGTCTCACCCCGGGCGCACACAGCACCCCAGCCCGACTAGCCCTCACTCCCCCCATCAGCTGCCCCCCCCTCAGGGTGTGGGGATGCGGCCGCGGATCGGCCCTCTCAGCCCCTCCCCCCGCGGCCCGAACCAGAACACAGAGCGCCGGGGCGGCCCACGCGGCGAGGAGGCGGCATCAGGGGGACTGGAGCAGCGCCCCTGGGGAGTCGGCATCCGCCCCCCCCCCTCGAGAGTGAGAAGGAGCGGGGTTCCCCCCCCCCCCCCGGGGCCAGCAATGCAGGCGTTCACGGCCCGCCGGAGGCAACACGGCCTGAAGCAGGGGTGACCAGGGTGCGAGGCCCCCGCCAGCAGTTGGTGGGGCGTGTGCCCGCCCGGGGGTGCCCCCCCCCCAGGACTCACGGAGCGAGCCACAATGTCCCCCCCCCCCCAGGAGACCGGAGGAGGCCCCAGAAGACCACGAGGCACTGGAAAAGGGTGTGAGGCCCCTGCCTGGGAACGTGTGCCCGCCCCCCGGACTTTGTCACCCCATTTGGAACACCTGTGGAACGCACAACCCAAGTAAGGAAGGACGGGCCAGCAGGGGACCCCCCGCCAGGGCCGCGGGGATCCAGACGACAGGACACAGGAAAGAACCACATGAGCTGGAGGGAAGCCTTGCAGAGATACCGCATCCGGGGGGTTGTAAGAGGTGACAAAGGCTTAACCCGCAAAGGGACCATGGCCCAATCTGGGGACGCTTCCCCCCCCTCCTCGGCGGCAATGGAAAGGGGCTTTGCCACGATCCTGCAGGAAATAAGGGACATGCGCTCCGACATTGCCCAGAAATTCGAAAAAATGGACCAGAGGGTGGACAAGATTGAGGACAGGCTGCTACAGGTCGAATCCAACCAATCCTCCACAGCAGTCCAAGACATACAATATAGCATGAGGCTGGAGGCCCTGGAGAGGAGGGACGAGGAGAGGGCACGGCAGATGGACGATTTCGAAAACAGGGAGAGGAGGAACAACCTCAGAATCTTTGGGGTGCCCGAAATGGAGGGGGAAACGGAGAGGGACGTCACCCGAGCAGTACGAGACATCATCACTCTCTTGTTCACGGAGGAAATGACAACCGAGCCAACTTTCGACAGGGTGCACAGGGCAGGGCCGGGGCCCCCCGGTCGATTCTGGTCCGATTTCACTACTACTCAGAGAAGACGAAGGTGTTGGAGGAGGCCAGAAAGGCTAGGGAAATCACCTACAACAACGCCCAAGTCTCTATATACCTAGATCTCTCCGCCTACACGCTGGCCAGGCGTAGGATGTGCCGCCCTCTCACACAAGTGCTCAAGGAAAAGGGAGTGCGCTACAGATGGGGCTACCCCTTCTCCCTGACTTTCGAATACATGGGCCAAAGATCGACCCTGATCACGGAAGAGGACATAAGGGGAGCCATACAAGAATATGCAGTGGACACGAACCCCCGTAGGGGCCCATCGGGGCCGGAGCACGGGAGACCCGACGGCCCAGGTCCGTCCGGCGAGAGGAGGAAGCGCACCGGCGCGAGGAAATTCAGGAAAATTAACACCCCCTCACCATCAAAGGACGGAGAACGTAACGACTCCGAGGACTGAGCACGGGGGCACCCTGGTGTGCCCTGGTCGGAGGGACGCAGACTCAGAGGATTCACTACTATCAACGTCCCTATGACCTGCAAGTAGGTGGGGTTCGCAGAGGGGTCACAGACGTGGGGGATCTTAGGGGGCTCAAGGAGGTGAGCTTCTAATGCAGATTGCCTGGCCGAGGTGGGCAGGTTGGTGGTTCGGCCAAAAGCCAGCGATGGCAGAACTACTTGGCTGGACGCCGGGGCGGGGGGGCGGGGGGGACCGAGGGAGTTGGGTAAGTTCAGTTACGGTTCGGGGAAGGGGGGCAGTTGGGGTTTTGTCTTAGGCCCACCCGGGGGGAGGGGGTGGGGGGAAAAGGGGAACACAGAGTTGATATAACGGAGCACACGGGGAGGAGCGCAGGGGAGGGGTTGACCGAGAGAGAGGAACATAGTGACCATGGCTGACGGGCTGTCCGCCCTGGGGGTGGGCTCACTTAATGTCCGTGGCTTAAATACCCCCACCAAGAGGTCCCTGCTTTGCAGGGAATTTAGAAGGGCACACCTGGATTTTCTCTTCGTTCAAGAGACTCACTGGCCACTGGGTAAGGAGCCCAAAATGCGGGGAGGGGGAATTGGCGAGGTGCACAGTGCATCCCACAAGTGCAAAAAGAGAGGGGTCGCCATCCTAGTAGCAAAACATGTGGGCTTCGAGAATGAGGCCACGCTGAAAGACCCTGGGGGTCGCTACCTGCTGGTGCGGGGGTCCCTGCAGGGGGCCCCACTGACCCTAGCTGCCATCTATGCCCCAAACGAAGGCCAAGCCCAATTCTGGGAGGAGGTGGGGGACAAACTCAAATACTTCATCCATGGCACGGTGGTGGTGGGGGGGGGCTTCAACATGGTTCTAGACCCCATCCTGGACAGGAAACGTGCAGGCCCGCAGTCCTCCAGGGCTGCGGACGAGATCATGGCGCGCACCTTCCAAAAAGTCAACCTAGAACTGGGCCTGTCGGACACGATCCCCGTCCCCAGAACAGACTCCCCCTCCTTTACATATTACTCAGCCATCCACACGTCGTTCTCCAGGATAGACTACATCCTGGTAGACGAGACCCTACGTCCATTTGCCTCGGGCCACAGGGTAGACCCTGTCCCCTGGTCGGACCACGACTTGGTCTGAGTTACAATAGCAAGGGGAGGTCTACACGAACGCAGAGGGAGATGGAAGTGCAACGACTCCCTGTTAAAGGACGAAGTCCTATCCCAGGAGGTCCTCGAGGCCATCACGGAATTCTTTGAACTTAATGACAACGGGGAGGTGGGTTCACATACCCTCTGGGACACCTTTAAGGCGACCTTACGGGGAACCCTGATTAAAATGGGAGCCCAGAAAAAAAGGCAAAGGGAGGGCCAGGGAAAGGTACCTCAGGGAGAAAATCGCCCTACTCCAACCTGGGGGTCCCCCCACGGTTCTCCTAGACCGCGATCAGGTGACCGCATTGGACGACTATAGACTCCAATTGAAGGATCTCCTTCTCCACAAGACGGAGAGGAGTATCCAACTGGTCAAACAAAAGTACTATGAAAAAGGGGACAGGGCGGATAAGATTCTGGCTTGGAAACTGAGGGAGGTGCAGAGAAGCCGATTAGTGAAAGAGGTCAAGAACGAGGTGGGAAAGGTAGGCTACGACACACCCCACATTGGCGATGCCTTCCGCCGATATTATGAGAAACTATATTCGTCCGAGTACAATGGGGAGGAGGCGGAGATGGTGGGGTTCCTGAATTCAATCCAGATCCCGGCCCTGACCAGGGAGATGGCGGAGGGGGTTGGAGGGCCCGGTGACCGAGGACGAGGTAGTTCGTGCGTTTGGAGGGATGAAGGTGGGCACTTCCCCGGACGAGGACGGGTACTCGGTCTACTTTTACAAAAGATTCAGCTCGACCCTTTCCCCCCACTTGGTAAAAGTGTTCAACGCGGTGCTGGAGGGGGGGGTCCCTTCCGGACTCCATGATGGAGGCAATTATTGTGGTGCTCCCCAAGGACGGCAGGGACCCTAGGGATTGCTCCTCCTACCGACCCATCTCCCTGTTGAATGTTGATGTGAAGATTTTGGCCAAGGTGCTTGGGGGACGGTTGGAGGGGGTTTTGCCGAAGCTGGTCCACGGCGACCAGGTAGGTTTCATTAGGGGAGACAGGGCTCAGACAACATCCGGAAGACTATAGACCTGATGCACTATGCCCAGAGGTCAGACTTGGACGCGAGCGTCCTGTCCCTAGATTCGGAAAAGGCGTTCGACAGGGTGGAGTGGAGATTCATGGAACTTACCCTCCAGAAAATGGGCTTTGGTCCACACATCAGGGACTGGGTGGCGGCGTTATACAGGGCCCCTAGGGCCAGGGTCCAAGTCAATGGTGGGTTGTCGGAGCCCTTCCCCCTGTCACGGGGGACAAGACAGGGGTGCCCACTCTCCCCTCTAATCTATCTCCTCTCCATGGAACCCCTAGCCATAGCAGTCAGAGCTCACTCAGAGATTAAGGGGATTAAGAGGGGGTGGGTGGAATTTGAGCTCTCCCTGTTCGCAGATGACATCCTGGCTTACTTAGTAGACCCGAGATCCTCGCTCCCCCTGCTCCTCTCCCTGATGCCTACCTTCGGGCGTTTCTCCGGTCTCAGGATCAATGCGTCCAAATCAGTCCTGCTCCCTATGAGAACCTGGGACCCGGGCTTGGACGCTCTTGCCAGCCTGGAAGGAATAACGGTGGGGAAGGCCTCCACTCGATACCTGGGAGTCCTCCTCACTCGGGACCTAAACAATCTAGCCCCTGCTAACTACGACCCCGTTGTGTCAGGAATCACTGCAGATTTGAGGAGGTGGAGGTCGATGATTCTGTCTTGGTACGGCCGCATGACGGCGGTGAAAATGAACATTCTTCCGCGACTACTATATCTTTTCACCGCCCTCCCATCTGTAGTCCCTGACCGGACCTTCAGAGTCCTTCAGAATGCGGTGCGGGAGTTCATATGGCAGGGTAAGACCCCGAGAACTGCCAATAGGGTCCTGACCTTACCGAGGGAGGAGGGAGGGTTTGGGTTACCAGACTTTCAACTCTATTTCCGGGCCGCCCAGCTACGCGTCCTCCTAGAACACATGAAAGAGGGGATGGGCACTTACTGGTCATACCTGGAGGACATGGACGCTCACCCACTGAAGATTTGAGACCTCCTTTGGGCCCCTAGCAAGTTTATTCCGAACAGACTCAAATCCCACCCAACCCTGGGAGTCCTCTGGACGATCTGGAGTGAGGGCCCCCAGACGGTACACCTAACATCGTGGCCATCACCGATGTCCTCCCTTTGGGGTCACCCCCTCGAACTGGGAAGCAGGGGGTTCCGCAATGCCCAGTCGTGGTCTGACTTGGGAATGGAGTGGGCGGGGCAGATGTTCAGGGAAGGAGAATTCCGGCCATATGAGGAACTGAGGGACGCCCTCGGTCAGGGGTCCCTCTCCATATTTGAATACATCCGCCTGAAGGGAATTCTATGTGACTAGGCCTGGGGCCAGAACCTGAAAAGACAGCTGACCCCCTTCGAGAAACTCCTAGACTCGGCAACCTCCAGGAAGGGTGCGGTATCAGGGATGTACAAGCTACTGAACATGGTTAACCTAGGGGGGAGACGGGGGTTCTGCTCGTTCTGGAATGACTTAGCGGGGGATGAGATCTCGGAGGACGCCTGGTCGAGAATATTTAAAATAGCCTTCCATGGGAACTTATTCACGGCGGACATGGAACACAACTTCAAGATCTTACAGGGGTGGCACAGAGATCCAGTGAAGTTGGCTAAAATGTACACGGGAGTGTCCCCCGCATGCCCAAGGGGATGTGACCAGGTCGGTACGAAAGGGCACATGTGGTGGCACTGCCCGAAAGCCCAGGCATACTGGGAGAAGGTGAGGGGCTGGATCGCCGAATTTTCTGATGAGCTTCTCCCCCAGAACCCCCTGACAATGCTGCTGGGCCTCCCCCCGGCGGACACGGACATACCCTGATACCCCAGGATGTGGGAGACAATGTTAAGGGCGGGAAGGGTTGCACTGGCCCAGAAATGGAAGAGCCTGGAGACCCCATCGAAGGAGGACTGGCTAAAAAAGGTAAAAAAACATGTACCTGATGGATAAACTGACGGCAATGATGAACAATGACTTGGGCTCTTTCCATGCAAACTGGTATGGGGCACAGCAGACATGGGGCTGGGATGTGCATTGATCCTCAGAGGGGACAAGGAGTGGACAGGGCCCTTGGCCCGGGGGACGATGGTAGTTCATCAGCCATTCTAATAGTCAACGCTCTCGCTTATCCTAGAGCTCCAGACTTTCGGAGCTTACATAGCGGCTCCCCAGCAAAACGTTTCTATGAGAACTAAGTTTTTAGGGTTTTTCCCTTTTTGGGGGGGGGGTGGGTGCGTTTGGGGTGGGTGGGGGGGGTTCGGGCCTGTTACTTGCACAATTTGTGAAAATGTTTTGCGCCCTTTTGTTATATTATGAAAATGCTAATAAAACAAAGTTGAAAAAAAAAATCTTCATTTAAATGTCACATACCAAACCCTAAACAAAGTGGATGAAAAAGAGACATGAATACAACTAAGAACATTGTGGACTTAGTACTGAAACGATGGAGAGAGGCACAGAGGCCCTAGACCATACTGAGCGGTCTAGCTGTTCTAGTGACCCACATTTAAGGGCCTGTGGGTGCAGGTCATTAGAAAGCCGTGGCAACTGAAGCCTCAGAAGCAGCACGAGAAAGTAGAAGTTGGCACAGATGCTTTGCAGATAGTGGGACACCGTACAGATTTTGTCGGAGGTCGTAGTGCCCTGGAGATGCAGAGGACATACAGCGGGAAGCAGTGGCGAGACCAGCTGTCCTGAAAGAGAAGCTCGATCTCTGTGTTAGACTATGCACTCCGGTGTGAGGACTGTACCAGAGGGCGTCTAGAGCCGTGTGAGCTCTGGCGGAAGATAGCGTGTACAGCAATAGGCTGGTGGTAGCTGTTCACTGTGAGAGAGTACCCGACGAGCTGCAAAGTATAACAAGTGGGTCCGGAGGAGACGCAAAGAGAAACTGGTGAGTTATCCTGAGCTAGGTAACTCTGGGGCGCTCCAACATAGACTGCTTCAAAAGAAACCAAATGTTGAATATTGAACATTTGAAAGAAAGCAGATTGAGTGTAATTAGCCAAAAGGAAGAGGGCGAACAGAAGGATATTATAACCCATAATTCCCTGATCAAAAGGATGCAATTGTTAAACAAATTGAGTACGACTTTCCTGAGGGGAAAGATCCAATAAGAACATTGTAACCTGCATTGCCCAAACCAAAGAAGGGCAAAGATAAAACAAAGGGGATACAGTTTTCCCAAAGAAGGCTATTCAAATAAGCGGCATTGTTACCTGCGTTGTGAAAAACAAGAAATATCAAGGCAGATTGAATGTCGCAGTCACAGGAGTTGTGAATCACATTGTCAACAGCCAATAGGTTGTATGGAAACGGATAAAGGACAGCAGAGGAAAGGCCCTCCTTGTGGAAAGGTTCAAGGAGGAGAGAATTGTAACCTGCATTGCCAATGGCAATTACATGTATGTAAGAATCATTGACCTTCTGTGCAGCATTAATATGAAAGAAGTTATAAGCCAATGGTATTACAATCCCAAAGATTTATCCCAGAAGCTGTTGTTGGTTTAACTTTCCCCCTTGAGGAGTCAAGTGTGGAAAGTTGGAATCAAACCTTACCAGGAAGTGTGAATAGCAGAAGTAGCAATAGTAGACGTTTTGTCCTGGCTGACAAGTATACCAGGAAAGGGACGAATAGTGGTTAGTCCTGGCAGGCAAGTGGCCTAGGAAGAAGAGGAGTTAAAGTACTTTAAATGTATTAGAAGGTTATAAATAATTGTGGTGGAAAAGAATTGGAAATCTCACTGCTCTGTTTGATGAACTGTTGTGCATCCATTCTAACTGAAGTAGAACTTCTGAATGATCCATTCTGATCAAGGTGTTATTTGTGAAGAAGCATAATGTGATGAAAAGTGATTGGTCCCCTGAGAAAAGAATGCCCTTTTCATTAACTTTTCAAATGGCTGTATGAAGAGAGAGCCTTTTAAACTGCCAAGTGGAAGCTTTACCCATTGTTATAAGAGGAAGAAATCGTTTGAGCTAAGATGGAGAAACCCTTTTGAACTGGTACATTACTTGGCCAAGTGAAGGATATATTGTAGATGAAGGACTGTGTATTTCACCTGGAGTGCAACTGGGCAAAAGAAAATAACTATCCTGAAATTAACTTTGGTTTAAGTTATCCTGAATTGATCCGGGCAAAGGGGATCCAACCCTGATCTTAAGCGTTTCTGTTTTCCTTATATTTGAATATATGTTGAGTTACAATGTTGAAACTGGCAAATGGTTCTTGTATGATTTTTGTTGTATGTAATAGGGTGAGAGGCGGACATCTTTGGATACTAGGTCATTTTCCTTTAGTCTTGGTTTTGTTAGGTTAGGGAAAGATAGGTGTTTGTCTCACCCATTATTATTTCAATAAATGGCGAATTGAGAGAAAACTCCATCTGTGTGTCCATCTCCCAAGTCTGACTCCTCATATATGGTGTCAGTAGTGGGATATGGCTCAGTTGATACAAACTAGGAATGCAGTAATTACCCCTCATAAAACTTATTTTACAACCATCAGCGAGAGATAAGTTTATCCTTGAAGTTAATCCCCACAACACAATCTTAAGAATTAAACGAATTGTAGCTAAATTTGCTTTTCCCTTAGAATGGCAAAAAAACATTTTCTCCACCAAAAGCCTTTATCAAATTAAAAAAGAGCATTGGATTATAATTGAAAACAGTATAGCAAAATTATACTTGCCACTAAGACAGATTTTCCTCCTCCCCCCCTCCACCCCTCTTTCTCTCATTAAACCCAGTCTCAAAAATGGGCACAGGTCCCTGCAAAACTAGCGGATGTCTCTGAAACCAATAGAGGTAGATCCCCTTCCTGAAACAGAAGTAGGGGAAAATCTATTAAAACCACAAGAAAGTGAGGCTTTTTATCAGGACGAACAAGGTCCAGACCTCACGGAGGGAACCAAACCTTATTCAGAAAATACAGAAATGGCTACCTTAGAAACACACTCGGCCATGTTAACTGAACATCAAATAAAGGCTGAAGAAAGATTTCAGGGGGGTGGGGTACATAGAATAGCGGCTACCTCACAGAGACACAATACTTCAAGGAATGTTACCCTTTAAAGAGGACGAAGACTTGGTTATTGTTTTTCTCAATTTTAAACGTTTAGCCCATTTATTACAATGGAGCCCAGAGATAAAAACATGTTATTTAGCCACTTTGAGAGGAGAAATTCAAAATTCTTACCTATTGAACCCAGAAGGGACCGCACCTTTTTCTGAAGTTAAAGTAGGACTATTAAGAAAGGTGGGTCCAACTGAACATTTCTGTTAGCAGAAGTTTAGAAATACAAAATTGAATCCTGATGAAACGCCTGCAGAACTATCCCCTAGGATTAAAAATACTTTATCTTTATAGATGGGAAACCATCATTAGAAGTAGTTTTGGAAATTCTGACCATAGAACAGTTTATACATTCAGTAGCCCCTTATTTACAAAGGGCCATATTACAACTGAATAAGCCTAATTTAGATCTAGTTGTTGAAACAGCCCAGAGGTATTTGGGAGCTAATAGCGTGTAGAAAAACTCCAAAAGGGTGAAGAGGTGAAAATAGAATCCAAAGGACTAGATCATCCCTCTCATATGACAAACAAAACTAAGAATCGAGAAAATCTTCCCAAGCTGATATAGGGGGAGATAATATTAATTTTCCTATGGAAAAGGGTGGATCAAAATCTGAAGAGAGATATGGCGTTGCATATAAACCATGTCACTACGCTATGAAACCAAACATCTACAATGGTATTATGTTTTATTTGTGGACTATCTGGGCATTTAGCTCTACATTTTCCTTCTTACAAAAGAGAAGAACCCATGGAGTTTGGTTACATGATGAGAGATGAATGGAAAGTAGTAGTAGTAGAGAGGGGCGAAATAGACAGTATTAATCAATTGTTTCTAGGTAACAGTCTTTAAAACAAATGACTTGGCCATAGTCGGTGGAATTCCAGTTAAAGCTTTAATTGACTCAGGGGGAAACAAACAGCCATAAGGTCTAACTTAACTCTCAAAGGTCATAAAAAGAGCCACCCAATTAAAGTGACCTGTCTGCATGGGAATGAACAGGTCTATCATAGAACCTCAGTTACTATTGGAATTCAAGGTCAAGTGAATAGAATAAACTCTGCCGTTATGTTAACAAAACTTGTATATTCCAGGTTTACCTGAAGAAACAATTATTGCAACCGATGTCTCTAATTTTGAAGCGGTAGAAAGAAATTCAAACAGACCTTTTCCTTCTTATTCCCCCCCTAAATTCTTGGGATCAAGAATGTTTTTCCCCAATGTATTGCCTTTCTCCTGCAGATTCCTCATCTGATAGATATCCTCTGCTCTGCTGCTCAGAAAAAAAAATCTTCGTCTGGGGGCATAGTGAACCTAGTCTCGGCTGTCCTGCTCAATCGTCTGCTCCGGACATGACCCTGGGCATCGTATATATACCATGTCACTACGCTCCGTACCTCAGTTCCTGTTTACCGCGCGCTTGACACGCTGCTCTGAGGAACATGGTGTTATCAAGTCTTCAACTCCTTTTTTTGATGGATTTTCACCAGCGTTGCCTTTTTCTCGACCGTGAGATGTCCGCTTTGGATTTCAGGTTTTAAACGATGCACTGAATGCGACTCTTATATGTCAGTGAACGACCCACACGACATCAGCGTGAGAAGATGAACCTGAAATCTGTGCAAGAGCGGGTGTTAGGCAGAATTGCAGGCAGTACCCTCTGGGAACACCACACACAATTAGAACTACAGGTGTAAGCAAAAACCAACCTTTGGTATAAGTCTGTACCACACACTTTTGGTAGCGAGCTGAGTAGCCAAGCTTATCTCAAGAGAGAATGTGAGCAGTAGAAGAGTGGTTCAAGTACACACTTACACTCAAGGCTTCTTGGTAAAAAATACTTAAACATTTATTTACAGTCATTTAGAAAACCTTCACTAGTAGAAATCAACAAAATATTGAACCCCGATATACTACAGTATCAAACTCTGTGATAAAGACAGTTGTGCTCCCCTGAAAAGGGAGTCAAATGGCACTTCAGTACTTTTAAATAGGAATAAAAAGCATACGCTTGTTAAAAGGGTTAGAAAATGCTTCCTTTAGATAGTGCAAACGTTCAATGTACCAGGCGGGTCAGTTCAATTCAATAGGCCAGGCCAAAGTCAATAGTCTAGTGTTCTTGGATAGGACAGCACAGTTCTGGTACAAATGGAGAAGTCTTTGTAAACGTTTTTAGAAGTAGTTCAAATGATAAAGAAATGCTGGGTCACAAGCTGATTAGGCCTGTGAGTCGGGAAAGTTTCACTAACTTCCACTGCGAGAGTTGGGGTCTCTCAGCGGACGGCACAGTACCTTCATGTGAAGCACAAAGATGCAGCTGAAGGCGTTGGTTCCTGGCAGGTCCTGCAGGTACCGCTGTTCCTGAGCCTCAGTCGTGGGGACAAGAGGGAGGACGTCGGGGGACTCCTGCACGGGATCGTCGGAAAATGTAAACAAAATGGAGTCACTTCAGTTGCAGTAGCTGTAGATTCAAGCACACAAGCTGGTGTCCCTCTCCCTAGTTAATCTTAACCAGCCTTGAGAATGGTATCTAGGTCACTTACGAGTTGATTGGTCCCACCAACTCAAAGGACGTCTTTGAAGGGACTTCTCTGTCGGGATGAACTTGGCAATTCGGACCTGCAGCAGGGCTTCACCGGGCCAACCAATGGTGCAGGAGTTGCAGCAGCCGTCCTCTTCCAGCTCGTCTTCGGTTCTTTGGCTCCAATGGTCAACTCTGCTTTCCAGTCCAAGAGACTCGCCTTTTAAACAGTTCTCTCCCTTTTATTCCAGCCCGCTGTCACTCACCCAGCACGGTGGCTGCCCTTGCCGGACAGTCAGCCAGTCAATCACGCCAGAGTGCATTCGGGCCTCATAGGAGACTAAGCACAGGGAGTTTCAGGCACCTCCCTCACTTCCTGCCTACCCCAGACACTCAGGCGCCAGAGGCGGTCTTCAGTCCTGAAGCCCGCCAAAGGCACACGAACAAAGGGACCAAACCTGGTTTGGCGCGCAGAGATAAACTCTAGAAGGACCTTTCCAAAAAGAAACTGTGAAAAAAGACGACCGGGACCCGTTTAAACAAAGTGGCTTAAGGCGCCATCTTGAAAAACATGGCTTCTGTGATTTTTAGCTACCGGTTTTTCACGGTCCGGAAAATTCATGGTAGTTCATTGTAAAACCACTGCCACCAGCTTTTTCAATAGGAAAGGTTAGCATTTGACTGCTACATGAGTATTTAGACACAGGGGATACTATGTAACCCCTCCAGCACTCCATTGTAAGATGGTGTGTGCTGGGTCTAGGAATTTGGAAAGGCTAGTAAAGTCAATTTCACTTTACCTTATCTGGGAAACAGTAGCTTATCCCAGAGAAGGTATTTAAACCTTTCTGAAGTCTAAAAGACATCCTTGTGTCACTGCACGGAGGGTGCTGTGTAACACACATGAAAAGATGATGCCTATGGAGTTATCTAAAACTCCATAATCAAAGAACACAGGTGTAAAACACACATCAAAATACATGAGTGGGAAAAAATGCTCACACTTTTTACAGGTAAAAAAAATCAAGTCCTCGAAATCCAGCAAAGTTGCTGGGGGTCTCTAAGGTGGAGGGAATTGGCACATTAATGAGAATTCTCCCTAACAAGGGGCTACTAAGTAACCCCCCAGCACTCCACGGGGACTCCTGCACTGCACGGGATCGTCGTCAAAGCAAACAAAATGGCGTCACTTCAGCTCAAGTAGCTGTGGCTTCCAAACACAAACTGGTGCCCTTCCCCCTGGTTAACTTTAACCAGCTCCGAGAATGGTATCCAGGTATAAGGAAGAAGCCGTCCTTGAAGGAGCTTCTCCGTTGATTGGAGATCTGGCAATTCAGGGTTGCAGCAGGGCTTCACCGGGCAAACCAACGGTCCAGTGGTTGCAGCAGCCGTCCTCTTCCAGCTTCGGTTCTTTCGTTCCAGTGGTCGACTCTGCCTTCCAGTCCTGGAAACTTGCCTTTTAAACATTTTTCTCCTGAAGCCCGCCAAAGGCTCACGAACAAAGGGACCAAACCTGGTGTAGCACGCAGAGTTAACCACCAGAAGGACCTTTCCACAAAGAAACAGTGAAAAAAGATGACCGCAGTGTATTTTTACAGAGGGGTCTTGGGTGCCATATTGAAAAACATGCTGGCCCCCGATTTTTACCTACCAGTGTTCGCGGTCGGGACAAATCATGGTAGTTCATTATAAAACCAATGCCACCAGCCATTTCAATAGGAAAAGGTAGCTTTTGACAGCTACAAAAGTGTTTATACATAGGGGATACTAGGTAACCCCTCCACACTCTATAGGAAGATAGTTTGTGCTGGGTCTATGAATTTAAAAAGACTAGTAAAGTCAATTTAACTTTACATTCTCTGCGGAACAGTAGGTCATCCGAGAAGGTATTTAAACCTTGGGGAGTCCAAAGGACACCCCTGTGCCACTGCACTAAAGGTGCTGTCTGACACAACTATAAAAAGATGATGCCTATAAGGTTATCTAAAACTCCATAACCAAAGAACACAACAGTAAAACGCACATCAACATACCTGAGAGAGTGGGAAAAAGGCTCACACACTCTCCAGGGGGAAAAAACAAGTTCTCAAAATCCAGCAAAGTTGCTGGGGGTCTCTAAGGTGAAGGGAAATAAGCAAATTTCTGAGAATTCTCCCTAACAGCGGGCAGCCAAACTCAAGTTGTGCTGACCACTGTCAAAATGACCTGCGCGGTCGACCTGAGGCCGAGACTGAGGGGCCTACCCCTGAAAATGAAAAAGAGAAACATCGGTGTAAGACGAAGAAGCGGTCTCACTCGAGGAGCCACTCTTCCTCTTTATCGTCCCATAAGAAGAAAAGGTGCCACAATACGATTCCGACTCTTCGTCAGAAAAGGTAAGCAGTCGGATGGGCTGGGCCGACCACTCGACAAGAGTGTGAAGAGTTTAAAACTCAATTATTGGCGATGTTTGAAAAACCGGCTGCTGTAGGTGCAGCAGCGGCGCTCGGTACTCCCGACCCCACGCGTCACGAAAGCCTTCTGGCTCAATGCCGAGAAAGGCACCTTAACCCTCTATGCCAGGGCCTTCCTGTAACGCTCACCTGATTCCCGTAGAGGCGCCGGTCTTGACTGGGCGTATACCGCATCTTCAAAGGTGATGTGTAACACACGGCTGGCTCTTTGGGCTGGACCTCTGTGCACTGTATGTCTGCCTCGAAGGGTAAAATGTCTGCAGATAGAAAATATGGGATTAAGGAACTGGGTTATTGAATGTCTCTCTCTTCTTCCCTTTCTCTTCTCCTGTAGAACCCCAAAGGTTAACGCTCTCACCTTAGGTAAGTGAACGCCGTGCTCTCCATCTGCCTCGGGGCAGGGTGCTGTAACCAGTTTCTTCACTGGATAAGGGGAGCAGGCCTCTTGACTTCAGAGGACTGCTGTCCGTCGTTTACTGCACGAACGGTAAGTTTCGAGTAATTCTAATGTCTTTAAAGTCTTTAGTAATGATGTTTCTTGTTTTGCAGGGTTCCGGCGATGGCGGATGACGGGCTGAAGTGAGTTGAAGATGGAGCCCGTGTGATGAATAGAAGCGCCTGGAAGCACGTAAGTAAGCGCTTGTTGCCTGCTTCACGATGCGCTCTAACTGTCTTTTTATTTTGCAGGTACAAGTTCGGAGCGGCTGCAGGGTGCCGGAATACCCACTGGGTTAGATGTGGAAAGGAGTAATGGCACGTGAGTATTAAAGTTCCCCAATGTCTTTAAACGCACCTTGTTTTGTCTTTCAGATGCGGGATGCAGCGCCGAAGGCCTCCGGAGCGTGCGAAGAGTTGGTAAGCTTTTGTCTTTCAGATGCTGGAATGCAGTGTGAAGACCTCCGGAGCGCACGAAGAGTAGGTAAGCCTTTGTCTTTCAGATGCCGGAATGCAGCGCGAGGCGTTGGTGACAGCCGATGGACCAGGTAAGTGAAGAGCTGTCACTGAAGACCGTAATGCTAATCTGTTCTTTCTTGTCTTTATAGGTGTTGCTGAAGACTGGATTCAGGATGGTAAGCCTTTTTCCTTAGGCCCAGGATCAGATGCAGAAGACACAATGAGCGTTCTGCTGCAGAGCATGCAGAATAACGCAAAGCAAGATTCATCCATCGGGTGTGGTTTAAATAGCCTCCTGTAGTGCTTAGGTGTCTCCTTCCACAGCCACGCCTAGGTAAGAAAAGAGTTCCTGCTTTCCAGAAGAGTTCCAGTGTTCTGAATCTAGGGAGTGGCTCCTGCCCCACCCAACAGGAAAAGTAGTTCCAAACAGAAGAGGATCAGAGGCTCAACTGGCAGGCAAGTAAGCAGCATGGTCTGCTGCAGGTAAGTCCACCCAAGCATTATGAGCCCGGCGCTTCCAGCGCTGGGACTGGGCATATTTATGAGTCTGGTGCCACTGGCGCCAGGACTGGGTCCAAAAGGTCCCAATTGGGACTGGTTGGCACTCGGAACCTGGGTTATGGATCTGCTTCCAAGGGAGTTGGGAAAACCCTGACCTTTTGGAAGCAGAGATCATGACACTTCCTGCAACTCTCAGGGTTCGAGCGTCCCCGACGCCTATTCGGTGCCCAAGCTCTGTTTGCCGACAGCCATTCCATCCATGTTGAGGGAAAAGCCTTCAGCGCCAACTATCAGTGACAGATCTTTTGTTCCTCTCTCCCGGATGGATTTCTTGGGCTCCATGGCGTCTATCATTTGCACCGATGGTGGAGATAACAAAGGGGACATCAATCCTGTGTATGCAGAGACGGGTGGCGTCGACTACTCCGACCAGGCAGATCACCTGGCGTTGACAGAAGGGCTCCATGATGCCAGCAGGCTGGACACATCCCCTGATGTGGAGTTACAGCAGAGCCAGTCTTACACCCATGCAAAACTTCAGTCAATAGTGGATAGGGTGGTCGACACCTTAGGGCTGAATGCTGCAGCAGTGCCAGCCCAGGGATATAAATTAATAGACATCCTGGACGAGGGTCCAGTTACGGAAAGACATATGCCACTGAACCTGGTAATCGCTGATCCTGTAGCCTTCTTTTGGCTGCATCCCTGCTCCATACCTCTGGTCTGCTCCACCATGACCGGGAAACACAGGTCGGCAAGAGGAGACACGTAATGTTTGTCTTCTCACCCTTATGCGGAAGGTCTTGTTGTGCAGGCAACCACAGTTTCCACCAGGCGGCCTCCACTAAGGGGGAAGGTAAGCGGATAGATGCAATAGCAAAGAAGGTATTCACGTCTGGCAGCATGGCCTTGAAAGCCACTAACGTAGCTTGTGGGTTTGCCAAATATTCTGTTGGCCGCTAGAAGGCGGTAGAGCATGCAACTCAATACATCCCTGAGGGGGAGCTGCGAGACTGCTTTGTACAGCTGGTGGAAAATGGGAAGGAGGTGGCCAGGCAGTCGCTGCAAATGGGGCTAGACATGGCCAATTTTGTGGGCCGTTCAAGGGAATCAGCTGTGGCGCTGAGGAGACAGGCCTATCTACGATCTAAACGCTTTTCGCCAAAGGTCCAGAGCAGATTGCTGGACATACCCTTTGAGGTGAAATTTCTTTTTGGTCAAAAAGCGGACTCTTTCCCCCCCCCCCCCACCCCATGCTGCAAAAATGCTGGATCTAGCTGCGCAACTAGCCAAACCTGTCTTCAGCTTCGCCTCTAGGGGCAGGGGCTACAGGCATTATGTGCCTTATCGCAGGAAGGCGCAGCTCCTACAAGCCAGGCATGGGCAGAAGCATTTCTCGCGCTCTGGAAGGGGCAGGGGGACTTCGAGAAACCAGCATGCAGCTGCGGGGGCTGCTCTGCCCGTTAAGCTGCTTTCATTTTCCCCTCCCACAACTTACTGGTTGGTGGACGGCTGTCTGAGCATTGGCCCTAATGGTGGGAGATCATCTGTGACTCCTGGGCCCTGGAGCTTGTGCAGTGGGACTATTGTCTGCCCTTCTTAACGAAACCGCCAGACAGACCACCACCATCTCCAAGCCAACTGGGGTAGGAACTCCGGGAAAAACTGCAAGCCCTGTTGTTGAAAGGTGCCATGGAAGAGGTACCTCCCAAGCAGAAAGGATTTCAGTGGTATTTCCTGGTACCCAAGAAGGGAGGGGGGTCTCCGTCCCATTTTGGACCTCGGGGCCTTGAACAAGTTCCTTAGGAAAGACAAATTAAAGATGGTCACGTTGAGAGATTCTCCACGCTCTCGAATTGCAGGACTGGCTGGTGTTAATAGACCTACAGGACGCTTATTTCCATGTGCCGATACATCACAAGCACAGAATGTTCCTGAGGTTTCTCATGGGGACATGCACTATCAGTTCAAAGAACTTCCCTTTGGGTTGCCCTCCGTTTCAAGGGTCTTCACCAAACTCATGGCTGTAATCACGGCTCACCTCAGGAGATCCGTAGTCCACGTATTCCCGTACCTGGACAACTGGCTGATCCGAGGGAAGTCGGCTGAGCAGGTTCTGTCCCATCTGGAGGACACTTGTTCGCTACTTGACAGGCTGTGCTTCTCCCTAAAATTGAAGTCCCATGTGACTCCGGTCCAGAGACTCCAGTTCATCTGGGCAGTCCTAGACAACCAGGTAGGGAAGGCCTTCCCTCCAGAGGAGAAAGTCAACAGCATTATGCAGATGGTGGATTTGATCTGGAACCACGTCAACTTAGCAGCAGCTTCCTTCCTCCGCCTTTTAGGCCTCATGGCATCCTGTATTTATCTAGTGCCAGAGGCCAGGCTGCAAATGAGATCTCCACCATGGCTTCTACTGGGACAGTGGTCCCAGTACTTCAGAGCCCTCACGGATTCCCTCAGGGTGTACAGGTCAGTGGTAGACGACTTCGACTGGTGGGCCGACAGCAGCAATTTCATGGCTGGGGAGCCTTTCTGGCCTCCGTGGCCCCAGGCCTGCGTGGGCACGGATTTGTGTCTGAAGGGTTAGGGTGCTCACTGTGAGAACTTGCAGGTGAACGGCCTTTGGTCAACAATGGAAGCCAGGTGGCCCTTCAACAGACTGGAGTTGCGAGCCATCAGGTTGACCCTGAGGGCTTTCGCCCTGTCTCTGAAGGAGAAGCATGTCCTTATTCTGACGGACAATACTGTGGTCATGCACTACCTGAACAAGCAAGGTGGTGTGCCCTCCCTCCCCCTCTGCAGAGAGGCGATGTAACTTTGGTTCTGGTTGCTGAGGAGCCAGATCTCGGTCTCAGCAGTTCATCTGGCAGGGACAGAGAACAGTTTGGTGGATGCTCTGAGGAGGCAGAGCACAGTCTCACACGTGTAGGAAGTGTGCCAGGAAGTCTAGAGGAGGTCTTCTCTCTCTGGGGTACTGCAGCAGTAGACCTTTTTGCCACAGAGTCCAACAGGAAGTGCAGGCAGTTTTTCTTGAGGGAATTCCTGGTGAACGGCGCACTTGGGGAATGCGTTTCTAACGGATTGGACTGTTCCTCTCCACTACGCCTTCCCTCAGATCCCGGTCATCCCTTGGGTTCTCAGGAGGTTGAAGAGGTTTCGCACAACCATGATCTTGATCGCCCAACCCAGACCTTCTGGATCTGACCATCTGTCCACCTCTCTGGTTGCCCATGTCTCCTAACCCAGTCGTAAGGTCTGGTGCTTCACCCGAACCCAGAATCCCTCAACCTACATGCATGGCTCTTGAGAGGATGAGATATGAGGACTGGGACCTCTCTGAGGAGGTACTTGAGGTGTTGGTGGCTGCACGCAGACAATCTACAGGATCCCTATATGTGTGCAGGTAGTGAAGATTTGAGGCATGGTGCATGGAACGAGAGATCGACCCAATCTCTTGCCCCACCACTTCAGTGATGGAGTATCTTCTGTCACTGGCCTCAACAGGCCTTCAGGTTACCACAGTCAAAGGATATTTGGTGGCTTTGTCTGTGTTCAAGAGATCCCTGTATCAAAGTTCATTTTTTACGATCCCAGGTATGACCAATTAATGAAAAGCCTTGTGAATACATTTCCGCCAACTCCCTTTGTGGTCCCAGATTGGGATTTAAATCTGGTTTTGACTTTGCTGATGGCGTCTCACTTTGAATAGAGCCTTAATGGTTGCGATTACGTCCGCTAGGCGGGTCTGCCAATTGCAGGCCCTTTGTTGTAAACCCCTGTTTTTGCGGTTCTTTCGTAAGAAGGTCTTTCTTAAAGTAAGGCCGGGGTTTCTGCCAAAGGTGGTATCTGAGATTCACCTTTCACACACCATAGACGGGCTGGTCTTTTACCCACCGCTGCACCCTTCTAAGGAAGGGGAGCGTTTCCATTGGTTGGATCCCAAAAGGGCCTTGGGTTTTTACATCGCAAAGATGTCTGAATTTCTGATCAACGATTTGTGGAGTACTCTCTAGCCCAGAACGGTCTGGCTTGTAACCAAGCAGATGCTATCCCAGTGGATTATCTTGTGCATCCTGGCATCCGGCGAACTCCACCAGAGGAGTCTCTGCATCTATGGCCTTCCAAAGGTGGGTTCCAGTTAAGGACATTCGCTGTGCGGCAACATTGTCCTCACTCTGTACGTTTGCCATTTATTATGGTCTCGATGTCGCCCATGTGGCTGACAAGCGTTTTGGCAGGGAAGTGCTACAAAATCTATTACTGTGAACATTCTGCCCGCCTCCATTGTTCTACTGCTTGGAGAGTCTATCAGATGAGAAATTTGCGGGAGAAAGCCAATCCATTGAAGGAGAAATTACTTACCGTAATATTCTTTCTATGGATTCTTCTCCCGCAGATTTCTCATCTCCCCTCCTATCCATCCCCACTTAGAAAGCATTGGCAGTTGGTGCACACCCATCTTGGTGAGTAGTTACCTGGTGATGGTCCTGGAGTGACCGATTTCTGTCTGGCAAGCCGCATGTCTTCTTACTCATTCAAAAAGAAGGGGTCGGGGGGGGGGAAGATTTAGTATTGAATTTGGCTACTGTGGTAGTCTTTCCACCAAGTTTTTCATCCCATTGGGATGTTCGTAGTTAACCTCTTATTGGCTGTTTTTGCCTTCTTCTCTCACGGCTTTCCTCTGCAGTGGTCGAGTCCGGGGAAGAAAGGGGGGAATTTAGGTATGGGGCGTAGTAACATGGTATATATTCAGTGTCGCATCCGGAGCTGACGATCGAGCACCGAGCAGGGCGGATCGGCGATCAACGGCCGAATCGAGGTTCACTACGCCCCCTTTCGAAGGTTTTTTCCAAGCAGCAGAGCTGGATGAGGATATCTATAGGATGAGTAATCTACGGGAGAAGAATCCATAGAAAGAACATTACAGTAAGTAATTTATCCTTTTTGAAGATTCAGTATGGAACTGGGAGACTCATAAATCCTCTTTGAATGCGGAGGAGACTGTTGAGTCAAAGGTAGGAAGAGGACCTGGAACGAGAGGCCAGGTCTTCAGGGGAAAGTTATGTGATGAATCCTGTGGGTTGGCCCAGATTCCAAACCTAGAGCCTCTCCCATGTGGCTGGGGGAATGCAGCCGCTACCTAATCCTAACCCTAGGGGTGGTATCCGGGAGGGCGGTGGGGGATCACATGGGAGGCGAAGGCTTTCAAGGGGACGCAGTATCCATCCTTCTGAGAATTAAGGTTTATTAATGTCTGAATATTTAATGGCATATTGTCACCGTAGGACCGCCCCTCCCAGATGTACACACGGTACCAAGTGTAAAAGCCTTTGTAAACTTGAAGATGATTGGAGTAAAAGAGTTAATGTTACTACCTTTTAATAGTACTTCTCCTAATGTAATAAACCCAAGAGAATCTAGCATACAAACCCTAAACAAAGTGGATTAAAAAGAGACATTAATGCAACTAAAAACATTGTGGACTTAAAGTCCCACACTGCTCATAGTACAGAGACGAAGAGGGGCACAGAGGCACTAGGCCAGAGTGAGAAATTTAGTTGTTCTAGTGGCCCACACCTGAGTGAGACCTTAAAATATTTAGAGGCCTCTCAGGTGCAGTTCATTGGAAAGCTGTGGCAGCAGAAGCAGCAGGAGAAAGAAGTCGGCATCGCTGCTTAGCAGATAGGCGGACGCTGTACAGAGTTATTTGGAGGTCGGATTGCACTGTAGATGCAGAGGCTGTGCAGCGGGAAGCAGTGGCGAGACCAGCTCTCCTGAAAGAGTCGCTCTCTGTGTCCGACTACACAGTCCGGCCTGAGGACTGCAGCGTTGCAACTTTGCGGTGCGGTGGCCTTGATACCTGTACTAATGTGGAGCTGCAGTAAGCTTCCCCATACACGCATCCAAATGTGCCGTTTCAGAAGGGAGAGGCCACTTTATGCTTGGTGGCATCGGCCAAACCTCTAATGCAGTACAAGTGCACAGGTGTTTCCGACAGAGGATCTCAGTCAACATGGTTTTGCAGAGCACTCTTGGCCTTGTGGCTGAGGTCTTATTCTGCAGCAGTTGTGAATAAAGACCTTGCAAGGAAACACAAGCCAGTGCAAAGGGAGCATGCATTTCTATCAAGGCATCGTTCACCGGAAGGCCTGGTAATACAGGCAGCCACGTTAATTCACAGCCATCAGCATCATGATATATTTTATTTATATCATGCCCATACACAAGTGTTTCAGGGTGTGACGAGGCAAGGGAGGGGTACAAGTGAGGACAAAACAACGATCTTACTAGGCCCAGTGAAATTGAGAACACGCAAGTGCAGGGGAGAGGGAAGGGGGAAAGTGCATGGGGCAGGGGAGGAGTGGGAAGAGCTGAATACGTGATCAAAACAGGTAGTGCGGCTGGCAGGAGGCAAGTGCAAGAATTAAGCGCATACAACGGGTGTCTACTAACTGCAGGTAGGGGACTGTAGGGTTGCAGATACAGACCCAAGTGCAAAGGGTTGTCAGGAGGCAGTGCAAGTATGCCCTTGGGTGTGCAGGGATATGGGTTCTAATTCAGAGGGCAGCCATGTGCCCAGTGCAGAAACAGACGGAGATCAGCAGGGGAGAGGAAGAGAGAAGTCAGAAGCCAAGAGGAAGGTCTTGAGGTGCTTCCGGAACTGAAGATGGTTCTCAAGTTTCAGAGAGGCAGGGAGTCTGTTCCAGAGGAAGGCCCCAGCAGAAGATCATCTACCACCAACTTGGTGCTTGGAGAAGCGACTGACCCTGAGGGAGGTGGAGGAGCAAAGAGCTTGAGTAGGAAGGTATATCCAAAGGGAGAGTTGAAGGTATTGCAGATGCAGGCCCCAGAAGGTCTTGTGGAAAAATGCAGAGGGTCTTGAGCTTAATCCTTGCAGCCACTGGGAGCCAATGAAGAGATTTCAGTTCTGGAGAGGTACGATCCCTGGCCTTGAGGCCAAGGACAAGTCTTGCAGTCCTGTTCTGGATGGGTTGTAGAGGGCAGAGAGTGGAAGCAGGATGATTTAGAAAGTAATCCAGCCTAGAAAAACCAGCGCTCTAGAGACAGTGAGCTTCTGGGGGAAGGAGAGGAAAGGATAAATACCCTCGAGGAAAGTGCAGTTGGTAGTTGGACTTTTTAGAGATATCAGAGATGTGTGGAGAAAAGGAAAGCGCGGAGTCAAACCATCTTCTACCCTTCCCCCAGAAAGGGGGTGGGGAGACTTAAGCCAAAACATGTTCCTGCCTCTAGGGCAATGGATCTGATGGTGGTGAACTTTTCATGTGCTTTGGCCATTTGGGCAGTAATGGGTGGTAATTACAGAAGCTTTGGCCCATTTACCAATAGGGTAATCTATGATGGGTTCCTCGAGATGGTCAACAATGGTAAGTAAGCAGCATGCCAGACCCTTCAAGCCACCTTGGTACAGCTGATTGCATCAGGCATTCCACATAAGCTTAGTGATGCACTGGTCTTCATGGTTGAGATCTTCGGGATTTTCACTAGAGGGTCAGGCAAGATTGCCGGACATACCTTTTTATGGCAAGCAGTTGTTCGGCCCCACTGCCGACAAGTCAATGCAAAGGTTTAAGGACTTGAGAATTACGGCAAGGCCTTAGGATGGGCAGTACAGCAGCCTACCCATCACCATTCCTTTTCATACGGCTGCAGAAGGGACTTCCAGTACTTCACGTCCTTTGTACCCAGGCAAACGCAATTGCCTCAGGCTAAGACAACTCAGATTGTACACCTGCCCAGGAACGGGTTGGGAGCCCTTTGCAAAGTCGGGCGTTGACCCTTGGCGCCCTTTGCATTTTCCTGCCTCAAAACACCTTTTTAGATCTTCACCCCATCCCTCAAGACTGGTTCTGTTTGTGTTGGATCTCCACATTTGTAGAAAAATCACTGGAGATCACCTCTAATGTTTGGGTTCTGCATCTAATCCCAACAGGGTATTGCCTTCTGTTCCTCAAGAGAGCTTCCAGGTATCCCTCCCTTGCTTCTAAGGTCAGACTTGGAGCCGGTACTCCTGGAAGGACTGGTCACTCCACTGGCCAAGGGGATATTAAGGAGGTCCTGGCTTCAGAGACAATAATGGGTTGGTATTCCCAGTAGTTTTTAGTGATGAAGAAGAGGGGTGGGGGGGACATCCATTCTATCGTTGTACCTCAGGGACTTTGACACCTTCAGGATGGTGGCTTTGATGGGAATTATCCAGGCTAGTGGGATGAATCGAGGGTATTCGTCCCTTCTCCCCAAGTAGAACCTCCCCCTTTCCGGCTAGTGAGGTGAGCCCGGTCCACCAGACCCTCCATGGGCAAGTAGGGCCTCACTGTGAGAGACTCCCCCTTATGGGACAAGGACTCCTATTCCTGAGGAACTCCCTAGACTCCATCACAGCAGCGTATAGGACAACCTGCCATGAAAAATACTCGGGCATCTGGCTGTTTGGCTGAAGACAATGCTGTAACAAACTATTTTGGAAAAGGAAAGGAACCTGTTTCTTTAAGGAGGGATGTATATTTAACTGGGACAAGTAGAGTGAAGGGGGAGAGAGGATCGGAAGCAGGGGAGGCCCCCTGACAGCACTCCTTGGAGAGGCGGAGCCGCAGAGCCCGAGACATTAAAGGAAGCAGAGGATGCCAGTCGGAAACACCAGAGGCCCGGCATTTATAAGAAAGGAGAAGCCGTTGTGAGCCTAGAGAAGAGAATCTTATGTCCGGTGGTAGTAGGCAGTACGCCCAGCAAACAATGCCGAAACCATCAGTGTGGAGAATATTTGAAGCTCCCTGGAGCCTGCACCCGTACATGGCAGCGAGAGAGAAGGCTGAGAACAGGAAGCCGGTGACATCGAGAAGCATGAAGTCCAATGCAGAACAAGAGGACCCTAGCGAGTGCTATGCCCTACCATGCTCCCCTGTACAGTAAGAGGTAACGGGGAGAATGGCAGAAGCAGGCTGCCGCCGGGGCACCGTTATGAAAAGCGAAGAACTCGCCCCAGTGAGACAAACGAGAAAGTGGATATAAAACTGTTTAACTGGAAGTGTGAAAATACGATAAGGGGAATAACGAATAAATCTGAAACAAAAGTCATTAGAAACTGGCCAGGAAAACCATGGGAAGAGGGGAATGTGCCCGTGGCTTATTAAGTGAAGAATGAAGAAAGCAAGAGATGAAGTGCAGTAATTACGAAGGGGAAATCAAAATATCCTATTAACAAGATAAGAGGAGGGGCAATCGCAATGAGACTCTCCAGGAGCGGGGAAAGCTCACATGGGAACACGGTATACCCAAAGAGAGAGAGCCTGGGTTACAAGATTCAGAGAGGCATGCACGTTTAGCCCAGAGTATAAGGAAGTGTATCAAGGAGAACTTGAGAGAAACCTAGCTCTAAAGAGGGAACAAAACCCAAATATGTTCTGAATGAATTACAAGAACTTATCACAGTTGTAAAGAGACAATGGTAAGAAAACTTTTGAATAAAGGTGATTTGTTCTGGCGCACGTGGCTGGGCATTCAGATCATCGCAAAAGGATGGGGTGCTCCTCTTGGAGATCTTATTTGGTAACGGGTGGAGTGCCTCTCGCATATCAACTTATTGGAGCTGTGAGTGATCAGAATGGCACTGATGACTTTTTTGCCCTCCCTTTGGGGATAATATGTATGGATTCTGACAGACAATACAGTGGCAAAGCACTTCCAAAACAAGAGAGTGGGTGTGGGGCCATTTCCTCTATGCAAGGAGCCCTTGCAACTCTGGTTCAGAGTGTTGGAGAAGAGCATCTGTTTTGGTTCTACATCTAGTGAGAACCGAGAACAGGTTGGCGGATGCCCTGAGCAGGCAGGGCTTGGTCTCCCACGAGTGTAAGCTTTGCTCAGAGGCGATTGCAGAGATCGACCTTTGGGGAACCCCTACAGTCGATGTGTTTGCGAAGGGTGACAACTTGAGATGTAAACTCCAGGGTGGATGCTTTCCCGGTGGAGTGGACCTTCGTCCTCCATTATATGTACCCAAAGATTCCAGTCAACCCCAACAGTTCTTAGGAGGATGAGGAAGTTTCAGGGCTGCTTGATTCTGATTGACCCAGACTACACGAGGAGATTGTGGCACCCAGTTCTACTCCAGAAACTTATCTGAACTAGACGCCTTCCTCGGAAGGGCAGATTTGGAGGGTTGTGTGCTCCACCTGAATTCAGAGTCTCCGCTTTCATGCATGGCTGTGGAGAGGATGAGATATAATGGCTGGGAGCTAACTGATGAAGTCGTGTAGGTGTTGCTGGCTGCATGCAGGCCCTGTACAAGGTCCATTTATGGAGAAAGTTTGAGAAATGGTGCAGAGGAAGGAGTGCCTGACTCTGTCTTATTCCGCTTCTGTGGTTCAATGGATTGCATTTTCCCACAGATTCCTCATCTTGCTGTTCATCCAGCGTCAGCTGCGTGGAAATAATTTTGACAAGGGGTGCAGTGTCGTTCGGCCTAGTCTTGGAGTCCCTCGTATTCGACCGCGCCACTCCACAACAACTTTTTGGGTGTGTTTTACCCCATCTATGAACCTCCTGCATTTCACTGTGTTGTTCCTCTGTTTTAAAAGAAATCGGATTTATGTATGTTTTGCCCCATCTGCGAACATCCTGCATTTCACCGTGTTGTGCCTGCATTTTTTAAAAATAGGATTTAGGTATGTTTTCTCGAATTTAGATGTGTGCTCATCGTGTGTTGTTTTGCTACTAGTTAAGTGTGTGCTTTTCCTGCATTTTCCTGGGACTGCGCCAACTGGTTACTCCCTTTGCCCTCTATTCAGGCTTATTTTCTGTTCCCTCACCCTCTTCAGTTCCCACTGTTCCTTCCCAATCCTGTTGTCTCCTTGTGCGTCTGCTCCCTCCTTGCCTACTTCCTCCCACACACCTCAGCTTCTATGCCTGGTTTAAGTATACCACATTCTTTGCCCCTCAGTATGGTGCTTTCTATCTCTCCTATCTCCTCTAACTGCTTCTCTATTTCCTATCCTTCTCCTCTCACTAGGTCTGACGGGAAGAAACTCAAGGACACGCTGGTCTTCAACCCAGGCCTGTCCATAGCAGACACCTACGTCAGTGCTTCCGCCAGAGAGACTCTCACCGACATCCTCTTTGTCGGTCCTTCTCCCGACCTATGGACTCTTAATATGGTCGCTCTGCTCTCTCCTTACTCTTACACGTTAATGGTGCCATCCGCTGTGAGGTCCTTCTTGCCTTCTTCTCCACCTCCACGGTCATCATATGTATCTATCGAAATAGTACCATCCTGGTACAAGGACCTCAGCCTAACCTCTTACTTTTTGATAGGCTTCTCCCTCGTCTTATCAACTTTCCATTTTTCCTCCTCACGGGCTCCAGCTGTTTCTACGGCTGCCCGGTCTCCCTTGCCAGCTGTGCCCTCCTTGGCTACCTTGCCTCCTAACCTCACGGCCTCTCTCACAACTGCTCCCTTGTTGCTTGCAACTGTACAGGCTCTCTTGCCTACACACACTGATCTGACAACCTCATCAGCCTTCATCTCTCTGGTGCCCTTGCCACGCACTGCTGCTGCATCTGGGGCTCTCTTGCCCCCTGTGTCCCCTCCTACACTGGCTCCCTTGCCATCTACTACTGCCCTGGCTCCCTTGCCTACACTCTCCTCACCGACATCCTAGTCAGCCTTGGCTCCTCTGCCCCTTCCTACCTCTATCTATCAGGCACTCTCGCCACTCACTGGGGGGACCACTATCCCCTGTACCACCCGCGTAAGTCTTTCAAGAACAGCAGTCTACTCCACGTTGCCACACTTAGCTCTTGCTTTGCTGACCAGCACTCCTCCAATATCTGCCACCTCCTTAAACTCCTGGATCTCGATGTCCTAGCCCTTACTGAGACATGGTTCAAGGACAGCTCTGCCACAGGATTTTGACAAACTTCCCCCTGAAGGCTACAAGATCCTCTTTGTGCCCAGGCCTAACAGGCCAGGAGGAGGGAGTAGCCCTGATCTTGCCTTAGTAGATCCCCGTTTCCATTATTCCCACTCAGGTCTACTGTTCCTTTGAATGTCTGGTCTGCAGACTTTCTCCTGTGTCCTCTCTTACTCTGACCACCTTCTATCGACCGCTGGGCCAGCCCTCCCTCTTCCTCCCTGAATGGGCTGACCTGGCCTATTCTCTCCTTTCCTCCTCCCCCTCCCAACTCCTCCTCCTGGGGTATCTTAAAATCCATCTTGATTCTCCTGACTCCTCAGGTCATTTCTGCAACCTATGCAACTTCTTTCTCTCTCCAATCTACCGTCTGGCCCGACGCACACAGCTGGCCACATATCTCCACAGGCATCCCTCTCTCGACTTCATTCTCTTCTCTCTTCCCACATGAAGCTCTCTTCTCCTCTAGCACTGGCACACCCTTCGCTGCCTCCTGCCTTCAAGGTCATCCGACCCATGAAAAGAGTGACAATGGCTGCCTTTCCCTCCACCTACTCTCCTCCTACGCCTGTGGCCTACTCCAACCCTGACACAGCCCTCTCCAACTTTCACCTCTCCATCTCCAACACTGTTGACATTCTTGCCCCTGTCATGAGTGCCCGTCTGAAGCCTTTCAAAAAGTGCCGCTCTTGGTAGGACTCCGAGCTGGCTACCCTTGAACGAATGTGCAAAGCAGCAGAACGGAAATGGGGATCTTCAGGTGCACCATCTGACAAACTGGCCTGCCGCCTTCTTCAAAGGCAATATAGACTCTGCATCCGCTCCAAGAAAAGTCTATATTCAAGCCCGCATCTCAGCGTCCTCTAACAACACGGCTGAACTCTTCAAAGTCTGCACGGAACTGGCCAATCCTACTGCATCCTCTTCATCTACTGCACCCACCCAGGGCCTTCGCTCGGCCCTGGCTGCTCATTTCACTGCCAAAACACAGGACATCCTGTCCTCTCTCTCGCTCGCACTTTCGCCTGCACCCACATCTCTTGGGCCCCCCTCAGCGACACCTTCCCCCTCTTCTCTCCTCCCTCTCCCCTGTCACACCTGAGGAGGTCTCTAGACAAGTCTGGTCCATGAAAGCCTCCTCCAAACAGGTTAAACCTTCTCCTCCCGAAACCATCAAGGATAACATTGATTCTCTTGCTCCAGCCTTGGCCGACCTCTGCAACCTCTTTCGCCACTGGAGTGTTCCCCACTTCTCTCAAGCAGTCTTATGCACCCTCCGATCAAAAAAACCTCTACTGACCCTTCTATCCTGGCAAACTATCGCCCAATTTCTATGACTCCTTTCTTTGGCAAACCTCTGTAGAAATTAGCTATCGCTCAGCTTACCCTCCACACTGAATCTGTTTGGGTTCTCCATGACCATCAGTCTGGCTTTAGAGCATCCAGGGGCACGGAAACTGCTCTCCCGAACACCTGTGAAGACCTGCTCTCAAATCTTGACTCTAACTCTCCTTCTGTCATCATCCTTCTCGATCTCTTCGACACAGTAAACCACAGCATCCTCATCTCCCGTCTCTGTGATACCCTGGGCATCACAGATCTGGCCCTGGCGTGGCTTGCCTCCTTTCTCTCTGACCGTCCTTCCGAGGTGGAACTTGGGTCCTTTCTCTCCTCTTTCACTCTCTCCACTTGTGGCGTCCTCAGGGATCCAACCTATCCCCTTGGTCTTCAATGTCTATATGGCCCCTGTGGCCCGCAGGATCTTTACCTCTAACTTTCAGTGTTATACATATGACACGCAGCTCTCTTTCAGCTACCCTCGGCCTCTTCCTCCTCCTCGCTCATTCCTGACTGTTTGCAGTTCAGTCTTGGTATGCTGCTAATAATGCATGATCTCTGCCTCAATGCCAGTAATATCATCATCCTCCTCATTGGGACCCCTGCTTTCCCAATTTCCCACTGGCTGGCCTCCCTTGGCCCTGCACCCCCATCTGCTAGTGAAGCAAAAAAACTGGGGGTAATTTTCGATTCCACTCTCTCCTTCTCTTCTCACATCTCGGACATCTCCAAAAAGTCCCAATATAAGCTGTACCTCCTCCAGAGGTATTCCTCCTTTTCTCACCTTCCCCCAAAGGCTCCCCGTGGTTGCTAGGATCAAGTTCAAGACCCTCTGCATAGTCCACAAGGCTTTCTGGGGACGGGGCCTGCACTACCTGCAACACTCTCTTCCTAAATACGCTCCTTCTAGAGCCCTCTGATCGTCCTCCAACTCTGCGGGTGAGTTGTTATTCCATGCAGAGATTAGGGGGTAGTTCGTTATCCTCTGCAGGTGCCTCCCTCTGGAACAGCCTCCCTGCGTCCCTCCGTCTTGAGCTGGAGCTCCGTAAGTTCCGGAAACTCCTCAAAACTTTTTACTTCTCTTCCTCTTTCTCTCTCCCTCTCCCCAGCTAACCTCTTCTCTCTTTCCTCTCTTCCTCACTCCTGTGTCTCTCCCCTAACTCTGTTCAGCTTTTGCTGACTGATCACCTGGCTCACCTCCTGAGGTTCACTGGTCCCAGGCCCCCACCAGTCTTTGCACTTGCCTCCGGGCCTCTGCACTATGCTCAGCACTACTGCACTTTCAGCATACATTCCATGAGAGGGGAAACCTCTCTGTACTTAACCCAGGGCCCTGCTGGGCTGGGTGCACTTGTACCCTTGCCCCCCTCCCTTGCACTTCCATCTGTTCACTTGCATGACCTGAATTTACTAGATGTAGTAAATTCTGTCTGTGTTCCCCTTTGGGGGAGGGCGGAGTCGTGGATCCACTGCCCAAATTCGTGATGGAACTGGCAGTGTGTCTCCGCGACGCAATGGACTGGTCATTACTCCGGATGTAGAGTTACAGCAGTCAAACCCGTATGCTTACCAGAACGCCCAATACAAGAAGGTGGTTGAGAATGTCGTCAAAGCTCTAGGGCTTAGCGCACTGCTGAAGCCGGTGTCACAATACGACTTTACCAACATCCTCGACCGGGGACTGCAGAATGAACGTGCCCTACTGTTCACTGCTGAAGGGCATGAAGCTGGCCTCGTCTAGGCCCTTAATGACCAGGCCCTTAATGTCTGAACCTCCCTACTGATCGAGTTGAAAAAAGTCAACGCTTTGGCAAAAAAAGGTGTTTGCCATGGGGAGCATGGCACTTACAGCCGTTAATGCCTCTAGCGCCTTTGTGAAATGTTCGCATGTCCTTTGGAGCACCTTTTGCGCGGCATCTGACCATCTCCCAGAAGCGGAGTTCGGCCTGCCAGGCACTCAAGTTGGATTGGATGCGCAGGACTGTATGGGGCTGCGCCATGGGCATGTGGACATTCCTTCGCATATCTGCCTATCTGATGAGCTTGAGGTCTTCCCTTAAACGTCCAATCAAATCTTCTAGATCTGGCTTTCAACAGAGAGCATCTGTTTGGTCCCAATGGCGACAAGTAGCCAGAGAGGTTTAAGGACTCAAAACCTATGGCTAAACCACTGGCGTTAGCTGTGGAGCAGCAGCCCCCAAGACAGTGTTGATCTTGGATCAAGAGGTCGGGGCCACAGTTGGTACCCAGGGCGCCACTCCCTCAGGTCAAGCAGGAACAGCATAGATTCCTATGACTGGGGAGAGGCAGAGGAAGAGCAAAGCAGTTTACTTGTGCTGCAGCGTCGACAACACCTCTCTCCACATACTTTGCCAGTTGGAGGCAGAGTCTTTGGGTTCTTGGGGAAATGGAAGGAGATAACGTCCAACGCCTGGGTCCTTCAGCTGGTCGAGTGGGGTTACTGCCTCCGTTTGTGAAGCAAACCAGGACAGATTTCCAACATCCGACAGTCGAAGCAAGAGCTCCATGAAGAGCTGCATTCCCTTCTTTTAAAGGGAGCAGAAGAGGAGGTGCCAGCCGAGGAAAGAGGCTTGGGCTGTTATTGCCTGGTTCCCAGGAAAGGGGGAGCACTCCCTCCCATTCTGGACCACAGGGACTTGAACAAGTTCATGAGGAAAGACACATTTAGAATTGTGAAGTTGAGGGAAATTCTCCAGGCTCTGCAGCTCCAAGATTGTCTGGTGTCGCTGGACCTTGGAAGCACATGAGGTTCCTCAGGTTCGTCATCAGGGAAGCACATTTTCAGGTCAAGGTGCTCCCTGTTGGATTCACCTCTAAACCCAGGGTTTTTACCAAGTAAACGGCAGTAGTAGTGGCCCACCTCAGGAGAGCTGGCCTCTTTATGTTTCCATACTTGGACGATTGGCTGATCCAGGCAAGGTCGCCAGAGCATGTTTCGAAGCACCTAGAGGACACTTGTTTGCTGCACCATGGCTTGGGTTTCTCCCTGAACTTAAAGAAATCACAGATCTCACCGGGGCAGAAGCTCCAGTTCATCAGAGCTGTCTTGGACACCTGGGAAGGGGATGCTTTTCTTCCCGAGGAGAGTCACCAACGTAGTGACAATGGTTGGTCTCTTCCAGAATTCCACAAGTCTCCTGGCATCGGCTTTCCTGGGCCTACTGGGATTTATGGTGTCCTGTATGTTCCTGGTGCCGCAGGGGAGACTCCGGATGAGATCTCTGCAGAGACTTCTCAGGAGCCAGTGGTCACAGTATTTGGGCAAGATGTCGAATATCCTCCAGCTGTCGAGGTCTGTGGTCAACGATCTGGTCTGGCAGAGTGACAGGAAGAACATGTAGGCAGAAGAACTGGTCGGCGGCACATGTGATCAGACGCCTCGCTTAGGGTCTGGGAGCTCATTGCAGCTCTCTTCCAATCAGCAGCCACTAGTCTCCAAAGGAGAAATGTTGCCACATCAATCTGCTGACCATTCACTACCTCAACAAGCAGGGAGGCGTGAGATCACTGTCCCTGTGCAGGGACACCATGCAGATATGGTTCTGGATGCTAGAGAAAAACATCTCGGCCTTAGCAGCTCATCTGGTTAGGGTTGAGAACGGGCTCATCTGGTTAGGGTTGAGAACGGGTTGGAGGACACTCCAAGCAGGCAGAGTTTGGCCTGCCGCGAGTGGGAGCTCTGCCCGGTGGTCATTGCTGAGATAATCACCAGGCAGGGCACCCCAACAGAGGACCTGTTTCTGACAAAGGACAACACAATATGCAAGCATTTCTGTTTGAAGAAATTAACCGCCAGGGGCAAGAGGGGTTGCATTCCTGGTGGAGTGTCTTCAACCTCCATTATGTGTTTCCAATGCTATAGGTTGCAGAGATTCAGGGCTCACCTGATCCTGGTCGCCCCGGACTGCGTAGGTGGTCATGGTACCTGGATGTCTTGAAACTGGCCGTAAACCCATCTCTCCATCTTTCTCTGAGGCCAAACCTCTTGTCACGGTCGGTTGTCAATGTGCTTCACCCGAATCCGGACCCTCTCAACATGGATGCTTGGCTCTTGAGAGGCTATGGTATAAGGACTGGGACCTCGATGGAGGAGGTGTTGGGTTGTGTTGGCTGCACATAGACCATCCACTAGGTCCATGTAGGCGTGCAGATGGAGAATGTTTGTTAGTTGCCGTAAGGTGAAGGGAGCGGACCCGATGTGTCCCACCTCCTTAGCCAAATCAGGCCTGCAAGTGGGCACGGTAAAGTGGTACCTGGCAGCTCTTTCTTTGTTTTTTTAAAAAAAATATGTATTTTATTAAGATCTTTGTTTGAACATCAAACAAACAATATTTCACACACATCGCGTGAGGCCAACAAAAGCTAATGATAGTTTTACAGTTTTTATTTCTTTCAAAGTGAAATCTCCTCCCCCCCTCCCCCGCCCCAACTGTAACGCTCACCTGATTCCCGCAGAGGCGCCGGTCTTGACTGGGTGAATGCCGTATCTTCAAAGGTGATGTGTAACACACGGATGGCTCTTTGGGCTGGACCTCTGTGCACTGTATGTCTGACTCGAAGAGTAAGATGTCTGCAGATAGAAAATATGGGATTAATGAACTGGGGTTATTGGGTGCCTCTCTCCTCTTCCCTTTCTCTTCTCCTGTAGAACCCCAAAGGTTAATGCCCTCACCTTAGGTAAGTGAACGCCGAGCTCTCCATCTGCCTCGGGGCAGGGTGCCGTAACCAGTTTCTTCACTGGATAAGGGTGCAGGCCTCTTGACCTCAGAGGACTGCTGTCCGTCGTTAACTGCACGAACGGTAAGTTCTGGGCACTTCAAATGTCTTAAAAGTCTTTTGTAATGATATCTCTTGTTTTGCAGGGTTCCGGCGATGGCGGATGGCGGGCTGATGAGAGTCGAACCCGCGTGAGGAATAGAAGCGCCTGGAAGCACGTAAGTAAGCGCTTGTAGCCTGCTTCACGATGCGCACTAACTGTCCCTTTTATCTTGCAGGTACAAGTTCGGAGCTTACCCACTGGATTCGGCGTGGGAAGGAGTAATGGCACGTGAGTAATAAAGTTGCCCAATGTCTTTAAACGCACCTTCTTTTGTCTTTCAGATGCCGGAATGCAGTGCGAAGACCTCCGGAGCATGCGAAGAGTAGGTAAGCCTTTGTCTTTCAGATGCCGGAATGCAGCGCGAGGCGTTGGTGACAGCCGATGGACCAGGTAAGAGATGCGCTGCCACTGAAGACCGTAGTGCAGCCTGTTCTTTCTTTGTCTTTACAGGTGCTGCTGAAGACTGGATTCCAGGATGGTAAGCCTTTGTTCCCTTAGGCCCAGGATCAGAAGCAGAAGACACGATGAGCGTTCTGCTGCAGAGAATGCAGAATAACGCAAAGCAAGATTCATCCATCGGGTGTGATTTAAATAGCCTCCTGTAGTGCTTAGGTGTCTCCTTCCACAGCCACGCCTAGGTAAGAAAAGAGTTCCTGCTTTCCAGAAGAGTTCCAGTGTTCTGAACCTAGGGAGTGGCTCCTGCCCCACCCAACAGGAAAAGTAGTCCCAAACAGAAGAGGATCAGGGGTTCAACTGGCAGGTAAGTAAGCAGCATGGTCTGCTGCAGGTAAGTCCACCCAAGCATTATGAGCCCAGCGCTTCCAGCGCTGGGACTGGGCATCTTTATGAGCCTGGTGCCACTGGCGCCAGGACAGGGTCCAAAAGGTCCCAATTGGGACTGGCTGGCACTCGGAACCAGGGTTATGGGTCTGCTTCCAAGGGAGTCGAGCAAGTCCTGATCTTTTGGAAGCAGAGATCATGACAGCACCCCCCCTCAAGGCCCCTCCCAAACCGGGCTTCTCCGGGGGTTTGGGCTTGTTAGGAAATGTTCGATTAAATCTTTTGATTAGACGAGGCGCGTGGACATATTCTGCAGGTTCCCAGGATCTTTCTTGGGGACCGTAGCCTTTCCAGTCAATCAGGTAAAATAGTTTAGATTTGGAGATCTTGGAATCCAGGATGCTTTTGACTTCAAACTCGAGTTCTCCATCAACTAGAATAGGTTTTGGAGATGTAGTTAGTCGGGTTTGAGGGTGGTGGCTGGTCGAAAGTCTCACATCAATTTGAGCCGACCAACAGCAACTTCGCCAAAAATGAGAAATAAATTGACTACCTCGATCCGAAATTAGAACTGAAGGAAAACCGTGCAGTCGGACGATGTTTTCGAGAAATTCTCGGGCCAGAGTTGCTGCTGTTGGTAAGCCTTTGAGTGGAATGAAATGCGCCATCTTGGAGAATAGGTCCACGATTACTAGGATCGTATTGTATCCGGAGCATGGAGGTAGATCGGTGATGAAGTCCATAGAAAGCGTATGCCAAGGGCGAGGCGGGATGTCAATAGGGCGTAAGAGGCCGGCTGGTTTTTCCTTTTGACTCTTGTTTTGGGCGCATACTCCACAGGTCATTATAAAGTCTCTGATATCTTTTTTCCAAGACGGCCACCAGAAGTAGCGCTTGATCTTTTCCGAGGTCTTGGTCATACCGGGATGTCCTTCCATTAAAGAATTGTGATAACAAGAGATTACCTTTTTCTGTAAATCTGTGCTGGGCAGGTATAACCGTTCTTGGAAATATAATAGGTTGTCCTTCACCGTAAAGTCCTTTCCCTGCAGATGCCAATTCTGTATGTCTGCTGGAGTTACCAGTAGCCTGGCTTTATCCTTAACTTCCTCTATGGATTGTGTGGCGATTACACCTAGAATTCTTTGTTCGGGAATGATAGGTACAGGTTTAGGATTGATCAAATGTTCTTCTACTCCCATCCGAGAAAGGGCATCAGCTTTACCGTTTTTTGTACCAGGTCGATAGGTAATTATGAAGTCAAACTCGGCAAATAATAGTGCCCAACGGAGTTGCCTAGAGGATTGAGCTTTTGCGGTTTTCAAATATTGCAGGTTTCGGTGATCTGTAATCACAGTAACGGTGTGTCGGGCCCCCAGAAGATAATGCCGCCAAGCCTTAAAGGCGGACTTGATAGCTAGAAGTTCCTTATCAGTAATAGTGTAATTGATTTCAGGAGGCGAGAATTTGCGGGACCAAAATGCCACGGGATGCAACTGATTGGTTACTGGGTCCTTTTGTGATAGAACTGCCCCCATGGCAAGGCTCGAAGCATCAGTTTCAACGATGTAGGGGAGTTCTGGGCGAGGATGTTTTAAGATCGGTGCAGAGATAAATCTAGTCTTCAAATTCTGGAAAGCTTGTTCCGCCTCGGTAGACCATTCAAAACGTTTGTTTTTCTTTAACAAGGCGGTGATGGGCTGGACTATTCGAGAGAATTCGGGGATAAACCTGCGGTAAAAGTTAGCGAAGCCTAACATGCTTTGAACACCTTTTACGGAGGATGGCGATGGCCATTTGAGAATTGCATCGACCTTCTTTGAATCCATACGCACTCCGCTAGGTGATAATATGAATCCCAAGAATTCAACTTCAGTCACGTTGAAAACACATTTTTCCAACTTAGCGAAAAGTTTGTGTTGACGCAATCTCTCGAGGACCATTTTCACGTGTTTCCGATGTTCAGTTTCCGATGAAGATTAAACGAGGATGTCGTCAATGTAAACAACAACACACACATCTATGAGCTCTCTGAGGACATCGTTCATAAAATATTGAAAGGCGGCCGGGGCATTGCAAAGTCCGAAGGGCATGACCTGATATTCAAATAGCCCATACTTGGTGCGGAAGGCCGTCTTCCATTCATCGCCCTCTTTTACTCGTACCAAGTGGTAGGCTCCTCTAAGATCCAGCTTTGTATATATGCATGCTTTTCTGACTTGGTCCAGGAGTTCAGGGATCAAAGGTAACGGATATCTATTCTTAACGGTGATCTGGTTCAGGGGGCGATAATCTATACAAGTTCTAAGGTCCCCTTCTTTTTTTGGAACGAAGAACAAAGCTGAGGAAGCAGGGAACTTGGAAGGACGAATAAACCCATTCGCTAGGTATTGATCCAGGTATTGTCGGAGGTGAAGATTCTCAGGCTCGGTGAGGGCATAAATTCTACTACAAGGAGGAGTAGATCCAGGTATCAGGTCTATCTGGCAGTCATAAGACCTATGAGGAGGTAGAGAGTTAGCCTGATCCTTCCGAAAAACATCTTGGAATTCTAGGTATTCAGGAGGTAACTGGGGAGCCTCCAAGGAAATTGCTGCCAGTGCAACACCAGGTCGAGGGTGACAAGTAGAGACACATTCTGGAAACTGAACCGTTCTTGCTCGCCAATCGATCTGAGGATTGTGCTTCTCTAACCAAGGAATTCCTAGAATAATCTGGAACTGAGGGGCCTTGATCACATCGAACACGATCTTCTCATGGTGTCCATCTTGACTTACTAGCGTCACTTCTTGGGTGGTATGCGTTACTGGTCCGGAGGCTATCTCCGTACCATCCACCGTAGTAATGACGTCCTTTACAGCCTTTGGACAAAGAGTCAGATTCATCCTCAAAACCATTTCATGATCCGCATAATTGCCGATGGCACCGCTGTCGACGTAAGCTTCAATCGCATGTAATCGATCCGGATGTTCAGGGCTAATGAGGACCATAGGTATCACGAAATGCGAGGTCACGGAACTGGTTTTAACGCTCGGCAAGAGGACCTCTATTCTTGTCGGGCGAGGTCGTTTCCCTGCTCAGAGTTTGTGACCCTGGTAACTGCAGCTCCTACTGCCTTCTTGGCTGGTTTCACCGGACAGTCTCGAAGAAAGTGCCCCGAGTTTCCGCAATAGAGGCATAATTGCAGCTGTTTTCTCCTTTCCCGCTCCTTTTGTGTTAGTGGTCCTTTCAGGCCCCCTATTTGCATGGGTTCCCCGGAGTCTACTCCTTTGGTAGGAGTTGGTGGTTTGGAAAATACTTGAGCATCAAACTTGGAACGATCAGCCTTCCTGTTCTGCAGTCTGTGGTCAATTTGAACGAATAAGTCAATATATTCCGAACAGTCTTGCGGGGGATTCACTACTTGGGCTAACACATCTTTGAGCTCTCCACGTAGACCTCTATAAAACAGCGTAATCCTTTTGTCCTCAGGCCATCGAGTTTCCACTATCAGTCTGTTGAAAGACGCAATATAAGCCAAAAGGTCTTGATTACCCTGTCGCAATGAAAGGAGCTCATTGTCCAAGGCCTGCCCCTGTGAATGTCTTGCAAACAGTTTTTCCATACTGAGCTGAAAAGCTTGAAAATCATGGAGAAACGGATCATCTTGATTAACTAGAGGGATCGACCAGTCTGCCGCATTGCCACTAAGGTACGAAAGCACGAAAGCTACCTTAGCTTGATCAGTTGGAAAGGCTGCTGGCCGGCATAAGAAGTGCAACCGGCACTGATTAATAAATACTGCCAACCTCTTTGGGTCACCAGAAAATCGTTCGGGTGGAGCCAGAGGTACATTCCCAGGTAGATTGATCTGCACTGGGTTCGTAGAGGATGTTGAAGGAAGATTTGCCCCTGATGCGGGTAACGGAGTTTGTCCGGCTTGTGACTGTAGCAATTGTCTAGCGAGATCGTCTGTTCGCTCCTTGGAAATAATCAGTTCCCTTCTTGGAGCATTCGTTTCCTGACGGGCTGCATGCACTTCTGCTCTTAGTTCCCCAAGTAACTGGGCTAGCTGGTCGGTATCCGAGGTTTCCATAGCGCCTGGGTGGGAGTTTTGCGGTAGGCTTTGCGTTCTGTAACGCTCACCTGATTCCCGCAGAGGCGCCGGTCTTGACTGGGTGAATGCCGTATCTTCAAAGGTGATGTGTAACACACGGTTGGCTCTTTGGGCTGGACCTCTGTGCACTGTATGTCTGACTCGAAGAGTAAGATGTCTGCAGATAGAAAATATGGGATTCATGAACTGGGGTTATTGGGTGCCTCTCTCCTCTTCCCTTTCTCTTCTCCTGTAGAACCCCAAAGGTTAATGCCCTCACCTTAGGTAAGTGAACGCCGAGCTCTCCATCTGCCTCGGGGCAGGGTGCCGTAACCAGTTTCTTCACTGGATAAGGGTGCAGGCCTCTTGACCTCAGAGGACTGCTGTCCGTCGTTAACTGCACGAACGGTAAGTTCTGGGCACTTCAAATGTCTTAAAAGTCTTTTGTAATGATATCTCTTGTTTTGCAGGGTTCCGGCGATGGCGGATGGCGGGCTGATGAGAGTTGAGGATCGAACCCGCGTGAGGAATAGAAGCGCCTGGAAGCACGTAAGTAAGCGCTTGTAGCCTGCTTCACGATGCGCACTAACTGTCCTTTTTATCTTGCAGGTACAAGTTCGGAGCTTACCCACTGGATTCGGCGTGGGAAGGAGTAATGGCACGTGAGTAATAAAGTTGCCCAATGTCTTTAAACGCACCTTCTTTTGTCTTTCAGATGCAGGATGCAGCGCCGAAGGCCTCCGGAGCGTGCGAAGAGCTGGTAAGCTTTTGTCTTTCAGATGCCGGAATGCAGTGCGAAGACCTCCGGAGCATGCGAAGAGTAGGTAAGCCTTTGTCTTTCAGATGCCGGAATGCAGCGCGAGGCGTTGGTGACAGCCGATGGACCAGGTAAGAGATGCGCTGCCACTGAAGACCGTAGTGCTAACCTGTTCTTTCTTTGTCTTTACAGGTGCTGCTGAAGACTGGATTCCAGGATGGTAAGCCTTTGTTCCCTTAGGCCCAGGATCAGAAGCAGAAGACACAATGAGCGTTCTGCTGCAGAGAATGCAAAATAACGCAAAGCAAGATTCATCCATCGGGTGTGGTTTAAATAGCCTCCTGTAGTGCTTAGGTGTCTCCTTCCACAGCCACGCCTAGGTAAGAAAAGAGTTCCTGCTTTCCAGAAGAGTTCCAGTGTTCTGAACCTAGGGAGTGGCTCCTGCCCCACCCAACAGGAAAAGTAGTCCCAAACAGAAGAGGATCAGAGTTTCAACTGGCAGGTAAGTAAGCAGCATGGTCTGCTGCAGGTAAGTCCACCCAAGCATTATGAGCCTGGCGCTTCCAGCGCTGGGACTGGGCATCTTTATGAGCCTGGTGCCACTGGCGCCAGGACAGGGTCCAAAAGGTCCCAATTGGGACTGGCTGGCACTCGGAACCGGGGTTATGGGTCTGCTTCCAAGGGAGTCGGGCAAGTCCTGATCTTTTGGAAGCAGAGGTCATGACACCAACCCTCTCAAGATTCCTAATGGCTAACGGGATCTGCAAAAGGCTGAGTGTTTTCCAACAATAGAATTGTATCCGGTAGCGAATGTGTGTCTAGGTTGCGCGTGCATTGGGGTCAACTATGGCTTTGTGTGTTGGAGCATTTGTGCAGATCTTATGGTGTTAAGGTGCGGTGTAGGGCTGCGTTGCTCCGGTAGGGGGCAGCGCCTTCTTTGCATTGTGGTGGCCAGGCTGGCAAGGTGTTCATACACTTTTATTTGTTCAGTTCCCAGTATTCTAGGAAGGGGAGCCACTGTATGTCAATGTGTTTGTGGGTTTCCATGAGTGCTGCGGTGAGGCTCTCCATCTCGTAAATTTCCTTGGCCTTGCGTAGCCATTCCCTCTTGGTCGGTAGTGTGGTTCCCTTCCATCTAATGGCTACACATACATGTGCTGCTAAGAGTAGGTTTCTGGGCATGTGGGGGAGAACCAGGAAATGCTCCTAGACTTTCTCTACACCAAACAGTACCAGGAGTGGGGTAAGTTCCCTATAAATACCTTCTATTTTGGGAATCTAGCCTAGGATCTCTTTCCAGTAGGTCTGTATGTGAGGGCAATCCCACCACTGATGCCAATATTTGCTGACCTGTATGCACCGTCTCCAGCAATAAGGGCTGATTCCTGCATACATTTTGGCAAGACGCTGGGGCGTGAGGTGCCATCGTGTAAGTATAATTCTGCAGTTATGACTTTTTATATTGGACCGCTATTGACGACTTCCAGACTGCTCAGTGTATTGCGTCCCATCCTTCCTGATTGTTCTCCCATCCCAGTGACCTTTCCCGTTGAGCTTGAGGGCTGGTGGTTGGCAAATGGCCTCTATCTAATAGGTTTCGGTACATTCTAGCGATCAAGCCTTTGGTTCCCGGATGAGTGTTTAGTATGTTTTCAAAGGATGTGAGGGGACGTTGCAGTTGTGCTTTCCATCGTGGGTCTGTGAGGACTGCCCTCAGTTGCAGGTAGGGGAGGGTTCTGATTTTAAGGCCCTGCTGTGCTTCCTCCAGTTCCTCTCTGGACAAGGTCTCCTCCTTCCACATCTGGCGTGTTCTGATTAGGCCTTGTTCGTATTGTGGCTGAAAGCAAATTGGGTCTATAATGAGGTCTCTTATCGGGGGGGCAGATACAACTGAGGGGGCATGGCCATATTGCGATTCCCCCCATGCTCGCATTTCCCTTCTTCCATATTGACCATAATACACCCAGAACAGGATGGTCAAATGCTCTGCGCGGAATAGATTTCAGGGGTGCCCAGAGCCATTCTTCCAAGGTGACAGAGCGAAAAGCCTGTTCTCTAAGTGAACCCATTGCTTGTTATGGGCTTCTCGAATGTGATCTACAAGAACCCGAAACTGGGATGCTCTGTTGTATTCTTAAAGGTCTGGGGATGCTAGGCCGCCCTTGTCCTTGGGGAGAATCAGTGTGCTGTATGCGATCCGCGATTTCTTCCGTTCCCACAGGAATGCAAGCAGGGTGCACCTGATCTCTTTAAGAAGAGAGCCTGGCAAGATTACGGGGTGGGACTGGAATAGAAAGAGAAGCTGTGGCAAGATATTCATCTTTATGGGCGCGAACCTACCTGCCCAGGAGAGCCTCAACACCACCCAATTCTCTGTCGTTCTTAATGCGCGACCAGAGTGGCTTATAGTTTGCTTGGTACAGATCATTTTTGTTATTTTTATACCCAGGTATTTGAGGTTGCTATTGGTTACATTTAGGCCCCAGTTTGCCAGATTCGATTCCGGTGGAGTCTCCCTGACCATCCCACTGGCTCTATTGTCGCATTTCTGAGGTGTTGCTCGAGGTCTCCTACTAGAATAATGTGGTCTATTTGGGAGAAAGTGTTGTGAGGTGGAGAGTAAAATGTGTATGATTTTTGCTGTGGATATTGTGTTCTCCAGGTGTCTACTAGTACATGTTCTTTTATTAGATTCTGGAAGAATCCTGTGTCCGTGGGAGGAACGGCTCCCTCGCTGTAGGATTTCCAGTTGAGTGGTGGGTTCATGACAAGGTTAAAATCCCCTCAGCAAATCAGTGATCCCACCTTCCCAGTGTCCAGCTGTGAAAGGAGGGTTGTGCAGAACGCTAGTTGCTGAGTGTTGGGGGCATAAACTAAGCACATTGTGATTTCTTTTTTTCTCATGGACCCATGTATGATCAGGAATCTTCCTTCCGGGTCTTTGTGGGTTTGGGAAATGTGTAGCTCAAGGGATCTGCAGTATATGATCCTGACTCCCCCTTTCTTATTGTAACGCTTGCCTGGGACTCTGTGGGAGCGTAAAGCCTTTTCAGCCAGAGGATCTGTTACTTGGGCACTTTTTTTACTCCTTTTCTGTGAAAACAACAATAATAACAATAGCACTACTGTAACTTCTATTTTGCTGGGAACAAACTGTATAGCAGTGCGCCTTTGATATTCCCTCCCTTCTCACGTGTTTGTTTTGTGGAGCTCTCCATCCTGTATTGTACGGGGCGCGTTGGTTTGAAAACTTTTAACTTGAAAGGCTGCAGTGTTCAAATGATACTAGTCAGAATAATGTCCTTGCTTTCTTTTTTAGTTATCTTGGGTAAGTATTTGGTGAGAAAAGATTATAGTTCGTCAGATTCTGAGCAGTCCCTACGTTGGAGAGATCTCTTTCTAATATTTTCCCTTTTATTTTGCAGGTTCTTGGTTCTCTGAAAAGGTTAAATGCTACGGAATGGCTGCGACTATAATAGATTTGAGGAAATGTTTAACAAACTTAAGTTCGTCTTCACTGAGTAATTGCAGCCTTCAAAGACGAACGTGGTAATAACTAAGCGAAGAAAACTTGCTGGAACTTCAGGTAAGCAACATATGTAAAACTTCTTCTTTCTATAAGTTCATTCATTAATGAAAATACCTTTGTTTGCAGGTTTTCGGAAAGCTGCAAATGAAATACCTTCAAACGATGCAGAGTCTGCTGAGGAAACTTCTGAATGAAGGCACTGCAACCGCGAGCGAAGACTGCTGTGAAGGAGATGCTGCGGTTGTGAAGGAACTTCTGACAGAAGATGCGGAAACTACGAAATAAACAGCTGACTGAAGAAACGCTTCAGAAATACTTTGGTTCGGTAAGTCTTTTAAAAAACAATGGAATTATGTTGCTTTTCTGTGGAAACTAATGTCTCTGAACTTTCTTTTATTTGGCAGGTTCTGACAGGAGATTGCCGGTAGCGTTACCCGCTGTCAGCAGAGAAGACGCGAAGCGAGCGCTCCAGCGGAGGAGGGGCTTAATTAGCTCCCTCTGCAAGAGGCATAGAATGTGCTGTAAGTTATCCGTGGACCTGGCGGCGGCCATATTGAGTTCATGAAAACCAATGTAAGTGCTATGTGAGCCTATGGGTGCAATGCTATGAATGAGACAAATGCCATTTGTGCCAGGCTTGTAGCCACTGTTGCCCCACTGCCTGATGTGAAGTTCCTTGCTTCCCTAGTATGCCTGAATGGGAACTGTGCTCCTTTACTGGGATTATGTCACTTATCCGGTCCCGACGCCCATATATATCCCTCTCTACATGCCTACCGTGCAGAGGGAATTCCCCTTTGTCTTTGAATTTGGTTTCTTGAACGGACAGCAGATCTAGATTGGCTTGTTGGAAAAACTTTACCAGTGTTGACCTTTTCTGCAGTGAATTAAGACCCTTAACGTTTAAAGACACAATGTGTATTGTTTTAGCCGCCTTTGAAATACTGTATCATGCACATTGTGTGTAGCGTGTATCGTTGGGCGCGTCATCTGACTTCCAGTGCTTGGGGGTTTCCACTATTACGACTGGCCCCTGTTGCCAAGCCATGTATGTCTGGGTGCTCTTGGATCGTGATCAGGGCTCTTTTGCTAGTGGATTCTCGTTGGGATGGTATTCCGCCGATAGCCTCTTGAGTTCTTCCCCTTCATCATTGCTTGAGACCTGTGAACCCCCTACGCTACCCCAACCCCCACAAGTGAAACAACATTTGAAAAAAACAGAACAAAACAGTTTCTTCGATTTCGGGGATGCCATAGTAAAAGACATAGGGCCACACAATGGTTGTCTCCTTTCTGACCTGTTTAACATAACTGTCTAACTTTTTCAACTGGTAGGCGGATGGTCTGTGCCATGACAATACGTGTAGCTGCCCAGCCCGGCAGATTCTGCAAGTTGGGTCTCGGAGAAGAGCTTTGCAGAGTTGAGGCGGCACTCAGCTGCTTTTTTTTTCCCACGTGCAGTGTTAAGGTCCGTGTCATCTCATTTTCAACCGAAAGCTCGAAAGCTTAGTTTGCTTCTCCGGAACTTTTCCTTTCTAAATTCTTTTTTGCTGCTTGTCCGTGCTCTCCCAAGACGAATCTAGCCATTTGAATTTCCTTGTGCCTTTTGATCTACCTCTCTGTGGCTGGGGTCCCAATGATCTTCGCGCCAACTCTGACTCCTCCTCTGTTTCTGTTGAGTTTCCTTTCTCTTTTAGACCTTTCAACACATTTGCTGCTTCCTTCCCCGAGACCACTCTTTATACTTCATTGGCATAGTCAAAAGTGAGCGAGAAGGGGTAGCCCCATCTGTATCTTGTATCTCGCTCGCTTAGCCAGGAAGTTAGGGGATGACAGGCTCTTCTCTGGGGAAGATCATGGTATATTTTGACTCTTGAGTCGTCGAATTCTATGGTTTCCCGCTCTCTGACCAGCCTCACGATTTTAGCCTTGTGATGGAGGTAGTGGCATTTTGCTAGTACTGATGATAGTACCACCTGGTGGACCTCCGGCCTGGCAGATTCTGTCTAATTCAATGTCAGGGTTTGGCAGTGAAGCGAAGACGGAGTTTAGTAGAGACTTCACTCTTCTCTCTAGGCTTGCTGGTTTCTCGTTTGGGGTCTCCTTTAGGCTTTGAATACGAATGTTGGACCTTATTTTTCTGTTTTCTAGGTCGTCGACCTTCGCGGCCAGATTGAAATTCCTTTGCTCCAGTTCTTGCAGGCGGCCTTCCATTTTCATTTCTATGACGTCCGCCGACTGCTGATAGTTCTTCAAGGCTTCTACTTTGTCCTCTATTTTATGAACTCTCTCTTGGAGAGCGTTGACCATAGTCGTCACGTTGTTGCTAATGGACTGAATTTCATCGATCAGGAGGCGTACGTCTGCTTTGGTGGAGGCTTTGTGCTCTGCCCCCAAAATGAGTGGGGAGTCCTGGCTCTTGGAAGCAGCCATAGTGATGTTTCCTCTGCGGAACTCTTGTAGCTTCAGGGCCGTAGAGGGTTTTAGTTCACTCTGCATGTGCGTATGGCTGCTTTCGAATTGGGCCTGTATCTGCCCTTGTTGTCTCATCTCAACTCCCCCCGGTGCAGCAGCAGCTGAGGTGAGATGCTAGGTGTAGTGCCGCTGGAGGAGGGGAATATCCCTTAGCTTTCGGCTCTTCAGGCACTGTGCGTGCGTTCTGGGCTACGTTTGGATGTGCTTCTTGGCAGCTGGAGGATCTGTCCTTACCGAGGGGGGTGCACGCGGGCTTGGTGCAGTGTCTAAAGTGATGGGTGTATTGTCCTCTGCTTCTATTTAGGTGCTTTAGCGAGGCACTTATGAACACACCCGCCGTCAGCGATAACTGGAGAATGGTTACTGACCGTGGGGAGGGGCAGGGGGGATTGAAAGCTTTGCTTTTGCGTGGCTGTTGTCTTTCAGTCTCCCTCAGTGCCACCAAAGTGGCTGTGGGTTTCTGCTTGGTGTTGGGAGGAGGGATTGAGGGGGGACTCCCATGCTTGGTGCTAGCAATATGTTTCAGCCCCTCTCCTCTTGCCCCGCTCCTTACCGGACTCGGCTACGTGAAGGATCTGCTCTCCATTGATGTTAGGCTCACCAGCGCCACTGGAGCCATGGCTTGAATTCCTGGGGCGCGGCTCCTCGCTGCGCAGCTCAGAGTTTGGGCATCCTTCTGGCCTCGGTCCTCAGGATAAGTACGGCGTTTGAGGCGGGGCGCCTTCTACCCACCTCCACATAGGGTGTTGGAGGGTGCGAGTCGCTTGGGATAGGCCCGTTGATGGGGGCCTGGGGCTACGCTATCTCGCTCTCCCCATTACTTAACGATGACGGGTGACCACATGTTTTCGTTTGGCCTTGCGGCTTCCTTGCGCAGTCCAGCCTGAGAGGTCGGCAGGACTAGGACTCAAGTTCATTTTTCGGGGATTCCTGCTCCGATTTCTTTTTTTTTTCTTTTCAGGCTAGATCAGAAGGTGGCTGATCCTTTCCCACGGCTAAAACAGCATCTCAGATCTGCTTGTGGGCTGGGTGCACGTCAATGATCCGTCATTGCTTGCCGGTCCTTCAGGAGGCGAGCGTTCAGGCAGCCATATTGCCTGAGCCCCCTGGTGGTCTCCCCAAGGTAAATTTTTTTACTGTTCCAGCGGTGGCCCAGTTCCTTAAGGGCATGGTTAATTATTTTCCTCCTTTGCCTTTTGTGGTCCCTGATTGGGATTTGAGCTTGATTCTCACCTTTCTTATGGCGGCTCTGTTTGAGTCTTTACATTCCACTTCCATCAGACTCCTCACTTTGAAGACTGCTTTCTGGTGGCAAGCAAGGCGGGTCAGTGAATTGCAAGCACTTTCTTGTAAGCCTCTTTCTGAGGTTTTTCAAGGAGGAGGTATCCCTGAAAGTCCACCCTAAATGTCTACCTAAAATGGTGTCAGAATTCCACTTGGGCCAGAGTATAGACCTTCCAGTTTTTTACCTTCTGCCCCATCCATCTAAGGATTAGGAGATATTCCACAGGTTGCATCCCAAGAAGGTGCTGAGATTTTCCCTAGCCAGACAGGCACTTTTAGGAAGGATGACCAACTGATCATTGCGTTTTCGCAATCCAGGATAGGGCGAGCTGTCAGAATAGTAGAAAATCTCATGTTGGATAGTGCTGTGCATCTGAGTTCTACCAGAATAAAGGTAAGGAGGTAACGACAGAGCTTAGGGCCCACTCCACCAGAGGGGTCATGGCATCCTCTGCCCTCCACAGGTGAGTGCCAGCTAGGAATATTAGTCGCACAGCAACATGGTCGTCTTTGCACACATTTCCCTAACATTACAGTTTAGACATTGCTCGAGGAGCCGATGCTCGTTCTGGTACAGCAGTCCTCCAGAGTTTGTTTGTTTATTTAGTATGGCACGCAAAACCCAGAGATAACAGGGCGCAACAGAGGGCAGGAAGATAAGGTTACATAAAAACTTGGTTACAAGATAGGCACATATTTACATATATACATACAGTTAATTACATTTCAGCAGGTCAGTTTTAAGGGAAATGCATATATACATTCAAGTTGGCTGTGGTTTGTTAGTATGGGGGTGCGCAGATCAGTCGTAGGGATCATTGGAACGTAACCAGGTGTGAATGTTTCGCCTGAAGCTGTGGTAGGATTGGTCTGCTCTGGTGTTGAGTGGGAGGGCCTTCCAGTGTTGGGCTGCCATGACGGGGAAACTACTGCCACCCATTTACTTTTGTCTGAATTTGGGTACCTGAAGGCGGTAGGAGTTAATCGTTCTGTTGGGGCGGGTGGAGGTCTTTTCTACTATTCTGGCAGCGAGATAGGAGGGGCTGTGTTGTTTAAGCATTTGAAAGTAAGTGATGCTGTTTTGAGCGAGATGTGGTCGCAGATTGTGAGCCATTTGTGTTCTCTTCTTTTGTTAGAGATGTGTTCCTTAGAGGGTAGGTTGAGAGCTGTTCTGAGTGCATTGTTTTGCAGAGTTTGGAGTTTATGTATTTGTTGGCTTCTAGGTACATGGTGTTACAATAATCAAGTCTGGAGAGTATTAGGGCATTGGCGATGATGATGCAGCTGGCTTGGGAGAGGAATGCTCTGCTTGCTCTGATTAGCTTGCACGTGTATGCGAAGGAGGAGGCTAGTGAGTTTACTTGTTTTAGTGACAAGGCTGAGTCTAGGTGAAAGCCTAAGGTTTTCACTGTTTTGGCAGCTGCAATGGTGTTGCCATCGATGTCGAACGCTTTATAGCTTGGGCTGAGTTTTTTTAGATTGTCGTTGGAGCCAAGGAGCAGGATTTCGTTTTTTTTCTCATCGTTCAGGCATAGGCCATGTGTGGCCATCCATGCCTGAATGATGAGATATATTTTGTTTACCAAGGCCGTATCTGAGTCAAAGTTGCCCGAAAGGGGCAAAAGGATCTGGGTGTCGTCTGCATAATTAGTGTATGTGACACCCAGTTTGTCCAACTTGTCAAATAAGGGCTTGGTAAAGATGTTGTAGAGGGTAGGGGAGACACAGGACCCCTGTGGAACACCGCAGGTTATGCTGATGTGGTCTGCTGAGGCTATTGAGGAGAAGACTCTCATAGTTCGATTGTCCAGGAATGATTGTATCCAGTCTATGGCCTCGTTCGAAAAATGGGCTGCCGAGGCCAGGTGTTTGCACAGAGCTGCGTGATCCACCAGGTCGAAGGCTGTCGACAGGTTGAGGAGGAGTAACATGGCGGTGTTTCCTTTGTCATTAATTTCATTGATTCTTGTTGTGACTTCAACCCTCCACCCGCATGGTCACTACTTTGGGAGTTGTGAGAGTGTAGAAGAGGAGACTGACAAGAAGGGGTCATGTTTGGGGCTACACACTATTATTATGAATGAAAACTAACCTCTCTCTCCCTACTTCTAAGGTGTTTGCCCTGCCTCAACCTAGGAAACTTTAGTGGCCTGAGAGGATTTCTGTCCAATAATATGTTCTCCGTCCTCTGTCAGAAACGTAGCAATCTAAGATTAAACCAAGTCTATAACAAAAGTCCAGATCCTTTACCAGGAGAATTATTATTTTCTTCTGGTGTCTTGCATCAGTCTTCTCATAATAGTAATTCTATTAGTGTCCCTTCAAAACAGGGTCAGGGGAATGACTGTTCCCCATGTTCCTTTATCAAAGTTCTCCACGGCAATCCTTCAGCACTTTTACAGAAAGCGTGTTTAAATGGATTGCCTTTCTCCCATAGATTCCTCATCAGATGGCTATCCATTCCAGCGTCAGCTGCTCAGAAAACCGTTGGACAGTGGGCATGTAGTGCACCTCGACTCCGCCGTCAATCCTTTTTGCCTTGATGCCTCGGTCATCTGCTCCGGGTATGACATTGGTCGTCGTACATATACTGCCTCGATATGCCCCTGTACCTCAGTTCCTTTTTTCTGCACACTCCTCACACTGCTCGAGGAACATTCTTTCACAAGATAGCTTTTACATCTCTTTTTCAAAACTGAGTTTGAATCATGTCTGCTCCCAAGGTATCCGGGTTCAAACGTTACAGGGACTGCAGCTCCAAGATGTCCATTATGAACCCGCACAACGTTTGCATGTGGTGTCTCAGCGCTGGTCACGACACAGAGGGCTGTGGTTCTTGTAGAAAAATGAACCCCAAGTCATTTGGGGGGGAAAGAGCCGCAAAACTCACGGTGTGCCGACCTTTGAAATCTCTGGCGAGGACGACCATCCGGTTGTCAGAACCTGCGATGGAGAGGCCTACTCCTGAGAAGGATTGACACAGTGAGAAACTCCTGTAGTCACTCCTCTTCCTCCCATAAGAAAACGTGGTGCCATTGACACAGGACACAGGTCCGTCTCATCGGATGACCCTGTTAAGACGTCGCCGGGGCTGACATCCAGGGCCATGTGGGAGGCTTTTAAGGCTTGAGATATTCTGAAGGCAGCTGCAGGCAAGGGTGGTCCCTCTATCAGCAGGCTCGAGGGGCACCCATTCACCCCAGCCCAAACTGAACATTTGTACAACGTCCTCGTCATTGCAGAGTAAAGTTGGCCCTTCTTCGGCGCCGTTACTCACTAGTGCGTCTCAGGCGCTGATATTGGCCAGTGCGCGCCTAGCGTGAAAGAACCTTTCAGCGCCGATCGATGCAAAACCTTCACCGTCGTGGGTCCCTATCGAGCAGTCCTGTGTCCCTAAATCGAAGAACTGAATTATTCGGCTCCATCACCATGGCCGATATTTTCGACAACTACCAAATGTCAAGTGGCGTCAATCCTGCTTATGCAGGTGCTGGAGGGGAAGATTACTTTACCGAACAGGCAGATTTGGTCGCCCTGGCTGAGGACCTACCTTCATGACGTCGGTGGACTAGACACATCTCCGGACGTGGAGACGCAGCAGGCCCACCCTTATGGCCATGCTAATGCTAAATATCGGCCTCTGGTGGACAGAGTGGTAGATACCCTGGGCTGGAGTGCTCCAGCCAAGCCTTTATCAGGCATGACCTTACAGATAACTTGGCCGAAGGGCCTGCTTCTGAGAGGCCCATGCCCTTTAATGCAGCTATTGCTGACCCCATTGCCACCTGTGGCAGAGACCATGCACCGCACCTTCGGTTAACTCCGACTTCACCAAGAAGCACAGGCTGACAAGGGGAGACGCACCTTATCTCTCCACCCACCCAACACCGGAGAGGGTAGTAGTGCAGGCGGCACAGTCGATTTCAGATTGGCCACATCCACGTTAATTCTCCCGACCGCTAGGGAAGGGAAAAAAGTTCACGTTTTAGCCAAGAAGATTTTTTCTTCTGGCAGCATGGCCCTGAAAGCAGTGAACACCTCTTGTGGATTTAGCTTGTGGGCTGCTATTGGTGAGGCTGCCCAGTATCTTCCTGAAGGGGGAATTGTAAGAGGGCTTTCGGAGGCTGGTAGATAATGGCAAGGTGATGACCCGGCAGTGATTGCAGATGGGCCTGGATGTCGCAGACTGCGTCAGTAGAACCATGGGATCGGTGACCGTCTTAAGGAGACAAGCTTATCTGCATATATCTAGGTTCTGTACAGAGCAAGCTTCTGGACAGCGCCTTTGACGGTGAGAGCTTCTTCGGCCCCAAGGCCGATGACTCCTTAGAGAAATTCAAGAAGTTGAAGCTGGCCTCCAATTCGCTAGGCCTAGCAATCCAACAGTCGGCCAAGCCTGCCTTTAACTTCACCTCAAGGGGTTGAGGCTACCAGCGTTATGTCCCATTTGGCAGGAAGGCTCAACTCCGGCAACCCAGGCAGGGGCAAAGGCATTTCCCATGCTCTGGAAGGGGCTAGGGGAGCTTCCGGGGGCCAGAAGACGGTGGCAACTGAATTGGGGATGACTCCACCCTCAAAGCCCCATGATTCCCTGGTGGAGGACTGATAGGCGAGCACTGGGTCCAATGACAGGAGATTACCTCTGATGCCTGGGCTCTTCTGCTCGTTCAATGGGGTTACTTTCTGCCTTTCTTAAAAAGGCCCCCAGACAAGCCACCACCTCCTTCTCAACAACCGGAACAGGAGCTCCAGGAAGAACTGCAAGGCCTGATTTTAAAGGGTGCCGTGGAAGAGGTACCTCCTGACCAGAGAGGATCGGGCTGGTATTACCGGTATTTCCTGGTACCTAAGAAAGGGGGAGGACTCAGTCCCATCTTGGACCTCAGGGCATTGAACAAGTTCCTGAGGAAAGACAAGTTCAAGATGGTGACGTTGAGAGAGCTTCTCCACACTCTCGAGTTACAGGACTGGCTGGTGTCCATAGATCTTCAGGACGTATATTTCTGTGTGCCAGTCCACCAAAAGCACGGGACATTCCTGATATTCCTCATATGGGGACAAGCACTACCAGTTCAAGGTGCTTCCCTTTAGGTTGGCCTCCCCCCCGATGGTCTTCATCAAGCTCATGGCGGTAGGCACAGCCCACCTCAGGAGATCCACCATCCATGTGTTCCCATACCTGCAAAACTGGCTGATAGAGTAAAGTCGACAGAGCAAATGTCCCACTTCGAGGGCACCTTCTCACTACTTCACCGACTGGACTTCTCACTGAACCTACAGAAGTCCCACACAACACCAGCACAAAGGCTCTAGTTCATCGGCGCAGCCTTGGATGCTCCGGCGGGGAAGGCCATCACTCCCCTCACTCCCTCTCCCCCAGAGGAAAGAGTCACCAGTCTCAGGCAGATGTTGCAACAGTTCCAGTGCCACAACACCGTACCAGAGCTTCCTTTTTCTGCCTCTTAGCTCTCATGGTCTCCTGCATTTTGCATTTTTCTGGTGTCAGAGGCCAGACTGCAGATGCAGCCTCTGAAATGGCTCCTGGGGGTCAGTGGTCCCAGTATTTCCGCACTTTAAAGGATGCCCTCAAAGTGTCCATGCCTGTGGCGAATTATCTCTCTTGGTGCGCCATGTTGGCGGGGGAACCTTTCTGACCTCGGTGGCCCCAGGGATCCTTGAAAGTTTGGGGTGCTCACTGCGTTGGCACTGAAGGCGTTAGTGCCTTCTCTGAAAGGGAAGCATGCCCTGATTATGACAGACAATACGGTGGCCATGCACTACCTGAACAAGCCGGGGGACATGCGCTGTCTTCCCTTTTGCAGAGAGGCAATGCAGCTGTGGTTCTTGCTTTTGGAGAATTAGATCTCGTTCTCAGCAGTACATCTGGCAGGGATGGAGAACTGATTGGCAGATGCTCTGAGCAGGCAGAGCTCGTCACACACGAGTAGGAAGTGTCAGTAAGTCCTAGAGGAGGTCTTCGTTCACTGGGTTACCTCGGAGGTGGATGTGTCCAACAGGAAGTGCAGTTTTGCTCTAGGGAATTCGCAGGAAAGGGAGCGCTGGGGCATGCGTTCCCGGTGGAGTGGATCTTTGATCTCCTCTACGCCTTCCCGCCAATTCCTGTCATTCCATAGGTTCTCAGGTGGTTTTGGGCAACCCTGATCTTGATCGCCCTGGACTGGGTGAGGAGAACATGGTACTCAAAGCTTCTGTATTTGGCCATCTGCCCACCTCCCCATCTGCCTCGTCGGCCAGATCTCCTCTCAGTCGGAAGGTTGGGTGTTACACCCTAACCGGAATTCCTCAGCCTACATGCGGGGCTCTTGAGAGGATGAGGTATGACAGGTCTATATACGCTCTTCAGGCTTTTGCCCAAGCGTCCAAAATAAGTTATTGGACATGCCCTTTGTTTGTTTATTTATTGTGTGCGCCAGACCCTAAGGTAGCAGGGCGCATGTGACAAGAGGGCTTACAGCTTGGTTACAGAAGTTACAAGTTTACAGAACATGGTAGAACAATTGTTTGGCTCCACAGGATGAAGGTTGGGCAGGAGAGTACAAGTAGAAACAGTATGCAGACAACAGGTCATAAAGCTGACGTTACATAATAGCAAATCTATATCAGGTACAATACATGCGGTAGGTGCGTGGGGAGAATGAGGGTTACAGAGCATTCTCAGTGAGCCATTTTATTGTGTTCTTTCTGAATTTGTTGAACGTTTGGTCAGATCCAAGTGCGTGAGGTAGGGAGTTCCACAATTGAGCTGCCCTAACTGGGAAGCTGGACCCTCCCAATAGTGGTCAGTTTAAATCTGGGCACTAGAAGGTGGTTGGGGCTGATTATTCTTGTTGGTCTAGTGGAATTTTTTCTAGTACATCGTTCTATTAGGTAGCAGGGGGCTTTGTCGTTTAAGCATTTGTGGATGGGGGAGGCAGATTTGAGGTTGATTTTTTCTTGGGTGGAAATCCATTTGTGTTTCCGTCTTATTTCAGAAATATGTGCTCTTCTGGGAATACTTAGGGCCGCTCCAAGAGCATTATTTTGGAGCACTTGTATTCTGTTGATGGTTTGTTTAGATGCCCCTATGTAGAGGGAATTACAATAATCTAATTTTGAAAGGATAAGGGCTCTGGATAAGATTAGGCAACTGTCATCTGATAGGAAATGTTTCCCGGCTCAAATTAATTTGCATGCATAAGCCGTGGATGAGGCCAGCGAGTTTACCTTTTTGGTAAGGGACAAGGTCGAATCGAGATAGAAACCTAGAGTTTTTACTTCTCTGGCGACCTTGATGATGTTCCCATCGATGATAAATGCTGAGTAATTAGTCTTGGTGAGTAGACGCCTTGTGATGGTCCTGTAAGGCCAGTTTTCTGTCTAGCAAGCCGTATGTCTGGCTCTATCAAAAAATTAAAAAGTTTCATTGTTGCTATTGTGGGAATTTTTCCAACAAGTTGGTATCTTATTTTTATTTGATTGTATTGGACATTTGTGTGGCGCCTATATCAAGTGTTTCCAGGCGCCACAATACAAGATGGGGTGTGGGGGGACATGGGAACAAATGTAGAACAACATGGTTATATTGGCCTTGTAACAGCCCTACCATGCAAGTGCATGACAAGGTGGTGATTTCAAGGGGGCAGGGGTTAGAGGGAGGATGAGTGCGGTGGAAAGGGAGGACCAGGTCGGGGTAGTCTGGAAAAGGGAGCCTGAGGGCAAGTGCTGGCAAGGGATGCTGGGGTGCTGGTAGCGGGTGGTCTGGCCCCTGTATGTTTCTGTAGGGACCAGCCACAGCAGCAGAGGAAGAGTTAGCATAGGAGTGGCAGAGGAAAGGAAGAAGAGAAAAGTCTTGAGAAGTTTCCGGAACTTAAGAATATCTGGCTCCAGTCTGAGGAGGGCGGGCGGCCGTTCCAGAGGGAGGAACCACCCGAGGAAAGGGATCTACCACCCATCTCTGCTTGGAGAATTGTTTGACCTGCAGAGAGCCAGAGGACCAAAGGAACCAAAGGAATGTGGCTGGGAAATATTTAGTGAGGGAGAGCTGAATGTAGAGATGTCCCAGGCCCCAGACAGCCTTGTGGATGAAGCAAAGGGTCTTTTGAAAGCTAAGGTAAGTACTCTTCTCTTTTGGTGTTTGAGGTCCTGCACCCATTTGTTTATCTCCCACTGGCCACAGATCCCTGTGCGCACCCCTCCCCCCCCGTTTGATCCCTTTTTTAAGGCAAGCTCTACCTGCCATCTTAAAAGCATCTACATTGAACGTCATCGGGAGGAGTTGTCCGTCTTGTCTATATCCAGACCACAATATTAACTCCTGCTTCATATGCCACTTCTTCTAATGGACTTCTTCCTCCCACGGATTCTTCATCTTTATCTCCCAGCACAGCTGCTGTTTGAATACTTTTCTGTTGCCAGGGGCGCTGCATGGCTCCACATCACCTTGACGTGCCTCGCCTCTGACATTACGTTGGGGCCAATAAATATATATATATTTATTTCTGAGGCTTGTGGATCTGCTTAGAATCACATGCTTTGCATAGGCCAACATCCCTGAAGGCTTTCCCAGCAAAAGGAAAATGCCGGCTCCTAAGCAGAGCGATTGCGGGAACAGTGTGTTGCCGTGTGGACATACGCTCTATAATAAAAATTTAGCATTTATGTAGTGCTATGAACCCTCAGGCATCTGCGCGCTGCTTAATATTACCCACAGTGTGTGGTTCCCATTTATCGACCTAGGATGAAAGGCTGAGTTTGACCCTGCCAGGATTCAAACCTGCGTCAGCAGGCTCTGAACAGATGTCAAAGCGAGCGATATACTCGCTGTGCTATCTGTGTTCATCCCTGAAGGTGGTCCAAGCAAAAGGAGTCCAAGCTGGCTCCGAAGCAGAGCGAGATCAGGAAGAGTGTGTTCCTGGGGTGCCCGGCAACGGCCCAGGAACCCCCATGGTGAATACCATGACCATTGACAAGGATATCAGACAACCGGTAACACTACAATTTTAATACTCTCCCCCTTGCTCCTCCTCACTTTGACTAGGCTTGCCACTAGTGCCGACTCGTGAGATAATATAAACTTCGGCAGCCTGTCTTAACTTGCTAGAGTACCATTAGGGCAATTGTGAAATAAATCGAGCAAGTGACTATGCCGCTTGACAAGATTATTGGGGGCACTCACCCTGAGTGGGTCAATGACAACTTCTTAGAATTTAAGAAGCGGGTCCCTGAGTTGGAAGGATGACATAAAGACACCAGAAATAGACAACATGTTGCGGGAGCCTGCTAAAGAGGTCATAATGTCTCAATCCCTTGACTACCTGTCTCAAGAGGTGCGCCAACTTTGTAACGACCAAACATCCTCGACCTCCAGTCCCTGTCCTGTAAAAATACCCCCTGGGTGTACTAGCAAGAAACTATTTGGATTATACGCTCTCCACTTTCTCAATGAAATGTATAATTACCAAGGGGATGTCAAATAATGGTGTCCTTAGTGAAGGAAGATTCTTGGATCAATTGCAAATGCATCCGGAAACGGACGTCACTGTAATGGGCGTGGGAGAAGTAGCATTGAGGTCTAATAACATTGACGGTATACATGACCCACTGGTGGGGCGCTACCTTCCACTTCTGGGTGGCAACACTTGACCAGGTCCTCCAATGAGGATCACAATGTAGATCCCAGTCAGCCTGCACGAGATTCTATGCATAATGGCTCTTTCTCAAACCCCACATTAACAGCTTTGAGTTTTGTACTCCACTCCTTGGTAAGCATATTCGCCTTATTGAGGCCCGAGGTCCAAACTCTTTTGGAACTAATTAAGGAGGTGGGGACATGCGAGTCTTCAATGGATGGCATTAGCTCTCTACTAAATTCATCGGTAAGCAAGGAGTTGGGTCTCCTAAAGGAAGAAAGCCACAACCAATCTTCGATGTGTAATAAGATTAAGTCCCATCTGGCAGTGCTTGGATAGGAATTACTCTCAATGAAATTAGAGTTACAAATCATATGGGCGATTCCAGGATGGTGAATCACCCTAATGTGACAGGGTCGCTGGAAACTATACCAGTATTCTATTCTTCACTGTCGCAATCAACAATAGAAGAACTCATAAGGTTGGCCCAGTCCGGGGAAGCCATCCCAGCAATGCCGAAAAAGATATCAAATGACGTGGGGTCAAACTTAGCTGAAGATTTGGGACATGGAACTGCTTTCGATCCTCCTTTTGCGGTTTCGCCACGGCCCGAGGTTCTACAGAACATTCCAACAATCATTGAAGAAGGCCGGGGGGAAGGCAAGGGAAGGTAGGGAAAAGGAAAGAAAAGAAAGGTTGGCGAACAAAGTAAAGAGGTTCCCAAGGAAGTTTCCCACCCTCAGCCACAGAAATCTAAGAATAGTAAACAACCAAAGCACAAAGAGTCGGGGGGAGGGGGGGGGGAAGGAATTTCTTTAACGCCCTGAATAAAGCCGCCATTTGGGTCACAATAGACTCATCTAACCAACCTTTTTCTCAGTCGGTGGTCATGAATGAAGATCTTGAAAGCTCAGCTCAACAGGCCCATCCTTAAAGCAAAAAAAATGATCCTGCACTTACAATCACTAAAATTAGCATGGGTCTACAAACAGACAATCCAAACAAAGTAAATAAGGCCACCTTATGCTTGGCCCCAAACTTTCTGAAAAAGACAACCAAGCAGGTCCAAGAGAGATATATGATATGATATGGCATTTATAACGTGCCTATACACAAGTGTTTCAAGGTGCGACGAGGCAAGGGAGGGGGATCAAAGGGAAGACAGACAACGAACTTACTAGGCCAAGTGTCATTCAGATCGTGCAAGAGAAGGGGAAAGGGAAAGTGTGTGGGGGAAGGGAGAGAGTGCATTACATGGGATAGTAGAATAAATAAGATGAATAAAAAGCGGCCAGCTGGTGGCAAATGCAAATTAAGTGCAGACATAGGTGCTGGTAGAGGGACTGTAGGGATACAGAATCAGTCCCCAGGTGCAGGGGTTCCCAGGGAGGCAGTGCAGGTGTGCAACTGGCGGAGCCTGGGCCCGAGATCAGAAGGGTGGCCAGGTGTCCAGGTGTCCAGTGCAGTTTCAGCCAGGAATTCAGCAGGGGAGAGGGGGAGAGAAAGCAGATGCAAAGAGGAAGGTTTTGAGGTGCTTCCGGAACCGGTGATGGTTCTCCTCAAGTTTCAGGGAGGCAGGAAGGCTGTTCCAAAGGGAGGCCCCTGCCGAAGAGAGAGATCGACCACCAACTCGTTGCTTGGAGAAGCGACTGATCCAGAGAGAGTTGGAGGCGGATGAGTGAAGAGCTCAAGAAGGAAGATATTTAGGAAGAGAGAGTTGAAGGTAACGCGGCACCAGGCCTCAGAAGGCCTTGTGGACAATGCAGAGGGTTTTGAACTTAATCCTCGCAGCCACTGGGAGCCAGTGCAGAGATTTCAATCCTGGAGAGATACGATCCCTGGGCTTGAGGCCAAGGACAAGTCTTGCAGTCCTGTTCTGGATAAGTTGCAGATGGCAGAGAGTAGAGGTAGGCAGATTTAGAAAGAAGCTGTTTCAATAGGCCAGCCTAGAGAGAACCAGGGCACTGGAGACAGTGAGCTTCTGGGGGAAGGAGAGGAAAGGAAGAATACCTCTGAGGAGGTGCAGCTGGTAGTGTGACGTCAGAAATGTGAGGAGAGAAGGAGTTGAAGATGACCCCGAGGTTTTTAGCCTTGCAGATGGGAGCAGGAAGAGGGCCAAGAGAGGCCGGCCAGAGAGCTGCAGGGAAGGAGGGAGTGGGTGTGCCGATGAGTAGAATCTCAGTCTAACTGGCATTAAGAGGAGAAACATGGACAAAATCAGCTCAGACCCAAATGTACCAACTGTCACGTTGAGCATCTGCAAGGGGAAAGAGGATGAGAGGCCAGGTCCAGCATGGAAGAAAATCCACAGACTCACGGGGCGTCGGGTATGCCCTCGCAGAAAGAGCCCCGGGCTAAGGGAACAGATCAACATCTCATGAAGGACCCAAGTCCCTTTGCCATACCCAGAATTTGGCTAAAAAGGATCGACCCATCCCATGGTCACACCAGCCTGAACAGGAGAAATATTCTGTAGCTACACACATTTTCCGATTTATTTGTACTTGCCTCCCATGACGTCGACCGTATACATGTTCCATATGACTAGATTGCTAATGTAGTGAAGGTAGTGATGAAATCCCAATTGGGAGTGAGGGACATGTTGAACTCAGGAAACGTATTCAAACATCTAGGCCTGGAAGTGTCAGCTACATTGCCCCAAACTCTTGGTAATCAAAGGCTACGGTACTCCCATACTAAATTGGAAGGTATAATATGATTGGTTATTTATAACGCGCTTAAAACCCAGATGTTTCTAAGCGTGGACACGGGGATCGAACCTGTGTTGCTCCGTGTTGAGCTGAATCTTTTGATAGAGAAAGTCAGGTGGGCGGCAGAGAAGCCATGAATGGGTTGGCCGACGGAGGTGGGAGGAAGGAACATGGGGGCAAAAAAAAAATGAGGGCACTGCTACCGGGAATTCTCACTGAAACGTTCCAGAAGCTAATTGGTGTGGCAGAGTTGCATTAGTGGAGGGGAAATTGAAAGTTGTGTGTTGGAACACGCGGGGCTCCAGTTCTGTTAAAACCGAAACATTTAGAAATACATCTTTCAAGACCATGATTTGATCCTTTTACAGGAGACATGGTTAAAGGAGCCCTTTAAATTGGATGGCTTTACAATTTTAAATTAGTTAGCAACCAACACAAATGGGGCTAGGCCTTCTTCGGGAGGGGGGAGGGTGCAGTAGTTGACGTTTGTAAGATCCTGGCAAAGACTATTAAACAACTTCCGTCGAAAAGTCTGGGCATTTTGCCTGTTAGGATTTGTTTTTCTGCTCAATCAACGTGTAAATCTATGGTATTGATCAACTTATTCTGGAGCCCTGCACACTCCAATTTGGAAGGTTTTCTCGAGAATCTATTGGACATCCTGCTGACTGCAAGTACTGCCTTTCCGGATGACAATTTGCTAGTGGCAGGCGTCTTGAACTCCATTTGTGTGTGGGGGGGGTAACTTGGGCAAGGTTCATGGTGGAACTTCACGTCTGAACGGTCGTATGTGGTCTAATTTCTTTGAGGAATGGAATCTCCACATTGCAAATGGCTGTATGCCTGGCGATATTCTGCTGGCTTAAACGTGCAGTGGAGCGCTTGCGTCCACTATTGATTATGTAATAATGTCCGAACCCCTCCTCAGAGAATGTTTGTAGTTTCAAGTTGTTGACATTGGCACAAGCGATCATATTCCATTATCAGCCGTTTTTGGCCAATATAAATGTAGTTTCCCCCAATATCCTTGGCAAATCAAGGTGGAAACCGACTAGTCACATTTAGGCGAAGAGGGGTTGGTCTTAATGCTAAATTGGAAAATCGACTGATAGCCTCCAGGGTACTAGAGGAATTTTACAAACCTGAATCCTCTGTTGAGCTCCTTTGGGGTATTGATAGGCCTGGTATTAAAAAAGGTATTATAAGGAAAATTCACCCCCACAGTTATGATTCAGAGACACTGGAGCGCAAAAGAGCTTTGTGCAGTAACATAATTGGCATGGTGGGGTTTAGCAAGAAAAAAAGGTTACTATGTAATCAATACAGAAATTGGTCGAGGAATAAATAAAAAGTGTGAGAGAAGCCATTTGGACAGATTGTCTATGCTAAAAGCAGTGTCAGAAGGCAAATTGTGTAAATCAACATCCACAACACCAAGTCTAAGTCCAGTTGTATTGCTTTATGGAATCGACTTGTACAGAATATTTCACTGGAATTTTTGAGGAAACAAACCAATGTGGTTGTGGACTGACCTCTAAAGTGAAGTGGGAATTTGAAATTATGGAAAGCGAGGATGAAGGCATTATGCGTACCTCATAGAAATCGAGGGCTGCTGGGCCAAATGGCCTCACAAACGATATGTTACGATCTGCAGTGGGTCTTTGGACCTCTATTCTCTTTAATCTGTTTAATAATATAATAAAGACATGTGAATGCCAAGAGTCCTGGAGCTCAGCACTAATAATCTCTATCTATAAGAAAGGTGATTGTGGGAAACCCGCTAACTATCGCCCCATTGCCCTAATGGACATAGAGCAAAATATTTGCTTGAATCATTTTAAAGGACTTGAAATGGGCGGACCAGGCAAACATAATTTCCAAGTTCCAGACCGGTTTCCGGAAGGGACAGTCTACGACATTAAATGGCCTGGTGCTCAGCATGCTAAACACTAAGCAAGATAAAGACTTTCGTCTCTATGGTCTCTGGAGAATAGCTCAGCGGCAATGCGCTTGCCTTGGAAGCAAGACGACATGGAGCAAAACAGGTTCGATCCCCTGGTCCACGCTTAGAAACCGTTGGGTATTAAGCGTGCTATGAATAACCTATCTTATATATCATATCATATGAGGCATGGATAGATCTGTCCAGGGCTTTCAACACCATAAATCGAGGGAAACAATGGTGCAAACTAAAGGAATGGGGATTCCCTGCTGGTCTCTTGGCCATTCTAATTCACATACATAATAAAACTATGATACAGGGAAGACTGGATTTTGAAGGTCACTTGTCTTCAACTTCAACCTCCTGGCTGAAACAGAATCTGCACTGGTTACCTGGCCACCCTCTGATCCCGGGCCCAGGTTCCTCCCCCACCAGTCACACACACCTGCACCGCCTGCCTGGCATCCCCCACACTTGGGGACTGTTTCTGTATCCCTTCAGTCCCACTACCAGCACTTGACACCTGATGTCTGCACTCACCTTTGCACTTGCCACCTGCTGGCTGTTACTTTTACTTATTGTTATCAATCCAACCAAAACTTTCATCATGACCTATAATCATTCAAATAAGAAAAGAACAGGTTGTGTCAAATTGAAGATGGCAAACCAGACCCTACCCGTAGTAAAGGAAATAAAATACTTGGGTTTTATGATTATATCAATTCCCTCAACAACAGCGTTAGAAGTTGAATCAGGGCAAAAGGTAACTCAACGTGTTTGTCAAATGAAACAAATCCTGTGTGCTTATTGCAGATTCACCCTCTTACCTTTAATTAAGTTCTATGAGGGCCAAGATCATTCCCATTCTAATGTACGGAATAGAAATTGACAAATTGGCCCTTTGTCATGGTCATGAAGTCAGGGGCACAGGCATGCAGGGGTCGCATGCACAGGAGACCTGGGTGGACACTGTCTGTGTGCCTTTGGCGCCAGGCTCATGAACAAAAGTAAACGAGAACATCCATTTAACACCAAAAAGCTTTTATTATGGACATAGCACTTCAGATGCATTAACCTTGAACATTCCATCCTTTAAGCAGCCCCAATTGTATTCTTCGGTGCGGCTGCTAATGGATTGCCTACGCACATGCTCACTCTCTAGGAGTGGCAGGGTGTGGCTGGTAAACCGGCCCTAATGGGCGTGCCCACGATCTCAGCTATATAAGCAGCCCCGATCCTCAAGAGAGACGCTTCGCGTTATTCTGCACTTACAAGCAGCAGAACGCTCACTGTTGCCTGAGGTCAGACTTACCTTTGAAGATCCTGCTTCCGGGACATCCTGTTTCCTGCCAGCATACTTACCAACTGGGGGAAGCAGTACTTACTTGTACATCTCTTCGGCGAACCAAATATTCATCTTTACACTTTCCGGAACGCCGAAATCTTCATCTCGGCACCACAGCACGACACGCTCCATCGTCGACAGCAGCACCTGCAAGGAAAAACAGAAGGTTAGACATAGAAAAAACATTTTAAGGTTGTGCTTCGCCATACTTCGCGCTTTTCCTTAAACCATCCCTTACCTGCTGTCGAACATTGCGGTAGCATCCATCTTCCATCCGGCCACGTCTCACGTCTCACAGCTGCATTGAGGCCCCATTTCCATCTAAGGAGAGAAAACAGAAGAGGGACATTATTGCAGGCATAAATAGGAGCAACATATAAAGACATTAAACAGAACAGACAGCATCACAAGAGCTCAAGAAAGACTTACCAATCATAAGGAGAAGCATAGTCGCAGCTGGACTGGACTAATCCTTATCAGGGATCAGTGAAGTAACTAGATCCCATTTGACGCGCCACTGCCAGAAGTAGCAGGACGGAGAGCTTATCTTCCATAATTCACAGGTGAGGTCTATGGGCCGGCGTATGCTCACTGAAACCGTGCTTTGGGGTGAAGGGTTCGAGAGGTACAACAATCACAGATTGGCACACACACATGCTCTTATCTGCAGGCAGGAGCAGTATCACCACGTACCACCGCTCACAGCTTTTCTACTGAGGGAGAGGCCTGAAGGGGGTGATTCAAGTTCAGGGAGGGCTGCAACCGTGCCCCAACACCTCCGCAGAGACCAGGTGAGCGTAACTTTGGAAACAAGTATTTAACTTCCCACGATCACTTTCTATGGCTAAGTTAACGTACGAGCTAAGCCTACAATCCTTTCAATTTTACGCAGAATGGAGAAGGGTCATGTTATACAGATACATCATAACCACTGTTAAAACATTCCCTTTACGAGGACATAGGCGGTCTAATGGTAAGAAATACCAATGTCTGCCTACGTGAATTGAAACATGATTCATTAGACATAATTACGAAATGTCATTCCTCAGAAATAGAACTGACGGATAATCTATTGAAGCTAAAAAATCTGTGGGTCAAATCGACTGGATTACAACTAGGGCGTCATTCATAAACATGAAATGTTTTGAGAAGGTGGCAGTAAATGATAAACACTTAGGCTACTTTTTTACAATACTTAATAAGGTTCCCGAATCCAAGATGGAGGGCAAACTTCTTAAGGTTTCTCCTGAACTTATATACCACAAGAGTCTTATTGAAAATGAGTAATAACGGTACATTGAAGGACAGCGTCTGTAATCTCTGTGACGCAGGTGCCCAACAGAATGTAAAACATCTTTCAATAACATGTGTAGGGCTTAATAAGCAAAGGGTTGACAATTTTTAACGCTTTGTTCATAATGTTGACTGGTTATATTCTGATGAATTCTGGAGATTCTTAGATCTCTGGAGAAAATTGAGCCAATAATTAAGGTCTGATGTTAATTCCCCATTGCTGACCAAGCTGACACACTGCTTCTCTATCTTTTCTCCTATTTTCTTCTTTATCTTATGTTCTTAATTAGGACTAATTGATTGTAAATGTGTATTTTAATTATCATGTATGATGGACTGGACTATTTGAATGTATTAATGTCTTTTTTGTATTGTGAAAAGTCCTATGTTGACTAAACACAACTTTTAAACAATTGCACAAGCCCGGCATCTAGTTGTAGGTGCGCAGAGTATTGCATAGTTTGTTTTCAAAGTTTGAAAAAGGGACATCGACTGGACGTGTTTGTAAAACTATCCCTAGTGTGACGTGTACTGTACAAATGATCCTTCATGCGTCGAGGTCCCTCAGATTGTTTTTTTCCACCACTGTGGTCTGTTGTTTCCAATGTAGAATCCATATCTTTAAAATTTTAAGATTATAACTTTATCTTAAAACGTCTACTGTCCTGTCAATGAACGTAATTTGACGCACGCTTCGAGCTGCATTCATCATAGTCGACTGCGGATTTAAACGGATTCCGCTATGAAGCGACGGCAGGCTCTGGCCTACAGGAGGCATCAGCGTAGGGATAATGGGGCGGGGGACTGATTATCTGCACTTCTTTTAGAAACTGCATCCTTTCACTCCCCTTATACACTTGTTTTGGTCTTGCTGCCGTTTCAGATATACAAAATGGAAAGAACGCCCTCTAAATTCTGTCCATTGTGTAATAGAAAATTCCCTTGGAAAGACAGTTATCGAGTTTGCAATCACTGCCTTCCCCAATATCATCCAGAAGGGCATTGTGGATCGTGCAAACTCTTTAAGCTTAAAATGCTCAAATTGCGGAGCACCAAACGGTGGGTGGCCTACGTTATGATTGCCTAGGCTGACATCCCCTCCCATGCCTTCGAATCAGATAGAGAAGGCCACGGCACCAGCGGCTCCAAGTCCCATGCCGAAGACAGTTTGGAGCAGCTCCTCTTGCGTGTCAGTCCCCAGCCCCGAAAGGCAGGCCTAGTGCGCTGCTATGGGGGAACACTTCTGGGAACAAGGACACACACATACACCACAAACATCATAAACACACAGCCCCAAGCCGACTTTCGACAGGGGTGTCGAAAGAAGGCTGCACAGTAGTAGAAGGTACCACAAAGCTAACCAATTCCATGCACCACAAGTCCTTTGCGCTTCTGCAGGCGCTGATTACTATGAAACCTAAACGGTCAGCGGAACGTGTTTCAGTAATGTAAAAACACGTTGAAAACACATATAGAAGCGTCTCAACAATACTCCAAAGTCACATTAGCTGCCTCTAAAGAGGTTGCTAGCTATTCTAAAGCCACCTCACCCGTATCTCAATGTTTACAAAAGAAGAAGCAATGGGAAGAACCAGAAGTAATAGTGTTCCCATTGGCAGAAACACCTAACACTGAGCCTTGGCCAAGAGAGCGGTTTGAGGACACTATGGATAAGGTGTCTTCCTTTGTGTCATTTATGGACAAATACCCAATTAGGAACAACACCCTGGATATAGAAACTGAATAACCCCCATCTCCAACCCCCAGGGCGTATACGTCTCCGACTCATACATTCATTGACAATACTGAGCCTACACAACAAGACATGTTGCAAGACTCTTAAGGTCCTCAGTACTATCAAGACTTGTAATGATGACCCTAATACGCCTACCAGCGCCTGACGTTTCCTTTATTCAGTCTCCTAATGTTGCACCTGAACCAGGTTATGCTTTCAACATTGGCGATCAGCTCTTATTTAACGATCTTCTTAAAAGAGCTGCTGATCAATTTAAAATCCAGACTCGGGAGACAGTTGAGGAGACTGATTTTGTAGATGACATTCTAAACAAAAGGAAGTCAGTCAGTCAATACCTCTTCTACAGTCAATTCAAACAAGAATTGCCCCATCGTTCGCTTCACCTTTTAAAAGGGGTAAAGGTTGGGGCACAATTGCAGCCTCTAGAGGCTCCACTGCCCCCTCCAACAAATGACGCTCCGGTAGGGGGTCGCCTAACTCATTTCACCCACACGTGGGAGGGGATGACATCATATCGGTGGGTGTTAACAACAGTGGGCAAAGGATATTCTATATTATTCCTACAAATTCCTCGCCACCATCCTCCAAGATCAGGGAGAATGTCTCAGGAGCATCACCTCATTCTACAAGAAGAGATACAAACACTACTACAGAAGGGAGCAATAAAGCAGAGATCACTTCTAGAGGTAAATGAAGGCAGTGGAGTAACTTTGCTGAAAATGTTGGGGGGGACATGACATATGAAGGAAAGGTGCCTAAGCCAAATGAATGGGGACAAAATGGTGTGTCATGAAAGTTTGGGTGTACAAACACTCCTGTCCCTCCCCTACAAATACGCCAATGAATGAAGGTATTTATTCAATATACTTCCTTGTCCCAAAAAGGATCTAACCGTGAGCCCTGTCTTAGACCTGTGTCCTGCAAACACGAATGTCAAGCCACAGAAATTCAGGATGACAATGCTGCAGGTAATGATCCCCTTTAAAACATGGGGATTAAATGGCAACATTAGACAACATATGGCAACATTAGGCATGAAAGATGCATATTTCATATTTCAATGTTGTCTCGCACAGAAAATAACTAAGATTCAAAGTGGAAAAAGCACACTACCAATTCAATGTGTTACTGTCATGCCCGCGCCGCTGGCGCACGCATTGGCAACCATCATGGACTACTTGGTACTCATTTATCCTCCTAATACTCCTTGAACAACTCCTTTTCACGCCTTGGTCTTTTATTTCCATTTGCTCAACTTTGGTTCTTTGTTATTTTATTCAATTAACTACATTTACCATAATGCACCTGGCTGCAGTCCTCAATTCCTGGCTATTCCCATTCATCGTTATTGGGACCACAATCCCCAGAAGCCCTAGCGGCCAGTGCTGCTTCCACCTGCTCAGGACCAGAGAGGGAGGAGGCAGATTGTCTTCAGGTGTGCTGCTACAGGTGCTGTCAATTAGCCTGCCTACGAACAGGGCAGGGCTGTATATAATCGGCTGCCTGCAGGAGCACAGTGTCTTGCATCTTGAGTTCTCCCTGCTCCTGTTTGCCTTGACCCTTTACTTTGGATGCTGTTCCTGCATTATCCTGTTTTGTTCCAGTGCCCTTTCTGGGCTCCCTGCCTTGCAGCCGATCACGTTCCGCTGCCTTCTACCTACAGCCCTTGTCCTCTGGGCTTCCTGCCTTGCAGCCTATTACAGTCCTCTGCAGCCCTCTACTGTCAGCGGCCCTGCTCCTCTGGGCTCACTCTTTGCTGCCCTGCTCCTCTGGGCTCCTTGCCCTGTAGCCTACCTCACTCCGGCTGCCTACAGTGCTAGTCCTCTGCAGCCCGCCTTGCAGCCTGCCTCACTCCGGCTGCCTACAATCCTTGTCCTCTGGGCTCCCTGCCCTGCAGCCTACCTCACTCCAGCTGCCTAAAGTCCTAGTCCTCTGCAGCCCGCCTTGCAGCCTGCTCACTCCGGCTGCCTACAATCCTTGTCCTCTGTGCTCCCTGCCCTGCAGCCTGCCTCACTCCGGCTGCCTACCGTCCTTGTCCTCTGGGCTCCCTGCTCTGCAGCCTGCTTCACTCCGGCTGCCTACAGTCCTAGTCCTCTGCTGCCCGCCTTGCAGCCTGCCTCACTCCGGCTGCCTACAATCCTTGTCCTCTGGGCTCCCTGCCCTGCAGCCTGCCTCACTCCGGCTGCCTACCGTCCTTGTCCTCTGGGCTCCCGGCCCTGCAGCCTGCACCTCTTTGCTGCCTACAGCCCTGCTCCTCTGGGCTCCTTACCTCGCGGCCCTATTCTTTTGGGCTCTCTGTCTGTCGCCTACTACTAATCTCTCCCTGCCTTTCAGCCTACTACAGTCCTCCGCAGTCCACTACAGTTTGCCTGCACCTAGTGCCACTCTTGACTGCAGACCTGCTTCCTACTTTGCAGCCTTCTGTTTTCCTGATTGCTGCTCCTTGCTCTCTTCCTTGAGTCCTCTGTACTCCACCTTAGGTTATCTATTTCAGTCTAACTGCCTTTCCTTCATTTCCTTCTGCTAGATTGCTCATTGACTTCCTTTTCGCTGGATATTTCTGTTCTTGTCTTCTCATGTGTCTTATGTAATCCCTTTGTACAGAGCTTGCCTGTTGGTTTCCGGCAGGCAACCTCTGCCCCTTCCCTTGTCGCGTTTTCAGTGTTAGACACCCACTGCTGTTGTTCCCAGCCATGAGCATACAGCGTGTGCCTCTGTTATAGCAATCTGTGCAGAAGGCTGGAGTTTCCTAAGGTTCGTGGAACACTCTTTCCCATTTCAGCATACACCCCAAGAGGGAATCCAGTTTGTTTGTACCTTTGTATCTTTTGCCCCTTTTGGCTCACAGCTACAGTTTCCTACTCTTCTTTCTTGTTGAACTTCCTGCTGTGTGTGCTTATCTGCTACCTTACCTCAGCACAGCCACCCAAACCCTACTGGGGTGCCCTGTGCCACTCTTGACACAGTGCCATTCTTGACAGTTACCCTTCGGCATAACGTCAGCAGCAAGAATATTTAGCAAAGTACTGTCAGTGGTGGCAGTACACTTACGCCGCCAGTCCATTCCAGTGTATTCTTACCCAGATGATTGGCTAATAACGGGAGACACTCCTGAAATATATCTAGAAAATATTCAACAAACAGTCACTCGACTTTTTCAATCAGGCTTTTCAATCAACGAGAAACAAATCCAGTCTTGTGCCCAGGCAGGTAAAACAATTCTTATTCTAACACAAGATGCCCCAGTCTTCCCCTCTGATGAGAGGGTCCAAAACATGCTGTTTCAAATCCCATAGTATGTAGCCGGTCATCGGGTAACCATGCGTAATGCCATGCGCCTTGTACTACACAACCGTCCTATGCAAGAGTGGTTGGTGAAAAAATGGTCGCAAGCAAGCGCTTTATGGGACGATCTAGTGGTGGTTTTGCATGCCCTTGTTCTGTCACTACAGTAGTGTACAAAGGAAAACCTTTTGAAAGGCAAGCCTTTCATCACCCCTGCAGGCGGGGCCACTATTACAGCACATGCATCGCTGTAAGTGTTGGGAGCACATTTTCTCCATCAAACAGTGTGTGGACACAAGCTGTGGCAAACAAACACATCAACCTTTTAGAAATGTTGACGATCTTCAAAGCTCTTCAAGCTTCCAAATAACAGCTACTATGGAAAACAGTCCTCATACTGACTGGCAGCACCAGAGCCATGTTCTACATAAACAGGGAGGGACACACACACTCTCCAGGGCTGTTGAAAGTAGCCCAGAACATATTTCTCCTATCACATTACGTTCCAGGGGAACACAATTCTCTGGCAGAGGTGCTAAGCAGAGGCATAGAACTATCATCAGAACACGAATGGCAATTGTATGCAGACGTCCTTCACAACATCTTCTCAAACTGGGATTTCCCAGGCATACATCTTTGTGACCAAAGAGAACGCACAAGGCCAAGACTACGCATCTATATATGCCCAGACAGGATCCAGGGGAAACCCAGTATGGTTGTACTGGTCAGGGAAATTTGCATATGCTTCCCCCCCCCAACCTCCCAACTCCTCTTCGCAACAGGATAGGTCCACAAGCTACACCAGGAACTAGTCAGCATGATCCTAATAGCTCCTATATTGGCACGTCAAACATTGTTTTCACACCTGTTGAAAATGACTCTCCATCCTCCAAAGAAACTACTGTGCCCTTTCAACATGTCACAGAATCAGGTGACAACTCTACATCCATGCCCTCAAACACTGAACTTGGCAGTCAGGCTCCTAAAGTCATAAGATGTGGTCATTGTGATGCTGGAAATGCCTTTTGGAGGGACAGGGCCTCCTTGTCCTATCCCTCCTCTGTATGTGTTTTCTCTATGTTTTCTGCCTCTGAGGTCCAGCTGGACCTCTGGCAGTGCAGCTCTTCATCTTTCCTTTCTGTGAACAACACCCATAGGATACCTTTATGGTACCCATGGATAGGGTACACCTTTGTACCCCTTATGTGCGTTTTTGGACACCTGTGTGTTGCCCACAGAGCAGGGTATGGGCTGGTGGCCGCTACATGCTGACTTTGCAGTGGCTCCAAGTGTCCTCCATTTTCGGAACACCCATGCCCTGTCATAGGAATCAATGGATTCCTGGACAAAGGCAAGATGGCGACTGTAGCTTCTTGGTTTCTATTGCCTTTACCCCTTGTTTCCCAAAGTCCTGGGAAGCCCTGACTCTGTCCCTTTCTCCTTTGCTGGCTTTTGGGTGGAAATACCATACATGGCCTTGGGGCTGCCTCTTGCCAGACTGGCTGGAGCCTTCCCAGGGGCTGTGTGTTGTGGGTACACCCTTAGGGTGGGATCTGTATGAATGGAGTATGAAGTCAACTCACATTCTGTATTGTGTGTGTCTGGTTTTGGTTGTGTGACACAATGTCTGGGCCAGCCCTGACTGAAACTGGAGTGAATGCAGTGTGGTGTTCTGAAAGGCTTCGTGCTTACTCCAATCCACATTGTTTAATGGGTGTCTGGTTGGGCGAATGGCATGAATGCCTGTGAGCCTGATTGCTTGCCTGCTTGCATGAATGCACTTGTATATGATTGGCTGACTGAGACTGTCTCAGCCTGGTGATCACAGTTCAAGGGTGTTTATTAAACTGTAAGTGCAGGATGGAAATACGACTAACCTAAATCTAAGATGGGAGTGAGCGTCGACCATCAAATGAAAAATAAAGCAGTCCTTGTGGCGTCTTGTCAAAGTAAAAAGCCTATGCTAAAAAAAATATTGACAATTCCTTACAAATAATTACAGAAAACAGTGTGGGATAGGGTATTCAAATAAGGGAAACAGTGTTCGAATAATAAGTCAGGATGTGATTGCCTTGAGCTCTCCCTTCCCCACGTTTTTACCACAGTGCAAGGTGGGACTTTGGAGCACAGCACACGCTCGACCCTTCCCAGCACGAGTTAACAGTTACGTATCAGCTATCAGGTTCTTCGATGGTTAAGTCTCTTGTCAATCGAAGTCTCTTGTCTTCGAGGCCTGATGCTCTCAACAAACGAACACAAAAGTTATGTTCTATGAATACTTTGGGTGATGACTTCACCTGTGGGTCCCCCTTTTGTGGCGCAGACCCCTCCAATATTGTGTTCAACAAATTTGCAAGACAGTTTCTTTCTCAGTGAACTCTGGCTGATAGTTTTCCACCCCCGGATCTCCCTCGGTCGGGCTCGGATCCCAAATGACAAGGAGGACACTTCCCTTCCCCTTGTCTCGCAATAATTCTTGCTTTCACTAATCTTAATTTCTTTTTAAACAGCTTTTCAGGCTTTGCTCCTCGTTGTCGGCTTCCCTCTGGCGGGTTCACTCTCACCGACTTTTGTAACAGATTATTCACTGTAGACACCCCTTGGTCAGGTTCACTTCATTTCATACGCTGTTCTGGATTGTCGGCTTCCCTCTGCCGGGTTTACTCTTGCCAACCTTGACCAACAATTCCTTACGGGACTTTTAGACTTCGCCCCTTTTCATTAGCATCTCTCTACCAGGTTCACTCTTGCTAATCTTCATGAAACACAGTTCATGTACTAACTTTCCCCATGCAGGATTGACTTCCCATAGCTTTCATAATTCTCTGTCGGTCAAGGACTGTCGACGGTACAGAGGATTTTACAAGACCCCTGTATGACCACTTTGACCATTCTTCGCCTCTTCCCAAGGCCTTCTGGTTACGGTAGTCTTTACTGTTGGGTAATCAACCAGAGTTTCCTGCATGAGCACCCACGTGGTGCCGGACTCCTCTGTATCTGGTTTTCCCCCTTCTTTGTTAATAGTATCCTTTTGCTTTGCAAAGTTCAACTTAGCCTTTGGCTACTTTTCATTCAACATAGTTGGGTTTCTTATCGACACTCCCCTCGACTCACCGGCTGTGATGAACTGCTTGGCCTTTTGGTGTCAAGGTTGATTTAAGAGTTACATGTGGTAGATGTGAGGCATGCATGGTATCAAGAGAGACACAAAGGATAACAGTTTGAACACTTTTCTTATTAAAATTATTAGGGTTGCTGGAATGCCTAACTTGATCTAATTCTAATGTGGTTTTTCCCTCAACTGATCCTGTTAACCCAGGCTCACATACTGCATCTCCGCTTGACCCTACTCCATCGGTGCTCATTCCTAAAATCTATCCTTCTCTTGTTGCTTATCTAACTTCTCTATTTAACATTTGTTTTTTAACTTCTGTTTTTCCTGCCTCTTAAGAATGCCTCTATTCTTCCTATCCTAAAAAAACCTTTTTCTTATCCTTCCCTCGCTTCTGACTTTTGTTCTATTTCTTTTACCATATCACTCTAAATTACTTGAATGTCTTCTCTATTCTCAAGTTTCTACTCTTGTTTCTGATATTTCTATTCTACCTTGTTTTCAGTTGGGGTTACGGCCTCTTCATTCCACTGAAACTGCTCTTCTTTTCATTTCTAATTCTTTATTGTCAACACATTTTTGTAAACATTCATCTTTACTTATTTTGTAAGACTTGTGTGACTTTTGACACTGTTGATCTCTCTCTTGCTTTCTGTTCTTTCTTGGTTCTGGTCCTACTTATCACGAAGGACATTCTCAGTCTCCTGGGCTCGATCACCTCACTGAGGAGGCCCAACAAGGCCGAAACATGTCTGGGGTTGCTTGTGTTTCCGTGCAGAGGGGACCTGGCCTAGCAGTTCGGGCTGGGCTGCTACCATTGGTGGCAGTACCTGACTGATTTGCATATGGCTGGACCCCTTTTGCAATGGCACAGACGGGCTAAAACACTGTGGTGTGGAAGGTTGCCCAGAGCAATGCCAGTGGTTCAGATTAATTCAAAACCTTCCAACCATCAGTTTTGTGGTTATAGATAGTCTTCTCTGACCTCTCCGAGACATATGTCCCCTTTTCTGCTGATTGAAGAATACTGAAAGGAACAACCCCTCCAACCTGGAGAGGCCGAATGGCTCTGTTGTGGTTGGTGAAGTGCTGCTCCCAGTGACTTAGCAGTTGCTTTGGAAGCCTGCATCAGCTCCAAACTCTCATCTGCTTTTGTGCAAAAGAGTTGAGAACCATCAAACAGCATGTCTAATAGCCGTGCCTGAACATCAGGGGCAAACCCTGACATGCACAGCCATGCTATTCTGCTGGCAACAGTGCCCGCTGCCATTGGGCAGCTCACACAACTGAGAAATCTAATCCTGATTGCAGCGATTGACACATTGTGTCCTTGCCATCCTGGACGATGTTGAGAAATTATTCTCCTTCGGGAACATGCTGTGCAGCCTGAGCAACCACATCCCACAAAGTATGTGAAAATGTAGCCAGCGCACACGTAGCTTTATTGGGCTTCAGGGCCGTGCTTCGTGCAGAAAACCCCCTCTTTGCTAGGGCATCAATTTTCTTATCACTATCGGGAGGGATCGTTGGGTAGGCCATCGCCTTAGAGGTAGACATGGCTGCCTGCCCCACCAGACTCTCCATAGAAGGAAGTCTAGAAAGAAACTCTGGGTCAATTGAAGAAGGCCTGTACTTTCTCGTCAGGTCTTTATTAACTGCTGGTATTGTGTCTTGCTTTTTCCAATGTCCTGTTCTTTAAAGCAGCATGAAATGGCAAAACAGGATCCTTGGAAGGACCTTTATATAGGATGTCTGCCAGATCATCCTTTTCAATCTCCATAACGGGACGACCCCAGGCCAGGTACTCCGTCTCCTTACCCATGACAGACCGGTAGGAGGCATCGGCATAACCAGCTGAATCTGGGCAGGCAAACTCCACTTCCGGTCAAGTGTCCACTTGCAGCCTTTAAGCAGTCAACTAGGTTAAGCTTCTGAGATTATTTAATCCACTCTGTTTAGGGGATTTACATGATGTATGTTTACGGGAAGATTTCAGAGAAAGTACTGGTTTTCTCTTGGGTTTTATAACCTGAACACAATGTAGAATCATAACTACTAGAAGCCGTAGGATCAACTCCCTGACCCTTACCTGCTGCATGTACAGAATTGCCTGTGTAACCTTTTTTAGGTTAATGGAGAAACCTACACTGAAGATTGACTATCGTCGCCAGGTGCCGCAGACCCCTCTCCTGATGCCGGCTTCCTTGGCTTCTCGCCCAGGCCCGGGCTCAAAGGCAGTCGTGAGAAGCGCAGGCTTTGGTCTTTATTCTCTTCATGAGCAGAAGGAACATTGTTTCCCTCTCCCTCTAAAGCCTTCTTTAAATGCTTGCCAATCTACCAGAGTGAAAGACACAGTGGGCAATGTGGGCTTCTTAACACTCCCACTCCTCATGAGCTGGAATGATCGTCCGAAGGAGAGAGCTTGGCACGGGTGTATTTTTTGGGATATACTTAGTGGAGGCCATCATTATTCTGGGGATCTGCTTCATAACTGCCTCGAGGGCCACATTACGACAGGATCTGCATTCTTCTGTGTTGTGATCTTTCCCACGAGTGACCAGGCAAGGAGTGCAGATCCATCGAGTGACAAGGCAAGGAGTGCAGATCCATCACCAGCATCGAACATGACCGTATTTAAAGGCTTTAAGGCCGATTTTGGTGGATACAGAAATGATCTCAAAGGTTACTGAGCACTGACGAAGGGAAAAGATACAGAGAGAAAATGGCACTGATGGCCCAACCAAATATACAGACACTTCAACACCTGGAAAGAGATAGTGCGGATGAGAGGCCGGCGCTGATGTCAGTACACCACCTGGTGACTAAGAACATTTCGGGAGCCAACTGCATCAGAATAATGATCTCTCAAAGGAGGATACATCTGTGGGAGGCATTTGTCCATTAGAATCAACATCAATTTGTTAAGAAATGGATAAGCGTGACATTTTCAGGAATGTGGGCCCTGCTACTTAATCTCTCTTTGGATTTAGTCATTTCTATTCTCTGTCTAAAGCCACAGAGGTTGCCTGGAGCTATAGTCCTTCCAGAAGATCTGAGTGCTCCGGTATCGCTAGTCCCTCTCTTGAGAAGAGTCCACAGGGCCCTCAGTATTGCCTTCAGGTCGGATCCAGCATGTTGTGGGGACCACCCCCTTGCACTATCAGAGAGGAGGGCTCAGGAGCTCCCTGTAAAGGGGGTAGGGGAACCAGAGTGTGGGCACTGCCTCCCAACACCTGTAAAACCCAACCCCCCTGTGTTGGAAGGTTTACCTACCTTGGTTCGTTTGCATGATGCACCCTGTATTCTGACACTCTTCCAGACTGACACACGTGCTACCCATCTCTCGTCTCGTACCAGCTCAGTCACTCAGGTGCGTTGCTAGGAAGCAACAGAATCAATCAGTGCCTGAGCTCAGGTGGAAACCCTTACTAGTCTTTAGCCAAAGCTCTGCACTGACTCTTATTTTCAGAACAGACCCCCACCAGAATGAGGAGCAATGGAAACGTGCAGATATCAGTCAGGAATAGTAGGGGGGCGTGTCTTGAGCCCATGGAGTAAGGCAGCTTTTTTAGAGAGCTCCCGTCGAGATCCTGTTCTAGATCCTGACAGGGAGCGGTTTGACTTGGAAATACGCTGATATAAGCAAACCTCCAGGCGTGGGAAGTGGTCCTGCAGCCCTTGAGAGGGATACCGACAAAGATCGGAGAGTCCTAAGCCTAGAAACGTAGGTGGCAAGTAAGGGGCCTGCGACCACGAGACGCAGTGTATTGGGGCCTGCGACCACGAGACGCAGTGTATTGGGGCCTGCGACCACGAGACGCAGTGTATTGGGGCCTGCGACCACGAGACGCAGTGTATTGGGGCCTGCGACCACGAGACGCAGTGTATTGGGCCTGCGACCACGAGACGCAGTGTACTGGGGCCTGGGACCACGAGACGCAGTGTATTGGGGCCTGCGACCACGAGATGCAGTGTATTGGGGCCTGCGACCACGAGACGCAGTGTATTGGGGCCTGCGACCACGAGACGCAGTGTATTGGGGCCTGCGACCACGAGACGCAGTGTATTGGGGCCTGCGACCACGAGACGCAGTGTACTGGTACCTGCGACCACGAGACGCAGTGAATTGGGGCCTGCGACCACGAGACGCAGTGTATTGGCGCCTGCGACCACGAGACGCAGTGTATTGGCGCCTGCGACCACGAGACGCAGTGTATTGGGGCCTGCGACCACGAGACGCAGTGTACTGGGGCCTGGGACCACGAGACGCAGTGTATTGGGGCCTCGGCGGAAAGCATCTCCCCGGACAGGTGGGAATAGTGGCGGTGTGCAGCGGTGTGTGTCTGTGGCTGGGGGCAGCGGTGTGTGTCTGTGAGTGAGGGGTGCAGCGGAGGTTTGGCACTGCAATGAGCCAAGAACAGAAAGTGGATGGGCTGGTTCTGCAGAGGAGCGGAAGGGACCCCGACCGTGCCAGGAAGGACACGCTGTGAGGCTACTGTGTGGAGTTACGAGAGCAGCTGTGCGTCAGAGCCACAATCAGCACGGACCAATGTGGGCAGAGCAAGAGGATTTATGAAGCGCCCGATACCAGGGCACACATGGAGTGGCACTGCACAATTCCAAAGGTATGCGGCAATGACTCCGCTGCAACAACATACATGCCAACATTCTGTGACCAAAAATCTGTAGGAATCTTAAAGGTTCAGAAATAGTAAGTAGCATAATGATGACACCCCCCCACACCCTCCGTGAAGCTATGTTCTGTACATCCTATGATGATTTCCTCTCAGGTGGAGCAATGCAGAATTGCTGTGCTCTCTATTATTTTTCCTTCTGTAGACATGGGCCATACAGATGTCGCCACCTAGTGTGATGGTGTCAAACAGACACCACAATGATGATGTGGCCACCGAATTTTACATGCAGCTTGCGTTCCTGCATGCACTCACAGACACATAGAGGCCTATTTAATAAACTTAAGCTGTGCAGCGGTCCACTTTCAGTCTGTACTGCGCTTGCATAGAGAGCCCAAAATGCCTGGTATTTTATAAAGGGCAAGACCTCATGGAAAGTGCAAAGCGCAACACAGACCGTAACATTTTTATTTTAATGAGCTGCACTTCAGGGACGGGCAATACGGGTGCAAGGATGCAATTGGCTGAGGCTGGATGGAGTGTAAGAGCTGATTGACAGCTAACGCATGCCAGACATTTTCCGTTTAAAGTGCAATTAAGATCTGCACAGGGGTATATCAATGATTTTTCAGAAAATTGTCACTTTGTGAGTAAATGTTTTACCTTTCCCAGTGCAGTCAGCAGCAGCACCTTTCCCTTTTGTTTTTGACACACAGGGGACAGTGTTCTTTAAAATGGTAAACATGCTTGGTGTGTTTTGCAGTGTGCCTTTGTTTTTTGCGCCTTCCTAACTGTGGCTTATACGCACGTCGCTGTTATTTGATTTTTAAACCACAAGGCTCTTTGTGGTGTGCTTCCCTAATAATAATTAAAATAGAAATCAAATGACTGACTCTGGTAATTAGGGCAACGTTATTGAATGACATTTCCACAGCAACATTTTCAGCCCAGAGGCCTGGAAGGCATACTTGCCAACTCTACTGATTTAGGCAGTAGGCCACTGCTTTTTAAGCAGTCCCACCGCCTACAGATTTGGGTGACAGATCCTACTGCTTTTTACAGTGTCAGGTAATTTGTGTGACTCTAAGGAAATTAATCTGTCTGTGCAGTGGGCTGGTAAGTGATACATTTGAGTGATGGACTCGGATCCATCCACTGACCCGACAGCTACATGACTGTCTCCTGCACTCTTGCTGAGACAGACCTTAGGTGAACCACCCCTAAAGGCAAGTGACCGAGGTGGGTATCAGTCTCTATGTTGTTCAGTGTTCAATCTGCATTGCAGAAATAAATATACACTGCCCGGGCTGCTGCTACCAGCTCTGTGTGATTATTTTCTGTGAAGTTAGGTAACTGAATTTCCTGTCAACTTACCATTCACAATTATCCATTTTAAACATTTGAGCGTCTTTCCATGTTGTGCTGTTGGATGAGTTGTGCATTTTAGAATGCTTCAGCGGTACCAACAATGTATGTTTTGTAATGTCCTGTGATGTCATTGTTATGCTCTGGTTTATGTTGGCAAGAATTCGTATTTACATTATTTTACTCATTCTGTGCTTGTACTGCGCCACATGAATGCAGGACACCCCAGAGTGCATTCGTAAGAGCAAAATGTGCAAGTCTCCTATGGCTCTGTTGAATATCGGCTTATAACGTAAAATACAGGCCGAACATAATTGTTTCTGCGATCATTTTGACTTGTTTTTGTCCTTGTGTACTACATGAAGAGCTAGCAAACCATTTCCTTTCAAAGCGAGCTCAAATGTGCCGTTCAGTATGTGTATGCATTCTCTTTCGTGGGTGTTATAGTGCATGCTGAAATAACGACTTAAATCACTTGGCAAAGCTGGGTGTGCAGATAAAGGGTTAGATGATTTTCTGACTTTTTCTTACCAAATTGCTTTTAGTCAAATATGTTTACCAGAACAACAGGCCAGGGGTGTTATCGGAACAGAGGGACCTTCTCCCTTTACCCCTCCCCCCACACAGTGCTTCTCAAATACGTTACCCAAACCACCCACCTATACATTTGCATTAAAACAGTGGTAAAATGCAGCTAAAAAGAAATTTGGCTTAATGCAATTAAGGCAAAAACATTCAAATCGACTTTCCTGCTCACAGATAATCAAAAGGCTGACAATTAAGAGCCTGTTTATCCCCAGTAAGACGGCAGCTGCGTTTAAGTCCAGAAAAGTTGTGTTTTTTTTATTTTTATTAAATGGCACCTGGGAGAAAATGACATTCCGGCGCCCAGAAGTGCGTGCCTTTTAGCGCTATGTACAGCAGGTCGCTGACACACAAGAACAAGTTTAAAAGTGTACTTACCTGATTGGAGACTCAATTTAGCTGAGGCACCAGTACCACTGCCCAAAGGTTCACAGCACTTCACGCTGACGCTGGCAGGCTGAGGCAGACGCTCGGTGCGCAGGGCAGAGCTGGAGTCACGTGACGGGCCATCTCAGATTTTGATTGATGACAGAGGTGTGCGCCTGGCCAGGCGCACGCCTCTGTCATCAATCAAAATCTGAGATGGGCAGTCACGCCCCCAGTGCTCTGGGGCCTCAGGCACAGGCCTGAGAATCCGTAGTGCGGCCACGAAAGTCGGTAGGCGGTAGGACTGCTTAAAAAGCGGTATCCTACCGCCTAAATCGGTAGGGTTGGCAAGTATGCAACAATTGTGCACACATGGGAAGTGAGGGCTGGTGCCTCTAGAACTTGGGTGAGAACGCAACTAATTAGCTGTAGCGGGGGCGCACAACAAGTGCCCTGGAAACAAAGACAATCTGGCCTGGGCAGCTCGTCACGAGTTGTGAACCCCGCCAAACTCAGCAACTGAAAGAGGTTAGAGAGAGGAAACTGCACATCGGAAAGCAGTGCTGAGTGACGGAGTAAAGCGGGGTGAGCCTGAGGGTTAATCTTGCAGGATTGGTTCGAGTCACACTGACAGAGGCTTAACTGCATGTCCTGCAGCACAGGCAGAAGCGGCCCACATAAGCAGCAAGGGCTTCTCCCTCCAACCCCCCAATTGACAGGGTACCGGGCCAGACTAAGAGGCAGGCTCATGCATATCAAAGACAGCAGGGGCCCAAGTGAGGCACGGACCTGGTGACTGCCCACTGGATACGACTGCGCTGGTGGCGCTGTAGAGTTACACGGTACTGGCAACGGTGCGCAGCAAGCGGAAACCACTGATTGTTTGCACCACTTCCTCAGCTCTGAGGAGAGGGGTGCAAAGTTGGCACTGCTGCATTGGAGTTGGAATCTCAGCGAGTAACTGAGGCTGTATAAACCTGCAGTGGCTAACAGACGGATCGAAAGGCAACAATGCAGCCTTGAGCACCGGTTTGAAGCAAGGTTGTTGAACATCCCAACTGCACCAGGCGGGGCTACACAAGTGAGGCAGATTGGCGGCTGCCCTTGGTCCAGGATCACTGAGCACCACAAAACCCTGACCATCTGGGCTCTAGTCCTGGGTGCCAAGAAGTGTTGTAGGCGGATTCAGTTGGTGGTGACTCCTGCAGTGGAAATCGGGTGCAGTGCTGCAGACTCTGGCTGGAATCAACTTCATACTGTGTGATAATGTCGCCCACCAAGGGTAAGAATAAAACAACCATTATGGACTCGTTTAACGGAGCCAATAGGCGAAGTGGCTCGTCACAGAACTGCGGTGCCGCACAGCAGGAAGAGGAGACGGTGGATCCCAGCTGGAAGGAAGGTTTCGTACGAGCGGTGATTGCAGCACTGAGATCCTACTTGGAAACTAAAATTGAGAAGTAAAATTAGATGTGCAGCTACTGCATCAAGATGTCCGCAACTTAGCGGAGAGAGTGACAACAGCTGAATCGAGTCTGAAGGAAACCCAGGAAACTACGAAAGATCTTGAAACCAGGGTGAAGGAGTTGGAGAGGAGAAACACTGTACTGCAAATGCGGACTAAGGATGCAGAGAGAAAGGGCCCAACGGAGTAACATACGTATGTTGGGAATTCATGAAGGAATGGAGGGCTCGAACCCCACTAGATACGTGGAGAACTTACTGCTACGGGAAATTAATGTGGGCAACTTGTCGCAGGGATTTGTTGTGGAGAGGGCTCTCAGGTCCCTACAGAAACACCCCTCCGACCCCCTGGCGTCCCACCCTCGCCCAATGATCGCATAAATCTTGAATTTCCAAGACAGAGAAATAATTTTGAAGTTTTCCAGGGACGGGGGTGAGATTCAACGCGCCAATTCGATAATACTATTTATCCGGACTATATGGCCAATGTACAAAGAGCTAGGAATTCATTTGTGCCGATCAAGGCCAGACTTCGACACCTCAACATTAAGTTCATGCTCATGGATCCGGCACGATTTAAGATTATTCACAAGAGCAGAGTGCAATTCCCGGACAACCTAGCTGCGGCTACTATGTGGTTGGAGCACAACAACCTGGGAGAAGGAGAGGAGCCTATCACATGAGGAATTGCCCGACGGAGTGGGGGAGGGTGCAGGACCCACAAGCTTGGGTAGCCACGTGAGGGACTGCTACTGTTACGAATGCCCTATGGGTTTGTGTAAGGTGTAAATGTTATCAAACTGCTTGCTCAATTACGACGGGGGCAATGTTTGACTGCTTCCCTTGGGTTCAGGGACCTAACCCGCGCAAAGGCTGGTATCAGCCTGCTGCTAGCATCTATTATTATGCTGCACCGATTGGCCTGGATATGTTTTGGAGGTGTGGTTGCGCCTGAGTGCTGCCTACAAAATGCAGTCGCTGGGCGAATGTTTATAGTTTTGTTGGTTGTACTGTTATTTCTTGGTCCTCACACAGATGGTCGCACACAAGTAAATACAAATGGGGCAGTAGGGTTGGGGGAGATGTGAAAGCGTGGAGAAAGGAACTTGATAATGTTCTGAATGTGACAGCTGGAAGGAGGTGTAAGGGTAGTGTGGGACACACGATCCAAACTAACATATGACATTAAGGTTTTGACGTGGAATGTGAGGGGACTAGGCACATATCTGTGTAGGAATAGAGTAAAATCCTTCTTAGACAGGAAGGTGTCCATCGCATTGCTACAGGAGACCCACCTAGCGGCTGAGGATCTTGCAAAGGTTAAGGAAAGATGGGGCGGGCAAGGCTATGGGGTGGCATACTCTAAATATGCTAGAGGGGTGTACACATGGTTTCATCCCAATGTCCTGTTCCGTTTGATAGGCATGGAGACAGACAAAGATGGGAGATTCTTAATACTGAGGGGTCACATAGACCAAAGTGGAGTGTGCAGTGTTAACTCCTACCGCCTAATCACAGTATCCCAGCGCACGTTAACATGATTAGTGCTAAAATCACGCAACAGAGAACGTTTCATCATATGGGGCAGGGATTTTAATTGTGTCGGAGATCCGCTACTAGACCGATCAACCCCACCCAGAGGCGTAGGGGGACCTGTACCCCTAGCACTAAAAACGGTATTAATGAACCTAGACCTAATCGATTTGTGGAGAGAGACTCACCCCAAGGATAGATACTATTCCTACTACTCTTTGCCCCATGATCTTTACACCAGAATAGATTACTTCTTTGTGAGCCGGGCCCAAAGGTTGCAAATGGGTGCAGCCCAATACTTGGGCAGATCACTATCTGATCACTCCCCATTGATAATGGAATGGACTATGAGAGGACCACGGCCCCCTATGCCAATGTGGCGTAAACCCACGGATGCCTTAACAGATCAAATTTTTAGAGACGAGCTGAAAGTGAAATTAGAGGAGTTCCTGGAACACAAGTGGGCACCGTGAGGGAATGGGGAGTTGTCTGGGAGACACTGAAGGTGGTTGTGAGGGGCGAGGTCATGACTACCGTGGGAGGTATTCGGAAAACCCTGAGGGTGGATTTAGAGCAGCTGGAGGAGGAATTCCGACAGTTAGAGGCGCGGGTACATGGCAGCAAGCCAGAGAAGCAGCGCTGGCAGATACTAGCTGACGCTGCTGTGAGGCGTGGGACAGGCTAGTGAAATTTGACCATACCGTTAAGAGCACCAGGGCCCATGCAGAAGGGGACAGACCCAGTAGACTCCTATCGTGGCTATGCAAAAGGGAATACCTTAAACAGCTAGCAACAGAACTGAGGGGCGGGGATAGTAATCTGTGTAGAACGCAGCTGGGTATCAACAATGTGTTTGCCAACTTTTACTCTGAGTTGTACAAACATGAGAGTTTGGTTCCTCAGGAGGAGATTCCCTAGGCTGGGTGAGGCGCAACAGGAGGCATTAGATATGGAAATCAATGTGGACGAAGTAACTGAGGCTATCCGCTCTCTCGCTGGCCACTAGCAAAACCCCTAGCAGCAACAGCTAACCCCCAGATTTCTATAAAACATATGCACAGGTGATGGCCCCAGTGTTGCACAAAGTATTTGAGGAGGCCTACGCAAAGGGTGAGCTCCCGAGAAGTATGAGGGAGACGCTGGTGATCCCTAACCCCATGCCTGGGAAGCCCCCCATTTCCTGCAGACTGTTAGCCATGCTTAACTATGATATAAAATCCTGACAATGATACCAGCAGGGCAAATTAGCAACTGGGGGGGGGGGCTCAAGAGCTTTTGCACCTCCATACAACCCATCCACAAGCTCTAATGTGCCCATAGCATTGGTGTACCCAGGGGGTCTACAAGTAGACATAGACATCGAGTTAAGAGCATTGCAGGAAAGGTTGGCCAGGTTACAAGAACCTGAAGAAGTATCACCAGAAATAAGGGTACCGGTACAGAAAACAGGGGATTGGAAGTCAGGAGATTTTTTGTTTAGGTTTAACCCTGGGGCAATAAGGAAAGTTTATGTTGAAAAAATTGATTGGGCAGAAGGTATGGACTATGTTAAGGATTTCAATCAGGCGATACACTCTGCTGCCGGCCTAGTGTACAGCGCAATGGAAAAACTTATTTGATATATGGATTCAATTATTTGAAAGATGTACCACTCGTATTACACCCCTTATTTAAGAATACCCTGGGTTATGCTGGACCAGAAATCAGGCTGGTTTGTAAAAGGTATTATGTATTTAATTAGTTAAGATCAAAATCACAATATATATTTTAATAGGTAAACAACAATCACCAATGGGTTGACAGAACACTGAATAATATCTTTATTACACTTGGAACAGGTAATAAGCAAAACAAATGCAGCACAGAAAATAATACTTTTGTGTTGGTATAGCTCAGATAGCGCTGCGTTTAGCAGTTCCCCCTGCAACACTCCTCAATCCGCCAATAGGCAATGCAAAGAGATAGGAGGAGAGAGCAGGTATTCAGGAATGTACAGGTCAAACAGTGTCTCACTTCCCCCTTCCCCCTTTACAGAAAGAGAAAAACGAAGTGGGGCTTTCAACTGTCAGGATGACTTTTAAAATCTTTAGAATAAACTGGGCAAAAACACCAAATATGGTCTAAAATACTTAAATTGCTCTAAATACTTATGGGAGCCGCTTTGAATAGTTGCACACAAGCAATGATTTAATGCAAAGAAAACATTTGACATCTTAAAATTCAAGTTGGAAGCAGTTTGAATCTATTTTACACGTGTAAATATTTCTCCAAATGAACATTTGCGGCAAACATTTCTGTGTGCGATATTCTGTACTGAGTGACAATATATGGATAGGTACAGATGTTAGCTACAAGTAGGAGGTGAAATTTTGTTTCTATCACAAAACCGGAGGGAGTTACAGAGGTTTTAGTGAAGGTCATTTTTGTAAAATAGGCACGAGAATTGAAAACAGAAATACACTTTTAAAAATGACAAATGGGTTTGCTTACACTATATTAAAGACTACCAAAAAGTAAAATGTCACACAGGAAGGTCATTTACGGCCGATCATAACAGTTCAGGTGTGATACTCTGCTTTCTATTTGGTTTGGGAATTACTTTCTTAATTAATCAATAGGAAGTTAGAGTTTAGGAACACATGTGAGAGACGAGTCCGTGCAAAGATAGTTCTGACAATACTGGTTCTAAATGAAAGATAGGATGGGTATAAGGTAGGGACAAGACTATGCAAAGTACATACGCTATATGACACAGTTCTTCCTATTTATACTCACTGGATACGTTTTTTTAAATGGGACCTTCAGGATTCTGGACCGTCAGGATTCTGGACCTATCGGGGACTGACGGCTGGGCACCTCGAACTGGACAAGGTCAGCAAGGCGCTCTGGTCACAGCACGGCACAGGACTGGGCGGGATCTGCCCTTCTTGGATCTGAGGATCTTTCAATTCAGCAGGCAAGCAGTGACAGCACAGCCCGGCTGTATTATCATGCTTCCCCTTGGCTTTTAGGGTTCTGTTCTAGAATGTGAGGCCTAGCTGAGAATAAAGTTTCTGGAGTCTGGAACAAGGAAGATGTAGATTTCAGCAGCAGGGTGCTCCGCCAGCATCAGGAGAGTGAGTGGATCTGTCTCTCCCTATGTCTGGTGAGCTGTCTCTATTTATGCTATGAAATAACATCATACAGGGGGTCTGTGGGCCGGCTTATCTAAGCTTGCCCCTTTGTGCTGGGATAGGGTCAATGCTTCATCTCCGCCTTGCAATTTGAGTGATTGGCTCAAGGCTGGGTGATGTTAGGTTATATGATTTGTTTTACAATCCTCAGAGACCTCCCTTTAGCCACTGGTCTCAAAATCGGATTTTATCTTAAACACACATTTCTACATTAGTCATTTTTCTACAAATTACACACAAAGATGCCATATTTTACATAGCAGCTATTCCTCAAAACCCTGTAGCTGTGGGATCATGTCTCCGCTTTCCACAGAATTTTGCCCTTTTCACTATGAACACACTTTTTAATTTCTCTGCAACTTTCCACAAATATGCGTGTTTAACAGGGAGACATGTGTGTACATTTTCACAGTTCTAACAGTCATGCATTTTGCGTAAAATCACATTTCTTGCCATTCCATTCCAGAACATGTCACACAGTTTTGCCGCCTCTTAAAACGTGCAGCCAGAAATGAAATTAACAACTTTGTCATGTTTATATTTTTCACCATTTTGACTAGCAAGTTATAAGTCTTTTAGAAAGTGTTCTTTGTTAATGTTCAGCCACAGATGGTTGCTTGGGTCTGCCTCTTTTTGTCTCCCTGCAGTCCAGGAGCAGTCTCCTCCTTGTTTGTTCCTTGCAGAGGCCATTTACAACCCTATTCACACTTCATATTTCCTGAGCTGCAGCTTGCCATTGTTCCTTTTCCAACCTAGCAATTAACACTTCCCTGTGAGTTCTTGCTGAGGGAAGGTCTTCCTTCTGTGAGAAAAACCTGCTATTTCAGTTTTGCAGCTTCAGCCAGGTTTAATTTAATTGTTAAATTCTTTGGCTTTTCCTTAGCACAAAACAAACTTGTTGTATCAATAACAAATAGCATTCTCATTCAAAATTTTAAACCTGTGGGATCAAAAACAACTATAATATGGGTTGCTATCAGTAACAGGCCTCATATATTGCAAACATTTGACTTTCAGTTTATAACATGTTAAAGTTTAATCAGGAAGGCCCCTGACAGCTGTCATCACAAGTAGCCCTATGCTGCACAGAGATTTTTGACAGATCCACAGACAGGGCACTTTTGCTGTGGAGATCTCCTTGTGCTCTTAGCCTTTCAGGACATTACAAGTTCACAGTGATTCCTTAAACTAAGTGAATTGTAGCACCCAGCAAGAATTTTGAATGTTTAAAAGGTGTTCTGTACCGGCATTCTGAAGTTCCAGCAGCAAAGAAAAGGTGATGTAAAGCAATATTGAAGTTTCATTTAGCAAAGCACCGCTTTTTCCTTCTGCACTCCACTTTCAATTGTTGTGGAGCCCAGTGACACATTTCGGTAGTGAGCGCTCTGTTCCACCACTGACATCATGCGTGGCAGATTGGCAGCCATCTTTTTGTGCGTTGAAAAGCGCCATTTTCAGGGGTTTTGGCGCACACAAGGGTTTTGCTGCCATTTTGCTGTTTCTAGCCCCACCATAACAGAGTGATTCAGCATAGCAGGACAAAAGTGGGTCAATACATCCCACAGAGCCCCCCTCCCAACTTGAGTTTGACCGCCCATCAAGGGGAAGTCGGAGATTGGGATGTTCTTTTTTCTTTTGTCCATGTGGAGAAAGTCAGCCACTTCTCCCATCAGTGCTGGAGGTGACCCGCTCTCCTTGCTGGTTCTTGTCAGGAGTATTGCTGGCTCTGGTTGGGAGTATGGAGCGGCACTCCGGGCTCCTTGGGTCTTTCCTCCCGGTCCCTGAGTGGTCCTCCTTGGTAATTAGATGATTTCTAGTTCCCATGCTAGAAAACAGAACATAGCATGGTTATGGAAATGTCCCCACTACTACTCCCCGAGGGTGTAGTGGGGCAGATGCATGCATTGAATACAATTTACAATATTCCCCATCTATGTTCACTAATGGTCTTAACAGGTGGATTCTTCTAGGTTTCCGGATTTTTCCCCTCTGGGTTTCCGGTCGGCTCCTCTATTTGCCGCAAAGTATGCCTGCGATGGCAACTCTTTAGCTGGTTTATGTGGACCCACTTGTCTTCCCCTTCTGCCAAACTGCCCTTGGGGATGCGGATTCTGTAGGCGACTGGTGAGATTCTGTCCACAATTTCAAAAGGACCCCGCCAAGTTGGGAGGAATTTGCGCTGTTTGGCTTGGTTTTTTGGAAATTGTACAAGTAGATCCAGGCTCCTACTTGGATTTCTTTTTTAGTTGTTATACTCACCTGGCTCCCACAGGGGTGTCGGTCGGACTCGGACAGCTGCGGTCTCCACCCACGTGATGCGTAGTGCAGCGATGACTGACTGGATCTGCCCTCCTAATCTTGTCTGCTTAACCTGTAGAAATATTCTCCTGCAAGTGGAGAGATGGATTTAGCCACTTGTGGATTCAAGTGATGGCACCCCCACAGTCCTCCCCAACTAATCATCTCCGAAATGCCCTCACAGCAATCTCACCTTATATTCTTGAAAGATGAGCTCTCCATCCTGCATGGATTTGCAGGGGTGCATCGATTCCAGTTACTTCACTGGTTTGAAGGCTTGGGAGAGTTCCGGAGAGTATTGACTCTAAGGTTCCTGGTGAGGACCAGTAAGTATTAAGTTCATAGAGTTCAATATGTTCGATGTTCACTCTTGTTCCCCCCTTCCTTTCTTGTCTTGCAGCTGGCTCGTGAAAAGATGCTCTTGTGGCAGCTGGTGGCGCTCAGGTAAGAGTCTGTATTACCCGGCGCTGTCCGGTAAATGTTGCACGAGGAAAACGTGTTGTTTTGTCTCTCTTTACAGATGCGGCACGTGAAAATATGGAGAGTCACAAAACGATGCCTCCGGTGGTAAATCAGGTAAGTCTATGGTGGTAAGAATTATATTTGTTGGTTCCCTCGGCTCACCTTGTGGTTTTCTTTTGTCTCCTAGGTGCCGAAATTCGGTGAAGAAATGATGGAGGCAGCGCCGACCCGAAGGATGCTGTGAAGACTGGTGAGTATGGTGCGGGCCTGCAGCTGGAGGTGCGGCGCGTGCATAAATTATGTTCTTTACAGGTCCGGAGACAAGATGGATCCAGAATCAGGTGTGGAATAGAAATAAGTTAATTTTCTAACCTTGTCCCTTTCTTTCGTCTTTGTTTTAGGAGCTCCGGATTCGAGGTGGGCGTGGCAGAAGACTGGATGCAGGCTGCAGGCACGGTGAGTGTTACGCTGATGGATGCAGAATAACGCGAAGCGTGTGTTGCTGGTCGGGTGTGGTTTAAATAGCCTCAAAAGTACTCCCAGGTAAGAAGTCCCTAGAACCACACCCGAGTAAAAAATAGTCCCTGTAGAAAAATAGTCCCTTTCAGGCTTCATGTTGGATTGGAGTCATTTGCAGCATGGTCTGCCTGAGGTAAGTAATGACTATGAGCCTGGCGCCTTAGGTGCCAGGACTGATTCCTACTATGAGCCTGGCGCCAGGACTGAACCCAGATAGCTCCTAGCTCCTAGCCGGGGCTGCTGAGGTTTTACTAAATGTCTAGATGCCTGCTCCCGGGGCTGATGGGCTTGGTCCGGATGCCTGGGGGTAGGCATCATGACAGTTGTCTTAAGATCATAGTGGGTCTTCATACTGTCTGCAGATCTTTCTAGATTCCGCTGGGCATAGGCAAAAGCATGTTGAAGGTGTTTTCTCATATTCTCAACATACTCATGAGTTGTCGGGGCATTTATCAAGGTCTGCTCTTGGGTTCTGTAGAGTAGATGCTGGGGTAGCACCATCCTTCGTCCAGTCATGAGCTCAAATGGAGACATTTTTGTTGCAGAAGAAGGGGTAGATCTGATGGCCATCAAGACAAGGGTAATCGAATGTCCCAACTTGGCCCATAATCTGCCACAAACCTTTTTAATATGCTCACAATAGTTTTGTTTTATCCCTCAACTCCACCACTAGAGGAGTGCCGGTAGGCAATGTGTAGTTTCCTTTTGACCCCAAGTATCTCCCACATCTTTGTCATCACTTTGCTAGTGAAGTGGCTACCTCGGTCTGACTCAATCCTTTGGGGTAGTCCAAAACGAAGATGTGATTGATTATCAGGGCAGCTGCTGTTTCTGCCTTGCAATTTGGTGCCGGGAGACATTCCACACATTTAGTGAACAAGCATGTTACGGTCAACATGTACTTGTTCCCCCTAGTTAGCGAATCAAGGGCCCGATAAAATCGACTTGCAAATCTGACCAAGGCAGTGTCATCCCCCTCTTTTGGAGGGGAGCACGGTGTGTGAGTGATGTTGGCTGAAATTGTGCACACACAAGACACCCCTTCAAGTATTGGTGAAGGTCCTGCCCCATGTGTGGCCAGTATGCAACCTCTTGTAATATTTCTAATGTATGAAACCCCCAATGACCGGCTGTGGCCGCATCATGGGCGTGACTTAGCATCAGGCTTCGGAATGAGGTGGGGCCCACCCACTGGTCATGGCCAGATATGTATCTCCTCACCAGCAAACCGTCTTGGATTCGGAACATTTTTGGACATTTCATCAACACTCTGAGGTCCTCTTTCCCAATGTAATTGGCATCCGTCAGGGGAAAGTTCTCAGGGTCCTCAATGTGTTGATAAAACTTACCAATTATTGGATCCCCTTTCTGAGCCATAATCAAATCAGCATCTGGGGTCTCCTTACTCCATTGTGCAGTTGAGAGTTCATTGTGAGCATTTGTCTGGGAACTAGTGATAGCAGTGACCTGGATTTCCCCAAACAGGGACTCTATCTCAAGTAGATCACTTTGGATGGCTCTGGTTTTGGCCAGGTGATCAGCTAGGTCATTTCCAGTTTTGTCTGGTCCCTCTTCTTTAGAATGACCCTTGATCGTTTTCCAGTAGATGGTCATCCTATTCGAGGTGACCAGATCATCAATATTTTGTATTCATTTTCTGTGTTTCAATAGTTTATTATTAGCACATAGCATGCCTCTGGATTTCCAATTAACCAGGTGCTCCACGAACCCGTTCCGTACATAATTTTTTATTTTTTTTTATTTTTTATTTCTTATTGTTCAAAAAAAAATAAGATTTTACAATACAGACTGTAGGTTCTATCATCATCGTTGTCGTCAGAAGCTTTGCCAGGGTTTTTTCTCTCTTTTGTTGTTAAGTTCGCGCAGTTAGTCTATATTACAGCGTCCGTTTCATCTGATTCGGTTGTCTGTTACTTTTCATTTTCATTTAATAAATTGTTTTCGATGTGTCGGACCATTTGTGCCATTGCAATTTGCCATGTTGTTCTTTCTCCTCCTATTAGTCGCGCCCACCATGTCGCTTCTTCTGCCAAAATGTCAAACCCTGCCATAGGTGCAAGATATTGTGATCTGATACTAGCTGTGGCTGAGCAGCTCATGATTAAGTGCCTTAGTGTTTCTTTTGGAGGGTCAGAATTGGTTTTACAGAAGCGGCATCCATTTGTTGTAACTTGTCCGCGAATGTGTAGGATCTCCCTTGTTTTGTACAAGTTTAGCCGTGCACGCAGGATTGCATTTCGTATGTGTTTACTTGGGCATTGATTGACATATCTTTGTAACTCATTCCTTTTTAGAGTGTTACCAGGGAGATGCGAAGTGAATTTCAGTTTGGATGCGTTATCTATTGTCATGGCCCAGTCATTGTCTTTTAGTTTTTTTAGTATTCTGCACGGATTGCTTATGAGCTCCTGATCTTCACATGCGATGATCTTCAGAATTAGTTGATTTTTGTCTTGCCAGTCGTTTAGCATTTTACATTTTCTGCTGTTCATTTCGCATTTTAGTAGCTTAAAGACTTCGTTATTGTGTGCAATTAGACATTTTCTGTACAGCATGAGGGAGTTGCAGAGGACTGTACATTCTAACGATAGTAGACTCAGTTCACGCCTGATTGCTGACCCTGATACTGACGGTGGAAGATGTAGTACTGTGCGCCAAAACAGCGCTTCCAACTTGGACCACAAACCTGTTGGCAAGGTGGGCATTGCTTCTGCACCATACGTGATTGTCGGTACCACTTTCATTTTATAGAAATTGATAGTTGGTACTAGGGAGAATTTTCCAAATTTGCCGTCCACAAATTTGGCTTGGGCAGCTAGTTTTTTCATAAAGTTCTGTCTGCATGGCTGTTTCCTTTTGAGAGCTGTCCATTAGTACTCCTAAGTATTTGCATTGGGCAACGGTCTCGAGATTGATTTCACCCAAATGCCATTTGAACTTATTTCTTTGTTGATTTCTTTGTTTGTTACCATTGTTTTGGAGAATCATAATTTTGGGTTTACTGGTATTTATTTCCAAGTGGTTTTTTGTGGCGTAGATTTGGAGCGCATCGAGTTTTCGCTGCAGACCTATTTCCGTCTGATCGAATATGGTTAAGTCATCGGCGTACAGAAGGTGCCCGATCTTCGTTTGCCCCAGCTTTGGCGGAAATGCTCTAGTTGTTTCATTTATGCAGTTAATGTCGCCAATGTAAGTCAAGAAGAGTGCAGAGGCTAACGGGCATCCTTGTTTTACACCTCGATTGCTGTGAATTTCGTCTGATAGCAATCCATTGTGATTCAAACGCACTTTCATTGAGGTGTCGCGATGTAATGCTTGGATTGGAGCAAGTAGCTCCTCGGGACATTGCCACGCTTTTAATTTGTCCCATAATATTAATCTTTCCACTCGGTCAAAGGCTTGAGTGAAATCAATGTATACAACATATAGATGTCGCTTGTTTTGCAATGCATTTGCTTTTAGCGTGCTGCATAGTAGGATGTTACAAGTTGTACCTGCGCTTTTCTTGAATCCTGATTGAAAGGGGTCATTGCACTTGGCTCCTAATGCCCATTTTTGGAATTTGGACATTAGGAGTGAAGCATACACCTTACCTATTACATCCAATAGGGCAATCGGGCGAAAGTTCTCGGGATTACTCATATTGCCTTTCTTGTAGATTGGGATAATTATCGCTTTGGTCCAAGAGTGAGGTATGGACTGAGTTTCTGTGCAGCGCCGAAATATGACACTCATTAGACTTGCCCATTCTTTTGGGTGACTTTTTAACTCTGCGTTTGAGATCCCATCTGGGCCCGGTGCCCTGGAGTTTTTTAGTTTGGTGATGATGTTCACGATGTCATCTTCTTGTTCTAATTCAACCCAAGGGACTGTAAATACTCGTTGTTCTTTATCAGGTGTGCGTAAGGCTGATTGAAAAACTTTGGTGAAATGCGTTATCCAAGTTGCTTGATGTTATTTAGGATTTGATTATTCGATGTATTATCTGCGTCCTTTATTAGAGACCAGAATTCTCGGCTGTTGTTAGTGACGAGAGCTTTAGTTATTTTCTCAGCATCCGCTTGATATAGTTTGTGTCGATGAAATTTCACCCAGTTCTTGTACCTTTTCTTTATGGCATTTGTGGCATGTATGATGTCTGTATTCGGGGACTTACGTATTTCTCTTATCGCTCTTCTGTAGTTACGCCTTGTCTCCACTAGTTCCATGTTGAAGACGTGTTTGGAACTTTGGTCAGAGGCCAATCCGTTTCCTCGTTTTTGATGCATGTATGGAATCAGTAATGGTTGATAATTTATTCCATCAGCAACCTCTAAAGTTTTGTTTCCAATATATTTCTTTGTTACTTCGCAGATCTCTGCAGGCTTTATTCTTAGTCTTAGTCCTTGCGGATTGGCTTCGATTTGAGTGTTATGATACATGTTTGTTTTGCTAGGTAAGGACCAAATTGTTTCAAGTAGGTTATGGTCACTCATGGACGTGCGATGTATCGTGAATGCTTCAGTAATTGGTAATAGCGACTGCGATACAAATATGTAATCAATAGTGGCTGTTGCGGGTGGACGCTTCCACGTAGGTGGCCTGTCTAATGCTGGAAGTGCAGCGTCTAGGTTATGAAGACCATGTAGCTCACAGAACTTTAGCCATTCTTTCCCTCTGTGTGCTGAAGCCTGTTGTGCTACTGTTGTTGATTTTTTTGTCTCATTACAAGTGGCGTTTAAATCACCGCACATGATGATATCTGCTGCGGGATAGTCAGTCAGTGCAGCTACAAATAGGTTCTCACACAGATCGATGAATGTTTTTGTTGTTATTGCCGCTGGGTTCCAGTATCCGTTAACTATGACTACGTTTCTGGATTGTGCATTTTGGTTGTTCTGAACCTGCACCGAGATTACAATTGCTAGCAGAAATTGATTTGTCAGTAGGATTTTCTCAATTTGCATTCTAGTTCCATTGCGACATGCTATCAGCAATCCTGAGGTTGGGCGCCCCTTACTTCCTCTGATGGCCGGGACTAGAATGATTTGATATCCTTCCAATCTTGGGGTTGCTTGAAGCCACGTTTCCTGTAGGCAAATGATGTCGTATTCCCCTAAATTTGGGCCACCTGGCATCGTTAGGTGGGAGTGCCCTCTGGTGTTCCAGGAGCATAGGGTGAGTCGTGTTGGCCTTTCATTTGACGTGTCGCATGTAGATGGATCTCCTTTCATGGATGGCTATTGAGTCCGATGATTTGCGAGCATTTTGGGCAGCCAGGCCCATAGCCCTGTTTTGATGTTTCGAGATGTGTCTAACTTTGTGCGCACTTCTGCGGCTCCGATGTTTTTGGGACCGTTGTGTTTGTTAGTTTCTGGCTATTGGCTGGTCTCTGTTCTTTTCTATCTCGACTTCCCTCCCTTGGATTGTTCGATCTTTGATTGTGTTCCTTTTCGTTATTTAGCTTATGACTATTGTCTGAACTTTGTTCTTTTCTATTCCGACTTCTCTCTTTTGGGAAGTGGGTTTTCGGGTTACGTTCTGAGTTTTGTTGCTCATCCCTGCGTGTGGTATTTTGATCCTTATCTGAATATGATTCTCGGTTGACTAGTTTTTTTTTGACTTTTTCTGATTTTCTCTTTTCCCCTTTAGGTTTAGGGGAGACTTTTGTCTGGGGTTCTCATGTCTATCTTTTGAGGTACTTTGTCGTCTACGGGATAGAACTTCAAGACTTCCATATGGGAGCTGGACTGAGACATCCTCGGTGTGGAATCCCTGTCTGTAGATGTCAAGTTTTTGGTTTAAAATTTTTGTGTATATTGAGTTCGAATTTACATGGAGTAAAGTGATTGCTCCCGACCTGTCGTGCCATGGCTCCACAATTTTTATGTCTGCCGTGTGAATTTCGCGTAACTCGCCAATTTTGCTGAATATGGTCATGACAGTTCTTCTATTCAAAATAAGGTCCTCGGTATTTGAACGTCTTTGTGACATCTTTATTATCCATCTGTATTTTTTGCGTTTATTAGGATTATGATGCGTCTCTCCAGAGGTTTGTTTTTTAGTCCTGTGCTTTGCCTGAGTGCAGGGACTTGGTCTGTTTTTTTCTTTTTCGTCATTTCTAATGTCTGCATCCCTCTTTTGGTGTTTTGTCGTGTTTCTATTGTTTGCCTTGTTTTGAGCACCACAGGAGATCGAACGTGCAACTTGATATGACGGTTCCGATTTTTTTTTTTGTTTTTTTAATGAGATTTTATTGTTTTGCCTAGATCTTTCTGCTTGCTCTTTTCTGCATTCCCTGCCCCTCTCTTGTCTATAGCTGTCGATTTTTGATTTCTTCTGGGTTATTTCTTTGTCTGCCGTTTTCGGTGTCTTATTTCTTGTTTTCGTGCGTTTTTCTGCCTCATTAGATTTGAAGTGATATTCTAGGCGATTACGCCTTTCTTCTAGGGTTTTGAAGTCACGCTCCTTATCAGATTTATTGATTGCTCCCGGGGGTGCGGAAGTATGCTGATTTTTATGGTGGGATCTTGCCTTGTTTTTAAGTTGGTCGGGTGTTGTACTTGAGCAAGAGTCGTCAGCAGAGTAGACGCTAAGATCTAATAGTGCGTCTATTGAGTCGGAGTCAGACAAATAGTTTCTTGCCGCTGAGCTACTTCTGACATTATGTTTTTCAATTGTTTCATTCGACTTAGAATATTTGATGTTGTTACTGGTTGTAGCCTTCTGGCTTGTTTTTTTGTCGGTGGCCGATGTTTTTGCCTGTACTTGTCTTCTATGCGCACTGTCGTTATTTGATGTATTTTTTTGTGGTGCCTTGATGTTTGTTTTCGTGATGAGGTTGTGGTTCGAATTTGCCATCGGGTTTTCAAGACTCAGTTTGTCTTTGCCGTTGGTCATGTTGAAAATAGAGTAGATAAACTCATTTTTATCTTTTCCAACCTGATTACTTGCAGGCGTCTTGTTTAAAACGAACAGTGTATTGGAGGCCTGACGTGTTGAATATAGCGGCGACTTTCCTTTAAGACTGAGTTCGTCAGTTTGGTTTTGCACTGAACCTTGCATTGCCCTCAGGTCACTGGCGCGCTTTTCTTCTGTGAGGTCAATAACTATGTTGGTTTGTGTTCCAGTTTCGTATGCGGTATGTTCTTTCCTTGTTTGAGCATGAAGATGTGAGGCTGCGCCTTTGTTTTTTAGTGGACCTTGCGTATCCAACTTATCTTTTGGCTCTTGAACGTTTTCTTTTGTTGTTATATAGGTCTCCAAGTACAATACTTTTGTGAGGATCATAGCTAACATCACCTGCTGGTCTTTCACTGTTTCTTGCATTGTTTCGTAAAGTTTGCAGAAAGGGTTCAGGGCAATAGTTATCACTGACATTATGCCTTGAAGATCCGTTTTCTTTGTGTTCATCTCTTGTGATGTGTGTACTGTTTGCTGACTCATGTTTTCATGATGTGTTAACCCGGAGGCAGAGTACCGCTTGCTTGGTGTTTGTGTTGAATGACTAGCATTCTCTGTGTTTATGGGTGCTGTGGTGTTTATCAATGGTCGATATATGTTTAATTCTTGTGTATTGGATGTGATTTCTTTTGCTACCGACGCCCTCCTATCTTTAGGAGTGCTGTTGGTTTTCGCGAAGGCGATTGATTTCGTGAGTGAATGTTCTTGTGTTGCGTGTCCATCTGTAGCTGTCTTTACTTCAGTGGTCACTTTTCTGAGCTCAAGCACTTGTGCATCTGTTAGGATGTTAGACTGTGCTTCTATTAAATCCTTGGGGGTTGCAAGATGTTGTCGATCGCCTTCTGTAGGCTTCTCGCCGTTATCAATTCCTGGGAAGTGGGATAAATTTGTTTTCCTTGGTGCACCATCCATTTGTCCTAACGGTATGTTCATTGGTGTTGATTCTTGTGCCGAAGGAGCCCTAGTGTGGGTGTCTTTGGTGAGTAAGAGATCATTGCTCAGTGTGGTATTTTCATCCCCAATCTGACTTTGTATTGTTTGCTGCTCATCTGTGATTTGTTTTTCCGTGTCTTGTTGATCCTGAATATTGCTCAGAAGTTGAGTTCCACTATGAGCAGACGTTTCCGAGGCTGTTTCTCTGTTGTTAAGTTCGTCTGGCTTCTCCGTGGTTCGCGGCTCCATTGCTTCTACATAATGAGAGTCAGGCGTTGTTGGTAAATTGGGGAAGTCTTTACATGTATGCTCGCGTTTTCTTTGTTTTGCCGGGGGTGGCAAATCAGTCTCAACTGCGAGCATTTCCGCGTCAGAGATTTCGACATGCATATTGATTTTTGTGTGTGGCTGAAATTCAAAAAAGTCAGTCAAAATTCGTAGAGAATGATTTTTCCGCAGTCTTGTGTATGTTAGGTTTTGAGTCGTGCTGCCTCTGATAGCTTGTTGTTTTTTAGATAGTGGTGGCATTTTCTTAATGCTTTTTGTGCATTTGTCTCTTGATCTCTTTTTGCAATTCTGATCTGTTAGAGGTTTGCTGGCTTCACCGATAGATGTTAATGATTCTGGTGGTGTCCCTATCTGATCTGACAAGACTTGTGCCGTGTCTTCGTCAGTGGGAACATGGACTTGTGCCTTCGCATTGCTTGTTAAAACTGAAATGTACTTGTTTCCTGTGTTTTGCTGCTGCTGTATGCACTCAGCATTGTCTTTGTGACCATCGGTACTTGTTGATGAGGACACTGTGCTCGGTTTGGACTTCGTGAGCGCATTGCTGCTGGAGGCCAGTGCAATGCTTGGGTCTTTGTCACACTTCCTAGCTTGTACAGGGTCGCGGGTAAGGTTTTGTCCAGTCTCCCCTCCGGAAGACTGCGACTCGGCCAGTTTCACTGCGCCGTGTGTTACTTCGGATGGTGTTATGACTTGTATTGTCTCATTAAAAGCCTGTTTCTCCTTCTCCCCAAGTGTGTCCATAGCCGCCACTGAGCATACTGAATTCGTGGTGAGGTCTCTTGGTAAACAGGTTTTTTGTATGATGATTGCGGTGGTGAGACTACCCTCCGCTCTCGTCGCTTGTGGACTGGTTCCACATGGTGTATGAGGATGTGGGATATGTTTCATTAAAGACCTTAGGTCTTCTTTGAGTGGACACTCTTCCCCTTGCTTAGAGCTTCGCAAGCGCATGTCCTCATCCATACACGGCGAGGAAAGTGCAGTAAGAAGAACAATTATTGCGCCGTGTCTACTTACCCTGTGTTTTTGGCTATGTAAGGTGTCCCGGTGGCTGTCCGCCGCAGACTCCTGATCACGGGTCGCGCCGTCGAACAGCCGTAGAACAGTCGGCGCCCTTTGCTCCTGACGGGCTTGGCGCCGCAAGGGTAGTGGCCTTGATGTTTTCTAGGCACAAAAAGTCACGTGCCAGGTCACGTGAGCAAACCCAGCTCCGCCTCCTCCAGGAAGCGCGTTAGCCAGCTGGTGTAAGCCCTTCGATATAAACGTTCGTTTTCCACACTCGTCAGGGAGAAATGCGCCGCTGTGCTGGTGGCCTTGATGTTTCTAGGCACAAAAAGTCACGTGCCAGGTCACGTGAGCAAACCCAGCTCCGTCTCCTCCAGGAAGCGCGTTAGCCAGCTGGTGTAAGCCCTTCGATATAAACGTTCGTTTTCCACACTCGTCAGGGAGAAATGCCGTTCCGTACATAATCTGAATCAGTGATTATGACCAGTTCGTGGAGTTGGTGTTGGCCGTCAGTGAGGATGGCTTGATGCACATCCATCAGCTCTGCCACTTGACTACTTCGGGGAGCGATTTTGTACCCAGCGGAGGGTTCTGGGGCATCATTCATGGTTTATAGTCAAAATATCGAAAAAATAATGCAGAAATACAAAAATGTTGAAAAAAATTGCCGAAAAGAAATAAATCGAAAACATACATATAATAGAAAAAGTCATTTTTTCGAAAAATAAATGTAGAAAAAAAAGTCGACCAACCATGGTAATATACAAATGTAAAGTATCATCAATAGTACCGTTTAAATGGGGGGGGGTACCCCCCCAACCCCCCTCACCCGACACTCCACAGTCACCCCCCCAACGTCAGGAATGCATTGTACCTATTTATTATTTAATATTTATTGTTATAGTTAAACTTAAAAAGAGTTTTTTTAAAAGAAATAATTATAAAAACATTATAAATATTGTAATACTATGTTGCAATGTTTCAATATTAAATTACATATGCTTAATAAAATAAATATAAATACTTACCTTACCTTGTATATCCTTAATGTTCTTATTGCATGTATATTGCATGAATTATTTTTCGAAATAAATTTGAAATTTTGTATTTTCGACATTTTTGTTTTTCAAATAAATGTTTTCGACATCATGACTTTCGAAAATATTGCATTCGAAAAAATTACTGCACACCATCATTCACCCATGCATTCCCTACGCCGGCCACAAGTTCCTTTCCCCTGTTGTTGTCAACATGGTAGGAGCACCCATCCACATAGACAGTGGGCATTCCCTCACACTTGTCTTCTTCATAGACTTTGTGTGGGGAATTGAGGTATGCCTCCATGTTGTCCTTGATTTTAAGACTTTCGTCCTCGAGACAGTTTTCTCTGGCACAATCGTGCAAGTCAGCCAGCCCTTGCGCGAGGGGACTCTTCTTGTTTTGTCCATATCTGACATCCACAAGAAAGCCTTGCATTGACAGAATCCAGGAAGTAAATCGGGAATTACTCACATTTCCGGCCCAGATTCTGTCACTTTGTAGATATTGCAAAGGTTGGTGTGGAGTCTCCACTATGATGTGTTCCCCCTGGATAAACGGGCGGTAATTCTTCAATGCCCACACCGTTGCCAGAGTGCCTTCTCACAATCGTTGAATTTTTTCTCCACAGAGGATAAAGTCTTACTCTCATAGGAGATTACTTTATTGACCTTGTCATGCTTTTGATATAATACTGCAGTCAAGCATGTATTTGAGAACCCTGTCTCCAAGAAGAACTCCTTGTTTTTGACAGGGTAAGCTAGGCAAGGCACTTGCAAGAGGCTTCTTTTGAGTAGTCTTACTGCCTTGGCATGTTCTGGACCCCACTCCCACTTGACCCCCCCCCATTCAAAAGATGGATCAGGGGTCTTGTGATCTCTGGGTAGTCCTCAATGAACTTTCTGCTGTAATTAGTTAGTCCAAGGAGGCTCCTTAGTTCCCGCAGAGTTGTGGGGTCTTTTATTTTCTGGAGTGCTTCTACTTTTTCTTTTCGTGGGGACAGAGACCTTCAGGAGTTATTTCATGCCCCAAGAAATTGACACGGGCCCTACACCACTGTACCTTTTGGAAAGAGAGTTTTGCTCCGGCAGCCCTCAACTGGATCAGAACATAACGGATCTCCGCTATGTTTTCCTCCACAGTTGAGCTTTTGACTAGAACATCATCTACATAGGCCAGGTTACCCCTTTCACTCAAGTCAGGCATGGCCTTATGCAGAAATATGTTAAATTAATTGCCGGAGTTGATGTATCCTAAGGGAGTCCGGGTCCAAGTGTACTGCTGCCCACCGAAGGTAAAGGCCAGCTTGTATTGGTCCTCTCTACTGACAGGGACAGTCCAGTACCCATTGGTCAGGTCTATTGCAGTGAATACCTTTGACCCTTGGATCTGGGCCAGCCCTTGGACAATGAAGGGAAGAGGCCATCGGGAAGTATGGACCCATTTGTTGAGCTCCCTTAGGTCAGCACAGAGTCTCCACTGGCCGTTTGGTTTCAAAATCCCCAGCACCGGATTATTGAAGGTGCTGTGGACTGGACAAATTATCCCACGGGACTCAAGGTTCTTAATTAGTTCAGTAAGGGACTCCATTGAGGTGAGAGGCAAGCGATATTGCTTCACAAACACTGGAGTCATGCCAGGGTCCATGGGAATTGTTGTTGTGTGGATGTCGGTGCGACCACAGTCATATGAGTCCACCGCATAGAGATCTTGAAAATCTAAGAAAACTTGTTTCAATTTTTGCTTTTGCTCAAGAGTCTCACAGGCACCTGCTAGGTTGACTCTCTCTCTTGAACCATCTGCCTGAAGCACGGCAAGATTTCTGGTTTGGCTATCTCAGCGGCCTCCTCCAGCTGGGTGGAGAAGTCCCTGGTCAGAGTACTGATTTGGACTGATGGCTTCAGGTGGGGAAGGCAGTCCTTGTGAACTTGAAAGATCACCTCATCCCTCCTGAAGTCACAGGTCACATCTTCCTTACCATAAGGGCAGGAAGAGTACACCAGGAAATTCCCCCCATGCCGGGTGAAGATCCTGTCTGGTGTTGTGTCATCGTCGCTATCACTGTCAAAACAGTCCTTAGGGATTGGTCCTAACAGTTCGTTACCTAAATCTATGGAAAAATGTCAGTCATCAACCGCCATTCCAATAATGGTGCCTGCGCCCAGAGTGATACTCTTTAGGTCGCTGTTGTCCACCTATATTTGAATGGTGTTGTGTTCTATGTTGACTAGTGGTGTTGGGTTTACCCCCAACCCTTGCTGTTGGAAATGAGCATTAAGATGAACATAGGCGTCAGGATTTTTCTGTTTCTGTCCTCTTTTAATTTTTACTTCCAGGGAGAATTTTCGGGTCCGTTCTGGGATGGTGACTTCCTCTCCAATCTGAATTTCAACTGCCTATGGCAGCAGCTGAGCTGACCAAAATGCTTTCTCTGGCTCATCAAAGTCCATGGGATTATCAGCTAATCGGGACCAGGCTTTGAAGTTGACTAGGTCCAAACTAATGGCAAAGCGATTGAGAATTTCACTGCCTAAATAAAATACAGCAGGGACATCTCGCACGACTCAACAATTAGGGACTATGCTCTTGTTACCTATGGACATTTTGAGCATACTCCTGCCAGGCAGGATATGTTTAGAATTGGGTGTTTCCAGGTCCATTTCCCATTTGTTTAACAGTTTAAATGTGGGAATGGCTGGATCTTTTGGGAGTTTGCAGAACATGGCCTCGCTGATGAAGCTCTTACCGTTGTTCATGCACACTCGGACGAGAACAGAGTCCTTCCCTTCATTTAACTGAATAGGGAGGAACAACTGCTCTCCACTTTTCTGAATATCCGCCAAGCTTTGAGCTGATTTCTCATCATTTTGGACTATAGGAGTAGGATTTTCTGATTGTGAATTTATATAGAATTTCAGAGTGTTCCCTTCCAGTGTGGAATGCCACCTTAGACTGGAAGGAAGGGAGGCTTTCTGGCCCTCCTCGCTAGGTCCTCTTCCTAGTCCAGTTAGTAAAGTGAAAAACCTGGGTGTCATTCTTTCTGCCTCCCTCTCTATGTCCAACCAAGTGACTGTTGTGTGCCAAGCTGCCCACCATCAGATCAGGGTCCTTAAGAGAGTGTTACCCATGATACCAGAAGCCATCCAAGCTGCCCACCATCAGATCAGGATCCTTAAGAGAGTGTTACCCATGATACCGGAAGCCATCCACCCTCCTGTGGTGGCTGCGCTAGTCCTCTCGCGGTTGGACTACTGTAACTCTCTATATCTGTCACAACCGATAGGCCTTATGCAGCGGCTTCAGCGCATGCAGAACCTGGTGGCCTGCTTGCCACTGGTACTCCCTATGGAGTTCACATCTCTCCAGTGCTCTGCCGACTTCATTGGCTCCCGGTGGGCCAGGGTCTCCATTTTAAGTCACTGTGTATTGTCCACTGGGCGGTCCACGGCCAAGGAGCTGAGTTTCTGCAATCAAAATTCTCTCGTTACATTCCTAAACGTGACTTACTCTCCTCCACTACCAACTCCAAGGTTTAACCATGAAAGGATCAGCGGCAGGGCCTTCTCCATTGCAGCTGCTAAACTCTGGAACAGTCTCCCACCACCACTAAGAAGGGCTTCCAACCATCTTGGTTTCAGGAGAGCTCTTAAGACCACTCTGTTCTAGTTCTCCATTCTCTTCTGCATTTCCTTCCGCGAGTAGCTTTCGTCTCTAGCGCCATGGTGCCCTCGGGCGACCGTGCGCTTTGTAAGTTCAGTTAACATAACATAGAGAGGACTCCCCATCACCAGTTTGTTGTCCTACTGCAATTACTGTCACATCTGGGATTTGGTTATTCTGGAAGTGGAATTCAATTTGGTCAGGTTTTTGTTCAACCATGTGGCATGTGTCATTTAAACTAACATGGTTGACACTATGTTTCAATTTTATTGGTCGGTTAGTCTGTGTCCAGAGGACCTTGTTTACACAATCTATGAGGGGAGACAATCTATGCAGGATGTAATTCCCTAGTAAAGATGAAGTCACAACTATAACCGGGTGCTTCACCTGTGTCGCCCAATTTTAATGTTTAAATCCGCAGTCCCCTCGACGGGAATTTCCTTCCCATCTAAGTTCTGAAGTTGTCCAGGAAGAGGGGTGAGTGGGATTTGGTATTTCTCCCCCCTTCCCGAATTCAGCTGATCAAAGGCCCTTTTTTACAGAAGGGTGGCTTGGGATCCACTGTCCACCAGTGCCAAAATTGTACATTGCCCCTGTATTTGGACCGGGGCATAAAATCTTCCCTCCTTTTCCTCAACGGGGCAAAGATAATGCACATTTTTTGCCAATTGGTGGGTTAATTTCTTTGCCTTGGATACTGACAGAGAGGTGATTTGTGCAGGATTTTGTTTGGAATCTTGGGAACCTGTAAGAAAAAGGTGGCAATTGGATATGGGGAAGTTTTGGGCTCCCCTAGTTCTGATTCTGGGCTGCCCCCCTCCCCCTTTTTGGAGGCAGTCACCAGAATTGATTTGACCAAGGTGATTCTCTTGCTGGTCCTTCTGGGGTTTGATGATGGGCGTTTCTAACTCGGTCGTCACATCTACCCAGTCTTGATCAGGATCTCTTGGGACCCATTTCTCTTTGGGAGGAGTTCCCCCATCCCTGAAGGAGAAGATCCTTTTCCCAGAATCCTCTGAGGACCCCTCTCCTTCAAATTGAAAGATTTGCACCTCCTCCACAAAATGGGCCTTTTTTTATTCTTTATTTCTCCTACCTGCACTCTGTTCCTTAGGTTGCAGATTTTCGGGGGCAGGAGATTTTGGTTCTGGTTCCTGGGTTTCCAGGGGCTTTCCACAAATGGTGAAGGAAGCTTCCTCTAAGGCTTTACACCCCCTTCCCCTTGTGCTTCCTCCCTGGGAACCGGTAGGTTGTCAGGGTTCTTCCCCCGTCATTGTTCTGGAGCACCAGACCCTGGATTTGGGACACCCGCTCTGGCTGGTACGTGGTCCTCTGTTCTACCCTGGGTTGATCCCGGGAAGGGTAGCTATCCCTTCTCGCATAATACCCCTGGTTAGGATAGTTTGCGTACCCCTCCACCCTTGGCCTCTCCTCTCCCGGATTGGGCTGTCTGGGCTCAAGAAAGTGGGGAAAGAAAGAAGGGTTGTTTTGGGGGTTGAGGTTTGGCAGGTACCAGGGAAAGAAATTTGGCCCGGCATTTGGGGGATTACTGCCCTCCTGGGGAAAGTGTGGAGGGAAGTTCGCTGGGTTGGCAGCTGCCTGGTTGGATCCCCCTTCCGCCTGGGCAGTCCACACGTAGCCCTTATATCATGGGCAGATGTAGTCAGGGGAGTTAGAGGTCTATTGGTGGGGTTACCTCCTTGATACCCTGTCTGGGATTGGCCGAGGGCCTTCTGGGTCTGGGGTTGGTAGGATTCTGTGCAGGAAGGTTTTTAGGCCCCCCATCTCCAGATCTAAAATGGGGGCAACCTTCACCTCTGCCACCTTAGCAGCAGCAGGGGTGTTGGTTAGTTTTGGGCTTTTGCTAGAATTTTTACTCTCTAGTGGCTTCTGCACTTCGTAGATGCGAGTTGCTTGTTCAATGACCCAGTCTAGTGATCTTTTCTCATGAAAATCCCTCACCAGCTGGGTCATAATGTATTTAGGGAGGGCATGAAAGAAGGTATTAATAAATTCCCTACCGTCAGTGCGCACCCTCCTGGTGGTCTGCGCAAAGGCACGTTTAAGTTCTTGGACGAATTCTTGTGGGGCCTGGTCTTGCCCACATTGCAGGTTGTAGGCTGCCTTGCGAGCCTCTTGAGGGTTTCTATGAATAGAAATATTTTTCAGGATGGCCGCCCTATAGGTGGACCATCTTGAATGGTTCTGATCCTCCAGCCCTGCAAAGAAGCTGGAGTGCTCAGGTGAAAATGTCCACTTTACATACTGAATACAGCTTTGGCTGTCCTTCAGGTGGAAAGTCTCCATCATCTGCTCAAACGATTCAAGGTGCTCCCAGACTAAATATTTGGCATTTTTGTGGTAGGGCGTGATGACGCTCCTAATAGCTTTTATTTGCTTCAGGGGATCCTTGAGTAAAGCTCTCTTAACTTTGTTGGCCTTTTTAGTTCTTGTCATCCTGGTCCATTCATCCTCTGACTCAGAGGAACTGCTACCAGAGGTGGCTGTCTGATCTTCTAGACTCTCCCGGATTCTGCTGGCTTGGGAATGTCTGGCAGAATGTGGGGGCCTAGTCTCTTGGGACCTGTGGCGGTCAGAAGAGTCTTCTGACTCTGCCTTGTTCGCAGGATTGGCTGAGTACCTCCCCCCATGCACTCCCCCTTCCCCCCACTGTCCTAGCTGGGAAGAGGTTTTTAGTATGCTCTTAGTGGACCTATTTTCATGGAATTCCCCACCAAATTACACTGACTGGTCTCTAGGTATGTGATATTTCTGAGGATCCAGTTCTCTGATTCTCCCCTCACTGGAGTCTCCCTGTTCAGAGAAGCTGGCCCTAGCATTTGCAAACCTGTACACAGACGCCCGCCCATCCATTTCTGGGAGGCGCTGAGCTGTCATTCCCATATTTCCCATTGTGTTGAAGTCTACCATCCCGTGGCCCTTGGTTCATATGAGCCAGTGGACATGGGGGTGGCAGAGTCCATGGAATTGAAGGGATTAAAGCCCCAGATGCGAGGGTTCCTGAGTTCCCTCTCCCATCTCACCTCATCTCTTTTAGCCCCTACTCCCTGATAACCTGCCAAAATCTGACCCTTGGGTTCCTCTATTAAGGCCTTACTGGTCTCTGAGTTGTTCCTGCTTGTCTATGGAGCCTGTCAATCTTTTCACAGAGATAATCATTGTCTCTCTGTGCTTCCTGCCTGCATTGGGAGTATTTGGCCAATTTTTGCTGCAGGAGAATCACCTCCTGAGTTTGGTCCTTACTGGTCTGATTATTCTTTGCCAGAGCATCTTCCACCCTCCTGGTGTGCTTGAACAGCTTTTCATAGTCCATTTTGAGTTCACCCAGTCCTTGAGGGGCCAGGTGATTTTCTTCTAACTTGGTTTTCAAATGGCTGACTTCCTGGCCTAAGGCGTCCCTTTCCTGAGTTAGAGTGCCCCTCTGTGCAGCCAGGTCGTCCCTCTGTTTTTTGAATGCACCAGCTTTCTGGCGCTCTTCATCAAACTCCGCTTGGGAGTCTAAATCTTTAATGATTAATTTATTATTTTCCCCTTTTAATTTGTCTATCTGGTCTTGTGAGACGACATCTGTTCTACACAGATTCTATTAAAAGTTAATTGTTGGTCCAACTTTTGTTGGCTCTGTTGTAGAGAATCCAACCTTTTTTGACACTCGTTTTGCAGTGTCATTAATTTGGTATCTTGCTCTGCCTTCTCTTGCTGCTGGACATCCATATCATCCTTTACTTTGTCAGGTACTTTCTGGTTTCTCTCTCTGATTCTTGGCTCTTTTGTAGCCTTTGCTCTGCAGAGCCCAGATCAGTTTTGGGTTTTCTCTTGGGATTGTAAGTGCCTCTTTGCCAGATCTAGGCATTCGGCATATTTTTCCTGTATTACCCCCATGTGGAGGTTCAGGTACGCCGCTATTTTGGCAATTTTACATTGCTCTTCTTTTACTTTTAGGGCCATATACAATTCACTAAGTGCCTGGTGTAATGGACCCTGGACCTGCCATGTATCTAAGTCTGTCGCAGTGACTTGTTTGATTTCCTGCAGCCAGACTTTCTCATCCTGCTCTACCCATTCACCCCTGACAAACAATTTGTGCAGTAGGTGTTCCCTTGCAATATTCATTTCCACTGGGGTCGCCATTCCGGAAATATTAATTTCCTTCTGGCTTATTTCAGGGTAAGTTTACTTTTTCAAACAGGCCTGATTTCTACAGTATTTATTTTAGGGGCGCTTATACAGTGTAGCACAGTACTCACACCACACAAAGTATTATTACTCTGCAGGTTAGACTGCTGTGTTAGACTGTCACATGTGGCAGTCAATCAAATCCCGGACGAGCCCCCAGATTTGTTAAGGATTTCAATCAGGCGATACACTCTGCTCCCGGCCTAGTGTACAGCGCACTGGAAAAAATTATTTGATATATGGATTCAATTATTTGAAAGATGTACCACTTGTATCACACCCCTTATTTAAGAATACTCCGGGTCACGCTGGACCACATATCAGGCTGGTTTGTAAAAGGTATTATTTATTTACTTAGTTAAGATCAAAATCACAATATATATTTTAATAGGTAAACAACAATCACCAATGGGGTGACAGAACACTGAATAATATCTTTAGTACACTCGGAATAGGTTATAAGCAAAACAAATGCAGCACAGGAGGCCACCAGGGGGCGCACAGGCAATGGCAGCCTGAACACGCCGCTCCCGCCGTAACTGGGACACGAAGAGGGATTGAGACCCCCCCCGTGACCCTCCCACGAGAGATCTACGGCTCACGCGGCCCGTGAACCTCGGGTGCCCCCCGAGGCGAAGGAGCGGCATCTGGGGACCCCCGGGGGCCCGAGAACGAGCTCCGCGGCCCGAGGGGAGGAGCCCCGGGGAGCTCCAGGCAGCATCGCATCCATCGAGAGGGGAAGCGGCGGCCTGTATTCGGAGGCGCGCGCGATCCCCTCACCCCCCCCGAACACGGAGCGCGCCGGCGCCCCGGCAGAAGACCCGCCGGCGACACCCCCATAGCACCCTGCCGAGGAGCCGTCGCGGAGGGGAAGTCCCCCGCTGAGGAGCTGGGAGAAACGCGGGCCGCGACCCGCGTAGGGAGTGGCGGCCTGCCCGCGCTCCCGAACTCGGCGCCGAGGTAGGTGGGGGAAGCCCATCCCACCCCTCACGCAACCCTCAAGGACCCCGGGGGACCAGCTGCGGGACGCATCGGTGGGCTCGGAGGGGCGAGTCGGCCCCGCCCCCCCCTCGCGAGCCCCCCCCCCAAAAAAAAAAAAAAAAAAAAAAAAATTAAAAAAAAAAAAAAAAAGGTCAGGAAGACGCGGGGGGAAACGCCCCCAGCCCTGGAGGGGACACAAATCTTTTGGAGGAGAGTACCCTCGAGCCCATCACTTTCTTAGGTGGAGGCCCCTGGGCTCAACCCCAGGGCGAGTGCCCGCCTGGGGGCTCTCGCTGAAGGAGTCGCGCCTGAGAGCCCCCCAACAAACCGCGATTGGACGACCATAGCCGCTCCCCCCCACCCTAAGAACTGCCACCAAAGACAGAGGACACAAGGGGGGGAGGGGGTGTGAGGCCCCCACCGGAGGTCGGTGGGGCGAGTGCCCGCCCACGAGAGGCCCCCCACAGAGGACCACACCAGAAGGTGAGAGAGCGCGTTCCCCGACCGGGCTCTGTCCCTTGCCCCTAGGGACGCATCAGCGGAGGGGAGAAGCAGGAGGACCGAATGAGTTGGCGCCATACCCTCCAGGAGTACCGCTACCAAGGCACCAGCAGGGAGAACAGCGACCCAGACCAACGGGCCGGCATGTCTCATTCCGAGACCCCACCCCTGCCCACCCTCACCATGGAAAAGGGCTTTGCCTCGGTCTTGCAGGAGATCAGGGACATGCGGGCAGACATCGCCCAAAAAATGGAAAACATGGACCGCAGAGTGGACAAAGTCGAGGATAGACTGTCACAACTAGAGTCCAACCAGTCCTCAGCAGCGACCCAGGAGCTGGACACAGCCCTGAGACTAACGGCCCTGGAAAAGAGAGATGAGGAGAGGGCAAGACAAATGGACTACTTTGAAAATAGAGAGCGGAGGAACAACCTCAGAATTTTCGGGGTGCCGGAGTCGGAGGGGGAGACGGAAAGAGACTTAACCAGGGTGGTGAGGGACATCATTACCCTCCTCTTCTCGGATGAGATGACAACCGAACCGACGTTTGATCGGATCCATAGAGCAGGGGGAAGAGCTGGGGGCCCCCGGTCAATTCTGGTCCGCTTCCACTACTACACTGAAAAAGCGAAGGTCCTAGAGGAGGCCAGGAAATCCAGGGAGATAACCTATAACAACGCTCAGGTGGCCATCTTCCAGGACCTCTCATCATACACGCTGGCCAAACGGAGGATGTGCCGCCCACTGACCCAGATGCTGAAAACAAAGGGGGTACGCTACAGATGGGGGTTCCCCTTCTCCCTCATGTTCGAATACGAAGGCCAACGAGTGAACCTGATTACAGAGGAAGATATAAGGGGAGCAATGCAGGAATACACAACGGACCCGACCCCGCGAAGGGAACCCTCCGGGTTCGCCGCGGATGAAGCCAGAGCGCGCCGGTCACGAGGAGAGAGGAGAAAAAAGACTGGCCCACGGAAATTTAAAAAATTGAACCCTCCGTCCCCATCGACGGACAGGAATGACACGGATCCCGGCCAGGGTGGAGCGGGACTGTCGGACCCGGGCGAGGAAGGGAGCTGAGGCATCTCACGGCAGGCGTCATCAGCCTCGGGGGAACTGTGTAAAGAATTCATCACGGGGACTCACCATCTGTTCCGGCCTGCAGACAGGCCGGGCTCCAGGACCATGGGGTCCGAACTTTTGTGGATCCTCCCGGAACAGCAAGTATGAGAGTTACATTGAGGGGGGAGAGGGGGTAGGGGGGGCTCATGGAGGCTCTAATTTGGATATTCACCCAGCAGGAGGCGGTAGGCTGGTGGTCCGGCCAGTTACCAACAATGGTAGAACTATTTGGCTGGACGCCGGGGTGGGGGGAGGGGGGTAGGGGGTTTGTTGATATTGTTACGTTCACAGGGGGGACCAGGGGTCAGTTGGGGAAAGGTTACAGGACCACCTGGGGGGGAGGGGGGGAAGGGAAATGGGAGATCAGAGGATAACACGAAATGAGCCGGACATGGAAAGTGCCACGAGTCAGCTATCCGGTAGCTGGTTATTCTTAGAAAATGGCTGAGGATCTGCCTACCCTGGGCGTGGGCTCCCTTAATGTGAGGGGACTGAACACCCCCACCAAAAGATCCCTGGTCTGCAGGGAATTCAGGAGGGCTAAACTAGACGTGCTTTTCCTTCAGGAGACGCACTGGGCGAAGGGGAAAGAACCAAAGCTACGAGGGGGGGGGGATTGGAGAAGTCCTCAGCGCCTCCCACAAGACCAAGAAAAGGGGGGTGGCCATAGTGCTAGCGAGGGACATTGGCTTTGAAGTAGAAGCCTCACTGAAAGACCCAGAGGGACGATTCCTGCTGACGAGGGGCTCCCTGCGGGGCTCCCCTTTAACACTTGCAGTTGTGTACAGCCCCAATGAAGGCCAGGCGCAATTTTGGGAGGGAGTGAAGGACAGACTGAAACTATTCGTACGCGGGCTAATGGTGGTGGGGGGGGACTTTAACATGGTCCTGGACCCGAAAATTGATAGGAAACGCTTGGAATCCCAACCCACCAGGGCTGCAGACGAAATGATGGCCCGCTCCTTCCAAAGGGCGAACACAGAGCTGGGCCTAGTGGACACCATCCCGACCCCTAGGGCAGAACACCCCTCCTTCACATACTATTCTGCAATCCACACATCATACTCCCGTATAGACTACATCCTGGTAGACGAGTCCCTGCGCCCATATGTCTCTGGCTATGAGGTTGACCCGGTCCCCTGGTCCGACCATGACCTGGTCCGTACCACCATTATAGGGGAATGGCGAGGTGGCAGAAAAGGGCGATGGAAGTGCAACGACTCCCTGCTGAAGGACGACGTCCTGGTGCAGGAAGTGCAGGACGCCATTGTGGAATACTTTAAGCTGAACGACAATGGCGAGGTGGGTGCGCACGTGCTGTGGGACGCCTTCAAGGCGACCTTACGCGGGGTTCTCATAAGAATGGGGGCTCAGAAAAAAAGGGAAAGGGAGGCCCAAGAAAAATCCCTTAGGGAAAAGATCGCACAGATCCAGCCGGGAGGCCCCCCGGAGGCACCCTTGGCTATGGAACAGATCACGGCCCTAGAAAATTACAAATTTCAATTGAAAGATCTCTTGTTGCATAAAACTGAGCGCAACCTCCAGCTAGTGAAACAAAAATACTATGAGAAGGGGGATAGAGCCGATAAAATCCTGGCCTGGAAACTCAGAAAGGTCCAGCGAAGCAGAATGGTGAGGGCGATCAGAAACGAACAGGGCTCACTAGACCATAGCACCCCAGTCATAGGAGCGGCTTTCCGACGCTACTATGAACAAATATATTCGTCAGAATATGCCGGGGAAGACACTCAGATTGAGGAGTTCCTGGACTCCATTCAGATCCCGTCCCTGACAGGCGAAATGGCAGAAGGTCTAGAGGGAGGGGTCACAGAGGAGGAGGTGGAGAATGCAATCGGTGGGATGAAGGCGGGAACGTCCCCGGGGGAAGATGGGTTCTCAGTACTCTTCTATAAGAGGTTCCGGTCTATTTTGGCCACACACCTGGCGAGGGTGTTCAATGCAGTACTGGAGGGGGGCACCCTGCCGGAAACGATGATGAGAGCCATCATAGTGGTACTGCCCAAGGAAGGAAAGGACCCCACTGACTGCTCCTCCTACCGCCCGATCTCCCTCTTAAATATAGATGTAAAGATCCTAGCCAAGGTGATGGGTACACGGTTAGAGGGGATAATGCCCAAATTAGTACACGGGGATCAAGTGGGGTTCGTGAAGGGCAGGCAGGGCTTAGATAATATCAGGAAGACTATTGACCTAATCCACTATGCCCAGGAATCAGACCTAGAGGCTAGTTTGCTTTCCTTGGACTCCGAGAAGGCATTCGACAGGGTCGAGTGGAGGTACATGCAACTCCTCCTCCGTCGAATGGGCTTCGGGCCTCACGTCAGGACCTGGGTCTCCGCCCTCTATGAAGCCCCAACAGCGAGAGTGCAGGTGAACGGGGAACTCTCTGACTCATTCCCCCTCACGAGGGGAACACGACAGGGGTGCCCACTCTCTCCGTTAATATACGTCTTGACGATGGAACCTCTGGCCATAGCGGTCCGGGCCCACCCCGACATCAAAGGGATCAAAAGGGGAGAAGTAGAGGTCAAGCTCTCCCTGTTCGCTGACGACATCCTAGCGTACTTGGTGGAGCCCAGCTCCTCGCTCCCCCCCCTACTGCGTCTGATGACAGCCTTCGGGCAGTTCTCGGGACTAAAAATAAATGCAGCAAAATCAAAGCTCCTACCCATGAGGGTCCAGGACCCGAGGTTGGACCCCCGGGACAGGTGTGCGGGGATTGCGGTGGGGAAGGATTACATCAGGTACCTGGGGGTAACCCTGACCAGAGACCTCTCGAGACTGGCCCCGGTGAACTATGGGCCTACCTTGGCGGGGGTTGCGTCAGATCTGAGGAGATGGGGTGGTATGATTCTGTCCTGGTATGGGCGCATGACAGCGATAAAGATGAACGTTCTGCCGAGATTACTATATTTATTCACCGCACTCCCAACGGAGGTCCCCACCCAGCTGCTCCGCGATCTACAAAAAGCAATCCGCGAGTTTATATGGCAAGGGCGGGCCCCGAGGATAGGAAAGGCCACTCTAACACTACCCAGAGAGGAGGGCGGGTTCGGGCTACCGGATTTTCTCCTTTACTACCGGGCCGCCCAGCTGCGGGTCTTGCTGGAGCACATGAAGGAGGGGATGGGCACCTACTGGCCATACCTTGAGGATATGGATGCCCACCCTCTGAAAGTGCGCGACCTCCTGTGGCTGCCGCGCAGACTCATCCCTAGTAAACTGAAAGCCCACCCAACCCTGGGAATACTTTGGACACTCTGGAAAGAGGGACCCACAACCTCATACCTCACGACATGGCCCTCTCCAATGTCATCGCTTTGTGGCCCCCCGCTCAAACTAGGTAGCAGAGATTTCAGGAGTGCCCAGTCCTGGTCGGACGGGGGTCTGGAATGGGCGGGACAACTGTTCAAAGAGGGCGAGTTCCTCGAATACGAGGCCCTGCGAGACGCACTGGGGCGGGAGTCCCTTTCAATCTTTGAATATCTGCGCCTGAAAGGCATCCTTTGCGACCAATCATGGGGCCAGAACCTACGGAGACAGCTGACCCCCTTCGAAAAATTTCTGGACACGGCCACATCAAGGAAGGGGGCGGTCTCCAAAATGTACCGAATACTGAACACCGGTAACTTGGAGGGGAGAAGAGGGTTCCGAGGGTTTTGGGATGACCTGGCGGAAGAACCACTTACAGAGGAGGCGTGGTCCAAAGTCTTTAAGATAGCATTCCATGGGAACCTATTTACATCGGACATGGAGCACAACTTCAAAATCTTACAGGGCTGGCACAGGGACCCGTTGAAACTGTCCAGGATGTTTTCGGGAGTGTCCCCCAGGTGTCCAAGGGGCTGTGGCCAAGTGGGGTCGAGGGGGCATATGTGGTGGTCCTGCCCCAAGGTGCAGGAGTTCTGGGAGAAAGTACGGGGGTGGATGGCCGAGGTCACCGAGGAACTAATCCCACTCAACCCCCTAACGATGTTGCTGGGCCTCCCCCCGGAGGACACTGAACTGTATAGGTACCCAAGAATGTGGGAGACGATGTTACGGGCGGGTAGAGTGGCCCTTGCACAAAGGTGGAAGAGCCCAGAGACCCCATCCAAAGAAGACTGGCTTAAGAAACTCAAAAACATGTTCTTAATGGATAAACTGACGGCCATGGTAAATAATGAACTGGGCTCCTTTCAGGTTAACTGGTATGGGGTCTATGGGGCATGGGGTTGGGACCCCCACTGACAACATGAGAACACTCTGGTGAGTTGGCGGGGGGTAGGTTTGGAATGCTTCAACCAAGGATGTAGGAGTAGCCCAGGACCCGGGAGACAGCGGATCTCATCCAGCCAATTTGGACGTGAGAGCATAGCATACCTCTGTGGCAACGTACAATGAGCTACGATGGCAGCCCCAGCTGTCCGACTTTCGAAGTGACTCTGATCTGGGGGGAGGGGAGGAGTTGGGGAGGGGGGGGAGGGCGGGGAGGGAACCTGGGGGTTTTATGTCAATGTTAAAAGTGATGATAACAACGCTCCCAGCGTTGCCGTTTGTTTTTTCCTTCTAAAAACTACTAATAAAACCAAAGTTAAAAAAACAAACAAATGCAGCACAGAAAATAATACTTTTGTGTTGGTTCAGATCAGATAGGGCTGCGGTTAGCAGTTCCCCCTGCAACACCCCTCAATCCACCAATAGGCAATGCAAAGAGATAGGAGGCATGCACCGCAAGAAGCCCCACGAAGTCCCTCTTTGCCCGGAACCCTCACCTGCTGCTCTTTTGGATACGAGTTTTGGATTTGCCCATTGTGCAAAATACAAAGGAAAACTGCTTAATATATTATTGGGCTTAAACCACGCCTCTTGTGCTGATGCCACTACAAAGGAGACTCCTCGCGCGCAGCAGCGCACGCACACCGCAAGAAGCCCCGCAAAGTCCCTCTTTGCCCGGAACCCTTGCTTGCTGCTCTTTTGGATACGAGTTTTGGATTTGCCCATTCTGCAAAATACAAAGGAAAACTGCTTAATATATTATTGGGCTTAAACCACGCCTCTTTTGCTGATGCCGCTACAAAGGCGAATCCTCTTGTGCGCACTGCGAGAAGCCCCGCAAAGTCTCCCTTTACCTCTTTGCGTCACGGCGAACTGGACTTCTGTGGACTTCTCGGGTGCCTAATAGCATTCGCTTTTTCTTATGTTTCCCACACTGAAAATGGGCATGCCTAAGGCTTGCGACCTATTGATTTATCAGCTGCTCCGAGAGCGACTCCCCTAGATTCTAAGAAGTGTGCTTTAAGCTACACTTCGACTCCAAAAGCCTCTCGCCTTACGAGAGGAATCAAACCAAGCGATAAGAATACCCTGTTACCAGATATTCGCAAATTTTATTAAAAAGCTGCAGTTTCAATCACGTCAACTATGGAACCTGCTCTCCCCATTACATTTGGAAGTGATCATTCCCATAAGGCGGTCATACAAGAAATGAACATTCCGCTTCGCAAGGTGGCCATGTAAGAAACGAACATTCCGAAGACCCCCTATGAACTCCATGACACTGCATGTGTGAATGTGCTTAGCGCAGACCTAGCTTCGCTTGGTGGCTGTCCTGGTGAGGAAAATGCAATTACGGACGATAGTCTTCTTGAGAATGTTCCGCCTACTGCAGAATTCATTTTGAGTGACATTTCTTCTGTTGTGCAAGTATCTGATGTCGCTATCATTGATCTTAATCTATCGAATTCGTGTTTTTCCCCACAATTACTGTCAGACAATCTGTCTAAATCTCCTATTATGTTTACAAGCAGCAGTTCTTCTATCTCCAATATCTCTTTCTGTCTACCAACCCCTCGTAGACCCATTCCCGATCAAAAACACAGTATGGACGCTATCCCAGTAGTATCCATCGAGAATGGTCATGGACAAATACCATTGTTTGGTAAACCTATTTCTGCTCAAAAATCTAGCACTGACGCTCATTTGGTAGTGCCTACTGAGAACGATTCAGGGTTAATTCAAATTGCCCTTAATGCTTTACATCTGTTGTTACTGTCATGCTGAGAACCTGGTGTCTGCAGAAGCTGCTGAACCCCCGACAATCCACCCAAAATGTGGCAATCTGAGCTGACATATATATAACTGCTCAGTTTACCTCACTTTCAGGGGGAAGGGACAAAGAAACAAACACCAGGCTGGAAGCTATCAACTCGCTGGTTCTTCACCTGTAGTTAAAACATAAACATGCAATATACCTCATTACTCATGGGTTACTATACTAACCTTAAACTCTAAATCCTTTACCAAAATAGTTTTAAAACCATACCTGGTACTTCTCTTCAGAATGCCCAGAGAAGTGATAAGCAGACAAGACTTCCTTACTTGTGGACCAGAATCTTATAGATTATTCAGCCTTCTCAGTAGGTCCATGAATGTATTTTAACTTTGTAGTTAGCCTGCTCAACCCTAAGATTCTTGAACATGGTCTTCAAATAAGTTTTAGGAAGTTCTTTTAAGTTCTTGTATTTGTTTTTAATATTTTCTTTGTAGAGTGTCTTTTTCTCAGGACCAATTTTAACTTGCGATGGAATCTTCACGTGGAAAGCCAGCACACGCGCTAAAATCCAAAACCGCGGAAAAAAATCACACGCGCTTTTCTCCAAGTCGTGGGAAATTCGCACACGCGCTGACAATCCAAATCGCGGGAAAAAACACACGCGCTTTCCTCCAAGTCGCAGGAAAAACGCACACGCGCTAACTATCCAATACGCGGGTTAAACGCACTTGCGCTAAAGTCCAAGACGCGATAAAAAATTACACGCGCTTTTCTCCAAGTCGCGGGAAATACGCACACGCGCTAACAATCCAATTCGCGGGTAAAACGCACTTGCGCTAAAGTCCAAGACTCGAATAAATACGCGCATGCGCAAAAAAGCAAATCGCGAGAAAAAAACACACGCGCTTATTTTATCACGCAGAAAAAACCTTCGCGTTAACAAACAGTAAACGCGAGTCCAAAGTTCACTCTCGTGCTTCTCTCTCACGCGCAGAGACACACACGTGGGCTCAAAGTAACGGGAAAAAACTCACACGCTAGTTTGAATTGACACGTAGCGATAAAAACAAACGTACGCGCTTCAATCTTTTTGATACAGATTTGCGATTTCAATCCCTTAAATAAAAATAACCTTTTTACTAAGTTCAACAAAACTGGAAAGTCACTTATCTTGAGGATGAGACTTGAAAACTTCTTTTCTCATAAAAAAATGGAAGTTTCTGACTCCTGTCCTGTGTCTCCACCTAAATCCAAACACGACTCCTGTTGTACTTTCAGATCTTCCGCTCAACTGCTAGAAACTTGTCACCCTTGACAAAGTTAAGCAGGAGCTACAAGGCACACGACCTCTCAGCTGGGCAAGGACGATGAAAGGCAGTTTAGAATGTTCATTGTCCTCCCTATAAACAATCTCCAGCCAATCAGAATTTAGACTGAGAACCTCCATCTTGGCTTGGGGAAATCTCCATAGACTGCAATGAAGGCTAAGGGCAAAATTGGCTGTTTAAAAATATAACCCATAATAACTTCCTAAAAACCTTTCTAAACTAAATATGTGTCTCCCCTGACCCAATGTAAATGAGTATATGATACTGTATGTAAAGAATATGTCACTCCAACCTGACAGTACCCCCCCTCCTAACGCCCAGTCCCTGGGCCACTCTTCAATGGAAATTTTTTATGGAATCTTTCTACCAAACGAGGAACATGCACATCACTTGCTTTCTCCCAAGTGCGCTCTTCAGGACCAAAGCCCTCCCAATCAATGAGATACTGTAGCTTTCCTCTTACTCTTCTAGAGTCCAGAATTCTCTTAACCAGAAATTCTTCGGAAGCATCTTCCTCAATCACAACTGCCGAAGGAGTAGGTGTTAATCTAGTTCCTTTAACCACAGGTTTTAATAAACTAACATGGAAAGTTGGATGAGTTTTCATAGGACTGGGTAATTTAAGACGAACAGCCACTGGATTAATCACCTTTTCAACAACAAATGGTCCTACGAAACGAGGACAAAACTTATTTCTTCCTTTAATTCTCAAAAACTTGGTTGATAACCACACCAAATCTCCCTCACTATATTGAGGACTAATCTTTCTTTTACGGTCAGCAAACCCTTTGTATTTTTGTTTACTCTCCACCAACACCCCTTTCGCCTTTTCCAAATTTTTTTTCATAACTTCTAGTCTCCTTTCGACTTCTGGGTTTCATGAATCATTATTAATCTCAATACTAAGAAAACGAGGATGAAAACCTCGTCCCAAATAAAACGGAGACATAGAGGTGGCATCCTTACTACAGTTGTTATATGCGAATTCTGCAACCCACAACAAATCTACCCACTCTTCACCTGTCTGCAGTTAACACCTCCAATATTTTTCCAACTCCTGATTTAACCTTTCTACCTGCCCATTGGTTTCTGGATGGTAGCCTGATGATAAACATACCTCCACTCCCAATCTCTTACAAAAAGCTCTCCAAAACTTAGAAATAAATTGAGAACCTCTATCTGAGATGACCTGACTGGGAATTCCATGTAATCTTACCACTTCTTGCAAGAAACTGTGAGCTTAACTATCAGCGGTAACCTCTCCCTTCATGGGAATGAAATGTGCTTCTTTAGTGAGTAAATCAACTACAACTAATACCGAAGTACACCCTTTATCTTGTGGAAGATCCGTGATGAAATCTAAAGACACTGAGTACCAAGGCCGCGGTGGAACTGGTAACGGCTCCAATAACCCAGAAGGCTTTCCGATGAGATTCTTAGATCTAGCACAAATTTCACAGGTCTTAACAAAATTAAGGGTATCTTGTCGAATTTGTTCCCACCAAAAATTTCTTCTGATCAACTCAAGAGTCTTCCGATACCCTGGATGTCCTGCCAAGACTGATTCGTGACACTCCAACATTTTTTCTCTAAGTTCAATTGATGGTAAATAGGGTCTGTCATCTAAATAAGGTAAACCATCTTTAATTTTGCGAGCTGGATCCAAACGAACCCAATCTTCAAGTTGTGTCTCAGAAATGGATTACCGTACTTTCTTGAAGATCTCGTTCTCCTTTTCAACCCCAGCAAGAACAAAACGTTCTGGAGCGATCAATGGAAGAGGCTCACAGACCGACTTAACCTCACTTTCTGGAAACTGCCGTGACAGAGCATCTGCCTTTTTATTTTGATTACCTGGCTTAAATGTAACTATAAAGTCATAATCCGCAAAAAATAATGACCACCTAAGTTGTCGAGGTGTCAGAGTTTTTGCTGTCTTCAAAAAAAGTACATTTCGGTGGTCAGTTAATACAGTCACAGTGTGACGTGCTCCCTTTAAAAAATGTCGCCATTCTTCAAATGCCGCTTTGATAGCAAGAAGCTCTCGGTCTGAAATGGTGTAATTTTCCTCCGGAGGTGAAAATCTCTTAGAAAAGTAGGCCACTGGATGCAATTGTCCTGTAACATTATGCCTCTGAGACAACACTGCTCCCATTGCCACATTGGAAGCATCAGCCTCTACAAAAAATGGTTTGGAAGTATCAGGGTGAATCAAGATAGGAGAGGTAATGAATTTCTCCTTCAAAATTTGAAAAGCCTCATCAGCCTTAGCTTCCCAAACAAATGGAACTCCTTTTCTTAAAAGTCGAGTAATTGGAGCTACTACACTGGAGAAACCTTCAATGAATCTTCGGTAAAAATTGGCAAATCCCAAAAAGCTCTGGATCTCCTTCACCTTAGTTGGAGTAGGCCAATCCTGAACCGCTTCCACCTTTTTTGAATTCATTTCCAGGCCACAAGGAGTGATCACAAATCCTAAAAATTCTACCGAATCCGTATGGAACTGACTCTTCTCCAATTTAGCGTAAAGATTATTCTCTCTCAATTTCCTTAAGACCTGTCGAATGTGAATTTTGTGTTTCTCCAAATTCTGGGAAAAAATCAAAATGTCATCAATATAGACGATAACAAAAACATCAAGAAATTCCCGAAGAACCTCATCGATAAAAAATTGAAAAGCCGCTGGGGCATTGCAAAGACCAGAGGCATCACTTGGTACTCGTACAGGCCAAATCTGGTTTTAAATGCTGTCTTCCACTCATCCCCCTCTTGGACCCTTACAAGATGATAAGCTCCACATAAATCCAACTTAGAAAATATGGTTGCACCTTGGATTTGGTTTAACGTTTCTGAAATGAGAGGGAGAGGATACCGATTTTTCACTGTCATTCTATTTACTGCCCTGTAATCTATACAAGTTCTGAGAGTACCATCAGCTTTAGGCACAAAGAACAATGGTGAAGCTGCCGGCGATTCAGAGTGCCGAATAAATCCCTTAGCCAAATTTTCCTTTAAATATTCTTTCAAATAATCATTCTCTTTTTCAGTCAAGGCATAAACCCTACTGCTAGGTAAAATAGCTCCAGGTTCCAACTCTATCTTGCAGTCAAAAGGTCTATGAGGAGGCAACTCTCCAGCTTCCTTTTCATCGAAAACATCCCAAAAATCCTGATAACAAGTTGGAAGTACACCCACAACTGCTCCAATGTCAAAACCTATTGCCCCTCTTTCTGCAAGCGAGAATGAAACGGAATTCACAACTTTTTCTTTCTCTTCAAAAGATTTTCCTGAAAGACAATGTTCCTGACAAAAGGTTGATCCTAAGGATACAATTCTTGCACTCCAATCAATTCTGGGATTATGAAGTGTAAGCCAGGGCATACCCAAAATAATTTTCAAGATTGGCGCGTCAATTAACTCAAAAGAGATATTTTCTTTATGACCTCCAGTCATCTCCATTTCAAGTAACTCTGTATTATGAGTGATTGGACCTGAAGAAAGAGATGTCCCATCAACTGCTCTGACCTGCTCCATTTCTTTCTTAGCAACTATAGGAACACCTAGAGTTTTTGCCAATCCTCTATCCATAAAATTACCCGTAGCTCCTGAATCAATAATAATTGGCCCAGAACCTAAAAATACCTTTTCGAACATCAAGGATACGTTCACAGTTATGTGAGGAACCGCTGTCTGTATTGTGTTAGCCACTTGTTGTACTCTGCCTGAAGATTTGGAGATCTTCTTGGGGGTAAAAGAACAGGTTTCAAGAAAATGACCACTCCTACCACAGTATAAGCACAAATTATTCTCCCTTCTTCTTGCCTTCTCTTCCTTGGACAACGGACCTCTCACCCGGCTCTGCTGGTCAATTATCTTTGACTTCACTTCTCTGTTCACCACCTCAACTTTAGGCCTCTCCATTCTTCCCGGAAACCTAAGCTCTCCCTGAGTACGTCTACGCTCTAAACGTCTTTCAGTTAAAACGAAAATCCAACTGAACCACCAAATCAATTAAGGCATCTAAAGTATTTGGTCGCTCCAAAACTCCAGCCAGAGCATCTTTTAACTCATCCTTTAAGCCCCTATAAAATAAGGAAGCCCTCTTCTCCTCTGGCCATTTACTTTCTAAAATTAAAGTTCTAAATTGAGTGATATAAGAAATCAACTCCTTTCCTCCCTGGCGCAGTTCCAGTAATTCTCCATCAACCTCTAAAGATAACTGTCTCTTGTCAAACATTTTCTTAAATTCGGTCTGGAAAAGGGAATAATTATTCAAAGCCAAATTCTTTTGACTCACCAAAAGACTTCCCCACGCAGAAGCTTCTCCAGATAAATATGATAAGATGAATGTTACCTTTGAAGCATCTGTGGAAAACAACTCTGGACGACTTAAAAAATGCAATTCACACTGAGTCTGAAAAACTTGAAACTTTCTAGAATCTCCTAAGGAAACGTTCTGGAGCTGCCAAAGGAACAGGCATAACTAAAGTTCCTAAACCTCTCTCTGCCCCCCTGGGAAGCCTAGGTTCTTGTTCTTCTCCTACTCTCACCAACTCAGGTGGGTTTCCTGCACCTTCCGAAACTTCAACTTCTCTTTCTTGTATTTGGGTTACCTTTAAATTTAACTCATCCATTCTTTGACAAAGACTTGAATACTCCTGATGAGCCACCCGTAACTCTTCTCTCATTTCCCTAACCATTACTCCCAATGCCTCCATGGTTGTCTCGTCGGGGTTCATAACAGCTTGGGCAGACACTTTTTTTTTTTTTATTGGCCTTTCATACTGTCATGCTGAGAACCTGGTGTCTGCAGAAGCTGCTGAACCCCCGACAATCCACCCAAAATGTGGCACTCTGAGCTGACATATATATATAACTGCTCAGTTTACCTCACTTTCAGTGGAAAGGGGGAAGGGACAAAGAAACAAACACCAGGCTGGTTCTTCACCTGTAGTTAAAACATAAACATGCAATATACCTCATTACTCATGGGTTACTATACTAACCTTAAACTCTAAATCCTTTACCAAAATAGTTTTAAAACCATACCTGGTACTTCTCTTCAGAATGCCCAGAGAAGTGATAAGCAGACAAGACTTCCTTACTTGTGGACCAGAATCTTATAGATCATTCAGCCTTCTCAGTAGGTCCATGAATGTATTTTAACTTTGTAGTTAGTCTGCTCAACCCTAATATTCTTGAACATGGTCTTCAAATATGTTTTAGGAAGTTCTTTTAAGTTCTTGTATTTGTTTTTAATATTTTCTTTGTAGAGTGTCTTTTTCTCAGGACCAATTTTAACTTGCGATGGAATCTTCACGTGGAAAGCCAGCACACGCGCTAAAATCCAAAACCGCGGAAAAAATCACATGCGCTTTTCTCCAAGTCGCGGGAAAAACGCACACGCGCTAACAATCCAATACGCGGGTTAAACGCACTCGCGCTAAAGTCCAAGACGCGATAAAAAATTACACGCGCTTTTCTCCAAGTCGCGGGAAATACGCACACGCGCTAACAATCCAATTCGCGGGAAATACGCACACGCGCTGACAATCCAATTCGCGAGTAAAACGCACTTGTGCTAAAGTCCAAGACACGAATAAATACGCGCATGCGCAAAAAAGCAAATCGCGAGAGAAAATACTCGCGCTTATTTTATCACGCAGATAAAACCCTCGCGTTAACAAACAGTAAACGCGAGTCCAAAGTTCACGCTCGCGCTTCTCTCTCACGCGCAGAGACACACACGCAGGCTCAAAGCAACGGGAAAAAACTCACGCGCTATTTTGAATTGACACGTAGCGATAAAAACAAACGTAAGCGCTTCAATCTTTTTGATACAGATTTGCGATTTCAATCCCTTAAATAAAAATAACCTTTTTACTAAGTTCAACAAAACTGGAAAGTCACTTATCTTGAGGATGAGACTTGAAAACTTCTTTTCTCATAAAAAATGGAAGTTTCTGACTCCTGTCCTGTGTCTCCACCTAAATCCAAACACGACTCCTGTTGTACTTTCAGATCTTCCGCTCAACTGCTAGAAACTTGTCACCTCTCAGCTGGGCAAGGACGATGAAAGGCAGTTTAGAATGTTCATTGTCCTCCCTATAAACAATCTCCAGCCAATCAGAATTTAGACTGAGAACCTCCATCTTGGCTTGGGGAAATCTCCATAGACTGCAATGAAGGTTAAGGGCAAAATTGGCTGTTTAAAAATATAACCCATAATAACTTCCTAAAAACCTTTTTAAACTAAATATGTGTCTCCCCTGACCCAATGTAAATGAGTATATGATACTGTATGTAAAGAATGTCACTCCAACCTGACAGTTAGCAACACTAGCTAATTTATACAACTCTCTTGATACAAAATTTAATATTCAATCTGCCCAATTAGTAAAACTACTAGCATGGCAACTCGATTTTGTCACGAAAATGCCTCACAACTGTCCTTCTTGTCCTGGCAATCTAATTTTGTCCATATAGGTGGCAAGGCGGTGCCCTATGAGGCCCCCCCCCCCCCCCAGCTTTCCATACTGTAGCTACCCAAACATCTGCAATGGAAACAACGTTTGAGTCTTCCGCAATTTGATAAAATCATATGTGCCTTGGACGCGAATGTTGAATTTGTGTGTCCCGCAACTGGTCTTAATACGGAACCATGTGAAGCTCCTAAGGGGTTTAGTGACTTGAATATCGAACTTGTGTGTCCTGTAACTAGTTTTAATATGGATCCATGCAAAGCTTCTAAGGGATCTAGTGACATCATGATATCCTCAAAAGTTGGCTCTGTGGTGGAACCTCCATTGTCTTCTACGAATTCGGCTTCTAAGCAAGACCAGCATAATCCATCCAATAGAATCACTTAAACTATTTTTTCCAAAAACAAAAAGGGGAAACGTTGCAGCAATTCCCAAATCCAAACGGTCTAAAAATCAACCAAAAGAAAGGAACATTAACACTGCCAGAAGGAAGCAATTCATTAAAAAATGGAATCCTTTAAAAAAAAAGTACAATTGATGCTGCCCGTTCAGTAACAAAAAAATACCAACAACTTAAGCAGGACAAAACGACAAATGTATTGTGTGAAATGGCTGAAGCCCCTGAGCCTTATGCTCCACTTGATGAATTGGTTAAGGCAGCTCTAGATCAACCAAAGACTTATAATAGCACTGTCACCCGGTCTGGCTCCACTGTAGACAAAGAATCCAAAACTAAAGTAGTAACCAACTCTACAGTGAGAACTGATGACTATCATCGACAAGAAATCAGGAAGGCAGTCAACGCCTATATGAGTAGCTTACCTCGAAAATCTACCCCTATTAACATCGAACAAAATAGTATCTTATTGGCTACATCGGCACATGTAAAACCCAGGGATGACACAGTATTGATACAGTCTGATAAAACTGCTCCGGGCATCCTCAATGATCCACATGCGCTATTGGCTCAAGTTAGTCCAGAAATTTTGCAATTGTTGCATTCAGCAATGCATACAAAATCACAGTCAGTGATGGGTGCTCCAGAAATCCATAAAAGCACACATTGCACAGCATAATCCAACAGCAGGTAATTCCAACAACAAATTACCAGCAAACTTTTCTCTGCAACTATCTTATAAACCAAGACCCTCCATTCAATATAATCTGAATTGGAGATCCCTTTTTAGCTATTTTTTCCGACATTCCATCGCTTGAAGATATCAACAGTGTCGATAATGCATTAATAGAATTTCCATCTAAACCAAATGTTAACTCCATTAGGATATGGATGAACTCCAGAGTCATCCAAAACACCATATGGATGGCTAAAAGCGAACTGGGATTTGTCCTCTTTATCGATACTCCTGAAGTGACCGTCTTCAGCCAGAAAGCGCAACCCCAAGCTAATAATTCCAAAGTCTTGATCAATTATCAAAACAAACAACTTCGCAAACCAACCGAATATTCTTGTCGTTCAGCTCCACAATCGAATTAGCTAACACATGCTAAAAATGTCCAGAATATCTCTCTCAGTTGGAATAGCAGAGGTTTTTGGCATCTTATTAATAACAACCAAAATACACTTCTACACAACAACATTCTTATGTTTCAAGAAACATGGATGACATTGGTCCCTTTATGGGACAATTATGATGTCTTCCTTAATCCAGCCCTTCATGCGAACTCTGGTAGACCTACTTCAGGATTATTAATAGCTATTTAGATAGGTCAGGGAATCGTGGCACAAGAATGGAATTGTCCTAATAAGTATATGCAAATGGTTAAATTGTGTATCTATAATACTGGTTATGCTCTAATCAATGTTTATTGGAATCCGGCTGGAATTTCTGATGGATGTTTTCTTAAAGATCTGAGCGAACTGTTAAATCTAGTCACTCTAGACACATCTGTGTCCAACATTATTATCGCAAGTGATCTAAATCTCTATTGTATATCTTATCACACATCTAATAAATCTAGGCTGACTAAATGGTTGGCATTCACCTCAAATTATAGCATTAACAAGCTCAATGGAGCCTTTCCATCAGACATTCCGCCTAATCCAACCTGGAAAAGAGGTTCTTGTTCGTCCATAATTGATTTTGTTTACGTCAATTCTCAATTGTTTTCATGCATTGATGATTTCTGCGCACTTGAGAACTGTAATAGTGATCACAATCAACTAATGGTCCAGTGGACGATTTATAGCCTCACTACAATGGATTTCAAGGTACCCAAAATCTCTGAGTGAGTTTAATAGAGCTATAGATGCTCACTTGCAAACTCATACAACGTACTTAATAAATCAAACTACCCACTATACAGATCTGATGCAGCTTTTTCAGTCTTCTAATTCCAAAGCTGCACAGGGTCAGATAGTGGGTCACCCAAAACTTCATGTCTTTAATTGGGAAGTAAAAAATTTGAAAGTTCACACTTGGTTTTTGAAACGACAAGCATAAAATGAACCGGTGGCAACTAGAGCATCCTTATTGAGGAGCATTAAAACTAAATACAAGAACGCATTAAAGGCCATGCGATCTAAAATCTATCAGAATGATGGAGAATCTATGTTGTTGTCCCTACAATCTAAGAACGTTGCAGGATCTTAGACCTTACTGAACAAGGTTACGCATTACTCTCAATCAGTTTCTCAGCCCAATAATGTAACCGAATTGAAGTGGATCATCCATTTCACTGATCTTTATGCTCTGCCATTGAACTCATCAATTGTAAATCTTGGAGACTATTATAAGGGGTTTCATCTTAATTTTGATCTGGATGACATTCGATTCTACATTAAATAAATCAGTAATTCGGGTGCCTGTGGCCCCAATGGTCTCTCGAATCGAACGTTAAAACAGTACCCAGATCTATGCTTGCCTGCATCTTGGACGCATTCTGTTATAGTGCCTATATATAAAAGGGGCGACCATTCCTCACCATCCAGCTACAGACCTATAGCTTTGCTGGATGCTCCGGGAAAGTTTTTTGCAAGAATATTATTGAGGGACCTAAATCAATGGACCTGCCAAAGTAATTTAAGGGATCCTTTTCAAACTGGTTTTGTAGATGGCCTTGGAACCAACCCTAATCTTATGGTTCTGAATATGTTAAAATCAAAATATGTGGCTAAAAATCAATTACTTTACTTAGCTTTTATTGATTTCAAAGCCGCCTTTGACTCTATTGCTCGCTCAATTATGCATTACAATTTAGTTAGATATAACTGTCTGTCTTCTCGTCTGGCTCTGATCATGTTATTACACACCAACACGACAATACAAGTGAGAATATCATTGGCAGGCAAACCTTCATCTATCATTAAAACTTGTCAAGGTCTCAAACAAGGCTGTATCTTGGCTTTTTCCATTTTCAATCTTTTCTTGTTTGACTTAGACATAGTTCTGCGATCTATGGAAGGCGACTCCCCCAAACTGGGATCCCACTCCATCTGCCATCTTCTTTATGCAGATGATTTTATACTCATTTCGCAGACTCCTGCGGGCCTACAAAAATCACTCAACAGGTTGGCCTCATATGTGTCTGTTAATAATTTAATAATCAATACTCAAAAAACACAAATCAGGGTTTGCAAACCTCATGTAAGAACAAAGGTGAAGCCGTGCAGTTGGTATCTACAAAACGAACTTCTGTTGAAAGTTCAACAGTACAAATATCTGGGCATAATCATCCAGGCATCTACATCACGTCATGTAATGGACGATGTGATACATTCCAAACATCAATGTTAATATCTCAAGCTAAGGTACTCAGAACAAAATATGGGAAATTTACAGGGAAACATATCCTACTGTTTTATCAACAGAAAGTGGTCCCCACCATAAATTATGGTGTTGAAACCTTATTGCCCAAAGCGTCCAAGTGGTGGTCCACTCTTGAAGCCCGATTTTACACTCAATTGTTACATCTCCCTAAGAGCACTCCGTTACCACTAATTCGATATCAATTGGGTATTCTCTCGTTGGAATCCCAAGTTAAATGGAGAATGTGCGCTTTACTTAGGAAATCCATTATGGGGATATCCACCTCTGGAACATTGAGCATTATGGCACAGCACCTATTCGTGCGGGACCATGCTTTTACAAAGTTGTGGTGTAACTTTGCATTAGATGTAATAGCTGATGCATCTATTACTTTGAATTTGTTAATACTTAACCCACATCGAGCAAAACAAAAATTACATCAACATGACTGGAGAAAATTGCAGGCAGTGTCAAAAATATAAGAACTTTGATATCCGAGTGTTTGGACACAAATCACTCAGTGAGATGGCTGAATTTCTATTAAGATGTCCGTCACCCTATATACGTCAACAATTTTTGAGGTTCTGACTAAATCTCTGGCCAACTAGAGAAGTCATGGCGAGGTGAAATTTGATTCCAAAAGAACTCAATTATTGCTGTTTTTGTGCAAATAAGGTAGAGAGAGAAACATGAGAACATTTCATAATGTACTGTCCTATGTTATCCATTCAAAGGAAAAATCATTTTAAAAAACATCTTGTAGATAGGTAGGGCAACATGGCAATGAATAACATCTGGCAAGCTATATCTAACGACCTGTGTGGCAATGGCAACATGGCAATGAATAACATCTGGCAAGCTATATCTAACGACCTGTGTGGCAATGGCAACATGGCAATGAATAACATCTGGCAAGCTATATCTAACGACCTGTGTGGCAATGGCAACATGGCAATGAATAACATCTGGCAAGCTATATCTAACAACCTTAAACTAGGCATGTGTGTGGCAATGGCAACATGGCAATGAGTAACATCTGGCAAGCTATATCTAACGACCTTTGTGGCAATGGCAACATGGCAATGAATAACATCTGGCAAGCTATATCTAACGACCTGTGTGGCAATGGCAACATGGCAATGAATAACATCTGGCAAGCTATATCTAACAACCTTAAACTAGGCATGTGTGTGGCAATGGCAACATGGCAATGAGTAACATCTGGCAAGCTATATCTAACGACCTTTGTGGCAATGGCAACATGGCAATGAATAACATCTGGCAAGCTATATCTAACAACCTTAAACTAGGCATGTGTGTGGCAATGGCAACATGGCAATGAGTAACATCTGGCAAGCTATATCTAACGACCTTTGTGGCAATGGCAACATGGCAATGAGTAACATCTGGCAAGCTATATCTAACGACCTTTGTGGCAATGGCAACATGGCAATGAATAACATCTGGCAAGCTATATCTAACAACCTTAAACTAGGCATGTGTGTGGCAATGGCAACATGGCAATGAGTAACATCTGGCAAGCTATATCTAACGACCTTTGTGGCAATGGCAACATGGCAATGAATAACATCTGGCAAGCTATATCTAACGACCTGTGTGGCAATGGCAACATGGCAATGAATAACATCTGGCAAGCTATATCTAACAACCTTAAACTAGGCATGTGTGTGGCAATGGCAACATGGCAATGAGTAACATCTGGCAAGCTATATCTAACGACCTTTGTGGCAATGGCAACATGGCAATGAATAACATCTGGCAAGCTATATCTAACAACCTTAAACTAGGCATGTGTGTGGCAATGGCAACATGGCAATGAGTAACATCTGGCAAGCTATATCTAACGACCTGTGTGGCAATGGCAACATGGCAATGAGTAACATCTGGCAAGCTATATCTAACGACCTTTGTGGCAATAGTGCAATCTTTCATAAATCTGATTCTAATGAAGTGCTATGAACATAAATTACATTTTAACCGCATTTAATCTAAATTGAAGTTTTATCAATTTTGTATACTTCAGCAAAACAATGTATTTAGTTGGACTTGATCAATTATGTTTAATGGGATGAAAAATGAAATACTATTTTATTGATAATGATGCAATATGTAAAAATTGTTAATTGTATGTTTTCCTTTTTGCAAACTTGTTTTTATATATTTGAAAGGATGATTGTATTAACCAAATCAAATAAAAAAAAAAAATAGGAGGAGAGAGCAGGTATTCAGTAATGTACAGGTCAAGCAGTGTCTCACTTCCCCCTTCCCCCTTTACAGAAAGAGAAAAACGAAGTGGGCCTTTCAACTGTCAGAATGACTTTTAAAATCTTTAGAATAAACTGGGAAAAAACACCAAATATGGTCTAAAATACTTAAATTGATCTAAATTCTTCTTTGAATAGTTCACACAAACATAAGCAAGGATTTAATGCAAAGAAAACATTTGAAATCTTAAAATCCAAGTTGGAAGCAGTTTGAATCTATTTTACACGTGTAAAGATTTCTCAAAATGAAAATTCACGGCAAACTTTTCCGTGTGCGATATTCACTGAGTGGCAATGTGGGTTTGGGTTCTATGGATAGGGACAGATGTTAGCTACAAGTAGGAGTTGAAATTTTGTTTCTATCACAAAAACTGAGGAAGTTTCAGAGGTTTTAGTGAAGGTCATTTTTGTAAAATAGGCGCGAGAATTGAAAACAGAAATGCACTTTTAAAAATGACAAATGGGTTTGCTTACACTATATTAAAGACTTCCAAAAAGTAGAATGTCACACAGGAAGATCATTTACGGCCGATCATAACAGTTCAGGTGTGATACTCTGCTTTCTGTTTGGTTTGTGAATTACTTTTTTAATCAATCAATAGGAAGTTAGAGTTTAGGAACACATGTGAGAGAAGAGTCTGTGCAAAGATAGTTCTGACAATACTGGTTCTAAATGAAAGATAGGATGGGTATAAGCTAGGGACAAGACTATGCAAAGTCCTTACGCTATATGACAGTTCATCCTATTTATACTCACTGGATAAGTTTTTTAATGGGACCTTTAGGATTATAGACCTATCAGGGACTGACGGCTGGACACCTCGGACTGGGCAGGGTCAGCAAGGCGCTCTGTTCACAGCACGGCACAGGACTGGACGGGATCTGCCCTTCTTGGTTCTGAGGATCTTTCAATTCAGCAGGCAAGCAGTGACAGCACAGCCTGGCTGTATTATGATGCTTCCCCTAGGCTTTTGGGGTTCTGTTCTAGAATTTGAGGCCTAGCTGAGAATGGTTAAGCTATGCAATTGGCCCTTTGCTTTGCCAAGTTTCTGGAGTCTGGAACAAGGAAGATGTAGATTTCAGCAGCATGGTGCTCCGCCAGCATCAGGAGAGTGAGTAGATCTGTCTCTCCCTATGTCTGGTGAGCTGTCTCTATTTATGCTATGAAATTACATCATACAGGGGGTGTGTGGGCCGGCTTATCTAAGCTTGCCCCTTTGTGCTGGGATAGTGTCAATGCTTCATCTCCGCCTTGCAATTTGAGTGATTGGCTCAACGCTGGTTGATGTCAGGTTATATGATTTGTTTTACAATCCTCAGAGACCTCCCTTTAGCCACTGGTCTCAAAATCGGATTTTATCTTAAACACACATTTCTACATTAGTCACTTTTCTACAAATTACACACAAAGATGCCGTATTTTACATAGCATCTATTCCTCAAAACCCCGCAGCTGTGGGATCATGTCTCCGCTTTCCACAGAATTTTGCCCTTTTCACTATGAACACACTTTTCAATTTCTCTGCAACTTTCCACAAATATGCGTGTTTAACATGGAGACATGCGTGTACATTTTCACAATTCTAACAGTCATGCATTTTGCGTAAAATCACATTTCTTGCCATTCTTTTCCAGAACATGTCACATGGTTTTGCCGCCTCTTAAAACGTGCAGCCAGAAATTAAATGAACAAATCTGTTGTGTTCTTTGTTAGTTCAGCCACAGATGGTTGCTTGGGTCCGTCCACCCCTTTTTGTCACCCTGCAGTCCAGGAGCAGTCTCCTCCTTATTTGTTCCTTGAAGAGGCCATTTATGACCCTATTCACACTTTGAATGTCCTGAGCTGCAGCTTGTCATTGTTCCTTTTCCCTCTGTAGACCAAATTCTGTCCCTACCTAGAAATTAACCCTACCCCGTGAGTTCCTGCTGAGGGAAGGCCTTCCTTCTGTGAGAAAAACCTGCTATTCCAGTTTTGCAGCTTCAGCCAGGTTTAATTTAATTGTTAAATTCTTTTGGCTTTTCCTTAGCACAAAAACAACTCTTATCAAAAATAAATAGCATTCTCATTCAAGATTTTAAACCTGTGGAATCAAAAACAACTATAATATGGGTTGCTATCAGTAACAGGCCTCATATATTGCAAACATTTGACTTTCAGTTTATAACATTTTAACGTTTAATCAGGAAGGCCCCTGACAGCTGTCATCAAAAGTAGCCCTCTGCTGCACAGAGATTTTTGACAGATCCACAGACAGGGCACTTTTGCTGTGGAGCTCTTTATGCTCTTAGACTTTCAGGACATTGTAAGTTCACAGTGATTCCTTAAATTAAGTGAATTGTAGCACCCAGCAAGAATTTTGAATGTTTGAAAGGTGTTCTGTAACGGCATTCTAAAGTTTCAGCAGCAAAGAAAAGATGATTTAAAGCAATATTGGAGTTTCATTTTGCAAAGCACCGCTTTTTCCTTCTGCACTCCACTTTCAATTGTTTTGGAGCCCAGTGACACATTTCAGTAGTGAGAGCTCTGTTCCACCATTGACAACATGCGTGGCAGATTGGGCAGCTATCTTTTTGTGCGTTGAAAAGTGTGATTTTCAGGGGTTTTGGCGCGCACAAGGGTTTTGTGGCCATTTTGCTGTTTCTGGCCCCACCATAACAGAGTGATGCAGCATAGCAGAGCAAAAGTGGGTCATTACATCCCACAACGATCCTGGGACAAGAAGTAGAACAAACAAGCGAAAATGGAGGGGAAGATCACGGTGGTAGAAATAATGAAGAAGCAGGGCAAGAAGGAGATCAAAGAGAGGAGGCAGCGAGAAATCCGTCACCACCACAAGAGGCAGTGTGGAGGGACAGACCAAGAAATAGACCAGATTTAATCATGGTAGTTCAAGCTCAGAAGAATACTAAAGGGATAGAAAACAAAATAGATATGCAGATGCCTCTAACACATAAAGAAGTAGGGATAACGCAGTATGTTCCATGGCCTGAAATGGACAAAAAATAGACGGAGCTCGTTAATGGATCTATGAATTTGAAAAACAAACAGGGTTAGCCTTAGCACTAGGAGACTGAGTTTACTGGTCACCATAGTTGGGGACCAGGCTGGGGTAAGCCTTGCAGATAATGAACATGATGGAGCAGCCTTTGATGAGGTAAGGGCAAGGGCATTGGCTGCCCTAAGAAGGATGTACCCAGATACCCCTGACTTACATTCTTTACTGCAGTGCACAATGGGTGATGATGAGGACCCAGTTAGGTTTATTCAGAAGTTACAGCAAATGTGGAGAGTTGAGACAGTACCATTTTTCTATTTTCTTGTAAAGAGGGAACTACCAAAAGAGGTCCAGAAGGCACTAGATACAATTGTGGGAATTGCAGCCAAAGGGTGGCCAGAGATATAAAGTATAATAGTCCACAATTGTAAGAGAATCAAGGAGAGGGACAGGAAGACAGTCCAGAAGCGGAAAATGGATGAGGCAAAACTAGTGGAGAAGAAACTAAATAAGGTGGTTGTTCAAGCACCAGTGAAGGCACCAGCTCAGGGGGAAAGGACAGGAGATACTCAACAAATTGGGAATGCCACAACTGCGGCACTATGGGGTGAAGGAGGACATGAACAATGGGGTGGGGTGGCACAGTACCCCAACCCACAGTGGCAGTGTGAAGGATCACCAAGGGGAAAAGGAGGATTTTGAGGAGCAAGAGGCTTTGGGGGGATAGGGCCTCGGGAAGAGGATTGGGAACATCACAGTGCTGGTATTGCAGGAAATGGGGGCATTTCGCAAGGGAGTGCAGGATCAGGCCTGGGATGAGATTTAATTATGGGCCATCACCTCTAGGGCAGGGATTCCAAGGGCCTCAAGGAAGGAGACAACAGCATTTTGGCGAGGGAGTCAAAATCAGTTCCCTTATGAGGCTGGCAGGCAAGGGCAACATGGGCAACAACTACAGCAGGGTGAGGGAACACAGTTTAACAGAATGGCAGGAGTAACAGGCGCCCCATTCCAAGGAGTTACAATGATGGGACAGCCCTTTTTCATTCCACAGCACAAATACATATTCTGATTAGGACAGCCCACCGAAAGCACTCGCATATCCAATCCTATTGATAACCACACCCCCTGAAGAGGAGCTCTTGGTGGAGGAGGAAATAGAAAACGGGCAATTCATATTTATGGTAGATTCAGGTGCAACCAAATCATGCATCATGGAGGGGAACTTTCCATCATCAGGTAAAGCTCTTTACATGCAGGGATTCTCTGGGGCTATCTCTACGGTTCCATACACTGAGGAGCTGGATATAAAAGTGTGAGGGGAGGTAGTACAAGCCCCCTTGTTATATTCAGAGAGTTCCCCAGTGAACTTGTTGGGAAGGGACCTGCTCAGTACAATAAATATTACTATATCATTCACAGATCAAGGGGTAGTGTGTTCCACTCCAGGGATGTGTGTAGCTCGAGCAATGGTAATAATAAATGCAATAGTAAGGGAGCCAGTAGTCCATGGGGTTCCTGTGATCTAGATATTTATATTATTATGGTGTTAAGGTATTAGTAAAAACAGTGCCTCAAATTGTGACCAAAGTGTTGGCAAGTGCATACAGATTTTATTTTCCGACCCATGGGCCACCCGAGATGGAGGCAGGGACAATATTGTCATTACATTTCCAAGGACTAGGAGCATCAGACAAAAGAGCAGTCCTAATTGGAACAGACCAGGACGGGTTGCGAGTGCGCACAATATTATGTATAGACCCCACAGTGGGCCTCATTACAAGTTTGGCGGTAGGCTTGCCGGTAAAACCATCAGGCTGCCGCCAAACTTGCAATTCTTTCCGGCGCCCGCAAATGGGCAATTACCGGGTCATTACGGCCCTGCTTGACCCGGTAATTGATCATTTGCGGACGCTAGAAAAAAGATGCTCCCCATTCTGCCCCATAGGTTGAAATGGGAATGGGGAGGCAGGATGCACCTGCACCGTTTATAACAGTGCCGATGCATCAGACACGCTGTGCTCTTGGGTGCTTTTCTGCCCGGCAGGTCCGACCTGGCGGGCAGAAAGGCACCTGCGCGCAAAACTCGTAGTTTGCCGGTCTGGGAACTACAGTACTGGCATGCTTATCGGTACCGTAGTTCCCAGACCGGAAAACTTACAATGAGGCCCAGTGTAAATAAAGAAAAAGACTGATGAGTTATTTTAGGACAGTGAAAAAAATGGGGAGATTATTTTGGAAATCTGCATGCCCTGTGATATCATGGTGCAGTATAGGAAGGTACAGTGCCCCCTGATGGCAGCGGTGACCCAGTTTTCATTTTTTTAGGGGGACATGTGATATGTGGCAGCACAATTATGAACTGAATCCACATGATGATGGGGTACTTAAAGATGCGACTCCTGTACAGATTACATTGAAGTCAGGAGTTTAGCACAAATCATCCAGTATGTGGATGATCGGTTCGGATGTAGTGGAAATAAACATCAGTACAGGAGGGATTCTGTTGCATTATTGTAATTGCCGGCTCACAAAGGGTACAAGGCAGATACAAAGAAGCTACACTACTGCCAACAGGAGGGACAATACTTGGGACAGTTCATTTTTGTAATGGGGAAAAATATTATCAGATAGGGCGGCGGCAGTACGCACTGCCCTAGGCCCAATACTGTGAAGGAAATATAGCAGTTTTTTGGGCTTATGTAATTATGTAATAGGGCATGGATCCTAGACTAAGCAGTCTACTCAAAGCCACGGTTACAAAATCTCAGGGAAGGACAGAGCACTTAAAAGAATATTTTAACGGATTTACCAAATGACTAGACAATTTGATCACTTAAGCTATTTGCACAGCCCCTGTTTTAGCAACTCCTGATTATATACAGGAGTTTTATCATTTTGCCACTCTGATGAACGGCTCATGCATTGACAGAAGGAGACATATTATATGTTGATGGGTAATAAATAATTGACCAGAGGACGGGACAGAAGCACACAGAGGCGGTAGTAGCGTGCGGTAAAGGGGGAGAAATAGTGACCACCTCTGTAGAAAGCGGGACCATGGTTCCATACACAGCATTGCCCATATTACAACTGGACCATTATTACCTGGTGAACTGATCAGCCCCAGGTTTAAAGGTCCATATGAGGTGGTGTTCTGTACTCGTCTCGACGTCCGTATGAAGGAGTTAGATATTGGGTGCATCTTTCGGATGTCCTAAGAGCACCCGAGACTAGGCACATTTTAGTAAGGGCATAGCCAATTGAGAGACATTTTTGAGGATCCATGCCAGGGTTGTTTGCAGTGGCACACGGCTGCTTTTTTCTTTCTTTTTTCATTTTTTTTTCTTTTGTACATTTTTATTTTATTTTTCAATTTTTATTTTTTTGGAAGGTCCAGGACCCGGTCGGCCCTGATGGAAAAGGGGTCTCCCTCTCTCTTTTTCTCCTTCTCCCTTTCTTTCTCTTTCTTTCTCTCTCAATACCCTTTTTTCTCCTCTCCAGGAATAAGCAAAGATGGCTGACCGACCTCTCTGTTATGTAGGGATAAAGTTAAATACATTACATTTGTTTTAAAAAATTATGTAGTGCCTTTATTTAGTACTATGTTGTTTTGTATGACACTGGTTGTGGTTGTTGGAGTGGATGAAGGTTTGTTTGTTATATGGGGTGGCCATATAAAGGGGAGGGGGATGGGCAGTTGGAAAATAATGCTAGTATAAATATATGTATGAAACAAAAACACAATCACAAAATGTCTCACTTTTTGCCGGCCACCCCTACAAGTTTTCTTAGACGAATGGAACGGGAAGTATGAATGACGTATGATTTATATAAGCGGTTGGGCTTTGATACTATTTCTAGCATTTAGAAACATTATATAGCCGGTACTCTGATATGCGTATTGCAGGAAGGAATATAATCAATGAAAGCTGTTACCGGTGTGCTCTTATCCCGCACACTTCAAGGCTCCTAAGGTTTTTATTTCCACATCCATTCCCCCCGGGACATCTTGCAATATAGGGGATAAAGGGCACATTCCAGGAACACAGCGTGCAGTTGAGCATTGATCTAGACCCAGCGTTCAACACAAAATACCGCCAGTATCTACAAGGACCATATTTCTCCATGGGAGGTTACTCAAATGGCAATGGCAAATGGCAGGGCACCACAGTGATGTGCCTGGCAGATGGGCTGATCGAGTACAGCAGAGAAGCAATATCCCAAATAGAGAATATGGTCCCAACACATCACAAGGCTGACACAGATTGCAACAATGAAGAAGCCAGTGCAAATACATAGAGCCATAGACTTAATGAAGGAACAGTTATTGGTGGCACAAACATACAGTGCAACCACACTCTTGTGATGCCTGGTATGACAAAAGGTACGGCATGGGTGATGGATTACTAGTGGCTTTGTGGCCGACAAGCCTACCTGCAACTCCTACCATCTTGGAAGGGCAAGTGTTCACTGGCCACCGTGCACTCAGTGCTACTAGTAATCCTGGAAGAACACCAGAAGGGAGAGGAAATGCCTGTTGAGGTGCCATCCGCCACTCTAGCACCTAAAGCAGCAGAAAGAAGCTTGCAGATCACACAAGAATTTGGTATGTTCTCAGAAAAAGGACGATTTCAACGGCAGGGAAGAAAGAAGAGATCAAACGGTCTCAAAAGACTGTTCCGCACTTCTCAGAGGAATACCTGACAAGTATTGACTTTTTAGCCCGAGGAATACCTGACAAGTATTGACTTTTTAGCCCAGCAGAGACTTTCTTTTTCATTTTTTTTGGCTCCTTGGTACAAGCAGCTGCTGCACTTTTCTACCCCCGGAGAATGCTGAAAATGGGTCACTATCGCCCGTCGTCAAGTCGGTGCACAATCTCTGCGTTCAAATGAAGAAATAAGGTGGAGTTCAGAACACAGGTTGCCTGTCGTTTGCCTTTGATCGAGTCCCGTCATGGCTGGGGGCAGCAGTAAAAATACTGATTCCTGTGATCGTGTTCTTCTTGGTTCTCTTCTGCAGGGGCCAATGGGGTCTCCGATGATGTGTTTCTATAGTCCCTAATAGTGCAAATATGATGGTATCAATTGGGGGGATCTAAAACACCATGCCATACAATAAACAGCGAAACTCAAACTAATATTTCTGGAGTTATAGATCTGCCAGGTGGGGAGGAGTTTGTTCCTGTAGAAGTAATGAAAGAGGGGAATGTTGGGAAGGCGCCTAATGCTTTCCTTCATTCTCAAGTTCCCTAAGCACTTTAAAATTAATCAAGACTTCTGTTAACTGTTTTCTAAGCACTACAAGAGTCCAGGGGGGGGAGAAGGTTCACTAAATAAAGATAGGTAGGATTTTAATATAAGGCACAAATAATTTTTTAGCTGAATATATTTGTAAAACTGTTAAAAGGCAGTTAGCTTTGCTCAAAGCACACAGAGAATGCAGCCAGTGCTAAAAATAGACTACAGGCAGGCTGGCAGAGAGCACAAGGTAACTCAGCAGCTGTCTCTGTCCATCACAACCCAATGGAGACTAAAATAGATTCAGCACGACATGTAGGGTACTATTGGAAAACAGGGTTTTTTGTAGAAATTACTGGACCAGATCAAATAGTATGTTGAGTGAAGTGTTGAGAGAATGGTGGGAAGATGTTTTTATGTATGAATGTTTATAACATAGCAAATGATGCTAAGTAAGAGCTACAATGTATTCCTGCATAGGCAGCATAATGTTATGTAGCTTGTCCCAAATGGAACCCAGCCATGCCTGAAGGAATAACTGCAGCATCCCTTTTAAGGAAGAAAAGTTTTGGATGATCTTTGCCGGTATCCAGTGACCAAGTTGAAGAGTATAAAGGCGCCTGCTTGTCATTAAGCCTGCAGGAGCCAGCCAAGGAAGACAGAATGCTGGTCAGAATGGCAGAGTCCCCTGCCATTCCCCCAATCCTCATCTTTGTAATGATTAAAGTTTGTTATCTCTTGCAAGATAGACTCATGACCTTAATTCCCTAGAGGGGTGCATTTACTCTGGTTTGAGCGTGATCAGGGGGTACCCCAATGTATTAAAAGGGGTACAAGTATGTCCTACCTTTCACCTTGGAGAAAAGAAATGGGAACATATACTGGGTTACCCTAGGGAGGTCTCCAGAAATCCCTGCTTCTGGCTACTACAGCTGAATGTGCTGTATCGCACCTATATGACCCCCAAGCAGGGTTGTCAGGTTTAACAGCCAGATGCAACATTTATGCCCTTGGTGTAGAGTAATTGGGGCAAACTTAATGCATTTGTTTTGGAGTTGTGGGAAAGTGCTGTGTTTTTGGGCACGAATTGAGCAGGCTTGCAGAAATATTGTAATTGCTAGGTACGACTGGACCCGAAGGAGTTCTTTCTGGGCCCTTACCCAAGGAACAGCAAATGTAAGCACGTAGTAACATTCATGGACATGGCCTGCATCTTAGCTAAGAGATGCATCGCAATGGCATGGAAATCTTCTGGTGGCCCACAGTATAAGCGCTGGCTTAAAGAGTTTGAGTTTTGGACTGAAATTTAAACCAAGGTGAAGAGTAGCGCAATAAATGCGCAAGAGTTTCTAGGCAACGCCACATACGAATCCTGGAAATCACCGACTTGGGACATGTTTGACCCCTCAGATGATAAACCCCCCTGAGGGAGGGAATTACTACGAACTGTAATGCCAATAAACTAATGGAGTGATGACATGTGCCCACGTAGTCAATTACTGGTGGCAGATTCCAGTGGTACCCACACTAGCTGTGTTCAGCAGAGGGTGTACAATCCTTGTAGGTACTGCCCCTTGACTCTGTGCTGATCATGTGCGAATTGAAGGCGAGCTCCGATCCACTGTGTGAGGAATGCTTATTTTGTTTGTTTTTCAGTTCTGTTTCCTTTTGTTCTGGTTGTGGCTAAGAAGCTAGTACAAATTAGTAAAAGAGTACAGTGATACGAGTAGACCCATTGTAAAATGAAACTGTTGATTGGAATTGAAAGTACTATACATGATTAAATGCCAATAAAAAGACGTGAAAATAAATCGGTCATGAACAGTAAACCCCAGAGAGCATTAATCTTGGTAAGCGTGATGGGAGAGGGCGGGCAGTACAAGGTCTTCAGAGGTGGGTAAGAGACACAGGATTGCCCATGAGAGGACACCGGGTAGCTAAAGTGAAGATCAGAACATGTAAGGATACAGGCATGAAGATTCACACAGACACATTTATTTAAAACATACACAACTCATTACAAAGTACCAACTTAAAAGCAATATTCTTCTTTTTACCTCCTTCCCTTCATGAAACACACTGAGTTACATGCATGTTTCTGTCTTCATTTCACAAATCACCAACAATGTGGTCTTTTGCACAACATGCCAAGTAAACAGTTTGCAAGAATGTGTATATAATGAACAGTCTTTTGATTTGACATCATTCAGTGCCACCATCCCACAAATACATTGAAAATGCAATAGGTTATCTGCTTAAAAACTGCTTTTATGTGTTGTCTCATGACGGTGACAGGCACTTAGGAATTATTCTGTAGACAAAACTCATGAATTACAAAAATAGACTATATCTGTAAATGGAGTCCCAGAAGACTTACATTTTAGACATGAATAGTGCACAATGAATTCAAAGGAAAGGCGTTATTTCCATATCCTTCATTTAGACAATCCTGCTTTGTACAGGGCAACTGATGCCAGATCGTACAGGGCGACTCTGATGCCAGATCATACAGGGCGACTCTGATGTCAGATTGTTTTTGAATTAAGGAAATTCTGTGAAATTACACTTTGACACCTAGTCAATGGTTACATGTATTTTAATAAACATATTTTTAAACATGCGCACTTAGTCATAAATGCGATCACTTTTTAAAAAAGAAATCAGGGTCCCTCCCATACCCTTCTCTAGCCAAATTCCCCCCCTCCCTACTCCCACCTACAACTGCATCGAATTGGTTGTTTTCAGCCAAAAGTGCATGAACAAAGTGTACACCTTTAACAAGAAAATTTGAAAACACGCATTATGCAAGTCAATATACAGAGCAGCCCTTGCTATATATAAAAAGGTTCAGATATTTCAAACAGATTGACTTTGTTAAAGACACCAATGGGTAAACTTGGGTTTTCGTTTCAACCATCATTGCCCGACTAAAACTCTGCATAGAGATGTTCAAGGATGTTCAAGGTGGCAATGAAGACCGGGAAAAAAACCCATCTTGGACAACATTCCAAAGATGCAGCCATATGAAGAGACATCTAGTGTGATAAAGGAGCAGACACCTGGGACATAGAGACATCTAATGCGAGCAGACACCTGGGACATAGAGACATCTAGTGTGAGCAGACACCTGGGCCATAGAGAAATCTAGTGTGATAACGGAGCAGACACCTGGGACATAGAGACATCTAGTGCAAGCAGACACCTGGGACATAGAGACATCTAGTGTGATAACGGTGCAGACACCCGGGACATAGAGACATCTAATGATAGCAGACACCTGGGATATAGAGACATCTAGTGTGATAAAGGAGCAGACACCCGGGGCATAGATACATCTAGTGTGATAAAGGATCAGACACCTGGGGCATAGAGACATCTAGTGTGATAAAGGAGCAGACACCTGGGACATAGAGACATCAAGTGCAATAAAGTATCAGACACCTGGTGCATAGAGACATCTAGTGCGAGCAGACACCTGGGACATAGAGACATCTAGTGTGATAACGGCGCAGACACCTGGGACATAGAGACATCTAGTGATAGCAGAGACCTGGGACATATAGACATCTAGTGTGATAAAGGAGTAGACCCCTGGGACATAGAGACATCTAGTGTGATAAAGGAGCAGACACCTGGGACATAGAGACATCAAGTGCAATAAAGTAGCAGACACCTGGTGCATAAAGACATCTAGTGCGAGCAGACACCTGGGACATAGAGACATCTAGTGTGATAAAGGAGCAGACACCTGGGACATAGAGACATCTAGTTTGAGCAGACACCCGGGACATAAAGACATCTAGTGTGATAAAGGAGCAGACACCTGGGGCATAGAGACATCTAGTGTGATAAAGGAGTAGACACCTGGGACATAGAGACATCTAGTGATAGCAGAGACCTGGGACATAGAGACATCTAGTGTGCTAAAGGAGTAGACCCCTGGGACATAGAGACATCTAGTGTGATAAAGGAGCAGACACCTGGGACATAGAGACATCAAGTGCAATAAAGTAGCAGACACCTGGGACATAGAGACATCTAGTGCGAGCAGACACCTGGGACATAGAGACATCTAGTGTGATAAAGGAGCAGACACCTGGGACATAGAGACATCTAGTTTGAGCAGACACCCGGGACATAAAGACATCTAGTGTGATAAAGGAGCAGACACCTGGGACATAGAGACATCTAGTGTGATAAAGGAGTAGACCCCTGGGACATAGAGACATCTAGTGCAATAAAGTAGCAGACACCTGGTACATAGAGACATCTAGTGCGAGCAGACACCTGGGACATAGAGACATCTAGTGCGAGCAGACACCTGGGACATAGAGACATCTAGTGTGATAAAGGAGCAAACACCCGGGGCATAGAGACATCTAGTGTGATAAAGGAGTAGACCCCTGGGACATAGAGACATCTAGTGTGATAAAGGAGCAGACACCTGGGACATAGAGACATCCAGTGTGATAAAGGAGCAGACGCCTGGGACATAGAGACATCTAGTGCGAGCAGACACTGACGCAACACAGGTCTATTGTAATAGCAGATTTAGCTAAGAAAGGCATACCACATTGGTCTCCTCAGATAATACTGGAAATGGGTATGCTAAACAATGAGTACAGGAAACTCACTCATCCACCCCCCCCCCCACCCTCTTAACTGAGGCTCAATATTGGAAAGCAGAACAAGTACAAGTGAAGTTTAAGAGCTGAGTGAGGGCGGTTAAGTACGACTGAGCACACTTCCTGGCTGTGATTCTTGCCCTTGCGGGCACAAATGCTTTTAGCACCTTTGGGATATAGACTGGGGAGGGGGACTGGCAGCATCGGGGATCTCAGTAAAGGAGGGGAAGCGTGTGCGAGGCGCTTGGACAGCTGTGTGGCAGTCAGTGTGTGGGAAACAAATGGCGTCAGTTGCAGCATAGGCAGTGGAGGCTGTTGGCAGAAAGCCTGTGCACATGTGTGGTGGGTAAGACAGGCACACTTACTGGAGTATGGGATGATCTGTGTGCTGGAACAGGCATATACAGGGATGACGAAGCAGCCCCAAAGTAACTTGAAGGCATTAATGAGAAAACACATTTGCTAATGTGTTACAGGAGAGACTGAAGTACTAGTGATTGTCGACAGGCGCAGACAGGTGTCAGTAGCTACGTATGAAGGCTTTGTTGCGGCGCCAGTAAAAGCCACAACCTTGCGGTGTTTGGCATAGTGGAGAATGCTGGATCTCTCGTTCGCGATGGCACTTCTACCTAGAGGCACCATTTAAAGGAGGGTTGATTATCCAGTGAAGCAGGGAACTTAGGCGTTGTGCACACGGCTCTAAACCACACGAAAGATGTTAGCTTATTTTCTGGGAAAGAATTGGGGTTCTTTGTATGTTCGTTCAGTGACCATGACAAATATGTATTGATTTGAATGATGAAAGCAGAGACTTGAAGTTGGCACAGACCTTTGCGGCCATGCCTTGCTAGGTGCAGATGTGCAGCCATGCCTTGCTAGGTGCAGAATTGCAGCCATGCCTTGCTAGGTGCAGATGTGCGACCCTGCTAGGTGCAGATGTGCGGCCATGCCCTGCTAGGTGCAGATGTGCAGCCATGCCCTGCTAGGTGCAGATGTGCAGCCATGCCCTGCTAGGTGCAGATGTGCAGCCATGCCCTGCTAGGCGAAGCTGGGCGGCCATGCCCTGCTAGGTGAAGCTGGGCGGCCATGCCTTGCTAGGTGCAGATGTGCGGCCATGCCTTGCTAGGTGCAGATGTGCAGCCATGCCCTGCTAGGTGAAGCTGGGCGGCCATGACTTGCTAGGTGCAGATGTGCAGCCATGCCTTGCTAGGTGCAGATGTGCTACCATGCCTTGCTAGGTGCAGATGTGCAGCCATGCCCTGCTAGGTGAAGCTGGGCGGCCATGCCTTGCTAGGTGCAGATGTGCGGCCATGCCTTGCTAGGTGCAGATGTGCCGCACACCAAGCTTCCACTGCAGAGTTCGGGGTGCGTCTAAACTGAAGATAGGGATGTATTGCAGTATTTGTAGATCTGAGGCAGAGATACAGTCTTTTGGGGTGGATGTATCGGCACCAGAACCGAATACTTTTTGCAGTAGTGACTCGAAGCCGAAGTCCACTTTCTATGATTAGCGGTCTTCTCACTATTTTTTGGAGATTGCAGACAATCACAGAAAGTGGGCTGCAGCAGAGGCTATAGGATTATTGGCTGCTGCAGTCTGACCAAGGGAAGCAGGCCAGGCCTGCTTGAAATAAGAAGTGAGGGAAGTCACTGACGTACACATGTGTTGCGGGGACGGTAGGGTGCTAAGGGGGTGCATTGATGGTGAGACCATCAGGGAACAAAGCCCCTCTGCTTCCTCGTGTGTGTGTGGGGGAAACCTATGGCAAGCCTTGTGTGGTTAGCCAAGGGGTAAGGAAGATGGGTCTGCTACCAGTAGGTGCAGCAGCCCCCATCGGTTGGAGGCCACAATATTGGGGCCACAGTGCGCAATATTGACCACCGCAGTAGGGTTTGGGGGTCTGACTTGGGAGCATACGGGCAGGTGATGGGCCTGTTCTGGAAGCACCAATAAATGAGAGGGTAAGGCATGCAGGACGGCATGGGCCCCAGCCCTTCCGAAAACCCAGAGCCTTTGCAGCCTATGGTGACTCCGTGAGTATGACCCTCTCCACACACAAGGTCACTGGGGGACTCTTCTCCCTGGCGGCCTCGCCATCAGTGCACCTCTGGCCCCAACGCATGAGTCTGCCGGAGACCTCGTGTGTGGAACGGGGGAGCACCGATGGCAAGGTCGCCAGGGTACAAACTGCTCTGGGGGCCTAATTGTGCGTGGGTTAAGGACGTGCACTTGCCGTACACTACAAAGGTTCAGGGCTTCCGGAAGGGCTGGGGCCAGTGCCTGTTTTTCCCCTCATTTAGCAGTGCTTTCAGAACAGGCCCAGCAACTGCCTTCATGCTCTGAGATTGGAACGGCAGATCTCCCAGGGTGAGGCTCATCCGTTGCACTTTGGATGGGCTGACCCCTGGAGGAGGGGTTACATGAGTGCTGTGGATCCCACTGTGAAGTATTTCTTGACCTGAGGTGCTGTGGGACATGGAGCAGGAATCTGCGGGAGAAGAATCCATAGAAAGATCATTACAGGGAGTCATTTCTCCATCTCAGGCTTGCCATCCCAACGTGATGCAAATCACCGGCTATGATCCTGGTGAGAGGGGCAAAAACGTACTGGTCAGGGGAAGCTTGAGGTGGGAAGGCACCACTCAGTGTACACGCCTGAAAAATGAGACAGGGGCTATATTACACTGGCCGCCGCCTGTGTGTGCATCTTTTATTCAATACTCACGTTTCATTATTTAAATATTTGTACATTTTTAAAGTGGGCTTTTTAACAACATATTGAAGTAAAACCAAATACTGCTTAGAAGCCAACATTCGGTAAAGCCCTGCTAAAACATACTCTCGTGTTTGACTTTTGCTTCACATTTTCTTCTGTCACCCGTATGAGATTCTGAATTACATAAAGTCCCACAAGCAACAGCTAGGAGGTGTGCCTATCAGCACATCAAAAACTATCCCTTACCCAAAGCAGCAGCTAGGAGGCGTGTCCATCAGCCCATCAGAAACCCTATCCCTTACCCAAAGCAGCAGCTCGGAGGCGTGTCTATCAGCCCATCAGAAACCCTATCCCTTACCCAAAGCAGCAGCTCAGAGGCGTGTCTATCAGCCCATCAGAAACCCTATCCCTTTCCCAAAGCAGCAGCTAGGAGGCGTGTCTATCAGCCCATCAGAAACCCTATCCCTTACCCAAAGCAGCAGCTCGGAGGCGTTTTATCAGCCCATCAGAAACCCTATCCCTTACCCAAAGCAGCAGCTCAGAGGCGTGTCTATCAGCCCATCAGAAACCCTATCCCTTTCCCAAAGCAGCAGCTAGGAGGCGTGTCTATCAGTCCATCAGAAAACCTATCCCTGGCCCGAAGCAGCAGCAGTCCTCATTGTCAGCATGAGTAGCATCAAGGCAAAAACAAGCCCCGTTTGGGATTACTTTGCCGTTAAAAAGGATGACAACTCCACGGCGGTGTGTGCTGTGTGCTCAGCGGCTTTGTCTCATGATTTTTCAAACTCTAAACAATGCAGCACATTTTCATGCAAATGCATCTGCACTATCTGAAAGAAAAAGAGAAACAACAGCAATGCGACTCTCGTAAAGTGCAAGAAGGCATCGTCGCAGCTGTCCATCCAGCACTACATGGACAAAAAGCAAGCCTGGTCTCAGGACAACCCTGTCGCACATGCTGTATGTCTTGTGCATTTACTAAATAAGCTGGAGTCACTGTACAACATACCCTCACGTAAATATTGTTCAACCCGCATCATCCCAACATGTATGGAAAGGTGTCCCAGTACATTGCATCTGAGGTTCAATGTGCTGAGAAAATAGCATTTACTGTAGCCCTTTGGACCTCCGATAATAGTCAAATCTTGAATGAGCTTAGCACATTGGCTATCCAGCAACATGGAAAGACATGGAGTTTTGTTGCAGTGTGAGGCTTTTGACGGAAGCCATACACCCTACAGCTTGGCATCCATGATGGCCTTTTTGAACAAAGATCTGTGTCGGACATGCTGGCGCATGCAAGAAAACATGTTAGCCATTTCAAACATTTGAGTTCTGCCACAAACCACTTGCACTCACTGCAAAAAGATCTTGGGTCTCCAGAAAAGCAGTTAATCCAAGACATGTCAACACAGTGGAAGTCCTCGTTTTTGATGCTGGGGCGATTGGTGGGGCAGAGTCGGCCAGTGAGTTTGCACTGTGCAGAGGACGACAAAGTGCATAATGCTGCCAGTAAGTGGGTTTTGGCAGGAAGTGTTAGATCTTTGTCAGCACCCTTTGCATAGCTCACACCAGAGATTTGCTCCCATGCATCACGCATCTCCTTGGTGGTTCCTGCTGTCAAAGCTTTAAGGTAGTACCTGGGCTCTAGTGAGGTTAGGGAGACTGGTGTCCAGCTTGTCAAAACAGAGCTATTGAAGGGAGTAGAATCAAGGTTTAACCCCTTGACTACCAGGCTTTTATGCAAGTCTATGCAAAAAGGATGAGCATACGCGTCTACTCTGTGGCAACAGGAATCAATCCTCAGTTCAAGTTAAACATTTTCAGCAAATAGTGTAAAATGTGCAATCCACTCTCCTGCCGTAACCCTGTGTGAAAAGACCTTGCACCCTCCTGTGGTGCATCCAGCAGACCCTGACCTGCAAGTAGACGAGCCACCACCTAAGAAGGGTCTCCCACCATGGGGCATGTGGGCCTTCTGGGGCCGTGTTGTTCAGCAGTCCACGGCTGGGTGAGTCAATCAATTAGTTCCATAGACACTGAACTCACTATCTTTTTGAGTGAGCCTCTGCTCCCTAAAACTGAAGACCCGCTGAAGTGGTGGAAAAGAACAGTGCCATTCCCAAGGTTTGCGAGAGTTGCTTGTGTGTACTTGGCACCTCCTCCTACCACTGTGGATAGCGAGAGCTCATTCAGAACACCAAAGTAGCATTTTACCAGAGTATGAAGACTGCCTCGTCTTTCTTAAACGCAACCTTTTGATGAACTTAAAAGTCCTAAAGACCTGCTGTTGCTGTTAGTGAATTCTGACAGAAGACTCTAAAAGAAAGTCCTCAGTTTAAAATATTAAAAAAATGCATTGTACAAAGGCCCATATTGCAAGTTCCAGCACACCAATGGCTTTGCATGGACAAAGAGCACTTTCATAAGGTTTTTGGCTTCTCTCAAGACACCTTAGTAAGAAAATGAAATGCTCTTTGCCATGTGCTTTCTTCACTCTACCTCCTTGTTCCAATGTATTACACCAACAGGGCAGTGATTAAGCACAAGCCTTCATCAACATGACCCAGAAGAGGGTACGTGCCCTAGCCCAGAAAGCAGTTCACTGCTGCAGCAGGCGTTAACGTTTCAGAAAAATGACATATTTAAGCATGGTGCGAGAAATGCAACATCTACAGCTTTATACACTTGTGTTGGCTCGTTTCACGTACTGGAGAACATGCAGCAAACACACATGTCATAGACTGCACCACGCTCTGGCGGTCAATTTAGGAGTGACTAAGGATCAAAGGCTTTAGGGGGTTCCGATTCAGCCTCCTCAATAAGGACAGACGAGAACTGACAAAGACAAAAAAACGAATGGAAGATTTCATGAGACTTAAAACCTGCTTTAGGGGAGCGGATTAAGGAAGTAAACTAGGCAGCAGTAAGAGAAGTGACCGTCAGAGTGACCATGTGTCACTGCTACTACGAGACTCAAGATGAATAGTTTGTGAAAAGTACAAATGCATTTGTCAAGTATTCAGACACAAACGGAAGGTCAGATAAGAAGACAGGTCATGGATGCAGATCTCAGATTGCAAACACCAAGGAGGAGGAAGGCATGCTCACCGACGGGTCTACTGTTCAGGGCACCCTCACCGACGGGTCCACTGTTCAGGGCACGCTCACCGATGGGTCCACTGTTCAGGGCACGCTCACTGACGGGTCCACTGTTCAGGGCATGCTCACTGGCGGCTCCACTGTTCAGGGCACACTCACTGACGGGTCCACTGTTCAGGGCATGCTCACTGGCGGCTCCACTGTTCAGGGCACGCTCACTGGTGGGTCCACTGTTCAGGGCACGCTCACTGGCGGCTCCACTGTTCAGGGCACGCTCACTGGCAGCTCCACTGTTCAGGGCACGCTCAATGGTGGCTCCACTGTTCAAGGCACGCTCACCGACGGGTCCACTGTTCAGGGTATGCTCACTGGCGGCTCCACTGTTCAGGGCATGCTCACAGGCGGCTCCACTGTTCAGTGCGCGCTCACTGATGGCTCCCCTGTACACTGTTCTTACAAAAAGTCTCTCTCACACGAGGGTGAACTGGGGCACTGGGGTGAAAGATACTACAGTGAAGAGCTGAAACATCCAGGCTACATAATACCAATCCTGCAGCCAGGGGACAGCTCTCATTGGATCGAGTGGTGCAGCGCTCTCCTCTGGATCGATAAATGGTTCTCACGTAGCTCCACCACTGGAGAACCTCAGCATGAAGCTGTGTGAAGGACTGAAACATCCAGGCTGCACAATACCGATCCTGCAGCCAGGGGGGCAGCTCTCTTATTGTATAAAGCAGTGCAGCGCTCCCCTCTGGATTGATAAACGGTTCTCGCGTAGCTCCACCACTGGAGAACTTCAACATTAAGAAGCTGTGTGAAGGACTGCAACATCCAGGTTGCACAATATGGAACCTGCTGATGCAGTGTTACTCTCGAACTGGGCCACGCTGTGCAAGCCTCGCCTCTGTCTCAGAACAAACATCACACACAGAATTTGCCCTGGGCGATAACAGAACAGGGGACTGACACAATGGAGCTCTGTGGCGGACTAAAATTCCCAAACAGCACGTAACCTGGGAAAGAAAGCACTGCTCTGACAGAATCTTTTGTGCAGATAGATTGTCTGTTCCAGGACAGCCTCATCTGTGCCAGAATGCATGGGGGAACTGTGCATTGAGGGAAAGGTAGAGTTCTTCTGAACTCTTCAGTAAGAAACTGAAAACTCTGCTTTTTAACTAAACCTGTTTCGGTCTCCCTACTCTATCTATTCGTTGTTGGTGTTTTTTTCGTCTTGGCCACATTAAGCCTACGGGTCCATGGTTTGCACAGTATAAATGTATTCAAATTAAAGGAATGAAACGTACATGTTTCAAAAGAAGAGCCAGCAGAACGAGCGCTGCTGTCAGCATTTCATACTATGGCGCTCTCTCTTCTGTTCACAGAACAAACATCAAGATCCAGAACTCGACCTGGGCAATAACAGACCAAGGGACTCTGAAATGATGGAGCTCTGGAAGACTTAAATATCCAACTTGCAAGCAAAAGAACCTGGAATAAAATGTCTTCTCTTACTGGATCAATCCGTGCAGGTTTCTACTCTGAGTCTGAATCTGTGCTCTGCTACTGGTGGACCTCAGAATGAAGAAGCTGTGTGAAGGACTGAAACATTTAAGCTGCATAACAGCAACCAGCACATGAAGCAGGAAAAGCTCTCTGACTGGTTCATAGTGGGTCTGGTCCCACGATAAAAACATGGCCCCTAGATCCTCATCGGGCCTAGAATGCACCCGGGAACAGTAGAGCAAGAGATGCAACAAACAAACCTGAAACAGCTGCTCTGCAAATGACAGAGGCCTCACAAAAGACTGCACTGAAGCCCTGCTTGGAGGACTACAGAAGGCCCTGAAGCAATTCAATCTAAAGTCAAACTATTCAACAAGATCGCAACCTGCTGTTGGCACATTCTGGAGACACACAGGTGAGGAAGGACTATGGAATGTGTAAGGAAGAATGCACAGAGAATCTGTCGCAGTTATCAGTGCAACACACAGAGGTGCTGCTGGGACCTTGTATAATGTCAAGTCTTGCTCTTAACCGCATTTACCAATTACCATCAGTCTTTTAGCGCTGATGCGGATTTGATCCAGTGCTGATTCCTTTGACTTCTATGTACGTTTTTGTGACTAAGGATTATTTTTGCAAAATTTCTGCAATAAATGGACTTTGGTTATTTGCCATAAGACATTGGGCCTCATTAGTTTGGTGGTAGCCTTGCCGGTAAAACCGGCAAGCTGCCGCCAAACTTCAGAAACATTCTGGCGACCGTGAATTGGCAATTACCGGGTCACTACGGCCCTGCCAGACCCGGTATTTGCCCATTCCCGGGCGCCGGAATAAAATGCTCCCCATTCGAGCCGCGTAGGGCTCTATGGGAATGGGGCGGTCGAATTCACCGGCACTATTCTGAATGGTCCCGGTGCATCCGAAATGCTCTGCTCGCGGGTGCCATTACGGCCGTCAGGTCAGACCTGGCGGCAGTAACGGCACCCGCGAGCAGAACTAGTAGTTTGCCGGTCCGGGAACTACAGTACCGGCAAGCTTACCGGTACCGTAGTTCCCAGACCGGCAAACTTGTAATGAGGCCCAGTGATTGAACATATTCTGAATTTATTTTTCTGCGTAGGATATGCAAAAAATGATTTAAATTTGCCCGGTAATGTTCTTTCCACTGGATGTTCCTCCCACAGATTCATAATCTTAGATATTCATTTATTCTCCTGCTTTGCATTTTCCAGCAGGGGGCGTTGTGCGCACTGGCATTGATGGTCATCATTTTCGTGACCAGACTTGGTGTTGCTGCAGATACAAATGGCATGCTCAGCGTTCCTTGACCTCAGTTGTCATTTTTTCTCATTGTAGAGTTGCTTTCGGGATTAGAGACAAAATGAACTTTTTAGCGTTAGAGGAGAGACATAGTATAATTTACATTAGGGAGCTCCTTATCCCCGGGGTAGGCTGTGAGGACCATGAGTAATCTGTGGGTGGAACATCCATCAGAAAGAACATTACCAGGGGTAAGTAATTTGCTCTTCTAATGGATTGTGTCCTCCCACATCTTAGATAGACTCCCATAGCAGTAAGGCCATTAGGGAGGAGGGGAGGCGCCAAGTCAATGGCGATTATGTCACCACTTGTTGGAGGACAGCCCTGCCCAAACGAGATTCATTTGCAGATACTGTGTCCATACCGTAGTGTTTAGCAAACGTGTGTATGAAGGATCACGTTGCGGCCTGACAGATATCCTTTACAGGTACCCCTCTTTGGATAGCAGAGGTAGCTGCCCCACCCTTAGTGCAGTGCGCCCTGAAGCCTTCAGGGATTTCCTTACCCGCTCTGGTGTAGCGTTCAGAAACACAAAGCACTGTCCATCAAGAGATGGTTTGATTCGTTATTTCTTCACCCCTTTTCAGATCTGTGTATCCAATGAACAGCTGGTCTTCCAGCCTGAATTGTCTTGTCCTGGTGATGTAGAAACTCAGAGCCCTCTTGGGATTAAGCCTATGCAGCCTTTCCTCCTCCTTGGCTGGATGAGGAGGTAGACATAAGGCTGGCAGACAGATTGCCTGCGACAGGTGAAACTCTGATACGACCTTCGGAAGGAACGAGGGGCACACTGTTAACAGTCACCTTGTAGTTGGAAAAGACTGTAAAAGGTGGTTTACAGGACAGTGAACTCAGGGCTGAGGAAATGGGGAAGAAAAAGGCAGTCTTACATGATAGTAGCCTCAGAGGACACAAACGTAATCAATCAAAAGGGGGAGCTATGAGGAAAGTGCTAAGTTTAAATCCCATGCCGGTACCATGATAGGTGTTGGAGAGAAACTGTTAGTCAGGCCTATTAAAATTGCATTACAAGGGAATCGAGAAGTACGACCCTTGTTCTGGTGTGTGCTGGAAAACAGAAAGTGCCACTAAATAGCACTTGATGGTGGCGAAATGAAGGGCCTGTCTTGCCAGATGAAGGAGGAAGGACAACAGCCTTGAGGCGTCACATAAAGTATCCACATTCTCTGCTCTGCACCAGATGCAGAATTTCTTCCAATGGCAGCAATATAGAGCTTTCGTTTCTGGCCAAAAGCAAAGCCTCCATCACATCTTCCGGAAGGTCCCAATCCCTGTACCTTTTTTCAGAAGCTATGCGTGCAGGTTGAGCATGTGTATCCTCGGGTGAAGAACCAGCTTCCTCTCCTTAGAGAGATGGTCCAGCCTCAGGGAAAGACCATGTGGAAGATGGATGGCAAAGTTCAGAAGGTCGGGGCCCAGTCCAAGTAATCGGGATCATTGTTGCTCCGTACCTCTGCAACCTCCTCAACACTTGCCGGTCAAGTGGCACAGCGAGTAGAGCGCCCGCTTTGACACCCGTGCAGTGCCTGTTAACGCAGGTTCGAATCCCGGCGGGGCCAAACTCAGCCTTTCATCCTTCCGAGGTCGATAAATGAGCACCACACACCGTGGGTAATAATAAGCAGCGCTCAGATACCTGAGGGTTTGTAGCGCTATATAAAAAAGCCTAAAAAAAAAAAAAAAAACTTGTGGGATGACAGGAATCGGTGGGAACACATACAGGAGCTGGAAGTTTCCGTCTACCACCAATGCGTCCTCCCACGTTCCTCTCAGAGGAAATTCACTAGAGCAGAGAAGTTTCTACTTCATGTTCACACTTGAAGGAAACAAATCCACTTGAGGGGTGCCCCAATGGCTGAAGATCCCTAGGAGAACTTCCTGGCACAGCTCCCACTCGTGGGAGACCGAGTCCTGCCTGCTCAGGGCATACACTGTCTTATTCTCCTTCCCAATGAGGTGAATCGCTGACAGGGAGATCTTGTTATATAATGCCCAGAACCAGGGCTGCATCGCCTCTCTGCACAGGAGCAGTGACCCTGCACCATCTCTCTTGTTGATGTAGTTCATGGCCTTTGTGTAGTCCGTCATGATCAGGACAGTCTTCCGGTGAATGGAGGGCAAAAAGGCCATAAGCGCAAGTCTGATTGCCCTCAACTCCAACAGGTTTATGTGAAGTTTAGTCTCTGCCAGGTACCACAACCCGCTCACCGTCAGCTTGTTCATGGGAGCGCTCCAGGCTTTCAGAGATGCGTCCGTCACTACAGTTGCCTCTGGCCACGGTTGCGAAAACGGTTCTCTGGTCAACATGTTATCTATGCAAGTCCACCACAGGAAATCCTGAGCGACACTGCTTGGGACTTGAATCAAGTCTGACCACTAAAATCTGAGGGTCCATTGAAGCGATCTCTCATTCACAGCTGAGCCTCCGACACCAGGAAAATCAGGATGCCATGAGGCCGAGCAACTGTAGGAAGTCTAGGGCTGTCAGATACTGGGCGTGACCATCTACAGGACGTGTAAAGCCCTCTCTTCAGGAGGGAAAGCCTTGCCCAAGGGAGAATCCAGGAACACCCTGATGCATTGGAGATTTTGATTAGGTGTCAACTGAGATGTCTTTAAATTGAGGGAGAAACACAGATTGTGGAGAAGGTGAGAGCCGTGATTGGGATGATTCAGGGTTTGATCCGAGGACCGTGCTCCGATTAACCAATCGTCCAGGTGGGAAAAGACGTGGATCCCACCTTTTCAGAGACAGGCTCCCACTAACGCCAACAGTTTGGTGAAGGCCTTCGGGGCAGAGGTAAGCTCGAAAGGCAGAACTCGAAACTGGTAGTGAGTGTTGCCTATGACGAACCTCAGGGCCTTCCTGTGCTTTTGATGGATCGGAACATGGAAGTAAGCGTCCTGCAGATGGAGTGACACCAATCCTGATTTGCTAGGTTCTGGAGGAACTGCAAGAGTGTTGTCCTTCCTGAAGAACTTGTTTAAGCGCCTCAGGTCCAAGATGGGTTACAGACCTCATCTTTGGGATCAAAACATTGTGAAAGTACCACCCTCTGTTCCTTTCCTGTACAGGTACTGTAAGGAAGGCATGGTATCAATAGTAGAGGCAGACACAATGGATACAAGTTTCGAAAAACCTTTATTTCAGTGTTTTGGTGGAGTTCCTAATTGGCCCTAACTCTAGAATGGGAGTAGTCTATACCATTTAACAAAATACAAACAAGTCCAAGTCAGTCTAGACAAAAATAAAAAGGCCTATACAAAAAAAAAAAAGAACCTTCCTCTCCTTCTCAGTTGACAAATGTGTTAAGGAAATACAAAAGGAAATTAATTGTCTTAAAAGAAATGTCAGAATCTCAGAATGTAACAACTCACGCCACAGTTCTATCAGTCTTGCACACGCTGGCTTGCTGGTACACTTCAACAGTTCAGGCTTGGGCTTCAAGCTTTTGGCAGTCTTACGCTTCGTCCACCTTCTCAAACACACAGATATGTTGTTGACTTTTACCTGGCCAACATCCATTTTCACGTTCACCTTTTTACTTCATTACAGTTGAGCACAGAATACCCTCTGCCCGGCTCGAGCCGGTCTTTATTTTCACAGTTCAGCAGTCTTCCCTCTGCCGGGCTTGAGCCTGTCTTTCTCTTTCTGGGGATTTCCTTCCACACATTTTGTCTTTATATCTGCACTTTGGAAAGACTTTCTGAACTGCAAGGCTTTCACATAGACCTCTGCATGACCACTTCAACCTCGGTTTACACAATTCAGCAATCAACAACCTTCCTCATCTCGCAATGCTTCTTGGTACTTGTAGTTTCTTATTCTCTTTACTTTGGCCTCTTACAAAGTTCATATACTTTGCCCTCTCGGCATAATCAGAGTTCACATGCTTGGCTTTTCACTTAATCAACTTTCCCTCAGGATCACGGATACTTTCTGGCCTTTGGTTCCCATTTTATACACTTCAACTCAGAACATTTCACAGAGACTTTCAAATGTGTGATTTCGCCTCGCAGGACCACTCTGTTACGTTGTATACTTTCTTCCTCCTTCAGCAATTGTCCTTTCCATTTACAAGCTTTATCGGCGCACGCGCAACCTTCAACTTTTAATTACAGTTTCTTTTGCTTTTAACACAATCCGGGCTTTTGTTATGATATGATGTGGCATTTATAATGTGCCTGAACACAAGTGTTTCTAGGCACGACAAGACAAGGAGGGGGAACCAAGGGAGGAAAATAACGATCTTACTAGGCCTTGTGTCATTCAGATCGCGCAAGAGCGGGGAAGAGGGAAGGGGGAAGTGCAGTTTACTCACAAGTGCAGCCAGCGGGTGGCTCATAAGTTCAGAGAGAAGGGCCTGTAGGGTTGCAGATACAGACCCTTAAGTGATGGGGAGCCCATAGGCAGTGCAAGGGCAACTGGACATGCAGGAGCCCGAGTTCAGAAGTGACCAGTACGCAGAGCGGTCAGGTGCATCAGCAGTGGAGAGGAAGAGAGAAAGCGGACATGAAAAGGAAGGCCTGGAGTTGCTTCCGGAACCGGAGGTGGTTCTGCTCAAGTTTGAGAGAGGCATGGAGGCTGTTCTGGAGAGAGGCCCCAGCCGAGGAGATAGATCTGCCCCCAACTCTCTGCTTGGAGAAGCGTCTGACCCTCAGAGAGTTGGAGGTGGATGAGTGGCAAGTTCGAGAAGGAAGAGGTTTTTTTTAAGAGAAAGTTGGAGGTAGAGCAGTCCCAGTCCCCAGAAAGTCTTGTGGACAATACTGGGTTGCCTCTGATAACTCACTGGTCATGTTAATTGGTCTTCACTCTACAGCGTCTTTCATGTAGCAGTCAAGGCCGTTTCCAACACCACCTCTGCTCCTCCCCAACTCTGCCATTCACTCGGGAGGGTTGCTCAGAAGCATCTTGAAGGTTTCTCCTTTCCGCTCACTCGGTTTCAGCCTTGAAATGCTTACGGCTTCCTGAGATTGTGGAATTCTCGCCTGGCTCTCTCTCTCTCGCTCTCGTTCTTTGCCGCTGATCAGCCCCTTGGTCTTCCAACTTCCATAGCCTGGATCGCATCAGCCCTGAAAGATATGCTCCTTCTTGTGCCCAGCCCTGCTCAGGGTGTGCCTGTGCGCGCCAGTGGTCGAAGTGTAAGAAAAGAAGTAGTGGAACTATGTTCCCTGCTGGCCGGCTCTGCTCCTTGAAAACTACATTGCCCTGCTCGCTCCCGTACACAATACAAACCCCCAAACACATTTGCCTGCTGTATACGGGAATGTTCAGTTCAGTGTACTGAAAGTACAAGTTTCAATTTCTTCCTACACTGTTATTTTAAAACGAAACAGTTCCAGAACCGTTTCTTATTAAAATAAAAGTATAGGAGCTGTAAAACTTAATTAAAAAAAGTAGAGGAGCACCGCTCCCAACCGCTCCCGCTCACTTCGACCACTGGTGGGCGCCACCTTTTATTCTGACCAGGAGTGTTAAAAAGTGGCAGGTGTGTATAGTTAGGATTACGTGCCTGACTCTGCCTGGTGTCATTAAAGGGACAGAGCCATTTCATGTCAATAGAGGTAATCTTCCTGGCCTCATTCCTCATCTTCCTCTGCTCTGTACTGTTGTAAATGTAAAGTGGGGAGATATTATGGGAATTGTAGTTTCCCATAAAATAGACAGGGATAGGGGTTAGCTGGGTTGTGGAAAAAGGGGGATACCATGTTTCACCATCAGGTGTTTCTCCACCACTCCCTGAGGGCCCCTTACCCAGGTGATCCTCCCTCGCTTGTCCACCCCCGGGGTCAGGATCCAAAAGCAAGGGCCTTTTCCTGGCCAC